>NC_134577.1:20625000-21225000 GCF_050947875.1 Dermacentor variabilis
TATTGAAATATTGTTGTAATGAAAAACTTGCGGTTATAAGCCAGTGGACAAACCTAGGAATGAAAATGGCGTACCTTGGCAGCAGACGCGTGTGTAGACAAGCATACTCTCAAACAAGAATGTTTCACTCAATTTAAAGCTGCTTTATTTGAAGAAATCAGTGATTATCTTCTGGCACACACAGCATACACGACCGATTAGGAATGCGTCTACATCTTCCATTTTGCGCAACACCTAATCGGGTACGTCATTGCACCGAGCGATGAAAGTGCGGACTTTGTTCATGTGCACTAAAACATCAATGTTCGACACAATCTCATCTTCTCTGTTCGGCGACCTACAGTCGTCTTCCTTCGGGTCATCGTAGTCACTGGAGACGTCGCGAACACAGTTAACAATCTCTTCAGTTGTCAGGTTCGCCACCGTTAGTGCTGCGCTGTCGTTCTCCATGTAGTTGTCGGAGGAAGAGACGGCGGGCAGCAGTTCTGCAACCTCGGTCCACAGGTCTTCTGGGTTGTTGTCGGTCACTTCCAGGTCATCTTCAAGCTGCATAGGTGCTTTGACGAGCCCTGCTTTTCGCCAGCAGTTGCTAATCGTGGACGCCTCCAAGTTCCACCAAGTTCCTGTGAGCATTTCCGCTGGCTGACAAATATTGATTGAAGTCTGCTGCCTTAGGCGGAAGTTGATAATCAACCACTGCACAAGGCACTTACGAAATTCTGCTTTCATACTCTTTATAATGCCCTGGTCTAGGGTTTGCAACAAGGACATTTTGTTTGGCGGCAGAAACTCCAAGCAAATGTGTGTTTCCTCATAGGAGCGAATTACGATTCCCGGTGAAGCTTGACAATCTTATCCATGTCTTTAAAAATGGTCGGACGGTCGATGGGGCAATGCCACGCTGTCTGCACACGTCGATTTGCTTTCTCCCTATGTTGGTTTCCTGCAATACGTCTAATTTGTCCTGCAGCAAAAACTGCTTTCGCTTCTTCCTGGCACTGTCGCAAGCTGCATTCATCGTTGGATTTCGCGCAAACATCGCCAAACCTTTGTCGCGAAGTTTGTGGTGAAGCAGTTGGCACTAGACATGGTGGTGATGATAGCTACTGTGGCATGGGGATGATGATAGCTACTGCACTCGCGGTTTCTGTTTCACATGAGAGTTGCAACGCTGTTACTTTTAGCCGAATTCATAATACTGATGTTCCTCGGTTATAAAGGGGAAAATAAGCTATGTGTGGTATTCTGAAATATGCGCTGTGTTGGAATTCATAGTTCTGAAATATTTTTACATTGAAAATATAGGCAATCTGGTGGGGATATTTAAAATATTTGTAAATTTGAGAAATTCATTAATGTGGGATTCGTAGTAACAGGATTTGACTGTATTTGCAAACCCCTAATTATCAGGAGAGGTAACTACCACATCACCAACACCATCTTCTAAGTTCCATCAAACCACCCATGTCCTCAACTGACTTTCTTTTAAAATCTCTTGCAGTCTATTTGTTCCTTTGAAACATTAAATCCTTATATACCACACCACATGCCTTACCGAAGCCTACTTCTGCATGCTATAGTTATCTAGAAATGTTGTCTACATCACCATTTGTTGGGCGTGTTGGTAAACTGAAAGCATATTTAGCACCATTGTGTAGCGCATTGTAGTGTCGTCTCCCTTCTGTCCTTGTTTGCTGGCGCTAAATATGCTTTGTCTACATCATTTATCTGGAATAGCAACTTCAAGATGCGCTGGAAAAACATAGGTCAGCCAACCAACGTTTTAAGGTACATTTGGATTAGGCAGGATTTCCAATTGTTTAGATTTGGATTAAGGATTTCCAATTGTTTAGATTTGGATTATAGTGAGTTACTACTCCCACGAATACACTGAAATGTGAAATTACCGTCTGTCTTGTTTTCTGAACAGATAACAGCTGTTCTACTCACATGCCATGGTCGAGAAGGACCCGTATCACGCCTAGGGGGTCATACGAGCGTAGCACGCCCGCAGAGGCAAGTTCCTGGAAAGTGGCCAGGTCCCGGCACACGAGCACCAGAGGTGTAGAGCCTTCCGCATTGGTGCAGTTGATGTCGAGGCCCCCATTCCCTGACTGGGACAACAGGTGTTGGACCTAGCCAGATAAAAGGCAAGGAGGATGTTTATTAAAATGAGGAGCTTGGAGATTCAGCCGGAGGACACAAGCTCGCTTTTGCAATTACAGCAAGCGTACCTTGATAGATACAACACGGAACACTAGGCAGAAAAGCTTAGGAGATTGCAATTTATGTAAACGTAGCAAGAAACAGTGCTTATACTGTTTAGACAGTGCTTAGACTTCTTTTTGGAAACTTGGACAGTAATGACTACAAAAACAACCGGTTTTTGAAGGCTCAGCGTGCTTTGACAAATTCTCACAAATGATTTCCGTTCATGTATGCTATATAAATTGAATTGATGTGAGAAAAAAGTGAACACTGGTTCATCTTTGAAAGTCTGTAAATTTAAGTACAGCAAGTTCACTTTAATGCAAATGGAAAGACACTGGGGATTTATCCATCTTACAAGAATTTCAGCTTAGCAGAAGTGCAGTGAAGGAAAACGAAGTAATGGTCTCCAAACTGCCCAGTTTATCAGAATTCAGCTTAACACAGTTCATCTCAGAGGAAACCTACTGCAAAATTAATTTCAGGACGTAAATGAACTTTTCTCCTCTGCTATTTTTCAGGTCTGATGTTCTCGACACAAGTCTACTGTGAGATGCCGGCCTGTCTCAGCGATCTGAAATTGCCCCTGCCCTGCTTCAACTGAAATCTTGAAAGTTTCTGAACCTCGTCACTTCCCGTGATTCCTCATTACCTTCATCTGCATTTCGTTTCCCTTGATATGGAAAGTGACTTCATGCATGCGTTCACGTGCCCACATTTCTTCAGGTGTAAGTGCTTTCTTCAGGTGCAAGGTGAGGATGTGCTCTCACCTCGTCCCGCTGGCCGCTCCATGCGGCAAGCAGGAGCCGTCGCTCTTCATTGCTTCGGTGGGGGCTCTCCTTGAGCAGGTAGTCTGGAAAGCCAAGCACCAGGTGCACCAGGGAGGCCGGCAGGGAGTCGAGGCAGTTCTGACCTGTGTAGCTGTGCAGCGTCGGGTCAGCCCCGTGCTGCAGCAGCTCACTCATGGCCTGCGAGAACGGGCGCAAGAACAAGTCCCGGCTGTGAGGTCAGGGAAGCAAAATAGAGAAGCAAGCTTTCTTTGTGGCGTTCAATGCGTTTAGATGTTGTGGTTGACCGTCCAGAAGGATAGATAAAGCTAGAGATAATGGGTAAGCACATGTCTTTGCTAGAAACTCATATGGGCAGAGAGAATATCCTTTCAGCTGTTAATATATGGGCTATATAAAGACGAAAGGCATCTTCTCAGAAAAAAAAAGCTACATGATGACCTGGACACTTACATCAGGGTCTTGGACCAAAGATGCCACCATGAGAGCAGTGTTCCCTGTAGATGGATCACGGGCGTTGACATTGACCCTGTGTTTCTGTAGCAGTCGACGAATCTTCTTGAAGTCTCCATCCTGGAGAAGGAGTGAATATTTATTGAGTCATGGGGTTTCATATCCCACAGCAACATTGGGGTGTCTGTGCTTTGAAAAATACTACAGCACACATAACTTAGCCTTGCTACTGAGCCTCATTACCCTATGGAAGATGTGATTGAGCAAAAAATACTCAGGGGGCATCTGAACCATTGAAAGACCAGTCATATGCTTCATGTTGCCTCTTGTTTTGCAATTCAGCCAACAGTTTACCATGACTATAGTTCATTTCATACGTATCTGGCAACACACCGCAGAGACTAGAACAACTTTTCACATTGTCTACATTCTGCGACAAAAAGATAGCATGTGATACACAACTGGAAGAAATCAGAATGTGCTGCATAATTTGGCGCAAAGTTCGTTTCAAACATTACAGTCACAATGTGCAAAGCAATTGTAACATGGATGATACAGCAGTTTTGAACCTTTTAAAGCGCAGCATGATGAGTGGAGCAACACTCATTGCATTCACTACAAAGCTTCAACAGTGCACTACCTGCATTTGCTACCAAAACCCAGTGCATTATTTACTGGAAGCTGAAGGCATACAAATAATACACACTTTGACGTAACATTAACTCCATATGTTAAAAGTCCTAATATATCAAGAAGCTATTCTGTAGATGTTGCAGATCAGAGTGCAGAGTGATACATTTCTCAGACAGCACTATCCACACAGCCTCTGCAGTGTTGCGTGCAAAGTATGAAACATAGATTACTTCCAACTAGCTCACATTCATGCGCTAGGCACAGAAGCCAACTTTCAGGTTCTTACAGAGGGTTCACTGTGCTGCTTTCACCCATACACTCACACTCAATACATTGTTTTCAGCAACAATTTCGGTTTGCTTTCAAGGCAGTGCATGCAGTGGCCATACACCAGGGCGATACATGTGGCAGTGGACTGAGTGTTACCCTGGCTGCTGAGACGAGCCTCTGGTCACCGTGGCCCCCGCCTGCTCTAATGGGGGCTGGCATGACTGGTGTCACCACGGGGGTCGGCTCTGGGCAGCGTGATGAGCCGCTGCAGCAGGGCGCACTCCCGTCGGCGACCGCTGCTGCTGACGTGGTTGGCCCGCTTATGGCTGCCATGGCGTGCCATGCCCTGCCACCACTGGGACCCTGCTTTAGAGGACCAATGAGAGAGACAGTGTGTCAGGGCTACAATTCAGGTAGGGACCAAGTACAAAGTGAGCTGACACAAAGGGCACAGAACAGGAGCCTGAAGCAAAACATCTTTTTCTATCAGATGTGCTGCCAGTTTACAGCGATAGCCGTTATGGTACAGCAATAGCTGTTGCAATGAGTGTGTCAGGGCTGCAGTAAGGCTAGGGACTGAGTACCAAGCAAGCTTAAGCGAAGAGTGCAGCACGGGAGCCTGAAACAGAATGTCTTTTTTCACCAGCTGTGCCCTGTCTTACAGTGATAGCTGTAATGTTACAGTGGTAGCCACAATGCCACAACAGTAACTGTTACGGCGTTTTCCCCCCTGGCCTGAAGGGGCATTAATGACTGGTATTGCACAAGATTCTAGTTTACAGCGTGTAAAGGCTCATTTGAATGATGCTCAAATGTCAGGATAATTAGAAGCACTGTTAGAGAAAAGAAATATCGGGTTTTACACGGCAGAACCATGTTCTGATTATGAGGCACGCCATAGTGGGGGACTGCGGAATAATTTGGACTACCTGGGGTTCTTTAACGTGCACCTCAATCTAAGTACACAGGTGTTTTCGCATTTTGCCTTCATCGAAGTGTGGCCACTGTGTCTGGAATTTGATCCCGTGATCCCGTGCTTAGCAGCCCATTACCATAGCCACTAAGCAACCACGGCAGGTCGAAGCACTGTTAAGGGTTTCCCATAAGAATGGTATGCCTCAAAGTGCCATTCTACACACTTCTGTAGCTCATTCAAAAGTGGTCTTGCCTAAAGTAGACAGTGATTACATCAAAGCAAGAAGACACACATATTAGCTAGTTGTTACTGATCTGGGTGGTATGAAAAGCAATTCATTAAGTGGGCTTTTTGAATTACTTAATTTTTAACTTAGCAATATCTCATTCTTACATGGGGTCACTCCTCTTGATACCATTATGACCCCAAACACTCTGCCATTCTTCAAATAACTTTTCACTCTTTCCCATTTTTGATTAGCTTGTCACATCACTCTATCAGATGTTATCCACTTTTTTCTCAGGCCTTTAATGTAAGACTTTGATAAAGGGGGAGTGTTATTTTTCTGATGCAGTCCTTCCACTTTGCCTTATAATTTGGCTTCTCTGGCTTGTGGATCACAAGAACCCAAAACCCCCATTTTGGGTGTTTAGTCCTCTTGTGTTTTAATTACGTTTGGCAACCTCACGGAACAGTTTAAAAAATGAAAGCGAACAGCAACACAGTCTATTTGTGTTTTCTATATGGTGCAGGCAGGAAGTTATTACAAGAACCAGCACGCGTAAAAAAGAAAACCTCCCACAATGTTGATTACGCATTTTCATCATTATATTCCGGCAAGCTGTCAAAGTGTAAGTGGCGTGTTGGCAAAAATTGGTTCACTATTTAGCATTAACAAATGTTTTTTCTTAGATGTCAATGCCCCAAGATGACTTTAAATTGCTCACAAGTGATAGGCAGCAGCCATGAAAATTAATGCAGTGAAGGGCACCATGAAATATGGGATCAAGTAAAAAATTAACAATAAAAAATGTTGATTTTCTTAGGCTCGCACAGCGTTCTGACTTCCCCTGGTTTCACTCTTGCACTATCATAAATTCTAAATAGGACATCAAGGCCATTAATGTCAATGTTCAAGAGAGGTCCTTCAACCACTAATACGAGTGTAAAAGTGATTTTCGAGGCCCCTTCAGCCACACGTAGTCACAGTTTCTGCACAGACTGGCCCGAGTGTTTGTTGCAGTTAAGCAGATGTCACTCTCGAAAAGCACTTAACGGTCTGTCAGGAATACAGCTGTGCCACATAACGTGAGATAAGTTTTTTTTTTTTTTTTTTTTTCAGACGAAGCCTGCAAGGCATTTCAGTCGCAAGGAGTGACTCCATTTTGTTGAGCATGTACAAGTAACAATGGCAAACTTCAACAATCTTCAAGCATTTCAAACTGTTTCAGATATGTTGGCAGTAAACTGTGCACCAGTGGCCTTATGTTTAAATTTATATAGAAAACACTCGCTGCCAGAGCAAGATATATTAGCAGATTGAAGAACACTGCGTACGCTGCAGTCAGAGCAATGGAACACAGGGGACCCAACACTATCAAGGTATTGTTGGTGATCGTACAACTCCAGCAATAACGATGGTAGAACAGGACACCCTTTGCAATCTGGCAATGAGTACACAGAGGGGTGCTAAGAAAGCTATCTGTAAGACATTCGTTTGAATATTTCCAGAACTTCTCATGTAAGTTATACACTATGTCACCAAACTGCAGCTTAATATAGTAATTGTAGAACTTATTTGTTGCTCACTCGCACCGTATTCTCTGAAGTTTCCGACACCACAAGGAAGTTTCCAGACAAGCTAAAGCGCATTGACCAACGGTGACCGTTGTGCTCTGTCTGAACGAGGTGTGTTTATGATGTCAAGCTCGACTTATTCATGACGATAACACCGTAGGGCGCGGTTGATAACACGCAATGAGGCCGATAACGCGGAAGGGTCGTCGCTCCGAGACGGAAGAAAAAAAAAGACACACAAACTTGATGGGGAGATGCATAGGCGAAATATATTCTGAGAAGGAGCCGGAAATGAGTTGAGTCACGCTTTAAATTACGGAGTTCTCGGCAACGACGGGCGGTGATCTAATGCAACGCTTGGCTACCGACGAGCAATTTCTCCTGCTTCATGCATTCATCAGCAGGCCTAGGCTACCGCGTGCGATCGCCGCCGCTGCCTAGATCATTGAGGAAAGCGTTTGCAACGCCTGCTTCGGCGTTCAACTCGCACAAGGGGTTCGATCGACGAAGGGCGCCGAGAACCGGAGCAGCAATGCGATCCCGCTGTGCGGTTACGGTCGCTCGGAAGCCGTGCTTACGCACATCGCACGCGCCGAAAAACGCAGTGAACGACGCTTCCAGAATGCCGTCCCTTTGCCACGAAAATTTACGCCATCGACCAGCGAAACGACCGACTAATTGGACTCGTTCCGAGAACAAACCGCGTCGGCGCCCGCCACAACAAACCGATTTCGCCAAATCGTGGGCCGGGTATCCGACCTCGCTTTTCGCCACGTTCGCTGGCCGAAAGTGCTCCCTCGCGAGTTGAACCGCTTTCCGTACAGGGATCGCGAGAACAGCTGGTTATGGCGAAAGGATATTTTTTCACGCATGTCCAATTATAGTCATTTCATATCCATTTCAACGCGCGTTTGCTGCGAAACGAGGCCATAGGCGAGAAAAAGGAGAAAACGTGTTAGGAACGGTCCCCAGCGAGAGACGGAATAAAAAAAGAAAGAGAAGAGAGAAGCGTGCATTTTTTTTTTCTCCCTCCTTGTCCCGGTTTTTCTTCTTACCGCGTTCTTGTTTTCTCCCAGCATTTTTCAGCGCACAGCGAGGTCTCGCCCGTGCTCACAAGCATTCCAGCCCTCGTTTGAAGAGAAAAGAAAAATGAGAAGGCGGCATTTCCTACTCTGAGAGCAGCGCGAAATCGAGCCGCCGCGACGAGCGAGCGAGGTGTTGACGAAGCGCTTAGCTACTGCACCGCACACCACGGCTCTCGGTTGTGTGCTGTGAGAAACCAGAATTTCCCCCCATCTCGAGAGAGCGCTCAATCGATGAGGAGTTTTACCGTAGCTTTCGGAGGTTCCGCGACCCGCTCGGAGCAGCCAGCGGAGAGGAGCGGAGAGAGAAAAAAAAAATGTGGTGAACGGAGACCGACTCGAGGCGGTGCGGATGCTGCGATTCCGGGGATGGGGCTGTCGGACGAGCCGCAGGATCACGGTGGCGGTGATTCGGGTATCGTCCTCTTCGGTCCACCAAAGATCGGCGAAGACGGTTTGACGCGAGGCGCGCGAGAGATGTCGAAAGATCTTACCTAACAGGATGCTCGTCGGCCAGCGACACCATCCATGCTGGATGTGTGGAGAAAGGGAAAAGTAAACATCAAGGCGCGACGAGACGAGCGCAGCGACGCGAGCGGATGTTCTGCGAACGTGCCGCCAGCGTTATTTCTCACTCACGTTCTCACTGAGTGTTTTCAATGTTACAAAATGTGTTCCTTAGCAATTGTTTATTTAAATTAACAATAATATATAAAGTCTGGCTTTTGTTTTTGTAACACGCACATTAGAGCTTGCTGCTTACTACGGTTGAAAAGGTAGTGCTATCTGTCCATCAATCGTGTACATACGTTGCGTTCGATTTTAAGCGTTTTGAACAATTTGCAAAGTATGACGCCACTGAAAGGTGACAAAATTTGTTTGTTGCAATATTTTATAGGAAGGCGCAAGTTAATGAGCTGCTGTAACGCTTAAGTTGAAAAAGCGGGTGTTCAAAGCGTCTTTTTTACATCAACATAAAGAATGCTGTTTGATTTCAGCCTTCAAGTGATAGTAATGATCTTGCAACTCTCGTTAATAAGTGACGTCAGTAATTTGTAACTGACCAACAACTAGAGGCATATTTTTATTCACCTCGCCGCACTCGATCAAGTTGCGTGTGGCGCACACCAGGCAGATCATTAAAAGTAGTGTTTTATAGTAATATGTACTCTGATGACTGCGGCGATATCTTGAAGAAGGACTTCAAGTACTACAAGAGGAAAGCCGTGCGACCGGATTTGTCCAAAGTGATCGATTTTGAGAGGCCGGAGGAATTTCCCGTCGAACTGCACGCGCAGTTGCAGACGACGCCGGATTGCAGCGAAGTCGGTCTCATAAACGACTCCGAGCTGGTATGCTACTCCGTACCTGCTAATCGGGGTCTCATAGTAATACCCAATCCTTTCACGCCTCGTGGACAACGTCAGTGGGTGAGTCGAACGCTGCGTTCGTATCCGAAACCACCAAACTGCACTAATCTGAAGGCGCTGAAGCCGCCGGACGCGTTTCCCGCATCGCTGAAAGGCGAAGAGTTTTACAAGAACCTCCGGTGGGTCACGCTGGGCCTGCACCACGACTGGGACTCCAAGGTGTACGACCTCGAAAACGCGACCGCCTTTCCCAGCTGTCTCGAGGCGCTGACCAAGAAACTCGCTACCTTACTCGGGTACCCGGCATTCGAACCCGAGGCCGCGATTGTCAACTACTACGCCATGAACTCGACGCTAAGCGGTCACGTCGACCGTTCCGAGCTCGACCTCGATTCGCCTCTGTTCTCCGTGAGCTTCGGACAGACTGCCGTGTTCCTCATCGGTGGGGCGACCAAAGACGTCAAGCCGACGGCCATGTTTCTGAAGAGTGGCGACGTCGTCGTGATGACGGGCGAATCCAGAGTGGCCTACCATGCCGTACCGCTCGTGCTACCGCGCGAGGATAACGCACCGTGGAGCTGCGTTGCGGATACGTGCGGTGGTGATAAACCAGGCGGTGAATGGAGCGCCGAGGCGGAGTACTTGTCTGACCACAGAATCAATCTAAACGTGAGGCAGGTGTTCGCAAGAAGCTGATGGTCCCCGTTTGGCTGTTGCCAAATTTAGGTTTTCAATACTGCACCACTTTTCTGGCTTAGGGCCCGCGCCTCGTCAGATGCTAAGTCATACGGTACATGGCAGCATCTGCTGCTGCAAAGAGTTAAAGTTGTAAGACCGTACTGCAAGTACCCAGAATATTGCGTATGAAACTTGCTGAATGTTAAGAAGAGCATGGTGATGCCAATGTGGATGCACAAGCACTTGAACCAGCTCACGCAAGACACAACAGTGTAACTTTAGTTGTGCGTGAAACTTCTATACACTTGGTGCATATGAAAGTTGTTCCGATGTGGACAGAAAGCTTGCTGTCACACTAAAATGTGGAACTACATGTTCCAGTTCATGTTCATATGTGCATGATGCAAGCATTTCAAACATGACGGGTGCCATGTACAAAACCTGTTTAAAGTAAACAGAGGTGCGGGGGTGTTCCAGCATATGGAAGAGATGAATGGCCAGGGTTACTCCAGTGGCATCTATCAGGATTGAATACTATACTGAGCAGTTGCAGTGCCTTTGAGCGCCACCTTTGACTTTCTGGACCTCAGTATTTGCAGATTTGTCGACAGTTCCCCTGCAATGTTAAAGGACACCTGCAACGAAGTTTTACTTGTGCTAAATTGGCTCTCAATTAGTAGAATAAACTATTGAAGAAATCTTGGCAGAACTACAGGTCTGGTAATTGGCTAATTCTTTTATTAGCAGCCTTCAAATGGCATCTATGCAGACGACGTATGCACCTGGTGGTTAAAGGATATGAAATAAGTCCCAGCACATCGCTCCCAAAATTTTTCAGCTCTCCACAGGTGCTACCTAATATCGGAGGTATGAGCCATACTGGTTCTCAACACTCTAGGTCGTGCGTCACTTTTGTCAACTGGTGATGGTGGCGTTTTGTTCAGTTTCCATAAAAGAAACACCTATTATTCCTAACTTTTCACGACACATCCATTCTTACTCCAGATGTACAATCTCGCTCAGAGGCTGCTTTAAGTCTCTGCTATCCAGAACTAGGTTTTTTATGCAGTCTGAAATTTCGACTTAGGTGCGCTTTACCTGATGTACATTTGCACATCTATGATAAGGTGAGCACCTGTGAAGTAATCTCCAAAGTCACCTGGCCAACAGTCATTGAAGTCCATTTAGTGAAGTTGGAAATTTGTCCCCTCAGGCAAGATACGTAATTTGCAGAGTTTTTGTGGTCGAGTGTAGTTGAGGCCAGCCTACAGATTTGTCAGGTGGAGACATATTTGCCTGCTAGCGACATTGTGGCAAACTTGTGTCATTATGTCAACCATCCTTTTAGAAAGTTGGAACTTAAATTGTTGAATGTAAAGTTTAGTTCTTGACAAACATGCCTGTGTGATCACTCGGACTACAACCCTCTTGGCTGTTGTATATATGTGGCATGCGCTTCAACTGAGTCCAATGCATGCAGTCTCTCCTCTTTCAGATATATTTCAGCTATGGCAGAAAGGGCAATAAAGGCATGTTAATAACACCTCCAGGCATTGATGTAGAGTGAGCAAGGTGTTTGCAAAGCTGCCGGCATTTGTTTCAAAACTGCAGGGCAATGCAAAAGAGTCACCTAGAAAAATTTATTTTGAAATCTGAAGTATATTCACTTCTTGCTTTTTACTGGCAGTATATTACCATAAAATACCACGAATGCGGATGGAAAGCAGCTCTGTTTTCATTGAGCAGCATTGGTTCGGTTATCGAATTAGTTTAATTAATGCACCGTGTAGTGGAAACATGGATCAAGCAGGTATAATAATGAAAACAATATTTGCAGATGTGGGAAAATTCCTGACCGCACAATGAGGAATTGTGTGTGTGTTTTATTGTGAAATTGTACTTCACTGAAGAAAAAATACAGAAAACATGAGCACACGTCAGGCATTGCCATCTTTGCAGTCGCTGTTGCTAAACAAATATGAAGTTTACTTCACCTTATTGCACACCGTTCTGGATATGCATATTAAAACACAATCAGCATTTCTTTGACAACTGCCCCTTGGCTACTACAGCTGCAATGATAGCAGGAGAACAGGCAAGAGCAACAACTTGGACACTATCTGGTAACTGTGGCGCCGGATGTATCTCCTCTGGTTTGTTGTCTGGCTTCAGGTGTTTCCACTGCACGAGTTTTGTGCCTGCATATGAGAGAAGCACACGTGTGTCACAACAGCACTGCATCTTTAGAGTGAACCTTGATAACAATATCTGACACTATGTGCAAAGATCCAAACAAGACAGATATATTCACAGGAACCTGGAGAGGAAGTGATCAGCTGTGCTCAAATAAGGGATGTCTCGACGCCAGCGTTCTGACAAGGGGACTTGTCTTTGTCAGGTTCCTTTAAAAAAAAAAAGATTCAAGTAGGCATGCAGGTAAATTAATTACTAATAAATTAGTAAGGAACAGCTTGTTAGAAAAGAAAGTAATATTTTTAAATATCTGGAGGATGTTTAAGCTTCGTCTTCAAGAGCTGAACACAATAGCATTCAAAGATCCGTGACTGCTCCTCACGCTTCCCAGCAACTGCAGATTATATGTAACCCTAATGTTTTCCGCGAAACGGTGCTGATGAACGCTATACACGGAGGCGAGCTTTCTGGTAGAAATTCACCCTCTTGCGTGGGCCGATCCCGAAGGTAATGCTCAGCCACGCCAAAAAACTTTGTCAACAATCTAAGACAAGGTATGAGCAAATTTAGTGATAGAATGGTGTGGCAATATAACCCACATATACAGCATATCGTATAGCAAAATATAGCTAAATATATACGGAAATTTTCGATCACGGGGTCGCCGGCGCCGGATACCGACACCTGATTTTCTGCGGCAGGGGACCCTTAACACTATCGGGTTAAAATATATAACAATGGGGCAAGGGGTATGATTGACTCTGTTCTGGCCAGGTGTAAGACCACGGAAGTTAAGTGCTGCTGCTTATATCCTTGCCATGTGTGTAACATATAGATTCAAGAATTCCATTTGAAACAGTTATCCCTGTTGATTGCAGCGTGTTGAAATTGTGGTTGAGATACGACCATATTTTCTGCCTCTAGGAGAGAGCACTTATATCCGATACGAACCTAGGATACGTACGCCGTTTGGAAAACATGTTGAAAGTGCGAGGCATTGCAGCCGTATACAACCTGTAGTTTAAAGATTGCAGAAGTGATGTTAGCCAAGAATCTGTGTTGAATGTTGGAAGCTAGGCGTTTGTGTGTGTATGCTTTATTCACTTACTTTGCCCTTCTGTTAGTCCACTAAGGTACATACAGTCTGTGTCATAAGTTTACAAATCGCAGGATTTGAGAAAAAGCTGTAGGAAACTTGTATTTGAATAACTGCATAAGTGATATTTTTTGCAAGCTAAGTATCTGCATTGAATGCTAGATGCTAGGGTGTGTTGCACAGGTGCATGGTCTGTTCACTTACTGGGCCCTTCTGCTAGCCCAGTGAGGATGTGTGGAATATTTACGTACAATTGTTGTCAAAAGCTTACAAACCAGAGGATTTGGGGAAAAGCTGAATATTTCCAGTTCCTGAGCACACCGTGCGATACTCCAATTTTCAGTCAGTACCATTGAATGTAAACAACATACTGTTGTACGGTTTTACTGGCTGCAGTCGCAAACTGCTTAGAAATTCAACATTTTCTTATAGCCCGTGATCCATAAACTTTTGACGCCAACTGTGCCTGCCATGGTGGCTTAGTGACCGTGGCTTAGTGACCGTGGCATCTTGCTTCTGAGCACGAAGTCGCAGGTCCGACTCCCGGCTGTGGAAACCGTATTCCAATGCTGGTGAAATGCAAAAACATTTATGAACTTTGATTTATTTAGGTGTACAATAAGAAACCCATGCAGGTGGTCAAAATTGATCTAGAGCTTTTCACTTTGTTGTATTTCGTAGGCCCAGCTAGTATTGGTATGGGGCATTAAAGCACAAATTCATGATTGATAAACAGGGAAACAAAGATAGACTAAGCACATCATGTGAATACTGAATACAGATGGTGCAAAAAGTTAAAACAAGTTCACGATGAGCATAGCCAGAGGCTGTCTTTAAAGCGTAGCTGCAGTTAAATCTATCTTTTGAAGCTGATGGTACCATGCATCCTTATCTATTGTTGATTGTTTCATGACATTGTTTATTGATGTGACTGTACCTTAGCATTTGGAGTAGGAATACTGTGTAAGATGTGAAGTGTAGGTGGTTGAACATGCATGTGTTGGCCGGAAAAAATGACACAAACTGACCTTTGAGCACAGCTACAAACAGGTCTCCAGCACAGCCCACGTGTGTTGCCTGTGCTCCAAGAGAAACCATCCTGGCAGTTGCACCACTGCTGGTAGCAGCAGAGTACTGTTGCAGTCCCAGAAGGAAGACCATGCCAACATCTGCAGAGCATTTGGAAAAGTAACTCTTTCAGTTATTTTGCTTGAAAAGCAAGTGTTACCAGATCAGTGTGACAGAATTAGGGTGCTATCTCTCAGATTGTGTTTTGGCTGCAAAAGAAGAAACAGTTTCAAGTGTTTAAAGCAGTATGGATGAGCTGACCTAATTACAGGCATTGCGCGTAATGGAATGTGTAGACAAGTCAGGCTTGTACACATCAGTTTTTCAAAAACATACTGTGGTTGGATCAAAGTGTCTTTAAAGGGACACTAAATAAGAATGCTAAATCAGTTTAGAATGACAATGTATTCTATCAAATGTATATTTTCCATTAATTTGTAGCAAGGGCATGATATCTTTTTTTTTTTCAAGTGAAGCTCGTATTGCCCCACTCGTGTCAGCGTCAGTGTCGCCGTAGAAAAAAACTCAAGTTGTGCGAAAATAAAAATTGCTTGCTGGGCTGCGGATTTGAACCACCGACCTCCAGGTTGTGAGAACCACCATACTAACCGATCCAGCCGCTGTCAGTTCATCATACACACCCTTTAAAGCAGAGCTTTATATGCATGAAGAAGCAGACGCAGCGCAAGGCACGAGCCAACCACAGGCATCCCCTTTCCCCCCGGAGGAGGGAAATGGTGTGATTGCGTGTTCGCTTGCCTTGCGCCCGTCGTTTCCCGCCAGTTCACGCCGGCGGTCAGATGGGGAGGCTGTGTTTGGTTCATTCTGCCAAAGAGCAGGCTGCATTAAAGGAACGGCAGCGGAAGCAGGCCACACGTCGTGGGTTCGGCCGAAGAACAGGCGGCGTTTCATGAACGCTGCTGGGAACTCACTCAAGAAAGGGCTCGTCATTAGAGACTTTTAGCTTGTACGCTATTCCGGTAAACGGGAGCGGTTTGGGCGGATTACCGGATGGTCGGGGCGTAAACGTGAGCGGCCGGAGCAGTGAAGCCGCCTGGTGTTGTAGAGCTCAACCAGACAAACGCATAGCTAAAACTGCAGTAACTCACCATATCCTGCTTCGCCACTCGTGCAAATTTTTGGCAGCGGCATAATTGTGAACAAGATTACGCCACTGTCTAAAATTTACGCCAGCAGCTAAGCAGAATATAGTAATTAGCTCTGTGTTTGTGTGGTTGAACTTTGCGCCACCAGCTGGTGCCACCAATCTGGCCGCTCACGTTGACGCCCCCGCTAAACCGGAAAACCGCCCGCGCTTGCCCGAATACCGGACACGCTAAAAGTCTCTATTGACGTGCTGGCCTCACCGTGAGGGAGCGCGCAGCCAAGGCATTACGACAACGAAGAGTCGCGGATACCGAGCTTTCCTGGCACCCCTAGAAGGGTGGTCAATTTTTTTTTTTAATACCTTACAGAGATACCTTACAGAATCCAAGAGGGGCATACTGTAAGGGGGGTTATACATGAATCTTAAGTAAAAAACAACATATTACTACGAAAGGAAACAAAAGCCAAACTACCATTTCTTTGGTTTTGTGCCAACACCCCAGTGCCAGTACCCACAATTAGGTGGAATGCAAAAAATGTTTGCGTACTGTGTGTACTGTGTATGTAAGTGCACTGTAAGAATTTCCCAAAACCTGCCACACTCAGTCTTTGGTTCCTTTAATTAGCATAGTCATTTTTGCAAATGAAAAGTTCACTAGGCCCGAGCAGATGCTTTCAAAATCCATGATGTGACAGCAAGCTGATGTGGCAACTTCGATGTGGCATCACCACCCGTCTTCCATTTTTGCATTTTTTTATGGCTTACTAATTCTCGTCTTGTGGTAGAAGTGGTCATTTTTGGTATCGAAAAAGAGTACTAAAACTGCCTAACTTATTTTTTGCTCTAGTGTCCTTTTAAACTCCAATTTGTCCAAAGCGACCCTTCTACCCAGAAGTGAAGCTTTGTAAGTGAGAAAATGACGTAAACATAGGACAAGGATGCTGCCTTCACTGTGAATATGCAGTCCTAAATTGGCACTTTGGCCAAAGTGTGGACGATCTCGCACATTGGTGGGTACTGGTACTGGTTCTATATGAATTTCCAAATAGGTGCGCGTCACCACACCTCTTTTTTATGTGTGCTTTTCTTCTCTAAAGAATTGGAGACTGTCTGTTCTTGGAAACAGCATTGCCGTTGTTATTTCAAAGCACAAACCTGCCAATTTAGCTGATTCTGTGCAGTTTTGGGACTTATTAAACCCCATAACATTCATAAAATTATTACATTGTTTATGTGAGTTCTGAAAGAGCCGTCCTCACAAATTAGTGTACATTTCAGAGCAGTGTGTAATATGCCAACTGTGTCCACTTTAGGCATTTAATAGATGCAGTTTATGCAAATGTGTTATTGTTTCTAGCTGCTGAGTAGAGTAGAGCTGCTGAGCAGTGGCGGCGGCGGCGGCAACGACAGCAGCAGCAGCAGCTAAAACAAAAATTGTTTCTAACGGTCACAAGTGTTCTGTTAAATGCAACAAACCTTATCAAAATTGGTAGAGTGGGTGCCAAACAAAACAATTCTCAATTATTATGAATTTGAATAGGAGCACATTAGGAAAAGCATCCTCTTAGAGGTTTGAGGTACCTGCATAAAAAGGCCCCACTTATTCGATATTCACCCCCACCACGTTGTCTTTTTGTGAAAAGGCTTTGAGAACTACATTTTCTCACCAGTTAGTATCATGGTGGTGTTTTCATTGCCAGTCACGTGAATCACATGATGGCCTGCAAACAGCCGCCGAGGAACTTCAGTGAATTCCCCTATGTGTGTTCTGCTGTCGTTGATGCCTAGCTTCTTATTCCTGCAACAAAACGAAGAGTTGCAACAGTGAAAATGTGCGACAAGGAGACAAGCTAGAAATAGATAGCACCAGTTATAGTGGAGACACATCCGATAAAAATACAGTAACACTAATTTGTGACTACAGAAATGTTAATCTAAAATGCTTTTTAAAAAATTAAATAAACTATTATATTTTGCTGCTAAATGAAAATGCAGTACAGACAGCTTGCTGCACTTCATGGTTCATTGTAAGTACATCACTCAACTTTAATTTGCACCTGTGACTGAATGTGTTGTTCCAGTGGATAATACATTAGGTAATTATTGATAAAATTGGTGTATTACACATGCCTATAAAGTATTCATACGATTCATCAATATATGACTTCTGCAAAGCTCATGTAAACAAAGTAACAATTTTCTGTAAACTGTGAGTTTGCATGATTTCCATCTTCAATTTTTCCACTCGATTTTTCAGTCTAGATGCTCAATAGGTTGTGGAATTATAAGTATGGTGCTTATATTTTGTTTAAACAATGAAATTTCAGTGCTTTTCCTAAAAAAAATGCCTAAATTAAAAATCTGCTTCCCTCTTCTACTCTTCTAAATGCAACATGTGCTACCCAAATCAGTCACCCATGCGTCACCCAAATAAATAAAATTATTTATTGATTTGGTTACTAGTACATTATCTTAGGGAATTGAGAAAGAGCAGCCTAACAACATTAAAAACACCTGATCTAAGCCCACTCTTCCATTAAACAAACAAACAACAACAAGATAGCATTGGCAGCTAATTACAACTTCAACAACTTCAGAATAAAAACACAGCAGTAGTAGAGTGACTACTACAGTAGCTGACTAAGCATGAACATCAGCAGTGTGAACAATATCAAATAAGTGACAATAATACAACATCCATTATTTGCTAGGCAGTTTAAAGGTACTTTTAGTAGCGAACATCTCATATGTTCGGCAACGCTAATTCAGGCGCTTTTGGGCATGGATTCATTGTGCGCAGTATCATGTATGTTAGCTTTTGGAAACTGTAACTTGTATGAGATATGGAAATGTTACATACATATTTAAGTGGCAACTGTGTTTACATAACAGCAGCAGAAGTGCAATCATTGTGGTATGGACAAAAAAAAAAATAGTCAAGTTTTAGCATGTATCGCCTTGCCACTGCACTTGTGCAAACCTTTCGAAGCAAAGCGGACGGCCCACCTGTTGCTCCCACAGGCCCAAAGTTCACCTGCATCTGTGACCAGGTAGCTGCTGTCCATTGTGCAGAAACAGTGCATGGGACGAACGCCACCAGGTAGCTCCACTTTTACAGGAAGATCCGTTGAAGTGGAAAAGTCAATCCCCAGCATTCCTGTGCAAGAAGTGTGCCTTGTTAAACTACAGGGCAAATATTTGAATGCGGAGCATAAGCCAGACTTGGAGTGGACTGGTACACCCCACAAGAAAAATTTCGACAATTTTAGAACTATCTTGTTCCCAAACAATAGCTGTCATCTATCTTGTCATCTTCCTTTCGTTAAAGGGCCCCTCACCAGGCCCCATAGCAAATTTTGGTTATACGCTGAAAGTTGTTACGTGTCCTCTAGGGAGCGTTCTGCCGGAAAAATTTTTTCAAATCGGCTCATTAATAGCTGAGATAGAAATATCTCAGTGCTGCGAACCCATGATTTCAGAAGGCGAGCTCCACTACACAGCGAGACACTCTCTCTACTCGCCCTGTATAACCTTCGCAAGCGAAGTTCCTTCCCCGCATTCTCCCATACCGGACCTCGAGAATCGCGCGACGCATATGTCACGGGCGTCCCGCCTTCATATTTTTTTTTCTCCTCGCTTCTTTTTTGGTGCTGCGCACTTCTGATGATGGCGTTAGGAGCAAGCTGCTGTGATGTCTCGTTTCATGCAGCGCACGATTTTGTGCGCTGTGCACAAGGACACATAACTAGCGGTATAATTCAGTGCTACACAAATACTGAAACAGAACAAGCAGATCACAGAGCATGATCACGTGCTGGAACACGGTAGAAAATGGCATAGTTTCGGTACCTGCACACGTGACTGCACGACCATAACAAGCAGATGAAGCGGAAGTACATCTCTCTTGCTTCGGTGCAAAGTAAAACAAAGAACACACAGACATTCCCTTTGTGTGTTTTATTATTTCTCTAAACTTCAATTCATCAATTCAAGCAACACATCACACAAGTAACAGATGTTGCCTTGAACAATTCTCGAAGTCACGTGTGTCACTACGGGCGATGTCATACTGTGGACACGACTATGTAGGCGCAGGGACACGACTACGTTACCGTCCGGCTTGGAGAGCGGTTGCTGTGAGGGAAACGGAAAAAGGTGTTCGAATTGAAATTTCAGACCTTTCTACGGTGCATAGCGACGTAATTTTTTGCAAACACGATCGTTAGCGCGCATTGTATGCTCTGCGCTTGTCAGCTCAAAATGGCCAGACCTGGTAAGGCGCCCTTTTTAATGCTGCACACCCTGTACTTTTAAGTCACGAATGGCATGCACATATCATCAGCATGACATGTTATTTTTGACTGGGAAGCAGTGAGTGCAGAGTCAAATGAAAGAATCAAATAAAGGAGGCATTGGTCTGAGTGTCCAATAGTGCTCCTGACAGGAAAGCATGCAGGCCCAGGGCTTTGAGGAACGGAAGTTTACTAAAAAATCGTAACAATTATTGTTGTACAACAAAATTACACCCAAAAGGGTGCACCGTTTATAGGAGTAAATTATCACCTTTGCGGGAATATTATTTTTCTAACACTAAGTGCCTGGTGCTTTCATTTGAACAGTGCTGTCGATGCAGTAGTTCTGCTGATACTCAGTGAAACCTCATAGAGTGCAGAGCCTAATGTGAATGCAGCTGCATAAAACAAAAAGTGAACAATTTTCAGAAATGTGTAGTGACTCCTCTCTAATTACAACATTAAAAATGTGAAGCAGTAGCCTTGCAGCTACTAAGTTCTATTTCAAATTGCAGCAACATAATTATGACCTGCTTTATTGGTTATGCGTCATAACTTCACAGTGACTTGTGTCCTTATCACGAGTGAGCACATATTTTTTTTCAGTGCTGTAAGATGTAATGTATGCTCACCATGGGAATGCAATTCAGTAGGCTTAGGCAAGCAACTTCTATCCGAGACTTGTGACCACCGTCATTTGTGATTTCATAATACTCTGAAAGTGCTGCAGTGGTTGTGCAAGACACAGTTAAAGCTGTATTATGAGAATAAATGGCCTCTAGCATCAAAAATCAGGCTTCATTATTACCACTGGAGTCCACATATGCTTGTAGTAAAGCATAGTTCCTGTTTTATGGAATTTTTTCAGTGGAGCCATAGTGCTAAGAAGTGACAAGTTGAAGGTGCTGTGATCTGTAGGAACAGGAGTGCTGCAAAGCCCACCATGTCTGGCATCTCCCCAGGCAAAGATGTCATGATTTTCATCAATGGCAAGAACATGCGATGCTGCGCAGGCCACATGTGTTATCTCGTGGCCTAGCAAAGCTTGCACTATCTTGGGTTTCTGCAGACAAAAAACAGAATTTTTGATAGCCCTTAGGATTGCTTCAGTGTACGAAACATGCAGCAGAAGCACTTGATTGGCACATTGAGAAAATCACGATGTGCAGGCTGGAGTAAAACTTACATTTGCACTGTCAAAATGGCCGCCGTGACCGAGGCTGCCTGATTGCCCACGTCCGCAAGACAGAAGTATCTTACGTTCTGCAAGAAGTCAGTAATAACAAGATCAGTATGCTAAATACTTCATTAGCATATAGCAAATAATGCAGCAGAGCATGTGGACATGTGATCGATTGCAAGCTGTGGCAGCTACATTCCAATGGGCACAGAATGCAGAAAGTGTAGTGTGCTTTCAATACATGTTGTAAAATCAGATGTGGCCAAAATTTAATTCACAGAGCTCCACCATGCCATCTCCATACCTCTGTGTTGCTTTAGGATGCTAAACTAACTAACTAACTAAGTAACTAACTAACTAACTAACTAACTAACTAAATAAATAAACCAATCAGATCATTCAATTAATCAATCAGTCTGCTCCCCTAGTCTATTCCCATTAGCAGTCATGGTCATTCCCATGACAGCAGTGTAGCCCTAATTAATAACACAAATAAATAGGCCCATTACACCATATGCTACAGCAAGCACAAATGATATCATTATATTGTTTATATTTTGTCATGTTAACGTCCTACCATGTGATATGATCATCTCCTTCGAAGTAACAAAAGTCGCCCACAAGAAGCTTGTATTTTGAGGAAATAAGACACACCAGCTTTCTTAATTGCAAAATGCAAATGAGCAAAGCACTCCTTTCGTATATTTATTCACCTGACAGCAAAATGATGAAGTCGGCTCCACAACCAGCACGGGTTATACGGTCACTGAGGTAGTCTTTAAGGATCTTTGCTTCGCAAGTCTTCTCTCTTGAAGGACTTGGCTAAATTGAAAGGAGAGGCCATAGCAGCAAAAGAATGATGGAAACTGGCTATTTATCGAATATAACAAATTAAATCTAAAATGTTTGTTGTTGATATCAGTTTGAAATAAATATATGCTTATAATGGGAATATCTGATGTTTTAAAATAGTATCTTCATTTGAATACGACTTCACTACAACGAATGACTATATTCTTATCTATTTGTCTTTTTATTCAATAATGAAACAGATAATACACACTTACATAGGAAGAAATAAAATCTGTTCCATTTTATAAGTAATAGAAGAATATTGAAATGATTGAACTTCAGTGTAGGCAATGACAATGAGCGCAGCACAAAGCTTTTTCTAGGACTAGAGTCTGTATCCGAGCTAGTTTGTCCTGTGTGCAGGAGCGCAGACTCCTGCTAGAAGTCTGAGCTCACCCTTGCCCATCCCTTAGCTACTGGCCCCTGCTTTGAAGACATGCCAAGGAAAACACTGAGCTGATCATTATTAGTAAATTAAGCTCCTACAATACCAAGAAGGCCCATCTTCCCATAGGAGGCGGCTTCATGAATCAGAAAGGACTTAAATACAAAGGATTGGTGGCAACGCTGCAGTAAAGTTTCCACACCAGCTTGCCGTGACGTCATTGATCTTGACGGTGTCATGCATCTTCTTGGGTGCAGCTAATTTTTTATCAGTAAGCAGTACTCTCAAGGAGCCAAAGACTAGACGTAGCAAGTGTTGAGGACATTTAACATCCCAATTATGAGGAGGTATAGTTTGAAATCGATGATGTCGCTCTGACGTAAAGGTGCTAGCTGGGACTGCGGTGCAAGATTTTTAAAAATGGAAGTTTGGCCTTAATTTTGTGTGCTAGTAATCACTCGTAATGTGAAAATGAGAAATATAGAGTCTTGAAAGAATACCTTATCAGTCTAAACTGAATTAGGCATGTGAAGACACGTACGGGAGCACTTTCCTTTTCATCATTATATGCTGTGCATGGAAAGTATAACACAGCAGAGGATCAAAAGTTCCGTGCATGCATTGCCGCTTTTAAACAACACCAGGATAAATCGGCTAATGTACACTTTTGCGGTGCTAAGACTTTGGTTTGTTGTTGGAGCATGCTGAAGGCAAGGCAGCACCATGAAAATGAAACACAGAAGTGAAAATGACATGTGAGAGACTAAGCGGTCTGATAAATTAGAAATAATGACTTTAAGACAATAAAGCCTTGCCGTGTTTGTTGTAGTTACAGAAAATGAAGCGGCACTGTCAAAAATGAGGACAACATCTAATGTACAGTGCTTCGTTTACCTAGGCCTGTATTCACAAACATCCCATATGCAAAAGCTGCCCGTGATAACCTATTGTTGGCCCAAGTGTTGTTATCACAGCGATCGCCATCACGAGTGTAGGTTACCCGAATGCTGGCAAATTAGGAAACGCTGTTATATATAAGAGAAGCTTTATGAATATGGGCCTAAGTTGCACCTCTATTTGCTTCAACAACAGGCGAGGCCAGGAGCTCTACCTGTAAGGGTTCTGGTACACTGACAGCAGGCTTACCAGCAAGCACTATCACACATATGTATAGTCGCAAACACAAATAACTGTGAAAATTAGATGTGAATTATTATTATTATTATTATTATTATTATTATTATTATTATTATTATTATTATTATTATTATTATTATTATTATTATTATTATTATTGTTTTACTTATAAAATAATAGAATAATATGCACTGAATATAAATTTCTGTTGGAGCCAAGAAACTGATAATTGTACTAGACTAATATAAATCTGCATTAGAACTTTTACTAGGATAGTCTCTTTAATCTTTTATGACACTGTTACATGTTTTACATGTGTTAAACAATTTTGCCCTACTGTAGACCAACGAGTTCCAACAATACCACTTTCCAAATGATGGCACTGCCATATGATGTGACGGCTACAACAGAATCCACTCCAACGGCCACGTCACTAATGCAGCCATGACCATCCGGTGCTTCCAGCTTAACAGGTGCTGCACTGTTACTCTCCCAAACAAGCAGTGATGTTGACAAATCTCCTGCAAAATTGGCGGGCATTAGCAGCAGTGTCTGTAGACTTCCTGAATGGATTGTCATAAACAACAAAATATTGAATAGCGGCAGAAGTTGCTTTAATCTTACCTGAGCTGGCACGAGACTGTTGACCGACACTAGCCAAAGACAGTGTTGAAGACAAACGGTCTTTCCTATAGATGAAAGAAAAAGTAAAAAACATAGGTCTCATATGTTTCTTAGAGTGGTTCCTTGTGGAGATCTCGCATCTGTCATCATCTGTAGTGAGCAAATCAAGATGTACCAGTTCAGAAGGAAACAAGGTGCATGCTTAGGAAGGCCAGATGATATTCATGTCACTGATTTTTTTTTGCACACTGTGTTGCATATTTACTCTTTTCATGCGAGTTCCTTTGCTCGTTCAACCACTTTAGAGAAGTTTTATTTGTGACTGAAACTGCTTGTTTGGTTAAAAAATCACAGCAGTGAGTGCATACAGTCAAACCTCAATATATCGAATACGGATATAAAGAATTATTGTGAACACTTTCTATATCACCTCGAAAATCGCATGCATTTTTAATTTTTTATTTTGAACGGGGTCGGACGTAAAATGGATATATCGAACTGCACCACCCCAGACCACGTGCGCTCTGTTGATTGACAGGCGGCAAGCCTTCCCGCAACACCCTCGAAGATAGTGGTGGCACGATGGGCGTTCATCGCGCCGAGGGCACCATTTGAACGTAGCGGTTGGTAAATTAAGAGTTTCGATTCATGTTGAGATGGCCACAGACATGACATTCAAGCGGATAAGCAGCAATGAACCATTTTCTATATATGTACCCACTCAAACTTTTGCAGATAAATTGCGACAAATCATTCTTGACAAGCACGTACTGTGCGACGCAGGGTAGTGAGCCGATTGTGAGGTAGAGGTTGCAGATTACGGGCAGCAAAATGGGTTGTGCCATGAGCTGGTTGACAGATGGCCGCTGCGATGGCTCCTTCTGCAGCAGTTGCTCGAGCAGAAGGTGAATCTGTGCGCTGTAGTGGTCACTCACGGGCTCATAGGATCCTCGCATGATCTTTCTCACCAGGCTTGGAATGTGCTATATGTGTGACAACAGTAGTTGGGGCAGGTTAGTGCAAATAAAGTAACTGAAGAATGTAAATGACAGGGAATTGTGATAAGAAATGCATTGTGGGCGCTCATGAAGCTGTAAACGTCAGAGAAACTAAATTTTTCTCCCCCTACTGCTGACAGACTTGAAAGTACAATCTACCCTCGTTAATTTGGCTTTGTATTTAATTCGAGAGAGAGAGAACAAACATTTTTATTAGGTAAATGCAGCTTTGGAGAGGCATCCTCATTCCAGAATGCCTTGAGCTCGGGCTGCGTCCTGGGCCCTCACAATCAGCTGTTGCTGATCCTCAAAGTCGGAGCTAGCCAAGGCTCTCTCCCAAAGCTCGTTGGTGTGGTAAGGGTCCGGAGGATTTAATGGTGCCGCTCTGCAACCCCCTACTATGCAGGAAAGAAGTTTGGGCGTGTTGGTGCGATACGTACAAACTGGGATACATAGCGCAAGAAAGACACAGGGACAAGCAGGAACACGGGACGAGAAAGAGCTTGAATTTTTGGGTATAGTAGTCACATGACTGCTTTTCGTCCTTCCCTTCAGTGTGTCTATTGCAGTGGCATCCCAGTGAGTATATATATGTTCACCAGCTGCAATAAATCAATTGTTGAGAGTTAGCGCTCGTCCCGTGTTCCTAGTTTGTCCCTGTGTCTTTCTTGCGCTATGTATCCCAGTTTGTACCCCTACTATGTGCCTGAGGGACCCGGGCGTGCACTATAATGTACAGGCAAAGAAACACGCATTACTATGGAAGAAAAAAATACTTAGTTTGAATGCGAAACCATGTCGCTTTGGCTAAACCGACTGGCACCAGCGTCCCAGGTGTGCGCAGTAGCTACTAAGGCTTGAAAACGGAGAAATTCAGCAGGTGGTGCTATTGCTTCCATAGGTGCGAAGGTATTTTACATTACTTGTTCTTTACTTTTATGCTTTTATGTTCAGAACATTCCTAACTTTAGTTTTGCTTTCAGTTCAAAGACGTGGCAGCATTTTAAACAAGGTGGTATTCGTTGTTGCATGCTGGTAGAGTCTTGCTTCAAGAGCACTAAACAGGAAGACATTGCAGGCTGCCTCGAACAATAAAATATATTTAAATTTGTTCATTTTACTGTCATTTGTTAATTCGACCTTTTGAACAATTTGTCCAACTCTTGCGATTCCATGAGGCTCAAATTAATAGGAGCCGACTATAGATGTATGGCATTGGAAAAGGGGCGTTGCTCAGATGCTCACTATATCTTTTTTTTTAATTCCTTTTCAAGAAATGCGGGCCATATTCACGGCTTTGCAGGAGTCTGTACAATCAGAACAATACATGGAGTAATGCACAATCATTCAAGGACATAAATTTACTGCACTCAAAGACTTGTCATAGTAAAGTCGTAATGAAAAAATCACTAGAAAAGGTTACCTTGAGAAAAGCTCCAAATTAAACTGCAATTTACAAATATACATGTACATAGGGACAGACTACTTACACAATTGTTTATACAGAATACTTTAAGTTTACTGTTCAACAAAACACTTTGATTCGATGACTAATACATCATGTGATTTACTAGAAAAGACAGAAAATTGGTCATGAGAAATTTAACGCAATGTAGAATTCCAAATTGTGTAATGGTGCCTATGGATGCATTGGCAGAGTCACAATTAACTATTATCAGTGGGCAGTTTGTTGCAATTAGAAATGGAATGCAGAAAGAGAGAGTACTTGCAGCTGTTATTATGACTCTACGGTTGGCGAGAAAACTTACAAGATCGCTGAAAGTTAAAATGAGGAGCTTATTCAGAACTTTATGGTAATAACGGCAGGAGTATAGTAACATTCCGCTAAAGCACTGCAAAAGAAATGTACCTAAATGGTGGAAAAGTAAATTAGCCATCATATGATTGAGCTGAAAGCTCTCTGCCAAAGCTAAATTAAGGCATGCAAGGAAAGCTTGCCATGTAATAGCATTGAAGAAAGAGTTTGCGCTTCTTATGTGCTGAACAAACAACACTAGGGTTAGCAGTACTGGAAACTATTGCCAGCATTGTAACAAACCATGTTGTAACATATTCTGCTGTAAACTAATCTTCCACCACATATCTGAAATGCTAAGTTGAACTTGAACTTTATTTGTATCTATACAATGTACAGATGACAGGGGCACAAACAAAAAGCCATAAAATCAGCTTGACTAGGTCTGTGTCCCTTATTGGTTTTTTTGGCAACACATAGCAATGCGTTCATAAATGCAAGATGAACACATGTATTGGAAAAATAATATAAATATAAATAATTTTCACTTTATCTTTACAGGTTTATTAATCCAATTGCAACACCTCGAGAAAGATTCTTCTGTTTTCACCAATGTCCAAGAGCTATGATATATATGTGTGTGTG
The DNA here is from genome assembly GCF_050947875.1 of Dermacentor variabilis. Lineage (NCBI taxonomy): Eukaryota > Metazoa > Arthropoda > Arachnida > Ixodida > Ixodidae > Dermacentor > Dermacentor variabilis. Next base: position 20,652,530 of record NC_134577.1, read on the forward strand.
TGTGTGTGTGTGTGTGTGTGTGCATGTGCGTGTGTGCGTGTGTGTGTGTGTGTGTGTGTGTGTGTGTGTGTGTGTGTGTGCATGTGCGTGTGTGCGTGTGTGCGTGTGTGTGTGTGTGTGTGTGTGTGTGTGTGTGTGTGTGTGTGTGTGTGTGTGTGTGTGTGTGTGTGTGTGTGTGTGTGTGTGTGTGTGTAATTTTATGAAAGACCAGTTGTGAACCCCCTTGCATTTGCTACATACTATACTCAGCTCTGAACAGCACCATTTGAGCTGAGGTTAGGAACCTAAAATGTACATTCATATTTATTATAATAATGAACACTAATACTGATTCATAATTAATTAATCCGTAGTGATTCATCAGTGTGAATACAAAAAGAAGAAAAAAAACGCACGAGAACAGGAACCAGGGGATGACTTTCAACCGATGATTTATTCTTGCACTCATTCCTCCTTCTCACCATGCTAGTCCTGCAGCACACATTTGTCGACATACAAAAAGGAAAAATAAACTAGAAAAACCACAGAAACTGCAATATCTGATGCTAAAAAAAAAATCTGAATGAGCGAGGCTAATCTGGAGCCATCCACTATGGCACTTCTCTTACTCAACGCCCCTGTGTTGCTTTTGGACATTAAAATAAATAAATAAATAAATGGCAGCAACAAAGAGGCATTTGATAATACACAGACAAAATCAATTCCACACTAAATACCTGAATATTGTGGCCTTGCAATTAAAAGCAGATAATTTATCTTGTTTTTGTTTTTTTTTGCTGAATTCGTGCCACTGATTTCAAGAAGAAACAGAATATTTCAAATTGCATTTAGCAGTGTGCAGCAAAATGACAGACTCACATTGCCTTCAAAGGGACTTCTCAGTGTCAGTAGTTCATACAGAATACAGCCGAGTGCCCAGATGTCACTCTTGTGGTTGTAGCTGAAATAAATTTATACATGGCCACATTGTGAAGTGTGAAACCATGTGTCAAAGGGACACTATAAAGAGAAATGCAAAATCAGTGCAGATTGATAAAGTGTTCTTTCAAAACACCACATTTTTTTTTCAATCGTTTAGTAATTGATAAATTGCTAGAAAAAAAAAAGCCAACCTTTTCATTGCTTTAAATTTTGTGCTGAAACTTTTGTCCAGGTATGTCTAGTCTGGCGTCACAGATTTCCAAGTATTTTCTACTATTTGGCTGTTGTGGAGCAGTAAAACATTTCGAAACTTGCTTAAGCTCAGTCTTTGGCTCTTTTAAAATACAAAGTAGTCAATCTTTATTGATGAGCTAGGCGTGGGCAGACACCGTCAAAATCTACGACGTCATGTTACTGGCTGAAGCGGAAACCTCACAGTAGTAGAACCACTTGCCGTTCATTCTTGCACCTTTACTGGCTTATGAAACCTATATGATTGTAAGAGTGGCTCTGCTGCTATTCTAGAAAGATAATTTACCAGTACAGCTCGGCTGAATTTGCTTTATTGTCCCTTTAATGAAAGCCGTGACCTGCGTCATATAGAAACATAATCAGAGAGAACTTACGGTTTGCCTACATATACCTCTGGTGAGAGGTTGTTTGGAGTGCCTACCAGCTGAAATGAGAGAAAATGATTCAAATCAGAACCTGCCATTAGAGGGTTTAATTAATTTTTAGGGGAGGTTTTGCTATTGATATAGTATAGCAACTTCTTGTAAAATGGTAACCAACAGATGTGGTGCATGATGACATGAGGACAAGGCACTCATGAGATAGTGATTCTGCAGTTAGCGGGTTTTAGGAAGTTATTAAGCACTGGCTTGTTTACCTCATCCTCCTCTCCCATTGAGGGTATGTACATGTACATACATTGAGGATACATACATTTTATGTAGGTACACATAGTAAATGCTGCTGACAAGTCTCCTTGTTGAAACGTTGGCTCCAGCAACATTCCTTCTTCGACCACAGTTTATCACTTCAATTCTCCACCACCGCTTGAACTTCTCTCTTGTTTAGATTTATTAAGAAGTCTGTGCCTTAAAGTGAGGACACTGAAGCAGTGTGCTTCAATGTTATAAAATGTCAAATTTAAAACAGTGCACAATGCTTGTCTTTCACATCTTTTTGCAGCAATGATTGAGTCTTACTTTTTATCTTTTAGTTGAAATAAGGGCTGAACCACAAGGTACAAGTTTTTAATGCATTTTCAGCGTTGAGTGACGTTGATTAGCTGTCATGCTTAATTGCTTGCCACTTTGGACATCGGCACTGTGATATGCCATGGGCAGATTTTGGTGTTTTGCAAGCATGGTCGCCAGTGTCACATGGATCTTGGTGATGACACTGGCCAGAAAATCCATCAGCAACTTGTTCCTTGTGGTTGGGGCTTTAGCCCTGCTAACTTTTAATTTCGTTTTCTCATACAAGTGTACTTTATGTGACAATCAAAGCAGATACTCTATTCCTGTGTTGTCGATAATATATATGTCAGGTTGATCCATGTTAAAAGATAAATTTCTTCCCTTGCTATGATGTCACTACTTAATGCATAAATAGTAAAAGATAACAAAAGACAGCAAAAATTTTAAAAGATCATTTGGGAGGAATAAAGCCTCATAACACATGTTTTAACTTAATAAACCACCTTTAATTTGGATGTTAGAATGTTTAACTTCCATGCTTGCCCTATGACTGATTTGTGTCTTCATGTTTTATTGGAGATTATGTTACACTTTCTTTTGCTACTGGTTTTCCCATTTTTCTGTTCTAAATTATTTTTAATAATTCTTTCATTAAACAAGTGCACCATCACCGAGGCCTAGCTCCAGCTGTTCATGGACATTTTCAGGTATCAATCAATCAATTATTCAATCAATTAGTCAATGAGTCAATTAATCAGTGAAATTAAAATGCCATTGATGTATTCCTGCTTCATATGATTTTTTTCATTCCATGTGCTCATGGTGAAGAATGTATTGAGCAAGCCTTTCAAATTATATGATCTGGATCATGTGTTTTCTTGGACAGTGGGCTTTAAGGTGAATTTCTTTGGCTCGTTTTCCTTGTTGGTGGTCAAACTTTCACAGCCGATGCAAAGGGTGCGTGCTCTCATGCAACTAGTTTGCCAGGCACGTTCATCGCTGAGCGCTAACTGTTATAGCTATTAGGGGTACACGTGCTGTTGTGCATGAGCTTTAGGGCATATGAAAGTTTACATGCTTTGGGCGAGTACTCGGAAAGGACACCCTTCTTCTCTCGCTGCCCTTCATCCTGTGGCAGCTTCGGGCTCCTGAACAAGAGCATGGCAGTCACCTTCCACGCCAAGACTAGTGCAGCTGAAGGCAACACATATCATGACAAATTGGCTTATACATGTAGCCATGTATACTACTACCACTACATATGTGTTGGTTAACGAATCTGTTCTCTGTGAAATTACGCAATGAAACAACAAGCACAACCTAAATATCCTCACTCTAATAAGTATGCGCCTTCAATGCATCATTCCTTTAATAAAGCCAATAGCCTTTCAGAAGCGTTTGGCTACTCGCTTACATTGGCAGTCATCGTCAGTTGTTTCGACACAATTTTTCTATCGCTCTCTTTGTTTTATTTTCTTCTTTGAACTTATCAGCAATGTTATACTTGTTATACTATTCATAAAGCTTACGCTTTCTGCCTTGCTTTTGCTGCTCAGAATCTTCGAGATGCCAAAGTCGCCAACTTTGACGATGCTGCGGCATTGGTTCAGAAGCAGGTTCTGAGTCTTGAGGTCCCTGTGCAGGATTTTTCTGGAGTGAACATGCTCTAAGGCGAGCAATACTTGCGCGAAGTAGCTCAGCACTTCCTGATAAAAGAACAAAGAAAGGAATTTAGACATGAAAGTTGGGTAAGTTGTGCATACTCCAGAATTCGGACATGTTTAATTAGCGCTAAAAAGACGTAGGGCTAGAATACGTGTTCACCTAACAAGTGTTATATTGATCATGTGCCATTGTCTGAATGATCGCCCGAGAGAACACCGGGCAGCGGTCAGTGCTTAATGGCTGGTGGCAATCTGGCTGACCGCTGCTGCAGGTGCTCATGCAGCCTGTAGTTTCACAGTGTTTGTGTACTAGGACAGCTCCAGAGACAAGTTGATAGGGTGATATTCGAAGCATTTTGTACCAAAAAAGCAGGTGATAAGTGTGTAAGCAGCCCGTCACTCATCATCATCAACAGCCTGGTTACTCCCACTGCAGGGCAAAGGCCTCCCCATACTTCTCCAACAACCCCACTCATGGACTAATTGTGGTCCTGTCGTCCTTGCAAACTTCTTAATCTCATCCGCCCACCTAACTTTCTGCCGCCCCCTGCTACGCTGCCCTTCCCTTGGAATCGAGCTCGTAACCCTTAATGACCATCGGTTATCTTCCCTCCTCATTACATGTCCTACCCATGCCCATTTCTTTTTCTTGATTTTAACTAAGATGTCATTAACTTGCGTTTGTTCCCTCACCCAATCTGCTCTTTTCTTATCCCTTAACGTTACACCCATCATTCTTCTTTCCATAGCTCGTTGCGTCGTCCTAAATTTAAGTAGAACCCTTTTAGTGAGCCTCCAGGTTTCTGCCCCGTAGGTGAGTACTGGCCCGTCACTGGCTCTTCCCAAGCGAAAAAGGAAAGTATGCTTATTTGGAATATAATTTGCTTATCAACTTGTTTCAATAAATTCTGGGGGAGGGGGGGGGGGGGAAACAAAAAAAAACGAAAAAAGAGGCAGGAAAAAAAAAAAAAAACGGAATTGCTTCTCTATGTCTGGGTTCTGCACATGTATTGACTTTTATGGTTCAGCCTAGTAAAGATTCAGTCGAAGTCTAGCGTCATGTCCTGTGTTCTTCTCGCTCTAGTCCTAGATCATTTATGTTCTAGTTAAATGTCTGAATTAAAACAAAAACAAAAAACATTGTAGCGCTGGAAATGTAAATGCTTGTTATTTCGTGCAAATGTTGGAAGATGCAGAAATTTCTGTGAGTCATGAGCATCATACATTACCCTCTCAGAAAGCAGGGCACGGCCTCTTTGCTTTAGGTAATCATACAAGTTTCCACCTGCAATATAAGGACTCTTGTTATAACTGCTTGAACATCTTGAAGGGGCAGCACAAGACGACAGACGAAGACAGAAGGCAGGAGACATGCAGGACAGCATTGAACTTACAATTAACTTTATTAGAAGGCATACGCAAATTTATGTACTACAACCCATACCCACGTGCTCTCCCATCGATGCTATCATTGTCACTCATTATTCCACACGTAGCAAACAGACTATGAGGGAGAATATTGAGGCCTGCCATATCAGGAATAAAGGATCGCGTTGCGTAAGCATGCCTTCATTAATTCTGCATGACAGTGAATATTGATTTTTAAATTGCTTCATAGTGTAGCATTACATTACAGGGTTTTGCTGTTAGAGGATTTGTCTGTGCACTGATATGACGCCATTGATGGGAGAGCATATGGGTACAGGTTGTAGTACTTAAGTTTGTGTATGCTTTCTAATAAAGTTAGTCGTGAGTTCAGCGCTGTCCTATGTGTTTCCTGCCTTCTGTCTTTGTCATCTTACGCTGCCCCTTCAAAATGTTCAACCAGTACGAGCTTGCCTAAATGTCGATTCTTGTACAATTGCTTGCTCATGAAATGACAAACCTCTCGTTAGATAATTAGCCCCTCCTCAACATGTCATATGTTCTGTGCTTCACTCTGACCTTTTGCATTCCTCTGTTACTATGAACAGTGCTGGTTCATTCTTTAGAGTATTTTGTGCACTATATATGTGCATAAATCGGTACACTTTTGTGTGTGTATGCACGCCTGCTGTGGTTAAAATGCACTGTTTGGAAAGAGTCTTTGATATCTTCATGTGCAGTGTGATTACTTCGTTTTCTGTGGAGGTCTTTAGACGGTGCATGAAAATATAGCATTGAAATAATCTTTTCTGTGTATTAATGCATAAGACTATCGGTGTTAACCTGCTCTGAGATTTATGTCGTTTGAATCATTTAATTTTCATTTATATACTTTAATCCATTTTAATTTCATTGCCTTAGAACTGCAGTTTGGCCACATATCTAGGTAATTAATATATTGCAGGCTTCAGGCATGGGCCCAAAAAGCACATGCACATTGACTACTTTGTATTACCTGCACTGCAGCCTTGTGCAGTGCTGTGCATCACGAACCTGGGGCATACTCCATGACAATGGCCAAGCTCTTTTCCTCGAGGAAGCTGTCGTAATAGGCAATGATGTTGGGATGGTGCAGCATCGCTAGCACTTTGGCCTCATTCAGGGACCCTTCCTTCTCTTCTTTGGACATCTGCTGCACAGGAATGTGCTTGATGACCACTTTCCGTCCGGTGGACTTCTCGGAGTACAGCGTTACAACCCTGCAGGACCATGCAGAAAGGCTATAGAGAATGGTGTCGGACTGAGTGGCACTAATATCATATTTCACGTGTATAACGCGATTTGTGTGACACTTCCCTTCCTAAACTTGATATGTAACTAGACTCATAGGTATTGATCAAAACTAAATATGTGAATGCTTTGGCCATGTTTTCATTCACTTAGTGTACACTATTATCAAAAGAAAATTATCCGTCCCCTTAATTTTTAAATGCGGCACGTACAGTGCAATGAGGGTGGGACATATGATAAGCCTACTATAAATCGGTGGCATCAGTCAGTGCACTGATATGCTGTTATACTACTTGACAACACTGTATCAGTATTACAGTACAAAACAAGATTTAGCGACCACTCGATTGGTCTTGCACATATAACACATATAATTAGTTCGCACATGATTATAGAGAATGCATGCCTTTCTGTAACATTTCTGTTGCATTTCAGTAACTTTTGGCGCGGATTAAAATGACTATTCACGTCAGAGGCGAATCACAGACATCTCAACAGGTTTGAGCAGCCTGCTACTTTTAGCTCTTATCAGCTTCATAAACGAACTTTTTATGCCTCAGTTCAAACGAATTCAGATGTGGCTACTCTTATCCATTTCGTACGCTTCGCTACCCCAGGTACGCATTCGTTCAGCGCCATAGCGCTCTTTGGCAATACCTAGCCCTTGCGCCAATAAACACCACACATTCATTCATTCGTTCGTTCGTTCAGCCTTCTGCGCTTTGAGCATATGGTTGCAGGCTGTTAGCGGCCGACATGGCAAAGTTGTTGTGCCGTACTAAACACAATCCACGTTCTGTAATACATAGCGACCAAAATAAATTAACGCCCTCGTACCCAAATGCGCCTCTTCCGACCACTTCAATCTTCTCGTATCTGTCCATTTTCAGCAAGGCTTATGCAACTACTTAGTTCACTGCTGGTGGCAAACGGACAGCGAACAAAGCGTCACCAAAGAGTAATCACCCCACCAGTTTAGTGCCCAAGTGCCAAACTACTAGACGACGAAACACTGCTTCAAACTCGGATACCTAAATAGAAACAACTGAAGACCCAGTTGAACCAGTTTTAAGCTTGGCGCCTTTGATCACGTCATGGTGAAATTTGATAATGATGATGTTAAAATAAGTATGACCCTCTGTATCTTTTCCTATTATCTAACTAGACAACGTTGTTACTTGTTTAAATATTGCTAATAAATATTTTGGACACACTTTTGTTACATTATGTTTTGGTTTTGTTTTTGTCGCGAATGGTGGGAGCAGACCACACGAATCCAATCTACGCGGCCGTTGGCACTGCCGGCCTGCCAGGGCGAAGGGCAAAGCAAAGCTTCAAGAGGACAGGACTCGATTAGGAAATTCTGGGATAAACAGAACAAGTAATCATGGGCCAGTACTACGGCACGATGACCACTGTCAACGGTAATGCTTTGGTGCAAGTAATGGAACCGGAGAAGAAGGTCTTCCAACCCAGGCACGATCCGATGCTTGGGTTTCCAAATGGCCGAAAGCCCCGTGGTAGGTCGATCAGCCTCTGCTCCCTTTTTAATTATAACTTTAACGGTCTGCGTAATTTGACTGCATTGTCTCATTTGTTACATGCCTAAACTGACTAAAAAATACGGCGTCTGCGCCCTACGTGGCTTGCGTGTCTGGCTTTCTGGCTGTTCATGAGCACATGCGTTGCTTCCAATGCTGCGCTGAATGCAGAAGAGCAAAATAGGCATGAAACACGGGACACAACCGCAAATGATGAGAAATGACCGCAAGCTGTCCAGTTAAAAAAACGAATGTAAGTGAAACTTAGAGCAACATCTAAATACGTGCTAAGTGAGGATCATTATGTGCGTTACGGCTGCAAGCCTTCATGGCCCCTTTTCATAAACCGTTCTGACCAAGCAGCTTCATGTGGCATGTATGTTGACGCATAAAACTGTAGTGTTTATCGCTCTATTTCTCCCTCTTGCTGCTCAGCATTCTTTGTCTCTTCATTCTTCTGATATTCAGAGATGGTGGCCACCGACGAGGAAATGGAATCGGCAAAACTGCCGCCGGAAAATCGAGACTTTTGTGCACACAAGTTAATAGAGCTTCGCGCATGCATGAAGCACAGGTTTCCCTTTGTGACAACCTGTGGCCACGAAAAACATGAGTATGCCAGCTGCATGTATGACGAGTAAGTGTTATTTCTTTATTTTTCAATCTCACTGGGCAAAGTTATAGCGTGCACATATATTCAGTCATATCCCCTTTAGTCACGAATGTATTGACCCGCCGTGGTTGCTTAGTGGCTATGGTGTTGGGCTGCTGAGCACGAGGTCGCGGGATCGAATTCAGGCCACGGCGGCCGCATTTCGATTGGGGCGAAATGCGAAAACACCCGTGTACTTAGATTTAGGTGCACGTTAAAGAACCCATGTGGTCGAAATTTCCGGAGCCCTCCACTACGGCGTGCCTCATAGTCAGAAAGTGGTTCTGGCACGTAAAACCCCATAATTAATTAAACAAATGCATAGCCCCCGTCATAGCTCTCAAGAGCACAGGAGCAGACGTTTAGCGCTGCCTACTGAAGGAAGCTGGAATGGCATAGCTGCTTCTGAGCATGAGCTGCCAGCCAAACAGGTCTTCGCAACTTGCTGTCAAATCCATCTGCTTTGCGCAGCTCCCCCTTTCTGGCGATTCTGCCTGATGATGGGTGAACCATGTATTCGCAAGTGGCAAGGTGGTTCTTTATTGGAGGCTGTCTTGGCATGACAATGCAGCCACTTGTCATGCGTCAAAAAAATGTGCACTCGTCCAGCCTGTCATTAGATAGAATCATAAAAAAATGGGAGCTCTGCAAGGGGTATGGCTATAACCAGGAGTGGTGAAGCCCTTTCCACCTGGCAAAGAATTCTCTGGAGCAACTACGTCATTCCAACTTGCTATGGTAGGCAGTGCCAAGGGTCTGAGAAGCACACCGCTCCCGTGCTCTAGACAGACATGACGGGAGCTGTACACATTTGTGTACGCGAATCACTTTCTACACTTCTGTTCAGTAGTGGCAATGAAAAGCCACAGACATTCAGCTTCTGGTAAATTAAGCCAATGTGACTCCAGTTTGCTTCAGACTGCACATTATTGCTACACGTGACCACCACACTAGAGGGGGGAGCCTGTGCCAATAACTCTAGGCACCGCCATGTTTGGTGGGAAATTTGATTCACTGCATTTCGACAGCAGTTGTGAAAAAAGTTTTTGCTTTGTTTGAGTGCCTGTTGCCAATAACTTGGCAAGTGGATTGTACCGGGGCTTCACACTTTCTACCTTAAAATAGTGTCATGGGTGCCTGCTCACTAAATGGAAATTCTTTTAGTCAAACTTCGTTATAATGAAGGCACATCTGACAGAAAAAATATATATATATATATATATATATATATATATATATATATATCCTATGCTTGTTATAAGCATATATTTGTTAGGTGTTAGTCTTGACAACAAAATTTCGATTTTACTCTGTGATTACAATGACTCGTTGGAAAAATTCAGAAAAGACGATTCCACCATCCTAATATATTCTGGAGTCCGCAACACCTTGAAATAAAATTATGGAACTTTGACATATTTATTGCCAATGCATCATAGTTCATGACCAATCTGCTACTGGGGTAGTCCATTGGATGCGGCATTGCACTCCTGAACTTGATGTTGCAGGTTTAATGCTGACTGGCACGGCCACATTCCGGTCGGGGCAGAATGCAAGAGCACTCGTGTACTATGTATTGGTTGCACGTTAAAGAACACCAGGGGGCCAAAATTAATCCGGAGTCCCCTACTACAGTGTGCCTCATAATCAGATCATGGTGTTGGCACATAAAACCCAGAAATTAATTTTTGAAATTCACTTATTTTAAATATCAAATTGTCATAATTATACAAATTGAATAGCAAATACTAGCTATTCAGTTCATATTTGAAAATTTGTTTGCCTCTATACCATAATTTAACCGTTAAAAAAAAGCTGGGCTAGTTGGCTCTGGTTGGTGCTGAATGTTGTTCTACCAGAGCCTAGCCATAAAATGTGATGCTATTTAGTCGCTGTCCTTGTCTTGACACCACTTAGTGGTAAAGTCCGGCGCATTTCTTGCTGTCCTCTCTTCGTTTGTCCAAGCACAGTGTTTTGGCCAGATATAATATTGTGCAGTTTTTATCACATCCTAGTGTACACTGTGGCTGAATTCTGACCTTAGGGGCTAAGGAGTACTCTGCTTGTTCACTTGCCAAATTGAAGCCTTTACTCGCAGGGTGTGCGAAATTCTCACTTCCTCGCATATCTCGTTTGACCTGTACGTGATAGTGGACTGGTGGCCTAAAAGTGAAACTAAAGCAAGAATATATGGGCTGGGGCCACTATTCTAGGCAGTGCCTTCTCCTTGCTACATCGTCACTGTCAAGCCTGCCTTCACCTCAATGGTGCTGCAAGCAGGTGGTCGGCCATCTTTTGCAGGACAACCTAATCGTGTGGAGAAGCCTCTTTGCAATGTTTTGCAATCTCCCCTCATTGGATAAAGCTTATGCAATGTTTCCCACATTGTATGTCGTGACCCTGGTGGATCACACCAGAACCTGCAAGGGATAGTCAATAAGCAGCCAAGGAGCTTTAAAAAAACAACAACAAAACGATGTCACAGTACAGTTACAGAAAGGATTGTAGCAAAGAAACATCGAGATAGCACTTTCTTCAATCGAATCACTGTTTGGGTACATGTGCACGTACATCTGGTCCACTTCTCACATAAACAACTTATTATGCATGGTCATGGGGAGGGTTGTATTAGGGTGATATAGCCTACACCTTTCCGTCCATACGTAGGGGTACATGTATTTTTTGGTTTGTTGGTTGTTTTGTATAATTGCAGTTTTCTGTGCAGTCGCACGCAGTATGAGCTGCAACATGTTGCCCATAGTCGAAGGGGCCCTAAGACTGAATGGAGGCAACCACATACGAAATATTGGAGAAGTAAACATCTTGTCAATAGACGATACGCAAAAGTCAGTAAGCAGGCTTTCCTGCAAAGCTTACTTTTCCAAGGAAGATGGCTGCGTTCCTGTTAGTAGCGCTGTTAAAGCTGAGACGTGTTTTGAAAACTTGGACGGTGCAGGGAATGGACAGTCGCGGGAATAATGTCACTGACCTGCATTTTGGTACTTCACATACCATTCTAGCCCCAGGTCCGTCATCCTGGTTGTGTCAAAGATGGTGTGTGTAGAAGCGCGCTTGCAGGTTTTTCATATGTCTGTTATTGTCATTTATTATATTTCAGCATTTTCTAAGCAGTTTTTTTAATTTCGGCACTGCCATGTGCTCATGAAGGCCCTTTGACCTTGGAGACCATGTTGCAGCTCGTATTGCACGTGACTGTACATATAACACATAGGCTTTTATTTTTGTTTTGTTTATTTTGAACATTTGTTTATGAATTGCCTGTGGCAGCAATATTCAGCCTCGTCGGGTGGGTTGTTCCCTGTTCACATGGGGCGCTTTTATCATGGTCGAGCCAGATTACTCAATTGGCAGTCGCGATCCTCGTCGCCAATGTTGTATCTTGAATGGTCTTTATTTCAAGCGTCATAGCATACATACAGACAGGGCAAACAGTGCCACCTGCACTTTTCAAACCAATACTGAAACTAGCAACAAAACAATGTTCATCATCACGCAACTGCCAGCCCACTCCCAGACAGCATGTTGCCGACAGGGTGCATGGTTTTTTTTTTGGTTGCAGTGATGTGGAACATGCGTCTGCCTTTGTTCTTTCAGCTACATGATACGCTACAAAGAGTATGAACGAGAACGGAGACTCAGGGCGAGAGAGGAGCGTCTCTCCAAGAAAAAGACCGAACTGTTGCTTGAGTGAGTTGGAACACACGTCGGCTCATGCTTGGGATACGCCCCAAAGCTTGAGAATCTGTACAACTCATAGTGTTTTGTTACATAATAAAAGGAGAAGATAAGCCAAAGTTACTGTGGTGCCTTTGTCCAAAGCCAAATGTGTTGGCTTGATATTGACTGTCACCTCGTATGCTTTGAAACGTCTGTACAGTCTCCTAATAATTGTTTTGGACGAATGCAGTTTTAGGACTGTGGCTGCTTTCTTGCATTTCAAACGAGTAGGGTGTATACAAAGGTTCATTGGCCGCTTGCCGGCTCCTAAGCTCACATGGGCTCCTAAGCTCACATGCTATGATACCGGCTGATAAAATATGTTCCACACCTGCTGCCAGGGCCATGAGTGGTTCTGGCTGACGCTACCAGGGCTAATCTCGTAGACATTCTCAAATAACCAGGAAAGTGGATGACCACTGCTGTAGCTTATTTGGTAAAGCAGACCATGCATAATACGTAGGTTTTGGGTTTGGCTCCCACCTGCAGAAAGTTGTCTTTTTGTCGACTGTCATTTTCCTTTTTCTTATTATTTCCACATTTGGATTAAACAACTATTTCCTTTATTAATCACTTTTATCCAATTGTATGACATTGACTGTAAGTTTACCGGTGATTTCTTGCTTGTACTCCGAACAACATGTACTTGGTCTTACCCACATACACTCGATTGTCTTTCTTCTTTTTTAACCTGTGTGATAACTTGGACACCCTGTGTGTGACTTTATTTACCACATTTTTGCAAAGAGTAGACCAGTGTGCTGGTTGCACCTACCTGTGTAGGCTGTAAATGTGAATCCCTGGCTGGATGCCCAGGATTTATGGAAATATAACCTCTTTGCAGCCTGCACACTTCTGACTCATTGCTTGATACTTAACTGGTGACACACTGTCGATACAGTTAATGGTGCACTAAATGCAGACATTAAATGTTGTAGATTATTGATCCATAATGTCTAAAGTGTCGCCTTTAGCTAGATCAGAACTTTTTGTTCAGTGAGGAAACAATGTAAATATGGGCCAGCATTGGTTGCTGCCACTGTGAAAGATATGAAGTTAGGCCACATACTCTGCAACTTTCCACTTTATTTTCCTTTCTTTTGCTATTGCACGTCATGCCAAGTGGCCGATCCCAGCGATATGCACAGTGACATCTGAGCCTATGACAAAGGGTAGAAAGAACAGAAAATGAAATAGATTATTCAAGAATACAGCCCTAGCTCTCTATGTGCATAAGACATATCCACACTTGTTTTATTGCGACAGTACAGACATTCCAGGCGCATTTTTGATGTTGTCGTCGCCATGTTCCTTGTAGAGTTAAAATGTAAGGAGGATGAATGGACTGCCTGTTGTATGTGATATGCTGTGGGTGCTAGGGCAAGCATCCAAAGATGAGTCGGGAAGGGTGATGGCTTCATGAATGCCCAACATTGGAGGTCACGTGATTGAGCCTGCACGGCCCCAAGGGCGGGCTAGAAAAGAAGTGTGGTGTAGCCCTGCTCGCGTGACCAAACGCACACGCAACCAGCGCGCCATATGTTGGAGGTAATCTGCTGCGTATGCCAGGGTGGAGTACAAGCATGCAGGCTTCATGCAGGCCTGTCTTCACACATGCCTAGTTTTGAAGTGCTGAAGTTTTGTGCTCTGAAGCTGTTACCAAGATGGGATTACCAAGTAGCACAGCTACAAGTTCTTCTAGTGTTGGAGGTCGCCTGATCTGAGTTTTGAAGACACAGCAAATTTGAACTGAAGAAGTGAGCAGCAGCACAGAACGATCGCATGGCAACAGCGAGTGCTTGCGATTATCGAGAGAGATCTGGGCTGCTATATTGTATGTGTTCAAGAAGCTGACATTTGGTTTTGCCTCGTGCGATTGGCTTAGATTGGCCTACGACGCAATATCGGCATGGCCTGGGACAATCGCATGAGACGAAACCAAACGTTCGCGTTTCGAATGCAAACAAGATAGTGGCCCCATTCATGTTTGTGCACTCATGACACCATGCCTGTTTAGTGAATGTTTACTACAATTTATACAACCTAAAGAACTACAAACCTTACTTCATGTAATTGTGTTAATACTCTTTTGCTATCAAAGGTTCATGTTCCAAGATAAACTATGTCATTTTTCTTGGAGCAGAACAAATGAGAGATATTCCAAACAGTGGTCTGTCACTCTAGACTTTTGTATTTTTTTATTTATTTATTTCATACTGCAGACATAGTTCAGGTCCAAGCAGGGTGCTAAAACTCAACAATAATAGAATGCTTCAATCAATCAAGCAGGGTGGTAAGACACAACAGTAATACAAAGCATCAATCTTTTGAAACAAGCAACGAGTTATTCCAGTCTGTTATAGTTCTGGGTGGTGGTGGTGATAAACTTTATAGAAAGGGGGACGTGGCTGAGAGTTTGGGCTCAAGTAAGGCCCTGGGCCATATGTGCAAAATAAGGTGTTAGTCAATTTGTATGATGGTGTCGAGTAAGCCTAGACGTTGAAGTAGACATATAGGATGCAGGATTAATCTTTCATCTCCATTAAAAAGCATGGTAAGAAATCGAATTCTCAAGTTTTCCTTTCGCTGCTCAAGGATTTCGATGCCATCATCACGCATTATTTGTGAGAGGGAGTCATATTGAGAGAATTTAGAATATATGAATCGCACAGCTTTTTTTTGTACCCTTCCGAGACATTTAATATTTTGTTTAGTAAACGGGTCCTGAACAACACATGCATATTCAAGTTTCGGTTTAAAAAATGAATAGTAAGCAAGCAGTTTTAGGTTAGGTGGGGAATTTTTAAGTTTATGTCACAAGAAATATAATTTAGGCAAGGCCAAAGAACAGACATCAATGTGTAAATTCCATGATAAATTGTTAGTAATTGTGACACCCAAACACTTATATTTTTTTTAGCGTCTACTTTTGAGTACACCATTTGTGCATGGTTATCTTTTCAGCAGATTCGTGTTATTCATGTTATAGATTCAGATTCATGTTATAGCAAATTACATTACATGTATGTTTGAAGCATGATTGACAGTGCAGGTAACCACCATTTTATTATTCTTTCTCTTGCTTTGCTGTAGCTTTCGATCTTCATCATCACTCTGTGCCATTATTCGTCTATATTACGCCTAATTGCAGACAGCAATAAGTCTATACAAGTGCCCCATTGCATTTGGTAAGAACATCTTTTGCTCCTTCAGCAACTCCCTAGTGCCTTTCGTGCACATTAATGTGAAGTTGGCATAGAAAGTGCTGAAAAAAAAAATGATCTATAGCAGCAGTGGCTACTAGTCGGAATGTTGCTTTTCATTCCAGGAAAGAAAATTGTTCGCGAAGTTCATGGTTGAGTTTATTTGTTGACTGTCTCAAAGCTTCTTTGCTTTCACAAGAGAACCTCGTTTTTGTTGCATGGTGTTTTGTTAGTCTCTCTGATCACTTATATCAGTAATATTCAGTTTTCTCATAAAAGTGAACTTTGCATACTAGATAACTTAAGAAATGAAGCAGGAAGATTTATTCTAGTGGCGGATGGTTGCGGTGGCTGCGCATATCTCTTGGTTGGATTTCATAACCATAGGCACATTATTGCTGAAGATTCGGCTTCACTTTTCAGCAATGTATTAGTGGACAGTACTAGACAGTGGTCCTTGTGGCTATATGGGTAAATCACACCAGAACAAGTTGGACAGCTCATGCCCAGTATGGGCAAGTCACTCTCCATGTTAAGGTCACACCAATGGAGTATGTTTAGAACTTCCAAGAAGCCATTCCTGGTGTGATCATTGCTATGGATCATTCACATTATGGCAGTCTTCTTTTTGTATAAATGCAATATTCATGGCAAGAAATAATAGTAGACAAGTTATTTTATATTTTCCTTCATGTGGAATGCTCTTTGGGCTTTTAAGGATTAGGAATATACTGACAGGACATTTTTTCCTTAGTATCACTTTCTGTTAAATGATAGTAGAAACCATTTAAACTTTGGAAAGTCATCTCTGCCATCTCTGACGCCACAAACTTTAAAGAAGCTGTCACCAGTTAACTCCACTCCTCTCTTGTAAGTCATGTGGCCCCCACTTAGCTGCCTCCAGGACGTTCGTGAATAAAATGGAGGCAGCCTCACCCTTTCCCTTTTGCAATAATACCCCCTCCCTTGCAACCGCAGCGCCCTCGGCGCATTTTAATGTGTAATAAACATACTTTCATTCATTCATTCTTGTAATGCCTTTGGGCCCTGCCAGTATGGAAAATAAATAAAATATTTTGGCTATGTTACCAAGGAGCTGAATGCCTCGTGATGTCACGACACATTGCTTGCTCCATTCCTGTGATTGTTGTGACTGCCACATGCGAGCACTGCCTGAAGAAACAAGCAAAGCACTCTTTTTTTTACAAATGTTTTTAAGAGCAACACTGTTGTACCTAGCTTTATTGCTACACGATGCCTGCAAATTTTGCTCTGTGTAATGGTGTGATCATGAGACTGATGTCGTCCGGTTCAGCATTGCGAGATGACTTCACTGTCAAAATGTTTCTCAACCTTCAAACTCTCTCCATGTGGCCATTTCCCAGTGAGAAATCAATGGTAGAGATTTTGTAACTTTGAAAATGTATGTCAGTGTTCCTGTAAAGAGTTTAGTCTAGTGAAGTATGTTTGGAAGTTGTGGTTTGCATTTGTTTGTTGGGAGAAGGTAGTTATTAACAGGAAATAAAAAGCAAGGGCAAAGTCTCTCTTCTTGTATTTTGTGCCTGAATTGCCTTGCTTGTATGTTAGCATGTCTTCATTTATTCCAAAGCATATTCATATGTTTGGACACATTTTCATTCAGAAAACGTTCTTAGAAGGCCCATCACTAGGTCTGGCCATTTTGAGCTGACTAGCGCAGTGCATAGATTGTGTGTTAATGATCGTGTCGGCTAAGTGTTACATCCCTACACACCTCGGAATGAGTTTAAATTTCAAAGCAAATGCCGTTTGCCCTTCTCGCAGCACCGCACTCCCAGCCAGAAAGCTGAAGTCAGTCGGTCAAGTACGCCTATCTACATGGCAGCGCCATACGCGCCGTGCATGCCGACGGGCGCGCCACTGGTGGCGGCCTTGCGCAGAACATGCGGGAGAGGAGCATGGCGCGCGTCGTAGTTTGTTGTGTCGTTGATCGTGCTTCTCTGTCTTATTCACCTTTTCAGAGCAAGATAGGCAACACCATTCGCACATGTGGGGTGGCCAAAGCTTCAGGGAATGTCGAAGAAGAATTGTTGCAGGGTGGGGGGCTCAAATACCGGTGAAAACGCGCCGGCGATACGGTTCAAATCATTCCCGGCGAAGCCTCAGCAGCGGAAGCAACGGTAGCAAAAATGGATTGTCGCTTCGAAGGGAAATTTCTTGTTCTCATCCTTTCCTTCTATCTCGTCGACGTATTTTCCACTCGATCATAGTTAGACGCGTGAGCAACGAAGTTCGTCTGCGATGCAGCATGAGGTTTAAAGGCATTTCGCTAAAGTTGAGAATGCTGTTTGCCGCGTTTATTGTTTTCCGCTTCGTTACCGCGTTGCGCTAGCTAGGCAGCACGACTGCACGAGCGCACGGCGTTGTATGTTAAAGCTACTGAAGTTTGCAAGAACTGAAATTGCTGATTTTATGTGGCCCGGTAAATCCTCGCACCAACTGTCGCGCACTTCATGTTTTTACATCTATTTTATGCGCACATGTTTAACTATTGCTAGTTGCTCCATGCATAACTCTTGTTGATTCTTTTGAGCTGCGAAGTTTTCACCCTGCCTTGTTTGTAAAGGGTATAAATCACGCTGTGTCTTATCGGAATGATACCAAGGAAGTGCTTCTTTAACAGCTTTATTCTTTTCGCCAGAGGGCATCTTAGATATTGTTTGCATTTTTAAAAATGTGTTTAGAAAATAGGTAGTTCAGAGCGAGAATTGGTAATAGCTGCTGCATATGGTATATTTGTTCCATTTCTCGCTGAAAAGTTCGCGTCCCGTTTGGGAAGTCATCATACCTCGATGCTGCCTGAGCAAACTTAACACGCCGAGTGATTTGTTTGTTTCACAACGTAGTCCCTTCTTGCATGTGAGTTTTGTACTCAACTGAATTCTTTCTTATACTTACGCTGCAGACGACTAAACCGGGCCTTGCCGCCATCGCTCATCTACTTTGACTGGCCCTGCTCTGCCTTTAAATGTGTGGCACCTCTCTCTAGTAATATAAAAAAAGTACTGAAAGGTAGTCAGTATTTAGCTTTGTACGTTTCCAAGCAGCTCCGTTGCGGAATTTAATATTGCACAAACTGCAGCGGAAACGGTAGTTCATCGGCGTATGCAGCAGAATTGCATTGGCGGTACAATACTAACGCGCTCTTCTTAGCCCGTGTGTTTGGTGACTTCGTTGGCTAGTGTACGCGTTTCCATGAATAAATTGGCAATTACTCTTCTTGAGACGACTTCGACTGCGCTTATTCAGCGATGTCACATATATTCATGGGCAGAAAAATCACAACGGCATATGCAGAGATTGCACCGTGCGGATTTGTTTGATATAAGTCTGCACTAACGACGGGTGCTTATTATTCAAGTACAGAAGCAGCAGTGCGGCAAGGGTAGAATAAAAAAACATCGAGAGATGGCATTACTCAACCAAATTTATCGGCTAGTGAACATGAGGTCCACGTCATGTAAATGGGCTTCATGGCGTTTGTCTTCGGGACACACCTTGCACGTATGTGGACCATGTTGTCCCAAACACCGGTAACATCGTGTTCATACCCGCTAGCACAGAGGTCAGCATCTTTCCTACAGCTCTCACCGCAGAAGCAGCAGGCTGGCACCCGAATAAAGGAGAAATCGCAGCCGCGAACTTCAGCCATCCTTGCTGCAAAGGGTTGTCGTCTGCTACTGCTCCCGCGTGTACTGTTGGAAGCGTCCGCTAGGTGGCTTTCAGTGGCGCCTCTATAGGCGGTGCACAAGGCGTATAAAGTCACACACAGTGACATGTAACTTCAAGGATTATTCAAGGCAACGTCAGTTATTTGTGTAATCAGTTGCTTCAATAGACAAATTAAAGTGAAGAGCAATAGTAAAACATACAAACCGAATGTCTGCATGTTTTTCTTTTACTTTGTACTTTAGCAAGAGAGATGTACTTCCATTTTGTCTGTTCCCACGTCGTGCACTCGTGTGCGTAGAGACTGAAACTGTCATTTTCGACATTGTTCCGACACCACAGTCATGCTCTTTCATCCTCTTGCATCTGACTCTGTTCTCGTGATTGTGGCACTGGCTTTTACCTTTAATGGGTGTTCCTGTGCAGAGTGCGAAATCGTCTGCTGTGTGAAATGAGACAAATGCAACAGCTCGACACTGGAAGCGGGCCACTCGGCAAAAAAACATAACAAAGAAGGCGGGACCCATGATGTATCCCGTCACACGATCCCCCGGTTCAAGTATGGGAGAACGCAGGGAAGGAATTATTGGCTATAATGCTCACCTCCTAAAATCACAGATTCGCGGCACTTCAAATATTTCTATGTGTGCTATTGATGAATTAATTTGAAAAATTCCTGCAGTAGGGCACTCCTTAGAAGGCACCCAACTTCCACCATGTGACCGAAGTTTGCTATGTGGCCTGGTGAGGGGCCCCTTAAGATCCACTGAATTGAGACTTTGGTTCCTTACATTGTAACATAATACACCTACCAGTAAACATGCAACAAAGCAGCATCCATTATGAAATTACATTTGTTACATTTGGTATTTGTTACTTATTCGTTACGTGCCGATATTGATCAGAAATAAAATTTAAGGTTTAGTTTGTTATGTATGATAATTCGTTGTTCAAGGTCTGACTTAATTAAAGCCAAACTGTAACGAAATTTCAGTATGGTTAAATTTGTTATAAATGAATAAGTGAGTTAATATATACCACTGAAGCAATCTTGGAAAAGCGTGGGGCTGGCAACTGAATTTTTCATTGGCACATTCTAAGCGGCACCGAAGCGGAAGACTGGAGCACCTTGTTAGTGGCTACGGTGCAAGCCCCAGCCTGCTACCTCCAAGATCTTTCAGTGCACTAAGGGCGCAGCCTAATCTCAAAGGTGGCATTTCTGTCTTTTAGTTTTGGTGCAAATAAATGGCTATTTGTGCAAGCTCTTCTTAATGTTTCCACTCATATTTGAAATGCAAAATTCTGCTTAAAGGCTCCTTTATGTCTACACTATCTTGAAACTAGGTTTCTTAGTGGTTCAAAATTTCGCTGCAGCTTACCTCTAAGGGCAGACATGGGCCTTAGACCAAAATTCTAAAAAAGAATCTTTATTCTTTAAGGTATTGGTGCTGAGAACTTGTACATATATCTAATGTTACGTGTTTATATTGAATATGATTATGGTAAGAGCTGCAAGACTTCAAAGTTAAGCGCCAGAAGAACACTCTCAAGTTTCAACTTCAAAATCTCGCAACTCTTCTTCTAGGGTAGACAAATCAATAAGGTTGGTCTTGCTGCATTTCTTGGATCATACAGAAGCCGTTGATTCCATGTTTAGCGAAATCTAGGCATCTGATATTTTGCCGAGAATTCATTGCAGAAAATTAAAGAAGCTTGCAGAATATTAGAGTGGAGATAAACAAAGATGGACTCCATATTCGAAATAAGCACATAAAATTATGTATATGTAGAAGTTGTCAGCACCATAAATCGAATAACGTTAAAATTTTTTTTTTTTGGTCTAGAACATGTGTCTCGCCTTAAGTAGTCTTGAGAAGATGCTGTCAAAATCTCACGATATTGCGAGGCGCTAGTACAGGGACTTGAAGGCCATCTTCCATTTTTGCAGATTTTCTGGCATACCAAGACTCTGCTCACAGTAAGACGAAACATTTCTGGTATTTCAGATGTGCATGTAATTTACCGGCCGAGATTAATTTCATGATCCATTCCCATGCCTTTATTCTTGTCTGGGCATCATGAACAAGCTGCCTTCTGCTACATTCCTGAAATTATATTACAAAAAAAAGGGAAGAAAACCGGACTACATTATGGCATAGAGCTCATGCAACTCTTACTAATGAAGTCGCACATCAAGTGGCTGTTTTTGAGCACTCTGGCGGAATTAATAGCTGTTGCAGGCTTATAGCTATATTTTGGGTATAGGTGGGTATAATAGTGATAATTAAGCCCAACTTGCTCACTGTGAGCCCATTCATGCTCACTGGAGACAAGTCGGTGGGAATTATGGCGTAGGTGATAGGAATAGCAGGGGAGAGTTATTAGTAGAGTTTACATAACGGAATAATTTGCGGATAATGAATACCTTCTTCCGCAAGCAGGATAACCAAAAGTGGACGTGAAGGAGCCCGAATGGCGAGACTATAAATTAAATAGACTTCATACTCTGGACTAACCCTGGCATCATACAAGATGTAGACGTGCTCAGCAAGGTGCGCTGCAGTGACCATAGGATGGTACTATCTCGAATTAGCCTAGACTTGAGGGAATGGAACAAACTGGTACATAAGAGGCCGATCAATGAGTTAGCGGTAAGAGGGAAAATAGAGGAATACCGGATCAAGCTAGAGAAAAGTTATTCAGCTTTAACTCTGGAAGAGGACCTTAGTGTTGAAGCAATTAACGACAATCTTATGGGGCATCATTAAGGAGTATGCAATAGAAGTCTGTAGTAATTTCGTTAGACAGGACACCAGTAAGCTATCACAGGAGACGAAAGATCTGAACAAGAAACGCCAATGCATGAAAGCCTCTAACCCTACAGCTAGAATAGAACTAGCAGAACTTTCGAAGTTAATCAACAAGCGTAAGACAGCTGACATAAGGAAGTGTAATATTGATATAATTGAGCATGCTCTCAGCAATGGAGGAAGCCTAAAGGCAGTGAAGAAGAAACTAGGAATAGGCAAGAATCAGATGTATGCGTTAAGAGACAAAGCCGGCAATATCATTACTAATATGGATGAGGTAGTTCAAGTGGCTGAGGAGTTCTATAGAATTTTATACATTACCAGTGGCACCCACGAAGATAATGGAAGAGGGAATAGTGTAGAGAAATTTGAAATCCCACAAGTAACACCGGAAGAAGTAATGAAAGCCTTGGGCGCTATGCAAAGGGGGAATGCAGCTGGGGAGGATCAGGTTACAGCAGATTTGTTGAAGGATGGTGGGCAGATTGTTCTAGAAAAACTGACCACCTTGCACAATGCCTCATGACCTCGAGCATACCGGAATCTTGGGAGAAAGCCAACATAATCTTAATCCATAAGAAAGGGGACGCCAAAGACTTGAAAAATTATAGACCGATCAGCTTACTGTCCGTTGGCTACAAAGTATTTACTAAGGTAATCTCAAACAGAATCAGGAACACTTTAGACTTCTGTCAACCAAAGGACCAGGCAGGATTCCGTAAGGGCTACTCAACAATAGACCATATTCACACTATCAATCAGGTGATACAGAAATGTGCGAAATATAACCAACCCTTATATATAGCTTTCATTGATTACGAGAAAACGATTGATTCAGTCGAGACCTCCGCAGTCATGCAGGCATAAAGGAATCGGGATGTAGACGAGCCGTATGTAAAAATGCTGAAAGATATCTATAGCGGCTCCACAGCCACCGTAGTCCTCCATAAAGAAAGGAACAAAATCCCAATAAAGAAAGGCATCAGGCAGAGAGATACGATCTCTCCAATGCTTTTCACAGCGTGCTTACAGGAGGCATTCAGAGACCTGGATCGGAAAAAATTGGGGATAAGAGTTAATGGAGAATACCTTGTATCATGAGAAGCCAACAAACACTGACACCAAGCACAACATATGATATGAGTAATAAAAATCGGGCCCCTCGATTAACCCCCTTCCTTCTAGAGAATACCTTAGTAACTTGCGATTCCCTGATGATATTGCCTTGCTTTGTAACTCAAGGGACCAATTGCAATGCATGCTCACTGACCTGGAGAGGCAAAGCCGGAGGGTGGGTCTAAAAATTAATCTGCAGAAAACTAGTGTTTAACAGTCTCGCAAGAGAACAGCAGTTTACGATAGGTAGCGAGGCACTGGAAGTGGTAAGGGAATACATCTACTTAGGGCAGGTAGTGACCGCAAATCCAGGTCATGAGTCTGAAATAATCAGAAGAATAAGAATGGGCTGGGGTGCGTGTGGCGGGCATTCTCAGATCATGAACAGCAGGTTGCCATTATCCCTCAAGAGAAAAGTGTATAACAGCTGTGTCTTACCAGTACTCGCGTACGGGGCAGAAAGCTGGAGGCTTACGAAAAGGGTTCTACTTAAATTGAGGACGACGCCACAAGCTATGGAAAGAAGAATGATGGGTGTAACCTTAAGGGATAAGAAAAGAGCAGATTGAGTAAGGGGACAAACTCGAGTTAATGACATCTTAGTTGAAATCAAGAAAAAGAAATGTGGGGCATGGGCAGGACATGGAATGAGGAGGGAAGATAACCGGTGGTCATTAAGGGTTATGGACTAGATTCCAAGAAAATGAGAATGGAAGTGTACCAGGGGGCGGCAGAAAGTTAGGTGGGCAGATGAGATAAATAAGTTTGCAGGGACAGCATGGCGACAATTAGCACATGACCGGTGTAGTTAGAGAAGTATGGGAGAGGCCTTTGCCCTGCAGTGGGCATAGTCAGGCTGATGATGATGCTCACAATGAAGCATAGTTTCTGCCTCACCTGACCTTTTTAGTACTTCTGAAGTGCTCAAAAAGACCATTTGCGTGTACCACATGTTTGAGATGACACCAAATCAAACACTTGCAGCACTGCGAGACATTGGTTCACCTGGTCCTGTGTGGCAATACATAGTGAAGTCAATATGTGTAAGCTCGATGTTGCTCTTGAAGCAGCACTACAGTGTTTCTCTACTGCAGATTAAGGCCATTATAGTTAGACATACTACAATGTAACGGTATACACCCGTTAAGACGAGCTGGTAAAGCCACTTTTGCATATGAGAACCGGTGCGTGAACTGATTTATTATTTTTTTTTATGTCCAATGCAAAAGGGTTCTGCTTAACACAAACAGCTAATTTGGTTAAGAGGAAACTTTAGCTTCAGGCCAACTGACACGTAAAACACGCAAATGCTTTTATGAAAACTGCCAGACTAATTTGAACGAAACTTGTGGCACTTAAGAGAGAAAAATAAGTTCTACCAGCTACAGCATGCGGAATGTTGATTTAGACCTCAAATATGTTTTTAAAAATGGAAGCACGAAGTTTATAAATTCATAACTGCACCAGAAATAGGTATCACATTTCTGTAAACTGCATCCATCATAGCATCTAAAGCAGACAAATCTGATGTACAATGTTTGCAATGGTTTTGCATCCTGCTCGCAAACAAATGGTGCATTCCTAAGTGGTGTATGATGCATGAATTTTGTCTGCTTTAGATGCATTATTAGGTACAGTTTGCAGAATTGTGATCACACTTTTTATTACCGTGTTAGCATTTTAAACTTTCTTTTAACACTTGCATCTGAAAAGACTAGCATATTATCATGGCCCCTTGGAGTTTGTCTTAGCAGGAGTCTGCTGTATTTCAGGGGAATCTGGTAGTGTGCTTGCTCAACCACCACAAGAATTGGGTGTTTTGATTTGTTCCAGCTTCTTTACTGGTGTATGTGTTGCATTTAGCATTCAGAAATAGTTCATCTCACCTTCTAATGTTGAGTGTAACATGAAAGTGTTCCGCTAAACTTAGAACGTCACTGCAGGTAACTCAGTTTTTGATGTTTTAAATTTTTTTTGATATGTTAGTATTAGGAATGTAAAAGTGGAAAAAGGTGTGTGCGAAGCCGGTCTTGTGGTGGAGAGGGGATGGGATAGCTTAGAAGAGCATGTGTGTGTGGTGCAACTGACTGATCTGCTGCGGACCGCCTGTTGCACTTCGCTCCTCAAAGAAGCAGGGTGTATGCTGAGTGAGCTCCTGAATAGTACTTTGCAATGTGGTGAACACAGTTGAAATCACAGATCCGGCACCTCAAAGAGGTGCGAAGTAATGCCAACACATTTACTGCTGAATCGCCACTTAATTCTGTGGTAATCCAAAATCAGACAAATTGTATTGCTGCAAGTCGTAACGAAATGAGTCATTCTCGCATTGCAAATGTGTCATAAATGCATGAAGGGCAAAGTTTAGGCAAATGCTTGTACTGCCAGTGATTCCCATTCTCGGCAAATGGCTATACCGTTTGTGGGCATGTGCATGAGAATTGGACCTCTTTTGCAATGTTACCATAAATCTGTGGGTTCAAGGTCCACACCTAGGAGGAACGCCCAATTTTTTGTCTCGATGGCTGTGGGATTCTGCTGCTGTACGAAAGGCTGCAGGTTCGACTCCTGGCCATGGCAGCTGCAGGCTGCTGCATGAATGTTATAGAAACCGAAGTTCTCAGTCAATTGCAAGCCCTCCATTAGGGCATCTCTCATAGCCCTACGAATCGCCAGACGCCTGCAGGTACATATTTTCATTGTATACCACTGCCTTACAAGTTTTATTGATCACTTTAGGATTCAGCAATAATTGAGTTCTCTGTAAGAGTAGACTGCAATGTTCACCAGCATTAATACTAATAGTGGTTGTATACTATTGTTACCAGAGTACTAAGTTTATACCACTGCCTGCACCAGCCAGTTCATTAGAAACCACACCAAACACCAAGGTTATCAAAAACAGTTTAATCTCTCTCAAGAAAAAAAAAGGGGGGGTGGGGGGGTGGGGGTAGGTTGGCCAGGTCAGCCCCCCCCCTGCTTTGCTATTGCAACATTCTGCTTTTGTAACGGCCTTGCATACCCAGAGCTTGCCGAAGCAGGTGCCCCAGTTCTTTATACCGCGCACTACTGCATCACCTAAACAGTCTATGTAGGCAAGCGGCTTTAAAACCATGCTGCAAAGTACGCTAATGGTCATGGTCTACCTCAGACCACCTAAGAGCTGCAATCAACCACACTGCTTTACAAAAAATGAAGCAACCGTCAGTTTCCCTTGCACGCAGGGCATCAACAGTCTACAACCAGAAACCAACATAGTTGGAATGGTATAGAAGGCCGAAGCTTGACAAGCACTGCTGAGAAAAACAGTTTTGGCCCAGCATATTGTTATCCCCCCTCCCCAACCCTTAGAACATTCCCAGAGGTCCCATCTCTCCCCCAATGTGTTCTCTCTCATAAAATGATAAACAACAAAACAGTTGCAGCCAAGTTTTGATTGCAGCAGTTTCGCTCACGCGAATGCATACAGGAATGCACTGTGATGCATAGTAACTCCAAAGCCTTGGCTCCTTCCATTTTGTTTATACACTGTGTACAAAACTATTCATTTGCTAAAGTTAAAAAAAAAAGAAAACGGGAAAAAAAAGATGAATCTAATATAGACAAGACTGCAACGCTCACTCCCCCATTTCCACTTGCAGGTGTGTGTGTGTATGTAGAGCAGGCAAGTTCTTTTCTTCCTCCTTTTTCACATTCTTTTTTTCAGCATTTGTATCTTTCACATACACACACACACTGCTTATGCAGTTGCACAAACCCCTGTCCAATGTTAGCGCCAGTGGCATCAGTGCGCTGGCCAATGTGTTACACCTGACAGTTACGCACGTATAAAATTAGTGCTAGAAGCTACACACAATCAAACTTGTAGAATGAACAAATAAAGAGAGGTAGGGGAAAGGGGGGCAGGGAGGGCAAAAGAACTAATTCAGTGAAAGCAGTTGTCGTGTGCAGAAAAAAAAAAAACTGAAATGGGCACAATTCGGAGGCACACAGGCTTCCCCAAGCAGTGCTAAGGGTTCTGTGGCCTCACCCTAGAGTGTCCCATCACGCCTTCTCTCAATTCCCTCATTAAGTACACGCAGACACATGACACCACATGTGAGTCAGTCATTTCTTGGCAGAGAGAGTGAGACAGCAGGAGATGTGTGCGGAGAGAGTTAAGTCCCACACAAGAAGTTGTTCTCCGATGACTCCCAACAACGAAGCGTCGCGCCTTTGGTCCTTCTGGCGGCGAGTTGAGGACGAAGCAGCTCCGAAGTATGTGCGACGGCATTAAAAAAAAATGCGAACCATTTGGCGAAGAACCAAACACGACGAACACACACGCACATCTGACGCAGGAAACGACAACTGTGTGCCGCGCTGACGCGCACTCACAACACCGCAGCACAGCAGGGGTGGGGGGCTTGGGGGGTAAGCGCACCGGCAGAGTGCCGTACGTCTCAAGGGCCCCTTCCCATTTTTCACCTGCGCCCCCTTCCCCTCGAGTAGTTTTTTGTTTTTCTCAGCTCGCAGCAAGTCCCTCTTCCTGTCGAAGAGCGCGAGTGGGATACAAGTCTGCACTGCACAAATCGTTTTCCTGCCGTCCGCACGCACAGAGACGATCGTTGAAGAGAGCGAGAAAGTAACAGGAAGGACACTTGCTCCTCGGCCGTCGTGCAAGTGAGTGCACTGACGGGGAGTTGTACGCAACCAGACAAGTTAAAAAAAAATATATGTGTATTTCACACCATGCACACCGCATCACGCACTTAAGAAAACACAACGAAGGCGCGGACGACAAGACGGAGACCTTGCAGAGGGGAGCGGGTAGGGTCTTGTTGCAGAGATGACACGATGATCTTGTTCTCAAAGGCCTCGTTACATTTTTTTTTCTGCTTCAGTTGCGTGCGCAGAGCCAGAACATGTGGCCCTTTCGCTCCTGCGAAGGTGCATCTCGGCGGGCATAGGGACGGAAGGAGGGGGATGGGAGGCTGGCTTCACTTTTTTTTTTTTTTGCTTCCTGAGTGCTGGGGATTGCCACAGTTCTACACACTAGCCTAGGCAAAGCTTGTCATCCGTCACGTGGGTAGGGCAAGAAGACTATGCTAACGACAGGTGCTGGATGCCCTGCCAGAGTTAACCTGAAGGAGAGCAAGCTACAACCTACCTTTAAGGACAACGCAGAATGACAGCTACAAGAGCTTATTTGCACGAGTGGCATGGTCCTGCAGCTGATGCACAGATCACCTGCCTTTTTTTATTCACTTGTGTTCTGGCTTGCTAGAGTTCCTGTCAAGTGCAGCAGAAAAAAAAGAAACTCAGGTTTCTCTTTTTCACACAAGAAGCCTAGGGTGTTGATAAAAACGTGCGGCGCACACGTTGGAATGGCTCTGAATTTTGTGGCTGGGGTAAGGGGTGGGGACAAGCACTGCTGAAGTTGTGAGCTCATTTAGTTTTCCGGAACGACGAGACAAAAAAAAAAAAAAAAAAAAGAATGCAACAGCGCAGCCTACCGGGTGATACGAGACAAGAAAATGGAACGGGCGGGGAAAAAAAAAAGAAAGAAAAAGGTGTCGGACATGCTAAAACAAGGAGCAACAGAAGTAGTTGAGTGCGTGCGACAGCCGCCTATTGTTTCCACAAGAGGTACACAACATCACTGCATGCAGAGGGAAGGGGGCCTTTCTGTGGCACAGTGTGTCTCTAAAGCGGCCAGTGTCTTTCAAAAAAGAAAAAAAAAGAAAAAAAGGCACACCATCGCTCTGCCTCATCACCTCCTCATCCAGCTTCTCTCTTCTTGGGTGCTTTTTTGATTTTTTTTTACGACGCGACAGTCGAAACAGCAGCAGGATGTGTGCATGTGAGGGTGAAGTTGGGAGAGGTGGGGGAATGCAGCCAATGGAGTGTGGGGTGGGCGAAGGTAAGGGGGCAAACGCTGTGTGCTTGTGCGGCAGGCCTTCGCACGTATCACTCGTGCTTCTTGTCGTGCTCCTCGTTCTCCCAGTCGTGCAGGCCATTGATGTGGCAGTAGCCGTCCAAGAAGCCACCATTCTTTTGGCGACCGTTGGCTGTGTGCTTGACGAAGCCGTTGGTTCCGTTCTTGGCAGTGGCCTCTCCGTTGAGCTTTCCGTTGACCTTGCCGTTGGCGTCTGTGGTGACGGGCGCTGCGCCGTTGGTGCGGCCGTTGGCAACCGCCTTTGAGCGACCCCTGCCGGTGGCAGCGCTCTTGAGCCTCTTGGCGAAGTAGGTGTTCTTGTAGAAGTCCCAGAAAAGGAACCAGAACATGATGGCATGGAAGCCGATCCACCACATGAAGCCACGAGGGTAGTTGCAGTCGGGCCGGAACAGGAGTTGGAATGAGTGCACGAAGATGGCAATGAACTGCACCTGTAGGTAAGCAAGGTGGAACACAGGAGTGAGGCACTGGGCTAGGTTTAACACTGAAGTATGCATGCAGGAATCAAAGCATTATGGATCTTCATCATGATGGACTCTGCTCATATTTTCAGTAAGCTCTGGAACATGCATTGTCACAGTGGGATGGAACCCTAAAAAATTGTGCCCGATTGTTCTAGCTTATCAAGCCCAAGTTGATTAAAGAGTAGAGTATACACACATTTAGCACAGGTTGTCTACAAGTGGCAGAGATAATTTTTCCTTTTAATATGGCCTCATCTGGAATGCTGATGCTACTCCAGTTAAAACTGGGGACATCACCCAACTGTGTGCAAGGCAAGAAGAAGTGGCAAAATGTCACGCTGCTTTTCAGCATCCATGCAAGAGAAGCAACACAGAGACCAGAGCATGCCAAACACTTCTTGGCACAAACAGACTGGTTTTCTTTAGTGTAGGTAGGCAGAGCACAGGGCATACCATCTGAATGGTTGTCATATGCTGCTTCCACCAAAGGTACTTGGACATGTGGGGACCCACTGCTGCCAGTCCATAGTAGAAGTACATCAGGATGTGCACAAAGCTGTTTACAAAGGCAAAGAAAGTGCTGTGGCCACCTGTGGGAAGAAGAATAAAAAACGTTGCTCGTGAACAAAACAACCAACAAGGCTGATGATATTGGGGCCAAAGTGAAGCTCAAATACGAGAACTGCAGTGACTAGTTTCTTGCATGGGTGCACATGGGGGTAAACCCCTTCTGTGCCACACTACTATACTGAATTCTGACCAATAATCTTCTTTCCTGCTGAATCTTTCATGAAAAACAATGTAGAAGTATTTTGAGCATTCTTTTATGTACTATTTCAACAGCACTATTCTAAAAAAAGAAAATGAAATTTATTGCCAGCATGAAAATGAATAATGCAAAAAGATAAAGTATCATCAATGAGCCGAGTTCCTCCTTAACCCATTTTAACAGAAATGTGTGCAAGAAACCAGCTCGTCCTATGGAGGGAAGAGTCTAGATAAAGATTTCAGATATAATTAATAAATAAGCACATGGGCGAAAGTACCATCAACAGTCTCCTGACAACTGATAATCCCAAAAGCACAGATGTGTTGTCACATGCCCTTCTTTTTTAATTTCACACTGTTTTTCCATTGGAAAAAAGGGACCACACATTTACTAGGTTACTTTAAACACTATTATTAATCATTTCTCGACATCCTCCTCAACTTATGATGTTGCAATGATTGGGTAAGTTCATTAATAGATAGCCAATTGTCAACTCACTTCATAAACATTATTGCAAAATGAAAAATGAACTCGTAACTAGCATGAACAAGGCCCATAAACATAGTGCGGTCTGCATAAAACCCTTCATTATTCCAAAATTCTTGGCAACATTCGGCTGGGACAGCTGGTCTATGACAAGCACAAGTCAATATTGCTCTTTCTGACAGTCTTCAGAGCGTTGCTTGCCATGCATGAAATGGAGGATACATTCAGAGTTGATGATGCTGTGCACTGAAGGTTGAAACGGCACGCTCACCTGGTGTAAACTTGACACCCCACCACACACTCATGGGCATCATTCCATGGTGGATGACATGCAGTGTTGAGATGTGTGTGAACTTCTTTCGTAGCACAAAGAATATCTGCAGAGCACAAGCAAACAATTGTACATTGCAAGCCTTCTGGGCAGAGCACCTTCCCAAAATTGATTTATCAGCTGAACATGCACGGCCATTTTCAAAAGTTTATTAAAGCCACAAGATCCATGATAAAACTAAATTGTGGATAACTTCAATTTTATTTGTAGCCTGGCTGCATACAGTTGAATTCAGAAATGCAGCATGGTGGATGTTCATGGTAGCATTGTGTCTACAGTAGAGTACAGATCACAAAACAATTCCCTCCCCCTTTCGCCTGTCCATTAAAACAAAAATTAAAAATACTTATGTCCTTTTTCATACTGTCCATTTTCTTAGTGGTTTACTTATGATGGGCAGTCAAGATTTATTCAGTGTTTTGTAAAAGTTTTGTTTGCATGGTGACAGGAGTTATCACTGATAAACAGCACGAAAGTGCACAATACCATTAGGTAGTTTTGATTGTCACGTCTGCTGGGTGGTTTAATAGGACAGTAATATGTTTTTAAACTGTACAGGCATACGCCATCTACACATAAGTTCTCAGAGTAAATTATTTCATAGAAGTGTTTAGCTGTAATGTATTACGATTTTGTAAATGCTTGGGAACGTGTCGCCAATTTAACCTAGTGAAACTCATCTCGAACAGCGTGACTTATGAAAATGTACTCACTGTGTCAATGAATTCAACAAATTTTGAAATGTAGTACCACCAGGAAAGATGAGTCATCTGAAATATGGAGAAAAGGAAACCCTAAATGAAATTGCACTTCAAGATACTAAAGCCACCTAACTCCACAGTGCCAAGTGAGCTACAACCTTAAACAACAATGAATATACATTAAGCCTTAGCAGTGGTTTACATGTGTAATTTTGCTAAATTGTAACACAGTATTTTCACATCATATTGAAGTGTCACAGGCTTACGGTAAAGGGACATGGGTTTGCAAAAGTAAAGGTCCTTTTACTAGACCAGGAAGAGCAGGAAGAGATGCAAAATTGAAATGAGCATATGTACACAGAATCACCTTTTCTTTTTTCACTGAAATGAATGCCACCACTATACTAAAGAAGAATCTAGCACCGAGCCTCAATCTAAAATCGAACAAAAGCTTCTGCTCAAAGACCATGAAAAAAAGCTATTGCCATTCTTCAAATCAACATATAATGAGAAGGTTCTCAGCGATGTGCTAGCTTTCAAAAATTCCAGCTGAACCCGTCTCACAATGAATGTTGCCACCGCAGACGCACAAAGTGGCAATCTCGTTGCCAACCACAACGCCAAATTATACCATGACAGTATATTTTGTGATCACTTCACCCCAGCTGGAACTTCAAACAATCGCTAGTACGATGTGCTGCAATGGGACAGAGTCATTCGTACAGCAAAACAATGGAAGGACCGGGGGGATGCTTCTGTGATGATGCCACCAGTATGGCGCTGCGATCGGCCGGCATGCCTAGCGTGCGAAATTTAAACATGTGCAAAACTTTAGGCGTTTATAAACTAAAACGCTCTAAAAACTCATTTGAACTTATTATAATTTCAAAAAGAAAAATACAAACGATTAGGATACACCAATAACGCCGCCTAAGCTTGAACGCCTCCAGCCACAGGTCGTGTAGTGTTCCCGATTGTCTGCTTAGCGTTTTGGTTGCAGAAGATAAACACTCGTCTACTCGTTCTGTTCGGTAAGCACAAATATGTTTTTAGTATTCCGAAACACGCGAGGGTGAGAAGCCTGGAAGGAGCAGCTGCACTGCGCCTGGTGGGTTAGACGGGGTTCTTTTCGTGTTGCATGAGCCAGAAAAGCAGTAGCCAGGTTTCACTGAAGAAAAAAAAAAACACTGCTCTTCGACGAACGCAGTTGCCATCATTTGGATACTGAGCCCCATAAAAGGGCACCGAAGGGCAAGAATACAGCCAATGTTATCAATGTGCCCCATTTGAAGCAGCCCGGGGTTGTTCTGATCGTTATGCAGGAACCTCAATGCACACAGACACATACACGAAAGACATTTACAAACCCAACGCTTGCTGTGCACATAATGAATGTGTGCAAAACCACAGCAAGCAATCGGTGAGCTCCACATGTACACGCATGACCTCCGCAACAACCATAACTGCTAATCCCAGAGGCCCTGCGTTGCACCATTCTTTTTCTTCTTGCCAGCAGTGACTCCAGGTTGCAGCGACAAATGGTGCTGCAGTAGACTGGCGTGCTTCAGCAACTCCGGCCGTCATCACAAAAAAAGAGGCACGTTTTGGTCGCTGGACGAAACATTGCCCTATTCCAAACGTCTCTGTTGTGCATGGGGCATTACTGTTTTAGTATGCTTAAGACTACACCACCCTTGTCATCTTGGCACATCCCCTTTAGGGGATTTAGGAGTGTCGAAGTTTTCTGTTCGGGCACACACTCGGTGGTACATACCCGCTGGCACATATCCAGTGACCCAGGTTGGCTACTAGGCCTGACAGTAGCCAGAAGCAAGTTGCCTGTTTGGCCACATACACAGCAGCGCATGTCTGCTCAGCAAGACAGCCCAGTAGATACCAAGAGGCCCAAGCTAGTAGACAACTAGAGTCACGGAGTTAACTTTCTTGCTTTTATTGGTAAATTAATGCTAATCGCACAAAGATATCTAGCCTTTATGAAGGTTTATCACTTAATTAAGGCTCAAGTTACAGGTGCGCTGTTGGCCACTAATTGAAGCCTTTCTATTGTAGCCAATAGCATTTGACTAATAAACGAGTGAGGAGCTCCGAAATTACCAGCATGACTTTGGGGGCCATGTCATGGGAACCAGGGACTCCCACAGAGTTAAAAAACAAATTAAATTATGGGGTTTTATGTGCCAAAACCACTTTCTGATTATGAGGCACGCCATAGTTAGAGACTCCGGAAATTTGGACCACCTGGTGTTCTTTAATGTGCACCTAAATCTAAGTACACGGGTGTTTTCGCTTTTTGCCCCCATCGAAATGCGGCCGCCGTGGCCGGGATTCGATCCCGCGACCTAGTGCTCAGCAGCCCAACACCATAGCCACTGAGCAACCACGGCGGATCCCACAAAGTTCACGGTGCTTAAATTGAAATGATTAGTTTCATTCAAGAAAGCAAGTAATGCCATCACAGTTTCCTTGGAGGTTCATGCAAGCACAATAGAACATGACAGCTTAATAGAACTTCTTAGGCAAGTTGGTGGGGTTTACTAAACATTATTTTCTTGGGCAATAGATTTAACATACGAAACGAAGGGCGTGTGTGTCCTTCCTTTTGTATGTTCCACCTGGCACCCAAAAACATTGTTTAGTAAACATGGCAGCCCGTTGCATGCTTCTTTCAATAAATCGCCTGCATGTAGTGGTAATTCGGTCCACTGAACTCTCTTGTGGATGGACATATGAGGCATTCAGAGGGAAGTTTTAACCTGTGTGCTTTCATAGGCAACACCTTGCTTGATTCCCTACAGGCGGCATAGCACACAATGCTATGGCTGCGACTACACTACATATATAAAAAGCATTGGGTTCACTCATGATATAAGAGGGCCTGTCAGCCTTAAGTATTATCAGAATTAATCACCATCACATATTGTTGCCTGGAAAATAAAAGAAAAGAGCTGTCATACGGAAGTCTCTTTGCTCACCAGTATTGCTTCCCTACTCTCTGTGTAGTCAACGGGCTGGCACTTCCAGTTGTAGTGGCCAAACCAGCCGTAAATGCCCAGCTGCAAAGAATGACCAAAAAAGGCATGTCACAAAGGGCGGCATCACAAACATCAGTGTCCTGAATTGGAAGTACACAACAAAGCAGTCTCTGTAATTAGATGCTCATGCACAAACTTGAACACAGCCTTGCCTCATCACCACCGGCAGCTCCCCAAGTACACTGCAGGATGATAGATTCTTCCAATCATCTCCAATTAACGTTGTCCAGCATCAACCAAATCCACCCCTAGACTTGTTTAGTGTCATCCTCCTAATTTATTCCTCTGCCATAATTCAACTAGGTGTGTTCAGAAAAGAACAGTCAGTGTTGGGGAGGGGGTCCTGACATAAAAAAAAAAAAAAAAATTGTTATGTGGCATCCTTCCACACATTAGAACGGCCTTACATGGAATGGCCTTGTTTTTCCATTACATGCCTTTGCTTCAGTATGAACGAAAATGTAGCTCACACAATTGCACATGTTCGGACTTTGAGTAAAAAAAATTTTCTGTTTTATAATTTTCATGCCTACTTTACACAACTTCACTAATGTAAATAAAACTCGTCTGTGCAAGCCCATAGTACAAACAAAAAGGACAAAGGCTCTTGAACAAAAGGGCAGAAAATGGACCCTTTTCACAATTTTTCACGAGTCTTGTTATCTTGAGTTTCTTTTAAAATTATTTGTGTACATACTTCGCTACATGCTAAATGAGCAACAATATGTATTTAGTCTCTTTTACAGACCATTATCTTTTACTCTGGTGGCAAAATTTTAAAACTTATAGCATCGTAAACTTGACAGTGTCGGCATTCTAATTTTTAAAAATTATTTTCAATTTCACACGAACTTCCGCAGGTTATTTATATAAAAAAAATTAATTATGGGGTTTTACATGCCAAAACCACGACCTGGCTATGAGGCCCACCGTAGTGGGGGACTCCAGAATAATTTGGATCACTTGGGGTTCTTTAATGTGCACCTACATCTAAGTGCACGGGTGTTTTCGTACTTCATCTCCATCGAAATGCGGCCGCCGTGGCCGGGATTCGGTCCCGCGACCTCGTGTTTAACAGCGCAACACCATAGCCACTAAGCTACCACGGCAGGCTTACCTATTTACTGTCACCGGTTATCTACTTTATGAAGTATTATTTTGTTCTAAATACAACAATGCAACAGATTTCTACTGGTGGTGGGTAGTAAAGGGACTATCACGACAGAAGCACGCAGAAACCAAGCTAACAAGAGGCATCATTTACTGCGTTTTAGCAATTATTATCAAAAGTTTTGTACAAGTCCTGGGGTTCTGACTTTATGATAACCTATACATTCTGCAGGAGATGTGAAAGAACATCAGGAATGTTATGCATACATTAAAAACAAAAGCACATTGTGCACTAATTTCTGTGAACCATGTTAGCCACCGAGTCGAAGCTTTCTTTTTTTACTGTGGTATTGTTCATACATTAGCAACCGACAATAAAAGTCTTGCAGGCTTTTCACAGCACTGTGAAAGTCTCAAGAAAAACCAACAGTTGGTGCAGCTTGCTTTTCATAAAAGTGTGCTTGATTGTAATTGTTATGCATAAACACTTAATTACGTTTGGCAAGAAGGGTTTCATTTAGAATAATGTCAACAGCAAATTTTGCCTACTTTTCCACAAGAACAGTTGCATGGGACATTGACATCATAGATTGTGGCTGAGCATATCGCAACAAAATATCACTGTCTCCAAAACTCTTGGCTATGTAATGTCATCACAGTAATATGGTATCGGTATAAATATCACTTTTCTCTATAAGAGCTTAAAAAATACTGAAAATAGCTGCATTTCGTACATTGTAGATACCAAAACATTAAGTTTTCTGTGCTTGTGTTCGTGATTATCATAAAAATTAATATTACTAAGCTGATTTGTGTTGTGTGGGCATTGGACCCCTTAACATCTTTGTTCCATAACCATGCAGGTGGGATAGTGCTTAAGGAACCGTGTATGTAAAGTTAGAGCTGGTATAATTCAGCGATTCCCTTCACTTCATTATATTCCTTTCTCATTTACTGCTCAGGACTGGCTGATCCTGGTAACATAGGCGAACTACTGCTTGGACCACCGACGAAAAAAAGAAAACAGCTGGAGTGGAACCACTACATCTTGGCCCAGGGTGGTCAGAGAGGAACAGGTGAGGTAGGTAGCCTTGTTGATTGTCTCAAATCTCACCCTACGACTCTGCCCTGTCCAGCACGCCAGACACACAACTGTGAAAAACTTAATCACCCACAATTACTATCCGTCACGTCCTCACTTAACGTCTCGATATGACAAGAAGCAGCATAGCAAACCCCCAACAGAGATGCTCACGTCTACTAGTTCACTTTGTAACTGCACCACAAGGTCAAAGTCAAACAAGTCTTGCACGCTTTTCATAGCACTGTTTTAAGGCAGTCTGTCGGGAATTGCACAACGGTTGGCCCACTGACCAGAAGGAATATGGCCAGGCTGACAGCAACCATGAAGAAGTTGTACCCGACCATGACCCAACGCAACTGCATCGGCTCCCGGTTCTTCATCAGGGATGGGCCCAGCACCTTGACAAAGTAGGCGTACGACAGGCAGATCGTCAGTGTCGGCCATGGGCTCTGCATGAAGAGCCATTCCTGCACCCTTGAGTCTGAAATAGAAAAAGATGGAATAGACAGATGAGAAGAGGCCAACAACAGCTAAGATGTACTAACGTCTGCACAAAACCCTGGCAGTATGCATTGACTAATGTTACTGCTGAGTGCGTAAGTATTGAGAATGGCTACACTGTAATGACTGTGTAGTCAAGTACATGAAAAGCACAGCCATGTGCTATTGTGTATGTGTGTGCTCTTTGGTTGTAGTTTGTTTTTCATATATTAGCAAGTGTAGTTATGCTGCTGTGCCACGTAACCCCATTCTTCACTATTGATGCCTACATTGTAGCCATGTGCTAGTGCCACCATTTATGTCCGTGTGAATTTCCACAAAAACAACAGTGCACCGTGATTAATTCATCAACTGAAGCTGTTATAGTGAACAAGTCGTTAGTTGATACGACTGGGCAGAAATAGAACAGCACGCTTAACAGTCTTCCAGATACTAGTATCAAGTGAAATATGTAGCCAAGTGAAGAAAGCTAGATAAAAAGCAAGGCTTTTAGACTGCTTATTGACAAGGTTAACTGCCTGTACCTGATGCAAAATTAACATCAGGAGTCACACATCAGTTGTGCATTTCACAATGTCATTTTATAGCTAATTTTCTAGGTATTGCTCACTGTAACTACAACACAAACTCTCATCCAACTTTTTCACACGTTTGCACATTCTGAAGCAATGTTTGCATGAGACATGACGTGACACTAGGGAAACGTTTGCCGAGTTGGGCAACTATTTTCCTCAAATGAGAACAGCCGATGGTGGCGTGAGCAAAGGCTCTGTCCATGTTTGCATTGTGTGTTTGCCAACTACGCATATGGCAGCATCGTTCTACCAACACAGAGCTCTATATGCCAGCATAACTGGCACTAGGTTACTGAGTAGTTCCGCAAGGTAAAATAGTCATCAGCGAGAATTATTACCCTCTGGTTAGTAATGGTAGTTACAGGGCTTAGCTATATGACTTCTCAGCTGCCCTTTCACTGCTTTCAGAGGAATGTTATTTGTTCATTGACTGGTGACAAATGACACTTCTGTTTTCATGACCATGATGCAGCTTTAATTGGCCACAGCATGACTGCAGATGCACTGGCCGGCTTACTGAAATGTGTCGTAGATGGTCCTGTGTTACATGTTTTGTTCATAGTGGAAGCAACACTATCATGCTCAAATACTGTGCGGCACTGCATGCTCCAATGAATGTATAAGAAACTCCGATGTAGAGACCACAACTCCAGTGAAGCACACGGTGACGCACAGAAAAATCAACCACGACTCCTTTCTTGCCAGAGGTGCTACTGATAAAGCTTCCGTGATCATGTATTGGCAGCCTCAACTTTCCACACGTGTAAACACAATGTTTCGTCATGGAAACTACCAGTCTGCAGTTCCAATATATCTCGGCCTCTTGAACGGCGCATGAGGTACTGCAAAACAGGTGAGACGAGCAAAAAGATCACACGAACGAAGTTTCCAGACAAAACAGATGTCTAAGGATAGCCGCAAGCCAGTGATCACTGTTACTAGCGAAGAGAAATAATGGCGCCGGCTACAACAGCGGGCTCGCCCGATGCGGTAACGCTTTCCGGTAACGCGCTGCCACATGACTGCGCCGTCGTCGTACGGGCACTGTCTGGGCGGGAGGCTGTTTCACACCACGCGCAGCATGACGCTGGGATCAGCAGACCACCACGCGTGTCAGCTGCAGCCGTCCAGATACCGGCGGCCTTTCACAAACGCACCGCACATTACCTTATCCCGTATCGACGTTGCTGTAAGAAAAAGCAACACAAGTGCCGGGGCACTTCTGCTGCTGCGCCGAGGAGGATCCCGTTACTTTGATAACGAAGCCGCGAGGTTTTGGTTGCCAGTGCGGCAAAAGGCGCGACCTTCGTCATGTGTGCGACGCGTCTACGAATCCGCTTTTTTGCTCTCGTCATTTATAGTCGCGCGGCTGCTTTTCTTTTTCTGGTTCGCCGATGAAAGCGGAACCGGCCGGGGGTCAAAGTCGAGGCTAGCTGGAAGGTGGAGGTCGAGCACTCGCAGTACCTTATCCTCGCGGGTGTAGTGCACACTTTGTCTGTGAGCAGTGACGCCCTCGTATCGCGAGAGATTCACATAAGCGACGGGAATCTCTACCGGCGCGCGAACGGCTTCCCGTTAATTACTACCGTCGATTACAAAAAAGTTAATTGTCAACGCGAATTACGTGAAACGCGCTTTCCAGCGTTTCGGTCTGTCTGTGGAAATAATCGGCCAGCAGCTACGATCGAGTAAATCGGTATACGGCAATAAAGCGAGCTCATGCGTAGTACTATACTAGGGTGGCTCTAGCCACCCTCACTATACTACACGTATACCAACGGAGTCATCGCACTAGCAGGATCCCCGACACCCACGCAATCCCGCTACACGTATGGTATCACACAGTATGCCCAACACCAGCAGAATTCCAGGCACCTACGGGATCATGTACACAGACAGGATCCCACACACCATGAGCGATTGAGGTGCCATGCAGGAGCTACGGCAGCACCGATGGCGTCTTGCTAGTTCACGTGTTAGCAACGTTCGTGTTAATGACAGTGGCGCACGGCGGGAGAGACAGGGCATTCCCACCTCTGCTAAATGCTGACATATGTATAAATAACTGTCCTCGTGTACACGCCGAACATACAGGTGCTGCTCGTGGCAACGTATACACATCAGGTGCACGCCTGCAGCGACGGCAGCAAACGGCTAAACGGACAGTTTGGCGCGCTCGCAATGGCGGGGCAGTTTGGGGCCGCGGGAATTGCCTCCGATATTGAGCATGCAAGGCAGAGTGAGATAACTTTTTCAGAGCCAGGAGGTTCAAGATGAAATGGCCGAACGATCAAGCGCAGCGGGAGGCATTCATCGAAACAACCATTCGAATGAAAAACGCTGGAAACGTGCTTTGGGGCCGATAAGATGAGCGCTTCGCAGAAACTGCGGCACTAGTGTGGCGCAACAGTAGCTTGACTAGCATAATTAGCGACATCGCATGTGCTGACTACTTCAAATACGCGCGGGCGCGAGAGATAACTGGAGTGACGCTTACGTCGCTTATGACGCGTTCCGGACGAGTAACTCCCGAGATCGGGAGGCGCACGTTGTGCTGCTTGTGTGCGCCGCGAGATCTCGGAGGCTATGCTCACAGGTACATCGAAGCAGTTCAATATGCTCTTCGCCTGCCCTATATTAATCAGCGGAAAAGGACCGTAAGTCTAGGGAAATATGGCTGAACCTCCGTGCACAATGAGAAATGAAAGGGGTTAAAAGAAAATAAACACGGCGAACAGTAACAATTAACCCAGCCGATTCGCTGCCCATTTTCAAACGAGTTTTATTTCGCATAGCGATACGTGTGGGAAAGTGGCTCGATGATACATATAACTCATATTTGCTAGATAGTGTTCGAAACTAAAATTCGAAGTTCTTGCACTCATGTTTTTTTGCGCTTGAGTACCAGCGCCTGCATGCGTCAGGGCGACGTCACAAATTTCAGATCATTTTCTCGCATTTTGGCTGTTGTGCCGCGGCAGAAATTGAGGAAACTCATGTTCGGCCTTGGGAACCTTCAGAACACAACGTAGTCTGACCTTGTAGTCCAGAAGTTCAGCCTTGGGAACTTTCAGAACACAATGTAGTCCATCTTGTAGGCCAAAAAGCTAACTACAGGTCCAAAGGGATGCCGCGTCATCACCCGTCTGCTCTTTCTTTCCGTCCGGTAGGAGTGGCTTTATTGGCATTGAAGAAGCTTATTTATTTATTTATTTATTTATTTATTTATTTATTTATTTCAAATATTGTTAGCCCTTCCAGACTTACAGGGTGGGAAGGGTGCATTAAATCAATACAGCACCAGCTCAAACTCTTCTTCAAAAGTTTCTAGTGAACAAGCGTTATCAAATACGCGTCGGTCAAGGTTATTCCATTCTGTAATTGTTTTAGGCAGAAACGAATATTTGTAGACGTCAACTCTTGGCACTTAGGACATAGCTGCAAAGGGATGGTTAGTACTTGATGATCGTCTACCGGGCGGCAACCTGTAATCTAAATTGGATCTATTGTGACACGGCTGGTAAAGATATTTAAGCCTGGCAATTTTTCTGCGAACAGCCAAAGTTGGTAGCTCTGCACGTGCTAGAAGTTCCGTTACTAATAAATAATTAAATAAATTATTTAAATAATAAAACTTGTTTTCTTTAATGCCCCTTTAACTAGACATCACGCAATGTACCCAGCAGTTCAGCATTCTCTCACTTCTCTATGCCAAGAATGTAGCCATTTTAGTCGCGCATTATGAACTGCCGCTAAGTACGTCAGAGTTGCACAATTTATGCCAAGGCACTGCATACTCTGCTGAAGTAATCTCGGTGGCGATGCGCCGTACATCTTCTAGTCAGTACTGACGAGATTACGGAGTAATTAAATATCATTTTACCGCAGAATCGCTCACGTCTCGCTGTCGATCCCTTTTTTTTTTTTTTTTCTAATAAGGATATCTGACTGACCATTTCAAAGCATGTGGGAAAGTGTCCCCGGTCGCAAGCATTAGAAGAAAAAGATTATTTTGCCATCGCTAACGGAACGTACAGCACGTCGAGCGTGATATTGCCTTCAGTAAAGTGATCGCATGCAGCAATACTGGGCGCGCTCAATTGAACTGCAGCCGCACACTTAGTATGCAAGGGGCTCAGTTTACAGGCAGCTCTATGCCCGACGTTTTTCCTTGTGACCGCTGGGCATAACTGGCAAAAAAAAAAAGGTCGCGTTCGCGTGCAGGAATACTGAACACGCCTGGCTTATTTGCATTGACGTCATCGCCAAAATTGGGTCGAGAAGCTGCGTAAACAACAAACCTGACAGCACCACAGACGCGTCATGGGCAGAGCGACAAATCGTTAACAGTGATAATCGGTTAAAAATAACCGCCATCGTCAAAAAAAAAAAAAGCGAAGTATGATAATATGGTGCACTGATTTCATCGTGGCCGCCATGTTCGGGTACTAGAACGGTGAGAAGCCGCATCCGTGACGTCA
The DNA here is from genome assembly GCF_050947875.1 of Dermacentor variabilis. Taxonomy (NCBI): domain Eukaryota; kingdom Metazoa; phylum Arthropoda; class Arachnida; order Ixodida; family Ixodidae; genus Dermacentor; species Dermacentor variabilis. The sequence continues at coordinate 20,695,236 of NC_134577.1, forward strand.
CGTGAAAATATACACCAAAAACTTCCTTGCACATTTTAGGGTGCCAGTTTTGTGGGACAACGATAATGGTCAACCTTTCGCGCATTTCCTTTCTGCAACCGAAACGTAAATTCAGACTAACTGGACTCGCTTAACAGCTTTAAATCACAGCACATTAGACAAGGGACGACCGTAGGAACAAGACACAGCGCCCTCCCTTACGACAGTCGTCATGCAAGTCCCACTGCCGGATTATGTTGCATTGAATAGACATTCTGTCGAAATACAATAGAATATCCATTGTATCAAATAAAATTCAACAGAACATCAATTGAATACAATAAAATGAAATCATAAGACAACATGCCTTCAGTAACTACTTTTGCAAGGGGGATAGTGCTCTGTGTGTCTCGTTTCCACGGTATTGCCGTATCTAATGAGATGCGATTTACCTTTCCGTAACACTATGCGACCCGCTACTTTCCTTCTAGGAGTGCCGCGGGACGCTTAAAAGCGCATGGCACTCCCGATTATGTATCGGGTGCGCAGCGTGAGAAATGAAACACGCTGTATTAATAACGAATACATTTCTGCATGTATGACACGACCTGCCACGGTACTTCGATATTACTTGTCTATAATGCAGGTGAAAAGAACCAACGTACTTCGATACTACTTGTCTATAATGCAGGTGAAAAGAACGACCTTTGGAGATATTTGCCGCAGCGTGGAGGTACACCGAAAGAAGTGAACGGGTCAAGCAGCAGCTCTATAGTGGCGACACCTCGTGCCGCGGCTTTCAATTAGAATGCGTCATAAACATTCCTGCATGGCACGACTGTGATTACAAATTACGGCGTTAAGAGCAACACTAAACCAGTCGCTGGGCCGACGTAGTGTTCCGTCAAGGCTATGGAGTTGCGGCCGAGCTACACGGCACAGTGCGAGCTTTCGACGGGCGCCGCATGGGACGGAAACGGCGCTGCTGCGCTTACATCCGCGTGCAACTGCTCACATATACAGTCGCCGTCAGACAGCTTTTCTTTCTTGTTTTGCGCAGTACGTAATTAATAAAATCCCAGCGAGAAAGCTTGCTGTACGTTACCGCAAGGCACTTTTAAGTACTCCATCCAGCAGTAATGGTCATTGCCGAACTCCCTTCGTCAAAATCACGATTTAACTTCTTTGGTGCAAGGGAGACTGTGCGACATGGAGCGCCACTCCCTTGACGTCTTTAAAGACGAAGGAGTTAAATGAAGTTCGCGAGGGCCCGTGCGACAGGGGCATCAAAATTACTTTCCCGTATTTGAGACGCTGTGGCACAGGGAAAGTTTTTGAAATTCGCGAAGTTCAGCCTTTGACTCCTTAGAAAGCAATGCAGTCCATCTTTAGCGATAAATAATTAACTACTCCTTATTAACTACATTAATTTTTTAACTATTAATTAGCTAATGTAGAAGCGCAGCTTACCAACACTTATTTTCATGTTTAGTATTCTTTTTAACGCGCATCCAAGGCACGGTACACGAGCTTTTTTCTATTTTTTTGCATTCCGCCCCCACTGGAGGCATCGAACCTCGTCCGTGACGATTATGTCGCGACACCTTTATCGGCCGTTTAGTAAAACACAGTCACAGTTCCGAGCGCTTTTAGGGGACATGGCGCCCCCGCAAGATGTCTCCACCTTCGCAGCTAGTCCCGTTCGCGTCTTTCACTTTAAACTACGTCCACGCTAACCTGACGCACTTTTTCACTTTGCCAGGGTGCTGCTCTGGACATCGTCACATTCCGCCATATTGTCAAATTATGCAATGGTGGCACTTCGATCCAGAGAGGCCGTAGCAGCGCTCTCAGCCAATCAGAGCGCTCAAGATGGCGAAGTCGACAAGATGGCGGTATTTGTTCCGTGTCCAGAACAGCATCCCGGCACATGTGGTATAACCGATACCTGACGGACAAACTCGGCTTCAGTTCAAAGCCTGCGTCGTTTTGGGTCGGTGTCATTCGCAGACTAGCGACACGGCAAAGTGACGCTAGCTGCAAAACGCACTCGACAGCGAACTCGCTTCACTCGGTCCAACAACGGTGTGCACGCATAGCAACATTTGTAAGAGCAATAATAAACACACACACACACACACACACACACACACACACACACACACACACACACACACACACACGCACACACACGCACACACACACACGCACAGCCCGCAACGAATTGACACACACAGCTCGGAACGATAGACGCCGGTATGTTTTTCGTACACGTGCCATTACCACGGCGTTTGTTTAAGCAACAGAAACAGCAAAAAAGAATCGTTTCGCTATTCACTTCAGCATCGGTAACCGTCGCGTCTGCGTGCCTGTTTGACGTGCGGTTGTCACTCCTGCCGCGGGATGCTTTCAGGAGGAAAAACGGCGCAATGCGCGATGTTGCTGTTCGCACAAAGCTGCATTAAGTTTCGGGACGACATAGCTGGGCTACGGTATTAAGTACCGTGGAGTGACACAATATAAACCTGAATACGAAAGGCAATCATGGGGACACGAAATAAAGTCGCATGCAATACGATTTTAAAAAGAAATATTTAGCAGACGACCATAGCGAGCCGGAGGCGCCAAAACTTCACGATGCCCTGCTCCCACGTGACCACCTTCTGAGTCACGTCACGACACACATACCTGAGAAACGAAATCGAAACTGCTTCGCAGAGAAGCTACTATAGTTACTCTTGAGGGCGCTATGAGGCGTGCTAGTTTTCTATGATATGGAGGGGCTGAGGGCCTTTATTTAACGAAAAAATAAGAGAAAAGGATAAGGAAGGTCGCAAATGACACGTGAGTGTATAGTTATCTTAGGACTCCTGAAAACTTGAGCATCCGAATGCACTAAGCGAAGCGAGTTTGACGTGCCAACGTCCAGAACAAAATCTTCAGGATTTCAGGGTGCTCCGAGCGCTTATTTGAACTCTCCTTAGAGCTGTTTTCAGACCGACGTACGGGGAACTTGTTATCGGCTTATAGTTGGTCTAAATGGCGTAATTCTCGCTAGTGAGCTGCAGTGCTTGAGCAAGGAAATGTCTCGGGGTGCAGCCACTGTTTCGAAGAAGCAGGCGCGTAGACAGGGAGGGTGACCCGGTTTGCCACATGTGAACGATACACGCGCGATTTCGAAGTGCATGTTTATTACGTTCACCGGGCTGGTAGACGCAAACACCCGTGACCAGATTTTGCAAAACGAAGCGAACGGGAAGCAAGCGGGTAAGTGCGTTCGTTGTATGGCGAATTCGCTAAATGCGCATATGTATTAGGCAAAACTGCTGCTGCTGCCGCCGCCGCCGCGAAATGCCGCGTATGTGCGAATCTAGTATTGCGTGTTTTGTTTTTCCCGGAGATGCGGTATCCGCACATGCGGACTTCGCATTCCCGTTTCAAGTGCACCGATCGCGTCGATTGCGATTTTCGCATTTACGGGCACCTAGCCAAAAAGCTTGAATCATTGTCGGTAAAGAGAAGCAAACCATAGAACGTTTTTCGTGCTTGAGCTCATTAATCTATCGAAACAAATGAACAGAAATGGCATCTTGGATAGTCTTGACTAATTGCACGGACAGACGCACAACAATGAAGGAAGCAGCGTTGCTCCTTTCATTCTAGTACCGTGTATCCGTTTCCGCCGTTTCACCGACGAAGATAAAAAATACGCCGCCAGGCAGGTCGTGACGCGTGTGGTAACCGGCGTTGTTATTGGTTGCCCCGTCCACGCCGCAGGAGCGATTTCTCCAAACATCGAAAAATTGCAAAGCGCGAAGAGGTTTGGCAGCTCGCCCGCCGCCGTGTCTGCGTAATCGCGCGTGGCGAAATCACCAAAATAGCACCACACGAAACACGCATCGAAGCTTTTCACCAAGCACGTGCGCGGTTACTAAGCGCTAACCCTGCCGAGGTGACGCAAAGGTAGAGGTTTCGCGACAAAGCGCAATGATAAAACGAAAAAAAAAAAATTGAGAAACTGCAAACGGCAGCCGGCAAAGCGGATGTTCACCTGCGCCGAAGCGAGCCAGCTCCCTCCGCGCAAAATGCCAGTTCCGCAGCACCCGACGCGTGTGTGTCTCACGAACCGACTTGCGTCACACGCAAAGCGGCCGGCTTCACTCGCCGACAAAGTTAGCGGTGACTAACGAGCGCTGCAGCGAAACGGGCCCACAGGCACGGATCCGGCCTTTTCGCTCTTTTTTTTTACGGCGCGACGATATTCGCAAAACGTTTGCGGAACGAGTGCAATTTTTGATTTCCGATTTATAATATGGAGAGAGGGATCACTCAGACTGGTGCCAACGATTAATGCATATTCAAGCTGCCGTTATCTCACGAGAGCTCAATAGCAACGAATCAACAGCCACGCGCTAGTATCTCAAACCTGAACAAGGAGGGAAAACATCGGCTACGGACAAGAGCTATAACATGGGGGGCGTGAGATTGTTCCCTTATCCATTCAAAAGCTGGCCAAAAGCCCAACGCGCCGCCCTTGACTTTCTGGAAACGCGGCACCTCTTAATATATACACGATCTTCTTCCACACATCGGGCTATCACGTTAAATGCTGCATGATCCGCGAGTGACAGCGTCTTACACAATGTGCGCTCTCTCGCGAGCGTGCAGTAGTGGGCACGCGACGCCGACGCAAATCGCCGAGTTCGCACGGACTCGACGCCGCATTTGGACCCAACCCACCTGCACGCACAAACGCCGCCACAGCAGCTGCACATCGCTGAAGTGCTCACACCGGACGCAGCGACAAACATACCGCAGCACGTATTACATAGCCCGCTCGCGGTGGTGTCAAGTAGCCACAGCTTTCGAGAATGAATGGCGCTTTCGCGCGAAGCTACGCGCTGGACACTAGGAAGGAAACGGCCGAAACAGGACCGTCATTGGCGGAGGTACCGTTCCCTCAAAACGACGTGAACGGTGCTGCACGAATAAAAGGCGTATACGCTACCAATGCTCAGTCAACTGGCTGCAGAGATCGGCGAGCTAACCCACCAGGAGGAAAGGCGGAACACGGCAAAGTGTATGTATATATATATATATATATATATATATATATATATATATATATATATATATATATATATATATATATATATAATAAAGAAGGTGAAACGAACAAGGAATCTGCAGCATTCGAGGGCATACTAAACGAGGTCACGGATTCCTCTCGTGCCCGCTCGCAAACTCGAGGGAAAGAACGAGCGGGAGATGGAAAAAAAAAAAAAAAGACAAGGGTGCCATCCGCCCTCCGTAAGAGATCGACCGAGCTACTTAGGGTTAAGCGGGTAAGAGGATACGTCCACTTAACGCGAATTGAGACGGCACCACAACACTCGACCACGAGCGACCAGGAGGGGGTGGAGAGTTCGGCCTTTTGGCGACGACGCCCGCTACTTACGTAACCTGGATGTGTATCGAAGCGAGCGAGCGGGCCCGTCGTGCGGGTCGGCGCGGCACACACGCGAGAGCATCGGAAACCACGGTGCTGCTAAAGCGAGGCAGGCCCGGGCATCGAAAAATAGCGGAGCCCGCACTCAAACCCTCCCATGTTTTTCGGGAATAAACACACACGCCATGCACAGCGCGGCCTACCGCGGAGCCAGCCCTAAGGGGCGGTTGGTTGCCGCGAGAGATGGGAGCTCAGCGCAACCTTCGGTGACCGCGGCGCGGATGACGCTCCCGGCAGCAGCAGCAGCAGCGGCGGCAGGATTTATTCCGAGCACCGCGCAATCCTCCTCTTAGCGCATCGCGAAGCTCGCTACAGTGCCAGGTTAAATGTACGAATACAGGCTTGTTTGTATGGTGGCTGGTACGAGTACCGGCTGTCTGCGTTCTTGTCGGAGTTCGCAGCGAAACACACGCCGCGCACGTTTATTTGTTCTCTGCCTCGTCAAAATCGAACCAAAGCGACTACTACAGTTTCGGGTACCCCTCCACTCCCAAGCCCCCTGGCCGCCCGGCTCTTTAAAAAAGCGTCCTGCAAGGACGTCGTTTGCACGCGTCGAGATCAGCGGGCGTGGAGGGAGGGATGGGAGGAGGGTGCTCGCTTGGCCGTAAGTTTCGCGGTCCGCACTTTTTTGTTGTTGTTGTTTGGTTCGTGTTTTGGTTTCCGTAGGCAGGGCCAGAGAAACCGGCATTAGGCCTAGGCGGTCGCGGTGCCCCGTGCCGAGGGATGCGCTCGAATGAATGGAAAAGGTCACGGAAACGGGCTTACCTCCGCTCTCCAAGGTTTTGTTGTAAAAATCCCGGATTTCGCTGAGCAGGTGGTACATTTTGGGGCGACACTGGATAGCCGACGCACAGTCCACAGTGTCAGAGGTGGATCTCGGGAGAGACCGGGTGGCACTTCACGAGTGTCGGGTCACGTGACCGAGCGGCGCCGCCACCTGGGAACGGTTGGGAGAAACAGAAGAGAGACCCGTTGCAGCAGACGACACCTGAACGGCCGCAGCGGCAGAAGCGAGGCGCGGCCGGCAAAGGGAGAAGAGGCGGGCGTGCCGGTGGCCGGGCTCGCTACCGCCGTCGGCGCGGTCTTTATTTTCTTATCTCGATTGTTCCTTTTCTTTCTTTTTCTTTTTGCTTTCTCTTCTTCCTCTTTTGCTTCTCTAACTGGGCAGACAGGCCGCCGCCTACCGCGCTTAGCGCTCAAACGTGCACGCACCTGGCTTGTGTTGGCGGCACAACGGGACGGTAGGGACACGAAAATCAATTCGGTGACGGCAACAGACGACAACGCGCTGTCGGCCAATATGAATCATCCTAATTCAGTTACAAATCGATCAAGAGAGACCGCTGCGTCGTGTTTGTGTGTGTGTGCGAGCACATGACACGGGGAAACAAAAGAGACGACCGAAGCGCGGATTGCGTTTTTCTTTTTTTTCGTTCGTGTGTTTGCATAGCTTGTCTTCGTGCGCGTGGGACGTTCTCCTTGCGGGATCTACGGTCATTACAGCTACTGCCTCATAAAAACAATAAAACTAAATGGAAATGGCACTTCGGAGATGAGGTTCATTTCGAGAAAGGCGACAACACGGCAGCTAGTAAGGAAACTATTAACGATACGGGAAAGAGGAAATACTGGCTTAACGAGGTGTGTAATGTGGTAGAGGGCACTTAGAAGTGCAGTTACGAGAAGAAAGAGATAGCTTCCAACGCGTTAACGTTCCTGTCTGCGAAAAGAGAACTTATTCCGCGATGACATTTTTCTCTTTTTATGCGTTTTCAGCCCCTCACAGGAGCACTTCCTTATCGTTCCTCTGTGCTTTAGGTGAAGACATCTTTAGACCACGCTTGCGGGCTATTGTCTGGGGGCGCGATTCGCGGGTGAAGGCCGACGCATTTATGTAGCACATAGTTGTCGCATTTCGCCCATGCTTCCAAACTGTACAGTCGTTAACAATGTGAGAGCTGCATACCGAGTTTGTTTTTTAAGCAAGTTATTCATGATGCATGGATTCGAACCCGACATGTTGATATGTCGCAAGTAACTTTCCCAGTTGAGCATTCGGTCAAATTTAAATACCTTAATTCGTGTTAACCACTATGGCATATTTTCCGATGAAGTAGGGTCGCGGATTCGGTGAGATACAGAAATGTACATGCTATGACTAAGCGAACCGCCATCTGAGTGAAATTGACACTAGTTGAACTTAAATGAACTGTCAAACGTAAACACTGAACAGACGATACTAAGCTCTCTCTCTCTCTCTCTTAATAGAAGGTATTTAGGAATTATTGCTGCCTTTAAATGGAGCCGGTTGCACTTCTTTCGCATAAAATTGCAGATACTGTAAATGCAAGCTTCAGGAATAAAACAATCGCACAATTCGTCCTAGCATAAGTCCTATTTCGTTCCTTAAAGAAAAGAACTGTCTGCGACTACTAAAGACATGGAACACAGCGTCGTACATCAGTCTTCCTGCAATCGTACAGTCGCGAAGAGACGACATATCACGCTAGACGATATTTGTTTCATATTTCGTACTTGCGCACATGACCCGAGCTAGCAGAAACGTAAGCTCGGCGAAATGTCGCGTTATGCAGACATCGCAGGAGCCGCCTACTTAATCGGCCGTTTTTCTTAATTTTTCATCTATTCCTTCTTTCTTTCCTTATTTCATTTTTTTTTTCGGGGAGATTAAACTGTCGGATCACTTTTATAAAGTTTATTCCCCCTCGGGGTACTTGGCACGGTTGCATAGGTCATGACAAAAAGCACTTGTGCTGGCGACCTTTATATTTATTTATGATTTGTTTACTTTTTTAGTACGTTCTAGCGTGCCGTTAACCTCGTACCGTATGTAGCATGTTTCGGCACCGCGGAAAAATGAAGCGCTGTTAAGTGTCGGTTGGACCAGCAATACACTTCCCCACCAATCTTCATTATTATTACTTTTTTTATCCAGTGCGCACACCTCGTACAAGATTTCTGCTAAATCGCTACGCCTCCATTACTGTTCCACTTCAGTTGCGCATTTGGGACATGTGCAACACCAATAATTAGGGAGTCAATCAGCGATAACTTTCGCTAATTATCTAACGTGTAGATTGCGATTTGTCTGGAAGTGTTGTCCGTCGATTCAAGTATGGTCCGTTCGATATGACATAATTGCGTTATCTACCGCAGTCTGAGTGTACAGAAGCCTGCCTTCCCCCCGATAATAATAATAATAATAATAATAATAATAATAATAATAATAATAATAATAATAATAATAAAATCTGGTGTACAAGATTCCATGATCGGAACCGGAAGCAGACGAAGATGAAGCAAGATACCGAGACTGTCAAGGAAGAGAAGAAGAGGAAGACAGCAGGCAGGAATAGAATATCGCGACTTGGGATGGTATTTCAATTTCCAATTGTAGCTAGCATCGAATACAGTTTACGTTGCTTGCTAAGAAAACATCTTCCAGCCGACAAAGGAACGCATTTGGAAGACATCTCTGCGATTCGACGCTACCCTGCGTCGTCGGTTGCCATGTGTTATCAAACGCACGCATAACAACCGCGACGCGTTTTCGGCTCCTAAATTAGTTCCGGTGCATGCAGCTTGCAAAAGCATAGCCTTCGAGATTTACTTCCGACTCTCAGAGGCAACCGTCGCTGAGACGTGGGTTTGGACACCGCATGTGCAAACCTACACTTTAAAAATAGTTCACACCATCTGGGCCGTATCTTTGTCACACGAAAAATGTCGTCTGTCTTTGTTGCGTTTCATTTCTTGAAACTTCTGTTCTCGCTACTTTCCTGTTAAGAACGGTACGCAACGCTGATAACGCGCATGCCGTTCGTGAACGGGAAGTATTGAGCGTGCAGCGTTAATGAAAGGAAAGACACACAAGAAATAATCATGAGCCATTCCACTCTGTGAAGGCGAATGACCAGCGAAGCTGTTTAGCACCCGACACAGAGTTGTCATAGAATTTTGAACAAAGGTATGCGAACATATTTGCTGTCCTGATCGGTGGTCATTGTGACGATGAGCACGTACACGGATTCTCGTACCACTTCTGTTCTTAAATGCATCCGTCACGCACGACAATGAATGGCTCATCGCCCCTTAAGCAATGGTTCATACCACTGTAAATTTAAAAAAACAAGAATTTAACGCGGCCTTCTCATTACGACGACAGAAGAGATATGAAATTATACGCTGGAATGATGAGCGGCGTCGGAGCCATTTGAGAAAGCTGACGACGACGAAAAACGCGAGAGCTAGTTCGCGGGTTGTTCGGAGACGATGGAAATGCCCTAGCTATACACAGCTTCGTTGTAACAGATGACGATCATGTTTCTGGGACAAAAAGATACGCCCCAAAGGGTGTAAATTGTTTTGGGGGCTATATATTCCAAACAAAACGTAGCTTGTGTTTCCAGGCAGCCGTCGCACTAAGCAGCTAACCGTCGTGAAAACAAAATAGCTTTGAATAAAACCGTGGCAAGGTTTCGAAAAAAAAAAGAAGAAGGAAAATGGCGGGAGTATCCATTCGGCGACAGTAGCTGGTGCTCAAATCTATGCCCCAGGGATAGTGGCCTTTGAGTAACAAAAACAGATCTCGAAGGCTATGTTTTTGCGGAGTGCAGGTGCTGGAAGTAATTGTGGAGCCAGAAATACGTCATGGTGACCACGTTTCGAACATTTCCTATTCGCAGGCAGTGCACGCAATTTTCAGCTCTGCATGAACGCTAGTTGCACAACAATACAGAACAGTTCGCCCTGTACAACAATGATTGTGAATTGGTGTTGTTTTTACGAGAGATAGGGCTTTGGCCTGAACAAGCAAAAGGAAATGCTGCGCAGAACAATATACTAAGGCACAGAGCCGAGTTTTCAAAATGATTGAATGTTTAACTCACGTCATCTTTTGTTGAGGGGGGAAAAAAAAAAGAAAGGAATGATTTGTCGATTGTTGCCGTGCTAATTTATTCGAAGAAACGAGAAATTTATTTAAGAAGGATAGTTGCGAGGTTGGCATAGTATATCTGGTGCGCAAACGTGGAAACCTGAAAGGTCAAATTAGGAGCACGTCTAAAAAAAATAAAGAAACAAGAAATATATGTATTTCTTTTTTTTTTTTCTGAACTGAATATCTCATGTTTTTGTTTCGTCATCAAATTATTTATTGCTTTGGACTTTCAAGCCGACATCGATCAATCAACCCATTCACTTGAGCTTTCGACACAATGTAATCATCAACATAATGTGCTTCTTTTTTTCAAACGGCAAAGGATATTGGATTATGATTAGAGAAACTCACCCGAACTAGCAAAGCTGCAGAGGCAAGTTCGTCCTCGTTTACTATGCAATATAAGGGAACTCAGCTATTCAACAGTTTTGAGTCGAATAAATGACTGACTTAAGAAAATGGTAGTAGTAGAAGTAAATGTTTGACAGGCCGGGCTCCATCAAAAATGTGACCTCCGGGAAGGCCTCAAAAAAAGAAGGGGGGGGGGGAACCGGTACCTTGCCACCAAAGTGATAATTTTGGGTACCTAATCACGTTCTTCAGCTTCCGGTTCCCTATGTTAGCGAAAACATCTTAAACTGCCGCGAGTCCTTTTGTCCTTTGACAACGTCACCATAGCGGGCAACCTACCTAGTAGACAGCGGAGGTCGTACCAGACAGCGAACGAGGAGCTGTGCTAAGCTCCGCTCGCCTGCCACTACAAGTTTCTCACTGCATGCGTGTCGCGTTTTTGCACGTGTGTGCGAATAGCGATTTTTGAGACCGAATCGGATACGAATCGAATAGTGCCAGAAGCGAATCGAATCGAATACTTTTCGGGTAGTTTTCGAATAATGAATAGCCGTTATCACAATTAATATAGAACGATGTTCACATCCCAGTATTCTTAAAGTTAGCAAGTTTGTGCCACTACATAGCACGTTATAAAGAGTTGTTTGTTAAAAGCACAAATGAAGCACTAGGAGCGAACAAGTAGTTTCTTAGCATGCACAGGACTTCAGAGAGTGCAGATGATCACTGTAGAGACTGTAAAGTATGGTTACCTAAGTGACGTAACCTGCTTCACTCCGAAAGTTCTCATGTTTTATGTCTATTATACGACCGCGGGAGTGAAAATTTACCGCACTTTTGCTCCAGTTTTATGCTTATTTGGGCGCAGTCGACGTTTTGAAGTATTCGAAAAGTGTTCGCAAAATATTAGCATTTACGAATAGTGACTGTTCGATTCGTAGACAGAATCCAATAGGACACTATTCACTTCGTTATTCGAAAGTTTCGAATATTCGCACACGCCCACGCTTCTTTTTTTTTTTTTTTGTATGTGTGTAAGCTGCCAAAGTGCGGTAGCACTGTTCAGTATACCGCAATGAGTATGTACGCAATCTGCTTTTGTCCATTTATTTTTTTGTTTTGCACAGATAAACTTTCATTTGTATTCTTCAAGCTCTGCATGTGTACGATAAGTTCTTACGTCTTAATATGTATGTGTAAAGCTCGCTGGCACGCCATAGTTCTGATCCCCCTTCTCATTACTCGTTGTGTTCAGTGTATCCGTCTTAGTGCAACTTATAGACTACGGTCTTTTTTGAAGCGAATCTCTCTTTACATACCCGCCCCTCGCCCCTGGCCTCACTCCGATTTCAACATAGCTTGTGAACGACGTAGCGCATAAGTATAAAAAATTGCAGGATATTAAACTTGTGACCTTTCGTGTGCATAAACATTGGACAGGATTAAGCACTGCACAGGATGAAATTAAACGCAATTGTGCGCATCGCCGTTGGATGTATTTCATTTAATTACCAGCTGCACTAAGGCTTCGCTTTACATATATTCCAATATGAGCGTTGGATCTGCATAATTTTTTCGTCTTTGTAGATACTTCCACAGTGCGGAGCTCTCTGTTATCAGAAATTGTAGAGCCCATGCAGCCACGTACAATCGAGCGCAAAAGTCTGCGAGACCCCGGCATATGGAAAAAAGAAATTAATTTCTTCTAGTACGGCTGTGCAACGTGAAATTATATTAAAACATGGCGGTGATCAAGCAGGCGCAGGTGGGCAGTGCACTTGATTTCAGCCTAGGCTGAGAAGAAAAAAGACATTTAGCGGCAACTCTGGTCCTTAAGCGTTTGCACTAGTCTGTACAGGTACACTGAGAAATTAGACTTGCGAAGCTGTAGCATAGTGCATCGAGGTACATTCTCCTTGCGATGCGTACAGCGTGTGCTCGACTGCCAGTAGAACTAAGACGCGCCGGTTTGCTTAGTCGGGTTCATCGATCGTCAGCGTATTAATGCATTTTTTTTCTTCTAAGCATACAGAGCAGGCAACTGCCTGAAACATCTCACCGTGTAGGTTTAATGACGACAATGCTGACGTTTACAAAGCTACTGCATCAGTTCACAGTTCTTTCGCTAGTACGTCAAGCTGTCAAATTTAATTACTCTCACTAAATTCTTCGAAAAGGCTGCCAGGCGACGTAGAGGGAATGAAATCAGCAGGAACGCACGCAGAATCTTTAAAATGATTTCGCTTGAGTTCTTACTCCGCTCACGTAGCATCTGCTGATCAACCGGCTGGTAAGTTATTGCGATTAAAGCATTTGTAAAAAAAAGAAAGACAAAGAATAAAAACACATTAAAAGGTCAGCGGTTGAGTCAACGACCAGTTCCTCCATTCACAGCAGTGAGAAAGATCTGAAGGATCGCATGTCACTGAACTTCTTGCGCGGGCAGGGAATCACGATGGGTGCGCGCATGGCCTCCGTGATCTCACGTTGTGTTAATCTCGGAGGCCACGGTGGGTGTGGTTGTGTCACAGACTCTCTGAAGGACTGGGATTCGTTGTCGCTGTAAATTAGTAGCCCTTAATATAAACATCACGTGGGCGGGGAAAATCGCTGGCTCACTCACAAACACGATCCTCCACTAACCCACTCAATCTGTACGAACAGACGCGCTTGCTAACCATGATACCTCACTGTCGTACCCAAAGCGGGCTCGCTGGCCCACTCATTCGCTTACCTACTCAATCTTTAGACCGTTCACTCGCTTTCACTCGCTCGCTCACTAATTCCGGTGACGCACGAAGTTGTAGGGCTCGCTCGCCCAATCACTCGCTTATCAGCTCACTCGTTGATAGCACGTCCGCTCGCTCGCTCACTCACTCACTCAAAACAGTCTTTTTCGCCTCCCTTTTTCAGCGAGACGCTTCCTGAGAGCGGCATGTGTCGCACGTTTCCGTGCTCGCTTCCGCGCTACTTCCTCCAAACCGGTGGTGGGGGAGAGGAAGAGAAAGAGGGTGAGAAAAAAAACCACAAGAATGGGTAAGATGAGAATTTGAGAAGCGTGTGGGGGGTAGCCGTCGCTCTCGTCGTCTTCGGCTATGCCGGCCGGATTCGGCGTGGCACGGCGACCTCGGGCGACCCCGAAAAGAAAAAACAAGAAAAAAACGGCGCAGCGGTGCTCGGTGCGACGCTGCCGCGCGCCATGCCGTCTGGCAAACGCCGGGACGACACACTAACCCTTGCGTCAAACGGCGGTTGCTGCTTCTACGCGCGCTGCCTGCGACGAGCCGTTGCCGCTGACAACGCGACGCCGACAGTATGCGCGTTCGTTTCGCTAGTTGCGTGCAGCGCTGCGAACGCTCGGGGAGCGTGCGGAGGCGGCATGCAGTCACAAGTGCGCGGCAGAAAATAGTGCCGAGTCTTTCGTGTCCGCAGTGAAGTGAAATGTAATGAATGAATGAATGAATGAATGAATGAATGAATGAATGCATGAATGAATGACGGAACGACGGTAAATGTGGACGAAAGAAAATAATAAGAGAGCGAGAGAGTGAAATAAATGTGCCGTTCTTCGCACTGCTGGCGAGAACGCAGGCTAACGTTCGTAAAGCTGTGACAACCATCTGCGAATAAGGCGACAACGTTTGAAAACCGATATCGGGGAAGCCTTGCCTGCTCTAACGGGTGCGTTTACCATAGGTCAGAGTGTCACTACATACGGCCTTCCCAGCATAATACGCGCGCAGGGACCTGCATTAGAGGGGGTCAAACTGTCTCGCAAAGACCCTCTCCCATCCATCCGTCCACTCATCGATTTGCGTACCGTCCTCCCCCCCTCCCCGGACCTGCGAGGAGGGGCCATGGCCCACCTGCCACCCTGTGTGCGCACGTCTGTGTTTCATGCGTCCATGGGTCGACGAAACTTCGCCATGCTGCGTGTAGAGGGGCGGACAAAAGTAACTGGAACACGGGAGCTGTGGCGGAACTGCACCCCATTGCAGCCTCAGGGCTAGCAATTGGATCACGCATGTGTGCCGGGCGACTGCCACTTCACACATTTCGATCCCTCTCTTTACCCGTGGACCGGAGGTCGTTCGCAGCATCTGCGACTGAACACTCGTCAGCGCGATGTCGCTGATGGCACAGCTGTTTCTGTAGTTTGCACGCGCGCCTCTGGGACACCGCTGACGGGTGTAGCTATGCTATGAGCGACATCACTTTAGCGACTGTTAGCAGCAAAAGCTGCGAACGACGCTCCATTCCACGGGTAAAGAGAGAGATCGAAAGGTGTGAAGTGGCAATAAGCGCCAGCCTGCTCACATGCCTGATGCGACTTCTATAACTTACCTCCGAGGCCGCGCTGGGGTGCAGTTTGGCCACAGCTCTCTTGTTCCAATTACTTTTGTCCGCACCTGCACGTGCGGGTCACATACAATGTACCCAGCCACTACATGCCTTTGGGAAACCAATGTGACTGCTTGTAATCTTAAACAAGTGTCCGTGTCTGTGCGATCGTTCAATGAGGTGTAGCGTTCACCCGCGTGGGAAACTCCCGCGTTCATTGCGCTGGGCCTGTCCGGAAGAATTCCAACTTTTTTTTACTTATTTGTTTATTTTCAGCCAGTCACCGACGAAGAGGCCGAGCATTCCCGCTTACTCGACAACAGCAGTAAAATAAAGGCCAGCAGGTAGGTACCATTCGATCATTACATGCACGTCAATAATATTAATTAAGCGCACAACAACATCAACAGCGGCAAGTATAGAAATGAAAGAGGGAAAATATAACGAGAAAAGCAGGCACATTATTAAAGGGCCGAATATTAAAGAACGCAGTATTTGAACCTGCAGCAAAGTGGCTTGTTGACGATGTATTCGTTTACGAAAAGAGAATATCCTTAAGCGCTATTGTTGCGTCTTTCTCGAGAATCAGACGAGCAGTTGTGTTCACGCTGAGCGGTCGCGAGACGCCCGTTTCCTGCGTCTCCGTATGTTCTCCGTCTGTTCCTGCGGGCAGGCGACTGCAGCCGCCAGCTGTCTTCTTCCAGATACTCGCTGCTTTGATTCGCGAACGCCGCGAAGCTCGCTTCAACGATGTAGCGCGCTGTCACATGCGGCTAACCACACTCGCCAGTGACAATATAAACGGGCGCGAGTGTACCCGATTCAACGCATGTCGTTTTATTTTTTATTATCTTTCCAAGCATACGTTCCGGGGATGAATCTGTTTGCTTTCCCGCGCAAGCTTTTCTAATGGGAAGCATTACTTCGGAGTCTGTCCGCCGCGGTAGCTTACAGTGGCACGGCGTTGCGTCGCTGAGCTCGAGGTCCCGGGTTCGTTCCCGGCCGCGGCGGCCGCATTTCTTTCGGGACGAAGTGCAAGAAACGCTCAAGCAGACGGCAGAAGCGTAACCGCGGTCTACTACATTGTACGGCAGGCATTAACAAATCCTGACTGGCAGCTTACCACTGTCGTTGAAAAGAAAAGTGTAAAGTCATTGCATTCTACCGCTGCTAACGTACGATGCGGAAACTTGGAGGTTAACAAAAGAAGCTCGAGAACAAGTTAAGGACCGCGCAAGGAGCAATGGTAGGAAAAAGGTTAAATGTAACGTTAACAGCCATAGAAAGCGGTGCGGACCAGAGAGGAAACGTGGATATAGCCGATATTCTAGTTGAGATTTAGAGAGAAAAGAAAAAAGAATGGAGCTGGGCAGGTCATGTAATGCGTGGTGCAGATACCCGGCGGACTGTTATAATTACAGAATTGGTGCCAACTGAAGGGAAACGCAGTTGAGGACTGCAGAAGTGGAGTAATGAAATGAGTAAATTTGCAGGTGCCAGTTGGAATCAGCTAACGCAAGACAGGGGTAATTGGAGATCACTGGGAGAGCGTTCGTCATGCAGTGGACATAGAAATATGATGATGCTGATCATGATGATGGTGATGATGACGATGAGAACTGTACTTTGTTCTTCCAAAGCCGTGCATTGCCTCCCGGGTGTTGAGAATTTCACTCCCCGCTGTTGCAGTTATCGCAACATAAGAGTATGAACCTCACAAACCCCATCACATGTCTCTCGTGCCGCCTCGGACGTACGTTGCGCATTTCTTCAGTCGCCGCGTTCACTAGTCAGCGTAGCCGGGGCCAGCTGCATATGCCTGCATGCAAAACAGGCCTTGTCAGCGGACGCGGCCAAGGCTGCAGACACACAGGCGCAGCTGTGAGACTCTGTCGTACGAGGAAAGAAGGAGGAGAATAAGCTGGGCGAGCGTAACGACCCACGAGGCAAGGATGAACCGTTAGACAAAAGGAGGAGTCGGTTGCGAGCGTCTCGGAGCAATCTCGGCAGCTGTTGCCATTGTTAGAGATGGATACGGCAGCCACTTCGCAGGTGCTAAGAGGGTTCTCTCAAAGAGGAAGGCCCTGCAGGATTCCTCTGGCCAAAATGAACGCGCATGTCCAGAAGGAAGTGTTGGTGTACCGAATCGTCTTGATGAACCAAGGGAAGCGCGGGTGTTTCAAAGCTACGCACTCGGCTGGGCACCGACCTGGTGCGCTATAGGGAGTATTCGCGTGACCTAACGCTCACGATTTTGTTGTCCTGTTCGCGGCTTTCACTGCACGGCTGTGGATGAGCTAATCGATCGAGATAAAGCGCAGATTTTCACCGTGCTGGATGTATGGCGGCCACGATGACGTCAGTACCTGCCGCCATAAGTGGGCATGGTCTTAAGTGGCCTAACTTCACGAAACACTACAGCGAAGGAGGGAGGCACACGCACCAAGCGCTGCATAAAGGGTGTGTCTGAGTAACAAAAAAACAGATCTCGAAGGCTACGCTATTGCGGGCTGCGCGCACCGAAAGTGTTTGTGGAGCCGAAAACATGCCGCGGCCGCCATGCACTGTAGAATTACGCCATTTTTGTCGAATTCGCCATCTTGTGAGCTCCGGTTGGCTGGCAAGGTTGGCTGCGCCGTCTGTGAGCGACTCAAAACGCCAGCATGGCGGAATACGAACGCGTTCGCACCAGTGTCGTCCGAGCAGACGACGCTGGTCTAGTCCACGTTTAACCTTAGCGCTGCACACTTAGGATTATCGATCACGAACTTGCCCTGTCAGCCACCCGGCCAAGTCGCATAGACGTTGCAAGGCACGCTAGGTGACAGTACAGTGAATATATGCGAAGTGACAATACAAGCATTACAATGTGCTTCCAACAGTACCGTATATTAAAAACAGAAGAAATAATTCTAACTATCAACAGAATGCCAATAACATCTGTATGACTTTATGTAGAAAACTAGCATGTGCTTTGTAAGGTCGAACGACCATCGAAACTACTTGCTTTTGCGCACATGCCGAATGGCTAATAGCTTTCGCGACGTCACGCTATTCACGAGGCGGATATTACAGACATTTCTTACGTAAACACCTCTTTATTCTTCGTTTACTTTTTTAGCAGCTCGAAAATTGAAGCGCCTGCTCCTTTGCCATTTTGTGTGTGCTGCTCTTAGAAAAAAAAGAACATGCTTGTCGAGCCTCTTTGAGACTCGTTGCCCTTCGTTCGAGTGCAGAGCGTTAATTAGCTGCGTCAAGGTTTCCGTCACAAGTGAGCGTGACATATGTCCAGCACAACTTGGACTCGCGCCTAGCTGTCGCCTCACACACCACGTCACGGAGCTGCTTCCTAGTGCCCATGATCTCATCAGTTTTTTATGCCGCAGTGTTTATAGCATAGCTCTGTATGCTGCCGCCATCGCCCCTGGCATGTGTTATGTGCGCATGCTCGGCAACCGGTGTGTAGGTACAGTGATCGCGTAGCTGGTGTGTGAGTGCAGAGTAGTGGGCAGCACCGGCTATCGTAAACTGGTGTAATGCTTGTCCTATATAGAACGATCGAATAACCCTCTCTGGTTCAACGATTCCAGCAGGAATCATTTCGGGAAATATATACGACCGTCGAGAAAATCAAACAACAAAGCTATGCTCAGCAATGTGAGCGTCAGCAATATAAAAAAGAAAACATAATTTGTCGACTTTGCGCGGCAAGGAAATGTGGCTTTCGCTAATATTTCGCACGTGTCCATGCCTATAGGCCTCCACTATTAATTTTCGTAGCCTTATGCAGGTAAACTGCTTTGGGTGGCTCCAGAATGGTCTTCAAACATTGTGTGATTACATTTTACACCATTACGAGTGCTGATTGAGAAGTCTGAAGAAGAAAAGGGATGCTTGTATACAACACAACCGCCGCGGTGGCTAAGTTAAGCACGAAGTCGCGGGATCAAATCTCGGCCGCGGCGGCCGCATTTCTACGGAGGCGAAATGCAAAGAATGCCCGAGCCCCGTGTGTTGAGGGCAGGTTAAAGTGGTCAAAATTAATCCGGAGTCCCCCACCATACAGCGTGCCTCATAATCAAATCGTGGCTTTAAAGCACGTAAAACTTCATGCAGAACTTTAAAAAGAAATGCTTACATCATATTGGGTTTTCGGTATAGTCATTGCCAAAAACTGCAGCGGGATTCTTATTTTCCCCCGTCTTTTGTAATTCGTATCCACATGATATGATATTCTTTCGCTTCGTCGAAAAAATTCGGATTATAAAGGGTTTAAGCGTCTCTGCAGCACCTTCTATCTCCCAAATCGTTAGCGGATGTCCGATCCCGCCAGATGGACTATTCCACGCGAGCTGCAGCCCGACTGTGCTGCAATGTCTAGTGGCCATCAAGCACACCGAGCCAGGTATTCAGTCAAAAGTACACAGCTCCACGTCCAACAGTCCCGACTCTAGCTCGGACAGCGACCCCCAATTCGTACTGAGAAAACAGAAAAAAAAAAAACAGAAAGTTTCCGTCCATCGACGATGTAGAGAACGAAGTTACAAAGGAAACGACTGCGGATTGTTCGTAAATAAAGCTGCGCAGCAGGAGAAAAAAACAACAACAACAAGAACTTCCTGTTTCGTAGAGAAACCATCTAGCGCAATGCTATGAACTGTACTGAGGATAACTTTTATTTTATAAATCTCCTTCTACCTGGTGTATTTCCGCAAAAATCGCTCGATTAGCCATTGACGATTAGAAGGCAGTATACGAACAATGACCACACGAGAAGAGATCACAAGGTCCTTTTAAACACCGAATTTCAACCAATGTTTGCGAAGGTTTTGTTGGGAATAGAAGCGAGATTCATCTTCTAGTGCGTAGCGCAAAGATTTGTGAAAAAGAACGGACACGAATCGACGCGCACGCAAGCGTTGCGTTCGTTTTTTATTAAGTTTTCTGCGCCAAGGACTTGAAGATGTGTCGTATAATTGACAACAGAGGGGGTGAGGGCGGTGAGTTACAACTGGAAGCTGTTTCGAAAGTAATCGTTCCAAACTGTCTCACCGGCGACGCACGCGCTGCTAGTACTACCGGCATTTTCAAGCAAAATCGTACCCATTGCACTCGTCAAGATGACTGTGGCGTGCGCGAGCGAGATCAAGCGTAATTAAAGCGAATGGATTTACGAACTATAAGAATCAAGGTGACACTAACTTTCCAGGCTTCTCGCTCGCAGAACGATCCTTCGTAGCCAGCTTCCAGTTTATGCGGAGCAGTTCAGGAAATAAATAAATAAATAAATAAATAAACCACGCTTTCGTTCTGGAGCTGTAGCGGTATTATGTCAAAGAGCATACGCATGAAGAGAAAACTCGAAGCTATGCAACACCCTCTCAATATTGAGAGGGTGTTGAGCTATGTACGCGCCCCACCTCCAAAAGTGCTCTCTCTCCAGCTGAGCACATCACGTGGGTTCGCAAGGGACCTGGGGAGTGTGCGTTGCGAACGCGTTCGCTCTTTCTGAATGACAGCAAAGATTCGCTCTTTCTTTCCGGTGTACGCATGGCGTTTCGCAATTGGCATAGAGGGGCTGTCACGGTATACGGACTGACGACAGCATGGTGCCTGTCACTCCTTTTGACATTCCTCTTTGTTACTTTTTTTTTCTTTCTACTGCCGTGCGCTTGGATGGCATGTTCCATCTTTTACTTTCTTCTTCTTTTTTCTTGTTTAGTCGACCTTTGCTTAGAGAGAGTGGTTCGGCTTCGTCACAGACGCGTGGCGGTGAGATAATATCGGCGAGGTTCCGCATTCAGTTCGTTCGCAACACGCAACGTTTGGCGCCTTGCCCGCAATATTTGTCGGGCGTAGAAATGAGCGGTATATATATATATATAACTCGCCAGTCGTAAATCTTCGCGCGTCGCCGTCGGCGGCGTCTTCTATATTCCACCGCGACGGAAGGCAGCAATTTGCACCGATTTTCACGCCTGCTTCACGCTCTATAGGCACCGCGCATCGACCAGATGGCGCTGCGACACCGCTTTATACTTGAAAGACAGCTGATTGAATGCAAAATAGAGGATGCAAAAAGCGCCAGGGAGTTTGACATAGACGGCTGCCTGAGAACAAGGGCGTATACAAGTACGAATATTCGTAACTGGGCGTTACTTGTGTGCGCTGTGGAAAACGTCCGGAGGCGACTCGGATCCTGCATATTGCGTTGGAATGCGAAGGTATCCAAAGAGTGGGAAAGCAGGGAATCTCCGCCTTCCCGAAGCGCTTGTTTTCAAAACTGATGAAATCGTTAACTGGTCGAAGGTAGAGATCTGCGACAGAGACGATTCAAACAGTAGCAAAAAAAAAAAAAAGTAGAAGAAGAAGAAAAAAAAGGCTTGAAATATATGGAACAGGGATCGTCACAGGCATAGGAGCCAGTGTTATATTACGAAATTATGACGCGTGAGTAGCCCACACAGGTTATATGTAACTATATTTGTCACCACCCCGACTTCGATGGGATACCGTTAGAACTTATCATC
This sequence comes from Dermacentor variabilis, assembly GCF_050947875.1. Taxonomy (NCBI): domain Eukaryota; kingdom Metazoa; phylum Arthropoda; class Arachnida; order Ixodida; family Ixodidae; genus Dermacentor; species Dermacentor variabilis. The sequence goes on from NC_134577.1 coordinate 20,716,906, forward strand.
ATCAGCAGCAGCAGCACCACCACCACCACCACGACCACCATCATCATAATCATCATTTGTCCCCCACATCGTAGCCGCCTACAAGGGCTGTGAAGACAATGCAACGACGCACAAACGACGGGAGGCATACATGCTTCATCGCTCGTCTCAGCTCACGTCTGTTGACGCTTTCTTATTTCGAGTTCTGCACTGTGCCCAGTCACGTGCACATACCACGTGATCTGCGACGTTTGCAGATCGCGGACACTCTTGCCTCGTGGTAAACGATCGGGGATGATTGCTGTCGTCGGTTCGATTTGAAAACTTCAACATTACCGACACCCTTATACGTTTCGCGGCTTGAGGAACGCAGAACCACTACGTGTTCCCGACTTTCACCTGGGGGTTACGTCGGCAACCTTGTCCGACAACTCGGCGCCTCGTGCTGATACCAACGTCAAATACTTGCGAACTTTGACAGCCTTCACGCCGTCAGCGCCATCCGATCTGTTCGTCGGTGCTCCCAACAGGCTTCGCAATCGCCTCGTCTTGGCTCAGAACCTCCGTCGTATCCGTACCGTCGTCGACCACCTTATCCAAAGCTCACGTTTCCGTAGCGCCTTTTCCGCTGAAGCCGACTACGAAAAACTGGGTTCGGCGTGTTCGTGAATCTGCGAAAGTGTGTTGCAGTGTACGTTCGAGGCGACTTTAGTTCGCATATATGTGGTTAAGACAGCTTGCAGCGCGTCTCAGAAACGAGGGCGTGGCGAGAAAGAAAATACCCGACTGTTACTTTCAGGTGAGTTTGCGAAGGCACGTTGTAGTGAGTGAGGTTGTCGTTCGTTCGTGTTACAGACTGACAGGCGTGCAAACGCGACCACAAGAAGGAAAGAACTGGACAATGCAAACGCCGTTTTGTCGCCGTTTGTGTCGTTCTCTTCATAGATAGATAGCGCTTGACGAAAACGGCAAGAAAGAAAATCAGGAGGGAAAAATCTGTAGGATAAATGCAAGAAACAGTGCCTTGCTATTTGAGGCCCCGAGCTGGCTGCTTGAGGGCAAGAACATACCGGAGAAAATATGCGCCACAGGATAATGGATGTGTGTGATGCAAAATAAATAAATAAATAAATAAATAAATAAATAATAATAACAACGAGAGAGGGAGAGCGAGAGACTTGAAACGATTTGGCAGATCGTAATGGAATGCTAAGGTATTGGGAGTGCCCACCTTGCATCAGCGTTGGGATTCAGAGAAGGTGGAAGGATTAACGGATGAGCAGTCGAGATAAGTAAGAGTAGATTTGAGTATTTGTGGAAGAAAAAGCAGAAAAGGACATTGAAAGAAGCGGAGTCATTGCAAGTGTAGGTAACCGTGTAATATAGCGATATACGTTTTCAATACGAAAGTTAAGATCGAGATCAGGTGGGCAAACGCTAGATGGCGATAAGTGTTGTAAAACCTGAATAACTCGAGCAGGCTAGGTGACTATTTCTATCCGCCACGTTTCAAAGATGTCAATAGGACCATCATCCTTACCACGAGTCCCTGCCAACTTGCCCAACTTTCAGCAGTTCTACAGCAAGTGTCACAAGGGCACTCTAGCCCACGATTGAGCCCGATCGTGCTTGATCGCGGCCGAAAGTGCATCGTGTGCCACCCGTATTTGTGTCATTTATTCGACGCTAGTATAACTCAGAGGACGCGATGATGTGAACGGCAAGCCTGTGGTGCTTGCTGGGGAACGCAACAATGCAGTTGTTATTGAGGTGTCACCTTCTACGAAATGTTTGATTTCGTTAGAAAAAAATTCGTTATACTCATAGTTTATTAGGAGCGTGTTGCGAGGCTGTTTCATTCGTACTAGGAGGGTTAAACGATGGCATGCTTTCGCACGAAGGCGACACAAGGACACACGACTGTCGCTTCGTTTTACTGTGTTGCTTTACTTGTGTTGAAAGCTGCACTGTGCTTCTTAGTTTTTTTTCGTCAACTTCTTATGAGGAAGCAACAGTATGCTCCTAACCCGCTGCGGTGGCCCAGCGGCTGTGGCATTGCGCTGCTGAGGGCGACGTCGAGGGTTCGGTTCCCGACCGCGGCTACCCCATTCTGATGGGGGCGAAAAGCAAGTACGCTGGTATGTTTTAGATTTAGGTCTACGTTAGGGTTGGAGGCACTGCGTGTCACGTACGTTACGAGTGATTTCGGGAGTATTTAATAGCCCTACCTTAGGGAGCGCATCCTGGTACCGGTGACCACATATGTCTATTGGGATATATAATGAAAGTTAGAGCGATCAATATCTTCAGCGTACTGTTCCGCCCATGCGTGGGCGGTTACGTAGCACGTAACTCTTAATTGAACGTAATGAAAGAAACTATAGCTCATCTATATTTTGCATCACTTATGTAGGTAGATAGGTTGTAAAATGTTAGTAAATGTCCGTCCGACGTATTAACTACCGCGGTTGCTAACATTTCACTACCTGTCTTTCTTTAAGGAGTGCAGCTAAAAAACCCATTAATCGACACCCCGCATGTTAAATAAGCATATCTGTAAGGGAAACTCTACTACTACTACTACTACTACTACTACTGCTACTACTACTATTACCGAGACATGCGGTTGAAGCGGCTTATACAGAACGATAGCGTGTCCCGCAGTAGGCGATCGAGACGGGCATGTTTTGCGGGTCATTGGCAGAGCGTCCGAAATTGCTGCGGTCGTGGGGGTGGGGGGGGGGGGGCGATGATCAGCGGGCTGCGTAGGCATCGTTAAACGCTTCCCGGTTGGCGCACTGTACAACGGCGCGCGCGAACCACTCGACGCTCCTCGAGAGCGCCGGCGTTTGCGCTTCGGCGCGTCCGCATTCATACGTGCATCAAAGTTCGCGCGCACCGACGCCGCCACGTACGGAGACCGTGACCCGGAAAAGTCCGCTCGCCGTCGCTCCCCGCTCGAACGCGTGCGCTTCCCCAATTGAGTGCCCGTACGTTCTCGTCCGGGCAAAGTTGCGTGCAGCACACGAACTATACGTGGCCTCCGAGATTAAGCGGTGGGTGCCGCCCGATCTCTGAGGCTATGCACTACGCGCACAGTATTCTGTACTAGCGTACTAGAGAAAACCCTAGCGCTGCAGTCATTTGGCTACCACGGGTAATTGTGGGAAGTATTCGCGGATTTGTTCGATATCCGTGCTTGTGGCTTCCGGCGAGTTCACGCGGCTTTTGTCACTACGCTTCTTTATCTGGCTTTATTTGCCAGAATTTCGAAGCAATTCTGTGTTCTTCTAAATGCGGAAGGCGACGAGACTCCGCGTAGATGCTTAATCACAGCGAATTGTTGCATTTATGAAGCAATGCTTTGTTGAAAATGAGCAGTTTGCAAAGTCACAAAGCCGTTCGAAGCCAGAAAGACTAATCTTAGGCAAATCCGTGTATTAAGCATCATTCCCATCTAGTTAAGCTAATCCAGTAACGTAGCTATGGCCAAATCGCCATATTTGCAGCTCCCGTAGACGCTAGCGCCAGAGTTCCCTCTGGTATTTTTTTTTTCTTTTAAGAAACTCTGTGGCGCTACGAAACCCGCAGAGGTGCCGAAGCACACGGGTACGCTCTCCTCCCTACCTGGGCGACGCAAACTAGTGCGCCCACGTCCTGACGCCTTTATCCGAGACTGACTTCTTTGAGTGTGTAGATAAGCTTGCCAGCCAGCAAAGTGGTCACAGGGGCTGCGTTTGTTCATCGCGGCAGTAGCCTTTGCCGGGATGTTTGAGATTAGTGAAATAGGACAGGTTTCCGAGCTCTCTCGCTGCTCAAAGTCGCCGTCATGATGACGTCGTTGTAGGCATCTTGACTAAGAACTTAGAAAGCGCCACGACAGTCACGAAGTGCGCGCGGGAGACCCAAGGATAACAAAAAAAAAAAAAAAAAATGGTGTGCGGTAGAGGGGGGGGGGGAGCGAGGGCGTAGTTGTGAGAAAGCCACGTACGCATGTCAGCGGAGCACTTGTAACGGCTGAAACCGTTTCGTATACAGCCACTCCTGCTTCCGAAACACTGCACGGAACAGAATAGAGGGGAATGTGCTCGAGTCTCCGGGCGGCGCGCGCGTAAGGTGATGGCGGAAAGGTACTACGAAGGCGAAGTTCGTGCGCCTGATGGGAGGAGGAGGGGAGGTTGTTGTTGAGGAGGGTAGCCGTTAGCCAGGCGCTCGCTTCAGTAACGGCTTTTATATCTGGGCTACGCTCGGGTACACACACACACGTACGCACATGCGCGTACTAAGTCGTCGTATTTGTTGATGTTGTTCTTCTGGCTTCGCCGAACACCGACGTCTGCTGGCCCACCTTCTCCAAGGCGGCGGCTTGGAATGTGGGCCACCGGGCCGGGAATGCCCCGCTTTTTTTTCGGGCGCGCGCTTCGCACGCAGGCATACGAACGCGCGTGCGTACGTGGGAGAGGAAGAGATAGAGAGATGAGTGAAGAAGTTTATATAGAGGCAACAAAACGGAATACGGGTGGGAGAGAGTAGGAGAGGAGGGTAGATGGCGCGATCAGCCGCCGGGTTTTGTAGTTATTCCACATCCTGTGCGCCTCGACAAAACGGTGCAGCTGTCCGATGTTTGGCCGCGCACGTTGAGGCATGGTCAAGTGCGCAGGTGCGCGCGACAAAGTAGTGCGCAGCGTCTGAACGGAACTTAGCTCCATCATCGTGGCGCAATCTAAATTAAGCTCAGTGCAACGCTAACCTCTGTCCCTCTCCTCCCACCGTACGCATTTGCGAGCTGTCAGTCTCATTACTTTGTGACAGTGTTTACTTACTCCGACGTTACCCGCCGCGGTGGCTTAGTGGTTGTGGTGTTGTGCCGCAAAGATCGAGGTCGCGGGATCAAATCCCGCGGGATGAAACTGACTGAGCGCATGCATACATACAAGAAGTGCGAGAGACCAGCGCTTCTTCGATTGCGTATTTCTTACTGCTCAAAGGCAAATATTTCTGATCGAAGCAATTCGCTGTAGCACGAAGCCATCTGGTTGTTTGCTTGCCGTCAGCTTGGCGTTGCCAGAAGCACACGTCGTCGTCGCCGCGGAAGAACACAATTCATTCGCGGCGCGCGCTCTTGGACGCCGCTGCACGAGTTTAGTGAGTCAAGGCGTAGCCGACTCTCTATGAGTCGTCGCGCGCTCAGTGGCCCAGTCTGTAGCTGCCGAGGAAAACGAAGCGGATAAGAGAGGGGAGACACCGATGAAGACACGAACAAAATAAAAGGTATGCTGCTACCGAGCAGGAACCGGGTCTGCGTCGCCCGTGGCCGTATAAAAAGATCCGGCAGGTCGGATCTCTTTTCCTCCTCCTCTGCGAGGTGCGTAGCGGGAGGCTCACGTGTTGTGTGCGTGCGAGAGACGGTCTACAGCAGGCCGCCGCCGCCGTTGCTGTGAACTTGACCTAGAGCCCCGAGCGCACGGGCGACTCGCACCAGCGCGGCACTTCGTCGAGGATGGCGCGCGGAGCACCGGTCGGATGACGGGAGCACTTCCGTTGCATGACGCTTCTAGCGGACCCTCGAGAGTCTGCGCTCGCTTCGCGTGGCACAGTCACGTCACACCCACCATTGCGTGGGCTCGCATTGGCGAAAAAAGGGGACCCTCTCTTATGACGTCGTAAGTTGCAGCGTCACCACTTATGTCGTCAATACGCTTTTTGTAAGTCCCAGCACCTGTAGGTCACACTCATCGTCAACCGCGTGGCGTCACTGCTCAGGCCTTGCGGAGCTGTTGCTTCGCGGCGCGTCACAGTTGCGTTGAGGGGGCTAAATGACGTCGTACATTAGAATGTGACGTCACATGACGTAATCATGTTCTGAACGTCCATCTTCCGATCCACCATACATTCTTTCGACATCCCCAAGTGCAAGCAGAGCGCGGAATTAGTGGTCGCCCTTTAGGAGGGCGTAATCAGCAATACGCATGTCACGGCCTGCTTGTGACGCTAGGCTGGTTGATTTCCTTTTTTTCGAGCAATCTGACATGTTGTCCCTGAATATCAAAACTTTTAACAATAGCATGTGCCAGGGTATTGTGCTCCGTAGTGTATACACAGCGGAATAAATCTGTTTGCTTGACGTTCTTTAACGTGCCCCCATCTGGCTAGACGAGTGTTTTCACGAGGTGCTCAGTTACAGGTCGCCAAAGCCACTGCCACAGCCGGGGGCGCAGAGACGACATCAGACTTAAGCGCTTTAATAGACACGTCGAAAGTGCACGCGCTACGGCAAAATTAACGCAGGGTGAAATTTCGTCGATGCTACGCCTCAAGGGCGAAAATTTAGGCTCAAGTATTTCCGAGAACAAAAGTATAAATGATCGAGAAAAACCTAAAGAGGCCGCCAAAGTACCACGCGATAAGCACCGCCGCGTACTTCCCGCTTTCTCGCGTGCTAGCCGAAGGCAGGCGTACATGGCGCGCAAAGCAATGATCTCAGCGCACGCAATGTCTTTTCTCGCTAGCTTTGAAAGCCGACCGTGCTGCTTGTGCACCATGTAAAAGGTGCGCGGGAACCATGAAGTGCGCTTAAACGTTCCTAAAGGGATACTACAGGATCAACAACACTGAAGTATCAATTTAGAAAGTCTATTCCTGCTCGTTTAGCGGTGAAAGGTCGACTATTAGCAGAGAAAATGAATGCCCAATTTTATTTTTCTTTAGACGAAAGCGCTTGACGTCACTAAAGACGCGGACGGAGCATACTCAATCAACACGGATGCCAACCCCCAAGTGATCCTTTGTTCGAAGACACACACGCATCTTTATGGCATCCCGTTTACAAAGCGAAAGCAATCATCCCGACACATAAAAGCACAGAAAACGGAATACGACTCGCGCAGGCTTCTGGCTGAAATCTGTGCACCGCGGAACGTTATAGTGTTCGATATACGTCACATTTCAACGCATTCTCTCGTATTTGGGAAAACGTTGCCTTCGTATAGGCAACGTTTTCCGAAACTTGTCAGGTTGAGAAATCGGTTTCTCTGGAACGCAACGTAGACCTTTACCTATAAGCACAGTTAACTTATAGACCGGAGTATAGACGCCGTCAAAATCCACGACGTCGCGACCTGGTCTTACGTCCGCGGTCGGCGCCGCTGTAGTCGTCTTTTGTCCTCGAGTCTTTTCTGGCTTTATGAAGCCTCCTTTCAGAGTAGTTCTGCCCATTTCTGTGTCGCAGAAGCGTAACTTAATGTCTGTGTCGTCACCACCGCGAGCTATTGCGGGAACTTAACGGTGGCGGCGCCACTTCTCCTTTGTGCCTTCCGGCTTCGCAAGCGTCCTGTCACGATAAGAGCTTAAGCAGCTGAAGTCAATATTTATCTCTAGTGTCCCATTTGAAATATGGGACGTGCAGGCTACGCCCACAGATGAGTTGACATTACTCCCTTGCTTCCTAAGAGTTCAAAGGCAGCACCTATACGCCGACCTTTACATCACCGGCACCACTCAGCCAGCGTGTCTGGCCCCTCGCGTCCTCTCTCCAAGGATTCTGGTGTCTACGCGTCCACGCTTCCACCATCATGTTGCCCATACGATGCGTACACAGACAGCCGCGCAAATGGCCGACCTCTCTTCTTTCCTGCTTCCGAAATAACACAACCGCCGCCCGCTCGCCCGGTCGGCAGCGCGGCGGCAGCGCAGGCTCTGTAATCGCTACGCGGCGCGGGACTCTTTTTTTTTTTTTTCTTTTCATCGCGCCGAAAGTACGGCGACGCGTACTAAGCAGGCCGCGCTCGCTATTACAGCCGCCGTTGACGTCGCCGCCACCGCTGCGGGCGTTTCCACAAAGGCGACGCAACCGACGCCAAAGCAAGCGAAAGAGGGAGGCGCAAACGGGCGCGTCTTTTACCTGCCAGCCTAGCTGCTCGACACCGGCGCGTTGCGCGCGCGGCATTCACTCTAACCCGCTTCGCACGGTCGCGTTATACTTGTTTTCCTAACCGGGAAGTGAGTGCGCGGGGTTCCCGCTTCTGCTGCTGCTCAGCGAAGAACGCTACCGCCGTCAGCCAGGCGGGAAGCCGACGGAACAAGAGCGTTTAAGTGCATAATGTAACAGAGCCGCGACGACTGCTGGCTCGAGGCTTAACCGCGCTTGCGGGTACCCACCGGGCGGGAGATTGCCAAATCGAGTGGGATGTATTTAAAGCAGCAACGGCGACGGCGGCGGTGTGCGCTTATTGCTGTAGGGCTTGAGGGCGCTGGGCAGCTGCGGAGCGCCGTGCCGCGAATGGGCAAATGGCGCTTTCGCTGTCAGGTGAGGCCCAGATGGACGTATGTACAAGCCTCATCGGGATGGACTCCACGTTTTGTCGGCCGCGTAAACGAGGGGGAGGGAAAACGCAGGCAAAGGAGTTCAGGGCTGCGCTTGTGTTGAGAACCAAGAATGCACGCACGAACGGTCTTTCCAGCGAGCGTGTGTGCGCGCCTGTACGAGCGGAAAGTGGACTGAGCGGAAGATACAAAGTGGCTGGCGACGGCTGGTGACCCAGTAATGCGCGCCGATACGCGGTGCCGACGGTTTCGATTCCGTGCTGTTCGGTGTTCGGCGACTGCATGCCAATGAGTGCTGAGCCAAGAAGAACAGGCGAGGGCTTGCTTGCGCTGGAATAATCTTCTCAGCATCTTCACTGATTCAAGAGGAAGCGATCAGCTATGCTGCTGCGGTATCCAGCGTGTGTCATCGCTTTGTGTTCGGACGGGATGCTTGGTGAAGGACATCCAAGCTCGCAGCCCAGATGTGTTGGCTTTTCCCGTCTTGCGGAAGAATTCTGTGTAGCGCGGCTCATAAGTACAGCGCGCAGTGGGCTGAACCAGGTTAGGGTAGGTCGGGTTAGGTTTCGAACAAACGTATAGCAGACGTGAAAACAACAGCGCCTCGTCTGTTCCCTTGCCATCAACCCCTTTGCCCTCTTGCGTCCACACTTATAGTCACTAACGCCGTTTTGTTTTGCTTCAGGTGCAGTCAGGCAAACATCGCCCGGTCTCCGGCTCGGATAACTCTGTCCTGCACCGGTCACCGGATGTTATTCTTTAGCGAGCCGTTATAATTTGAATTTCACTTTCCTGCCTTCTCGCTTGGAGCAGCGCGACACCGCATGAAGCAGCAGGACCAGAGGCTAAACGAGGACGTGTGTCTGCTCGCGCGCATGGACGCACGCACAAGGCCGGTGCCTGTCGACGTGTGCACTTCAACGTACACGCCGCCGTCAGCACTTCCGCTATGACCCACTGACTCCGGCTATAATATGTAGCAGTTGGCCTAGCGCTCTTTCCTATACTAGATGCCTGCCGACACGCTTCCAGCATCTCTTAAACCGTCTCCCTCGCTCTCTGCCTTCAAACCGACGTCCTGTCACAAATCAAGAACGCGCGCGCACGCAACCACCACCACCACCGCCACCTTCCACGGTTCCTGGCTGCAGCCTTCAGATATGGTTGCCATCCGCACGCAACTGGAGCACGCTTCGCTTGGCGTCTGGCGCGAGCTCGTTATCGCCATCACGCATGGCTGCCGCCGCTATCCTGAAGCTCACTTCCTTCCTTGCATCGCGTCTTTTTTTTTTTTTCTTAAGGAGCGCGGGATAAAGTGGCCCAGTCACGCCCTTCCTATGCGAACCTTCGTTCCATATAGGCGAAGAAGCAACCCGTTCTGGCCTACACCGAGGAAGCACGGTGTCGTTGTAAGGATATCGTCAAAGTATGTCACCATATTGTCAGTATAGGTTAATCGCCCAATAGGTACGTTTACGCGAATTCTACGAAGACTGTCGGCTTGGTAGGCTCGTCAGACTGATTCGTGGAATGTCCGGTCGTCCAGTTCATGGCGGGTTGGGCCGTAGGAACATCGGCGCGCGTTGGCTCGGCTCGGCTCGACCCGCTTGGCGAAATGCATGTAAAGTCGGTCGGGTCGGTTTGGATCAGCCCGGCTTCCGGCTCGACCAGCTCGCGGCGAGTTCACGTAACCGGAGCTTATGTCCAATGCACCGGTGAACCGTTGCATTGTAGCCTTTGAATGAACCGGTCAAATGCACCGAAGCCGAGCATCATTAAATTCGGCCAGTTCTCGGGACCGCGGGCCAACCAACACACAGTGACCACGACTCATATTCTGTCGCGGAATAGTTCGGGAGTGCGCCTAAATTTGCCGCGACAGTTGCACTGTCCGTCGCCGGGGGACCTTCTCTGACCCTCAGTAGAGCTATTGTGACTACTGACTATTGTGACTACTGACAGTAGAGCTATTGTGACTATTGACTACCTTTGGGAGTCGTACTCTATACCCTCAGCAACAACACCCAGTAGTCCCGGAGTACGCTAAAACGGCATAATCGTAGTCATATTCAGGTGCGAACCATTTATCGCTAACTGAATGTTCGGCGCTAGGTTAGGGTTTATATATGATAGCCTCTTTCGGACTCGTCAAGCGTGCGAAAAACGACCGCCATATTACACTCACTATACGAAAAGTTATCGGTCTGTGCACTGTAATGGAAAGTACTGCGTTCCTTCGCATTACATGCTTTTCGTAGAGCCGCTGAAGTATACGTCGTCGCGCCTCCCAAGAGCCGTGGGGCGGCCGCACGCCTTCAGCACGCGCGTCGCTGCATGAAATTAGTGTGCGACACGCGGCATAACTGTACACAGAGTGCTCGAGTCAATGTCACTGTGCGCTCGAAACAAGGCGCGCTGTGCGGCAGCGGACGTATACGTGAAGCGCGTGAAGTTAACGATGTACGGGTAAAAAATTAGGGCGACGAGCAAGAAGCGGAAAAGTTAGCGAAAATCGGTAAGTGCGCGGCGCACTAACCGTGCACGTGCCGCGCTTATGCAAAGTTAGCGGTCTTATTTCCACGTTATGTGCAAGCATCGCAGTAAATGCACCAGTAGCGGCACTATCAAACAGGTAACTTCTTCCAATAACCCGCCGGGTAATATGCGTATATACTCCTCAAAACAAGGCCAGCGATGCATCGACGTTGAGCGACTTGCAGGAGACGCGTAGCGAACATGTGCGAGGCACGGAGTGTAATTCACGTGACCGGACCTCCTCCCTTCATTAGAGAGTTTTAGATTAGGGCGACGCAAGCGTTGGGACCCCCCTAGCGCTTGGGGCCGCGGTACTGCGCATGCGCAGACCGTCTCTATCGACGCCCAGTAGTTATGTTGCGCAGTGCGCCGTAGGTCACGTGATCGAGCTAAACGGCATGTATAGCAGGCAACCCTTAAGCATACGCTCCGATGATCCTGCACGGAGTGACACTGAAGTCATTATGGCAATAACGGCCAAAGGCCAAGGTTCACGTACCCATGCTGGCGCGCCTGCGCCTGCGCAGATGGTGCAGGACACATCGTACACGTTCAAGCGCTTTCGCGCGCCGGCAATCGTATACGTGTAGTTTGGCCTTAAGGTGTACGTCAAGTCCATGGACGTGAGGCTACGCGGACATTTCCAAAAGCTGGTTCAACAGCTCGTAATAGCTCTTGGTGCAAAAAGGGAATCAGGATAACAAACTACACAACATTGAAGGTATAATGACGTCGTTAGGTGACGGGGTGCAATCGGATTGCCAAGATATTCACCCAGCAAGACCTGTAGGAAACGTCCGCCTTCCAGAAGAGGATGGAAGCCTTAACTAATGAGTAGAGAAACGCAAGAGATGTTTAGAGTATCGGCGGGGAAAAAAAAATCAGTAAAGAGATTCATAGAAGCGGAGCCGTTTACAGGCATAGGTATAACTGTACAATACAGATATAAATGTTTTGATGAAGAGAGGAATATCAAGGAGAGTTAGGCAAAACGCTAGACTGATATATACATGCATATAATACATGATTAGCTCACTAAACCAGGCTAGGTGACTATTTGTCGCCTCTCCGTTTCGAAGGGGATGCCAGTAGAGGCCATCATCATCGTCACCATCATGAAGCGTACAGTAATGCTTCTTCCCAGGAGTTGTGGAGCGGTGTGCCAACACCGGGCCGTATAGATGCGGTGAACCAATGAGGGTGCAGTGCTTTTCAAAAGTTACCATGCCACGTTGCAGCAGGTATACAGTATATGGGGAACAGTGCCGGCGCGGACAGACTGAAGCCGTCCGGTCCTTCGACGATACTCCTCGTTTCGCGAACGTGAAGAGCACGTCTTTTCCGCAAGGCATCGTAGCTTGCGCCGAAGCGCAGGACCTGGAAGCGCCGGACCTGGCGTCGTCGACACTATCGAGACGTCACAACGCAGAGCAAGATGTGCCGACGTCAAGCAGCGATAAGACTGGGGAGGACGACGTTGCTCATAGCAATAAAAAAATGACAAACAGGATTGCTGCGCGTTTTCTTTCTTTCTTTTTTCTTTTTTACGGTCCAGCCGGAGCGATTGCAGGAACGCAGCGAGCCGACGTATAGTGACGTCATGACGTGTCCCCCCCGTTCTGGGTACTGGAAGCGAAACTATTTCGTGAACACAACTATTATAGTAAGCTATTTAGGGAGTTTTGACGCTAGACGTTATTTGACGTTATTTAGGGAGTTTGACGTTATTTAGGGAGTTTTGAGTGTTTGGATTTTCATTTAAAGGAAATAAATAAATAAATATATAAATAACAGGAAAGAATAAGAAGAAATACAAGTAGAAAATATGGCTCCTTCAATCGACATCTTTAAAATCGTTAGCCTTGGGTATGACGTTCTGGTCCGTTCCCTGCGTCCTCGTAAAAATGCTTCTGATACCAGAGTTGAGTGAAAGAGCTGGCGGTCATATACTTTCACTTCCTCCTTACCGTTATAGCCTCCATAGAGGTGATATATATATGCGGATAGTGAAAAACCGGCTGCCATCGTTTCCACTCTTGGCCCCCCGCGCACTTATGTCCACGACTTTTCGGGAAGTCGATTCAAGCGCGGCCACTGACCAACAGGTTGGCCAACCATCGGCGCAGCGCTTCCAGAAGCCACAAACTTCGACACACCGCACAAGTGGAGAAGGACCGACGACAAGGCCATTCCTTCTTTTTCATTGCTTCTTCATTGACTCTCTTCGTCGCGCGTGTGCGTACTTATTTCTGCAGACGCTTTCGTACGGGCAGGCAAAAAAAGAAAAAAAAAGAAGAGTCGAAAAACAAGAACGACGTAGAGGAAGGTGCTGTCTTCTTCCCCGGACGGCGGAAGAACTGTAACGGTACCGTACGTATATTACGGTCCTCCGGGCCCCTTCGTCTATATGCGACCGTATTGTGCGCTCCCCCTTCCCTTTCTGGTTCGTTTATTTCATCTTTCTTTTTCGGACGTTTTCCCCCATAGATTTCCTCGTTCCGAGTTCACCACGCTCGTGCTCGTGGCTGCTATACAAAGGACGCGCGCAATACCTCGAAAGAAGAAGAGGCCCAGAACGGTTTCTTTGCTTCCACGCTGGGATGCCGTATATAAGGAGTCCCTTATTTTTCTCGGGCGCCTGCTATACCGGGCGTCCGCTACTCACGGTTCGCCTCCGGCTCACTTCATTATTTAGTTATTTCTTTATTATTACTTTAGGAGGTGCACAAAGGGGGTATATACGCCGCTCGGTTTCGGTATCGTGGTGACGTTGACGTATGGTTAAGAAGTGTACTATCAGGCTGTGTGTGTGTGTGTGTGTGTGTGTGTGTGTGTGTGTGTGTGTGTGTGTGTGTGTGTGTGTGTGTGTGTGTGTGTGTGTGTGTGTGTGTGTGTGTGTGTGTGTGTGTGTGTGTGTGTGTGTGTTCATTCGTTCGTTCGTTCGTTTCCCCGCTTGAGCCATGCGAGCGTGACGATTTCATCGGCGAGTCGTTGGCAGGTCTGCATGAGTTGTGGACGCCTCGTCGCGTTGAATGATTGCCTTTCCGCATGTACGTGTGTTAGGGGGAGAAACAAGAAGAGAGAGAAAAATAACCGACCTGCTTTTCGAAATTTTCGCCTACATTCCCTATGCACATTTCGAATAGCATCGACGAACGAGTTCCTTCTGTGTGCTCCCGCGGTTTCCTGCGCGAACTTGAATGGCTTGCTCGTTTCCAGCCCTACGTGTTCTCCCGTATCGTCGTGAGACTCAGTGGAACGACGTCTCAGGATTCCTCGCAGTAACGGGGCTTGGCTACGACCACCACCTAATACGTCACGCGTTGGGCCTCCGTGTCTGTACTCTGTTCCTTCCTCGCATTTATGTAAAGCGTGCGAGATAGAGACGACGTATACACCTCAGAATAAAGGACGCGACCACCGTAGAATAGGCCTGCGGAAGCTGGTGTACTGCGGAGTAGCCTCGTGACGTCACATACGCCGTATTGTTGTCATATTCACACCTTCCACTGTGCAGCTGGAGATAAGCCAACCGAGATAACCAGTAGCTCTTCGTCGCGCTGGCGGCACGACATTATGACAGCCTCGATGACGTCAGTGCATATTGGATGTTCCTTACAAGCGCGTAGCTGTTGTGTGCGCGCTTTGTAGATATCTATATTTTGATCTTGTCTATAAATCTCGCATCCGGTGCAATGCGTAGTAGGGCCTACACGTGGTGGTGCAACTCTTGAGTAGGCTGCTTTCCCACAAGCGGCGAGGTTATTTAAGCGGAATGTAAATTTTTGGCGAGTCGATGTACAGCGTACAGCACAACCTATACGGTACAGCGCGGTACAAGAGAGGCGCGGAGCAACGGCGTTTTTTATCTCCAGTTCATATCTTTGTGCCTTTCTTGTTTCTGCGCTGTATCTTGACGTCATAAAGTATTTGAACTATTTTTTTTAAGGAAATGAAGCCAGTGCCAGAGATTGTTAAATATTTTGAATACCATGTTGGTTGTGAAACCCTTGACGGAATGCTTATCACAACTCGAATATGTATATATGGTTCTTAACTTCGGCCCGCCGCGCTGCTTCCGCGGCCGAGAAACCACTACGGAAAGCCTTGCGTGGTGATATAATCCGATTTTCGCTCGTCTTCGACCACTGCTGTAAGCACTCCGAATCGTCCGTGGTCAATAACTCTCCAAGCAGAGCGACGATCGGCGCGAATGCCTTTGCGAGCGGCCGTATAGTAGCAAGAACAGGTCAACTTCTGAGGCATGCCGGACCCGGTCTGTACGTTACTGCGACCGCCGCCTTGGCCTGCTAAGGGACGATTTACGCTCAAGCCGCCCATCGCCGCGAGCCGCACCGCACGCTTGCGGTTGCGCGAAAAATTGCACGTATCCAGCACTTGCGCACAAATTACCGTTTACATTGTGTGCACAGTGTATATGTTACACATTGTAAACCGAAATTTGTGCACAAGTGTTTGATACGTTGCAATATTTCGCGCGACCGCACGCGTGCGGTGCGGCTTGCGGTTGCGTGAAAAATTGGACGTATCCAGCACTTGTGCACAAATTACCGTTTACATTGTGTAGACAGTGTATACCTTACACATTGTAAACCAAAATTTGTGCACAAGTGTTTGATACGTGCAATCTTTTGCGCGACCGCACGCGTGCGGTGCGGCTTGCGGTTGCGCGAAAAATGGACGTATCGAGCACTTGTGCGCAAATTACCGTATACATTGTGTACACAGTGTATACCTTACGCATTGTAAACCGAAATTTGTGCACAAGTGTTTGATACGTGCAATTTTTCGCGCGACCGCACGCGTGCGGTGCGGCTTGCGGCGATGGGCGGCTCGAGCGTAAATCGGCCCTAAGGGAGGCGGGTCACGGACGCTCTCCCTGCCGAATTCCCTGCAGAATTGATCTGTGCATTATGTCTGCACATGTAAGTCCACATAATGTTTACAGGCTAAACAGCCTTAGACTTCGCGTAGCCCAGCTGCAAACAACTGCTCCGAAATCTGTGTATGAAGAATAACGAGAACCGATGAAGTGGCTTTAATTTTTTTGTTGGAGTGACGTGAAGCCAACAGCATAGGGGAAATTATCTGTTGCTCCCGATTGGAGTGAAGAAATAAGGGAGCGTGGTATGAAAGTGGTCGAAATGACAGCTTGCTGCCCGTGGGAGCCGAACCCACAACATCCGCATTGCGCGTGCGGTACACTACCGTCGAACAACAGTGGCGGCCGTGCTCCCGGCGACCTTCTTGGGCATCTGCGTATACGTGCAATGGATCTAGCCGTGGGAGTGTTAGCCAGCGCGGCTCGCGGTCACAGCGCCGCTCGCTGTCAGTAGTAGTTTGTATCAGTTTAAAGAAAGTCATTTTCCGGTATGCTTTCCTTGGCTCCGTTGCGACTGCTTCAATACCTGTGCGCCACGAATGCGCAAAAATTGATTAGACTTACCAACTAACTTTTGTGCGCATAATATAGACTGTCTTTAGCCTTGACGCAGACGAACGTACGAGTCTATAGGAAGGCAAGTCAACTTAGTGGCAGTCTTTAGAATGCCTAGAGGTCGCCTATATCTATTTTTGGTTGGTTCTCGAATACTAACATAGATGGCGCACCGCCAGGTCACGCTCTTTATTATGTTTTTTCAGCCAACGCTGAGACCCAGCGCGATCGCGGTACGGTGGTCGTGCTCAGACTGTATATTTCAGTGTTCACTTTCGTCGCAGCCTATATTTACACTGGGCTTTAATTGCTACGGCAGCAGCAGCACGGCATTTATGTTCTTTTTTCGGTATTCACGCGCGCGCCTTCCTGAAAGCAATTTGCTGGCGCGCGGTATACGCGAGTGCCCCTACGCTGCGCTTCTCCCATCGTTTTTTTTTTTTTTTTGCACAGCGGTGTTACAGCGAGCTAGGGGACGAGAGGCAGGGTCGAGCGAGCGAGCAAAGGGACGTGTTTTTCCTGAACGGGCAAGCCATCACTCACATACATGCCTTGTTACATTTGCATGTGCCGCCGAGTACAGAAGGGACGCGCCTCTGCACGGGTAGCACCTCGCTTCTCGCCCTTACACAAGTGGTTGCATACATTATAGGCGATGTTATTTAAAGCCTGCACGCGCACCGATGCCGCGTCGTTTCGCGGCCTGGTCATGCGGAAACTTGCGCGCGTATACCGGAAGAAGTTGGCGGGATTACGATCGGTCAGCGAAGGGGTATAAATAGCCGCCACAAACGCGTTTCATGAGGACACGAGAGGTTCGGCAAAGATTACGATGGCTGTCCAGTGACGACGAACAAAAGTGAAAAGGAATATGGACGTATTCACAGAACAGAGAGAGAGAGAGAGAGAGAGAGAGAGAGAGAGAGAGAGAGAGAGAGAGGAAAGGGGACGTGTACGTATAGAAGAGACAGCGAGGTTAGCCAGCACCGATACACAATATCCACGTAAGCACGCGCGCACTCGATCCGAATCCACCGCGTAAGTTGTGTGCCGACTCGTCTGCGTTCACGCACGATAGGTCATATTGGAGCCCCGTATATATCCCAGCCCTGAACTGCTGTTGCAGCGAACGATGACACAAGTAGCGTGCACCGGAACCGCAGGCGTCATCCATGGAGCAACGTTTCCCCACGTGTCACGAAAGGTCGCCCAGCTCGACGTTTCACTGCTGCGAAAACCGCTCTGCAGCGTTCTGAATTCGCGCGAAGAGGGCGTGACGACGTACACGCCTCGGGTGGTGGGTCGCGCATTGCAGGTTGCGCTCACAAAAACCTGACTCGACGACAGAGTTTGCTGGAACTCGTTGCGGTCCGGTCGAGGTCGCAGTGACAGCGCGCGTCGAGCGGTATACAGCGCGAGCAGCGCGTTCGAGTCTTCGTTTGTGGCGTCGAACCGCCGTCCCGACTAGACTGCGTTGTATAGCCCGAGACACGTGCGGGAGGACCCGTAGTACAATTACTGGCACCAACAACCGCGTGTCCAGCAAGTTTCCAGCAAGCGAGTCGTGCGACCTGAACCAACAACAGTATCCGACGAAATTCACGTTGCAGGTTGCGACGACTTTATACAGCACCCCGATCGTACTTTTGCGAATAACTGTGTCCACCATTTCCCAGCAAACCCAGCGTACAATCCTATATAGTACCAACAAGCACGCCCAATAAGTTCCCTGTAGAACATTCGCGCGTCTAATTGTTGTACTAACAGCGTCCATCAAGTTTCCAAGCAAAACCATCGTGCGACTAGTCGTTGCCAGCAGCCACGTCCAAGTTTCCATTACTTGGACGTGGTTGGCGAGCATAGTGGTGCCAACAACTGCGTCCAACAAGTTCCCATGGCAGTTGAACATAAGCTGGTTCCAACGTCTGAGTCGGCAAGCTTTCCGATACTTAACATTCGTCCCACAAATTGGGCTTCGTTTCTTTCTTTGACGCATTTGCGTTTACATCCTTCGAAAGAGGGTCGAGCTAAATCACCATGTCCACACAGTGCGCGCTCCGTCCGACTGATCATCGTTTACATGAGGCGAAGCTCAGCCCGACAGCGCGATTCGAACATCGGATTCGCGCAAGGTCCCCGAATGGCTCGCGCAGTCACGCTAACTATATTTTCCGCGCTGCCTCGCAGTTTACCCGATGACTCGTGCGGCCCGCGAAGCTTCACGAAAATCACTACGTGTGCATACAGCTTTCGCTATGGTCGCGCTGCGTAAAGAAGCGGTTTGCATGGAACGTGCACAGCTGGCGTCTATATGCAACGAATACTGGCAACGCGCGTGTTACATGAGCCGCAAAGAGGAGTTACTGTCGCTGCTCAAGGACGAAAATATGCAGGACAAGCGCAACTGTAGGCGCAGCTGTATACTTCGCTTTAACTTCGCTCGCCATGCTGTAAGCGGCGGTTGACAGAGCGCGAAATTGCGTGCCGGTTATGCCGCGCGAAAGAAAGCAGTGTGCACAGTTCCGCATTCGCGCCTCTTTTGAAGGATGGCGTTCTCGTTTTGCGCGCATACCAAGATTAGACACGACTTAAAACTGTCACTAAGCCTTTCTGTAACAGAGATGCGTTCCAGAGAAGCACGTCGCTCGAGCTTCGGTGCAGCGAAGCGCGCTGAGCAAAGCGTGCGGCTCGTCGGAGTCGTCCGGTCGCGGTTCCTATAGTCACTCCGGAGCATGCAGTGCACGGAATTAACCGGGAACGAATGTTTACGTAGCGGGCTTGTTCGCCTACATCAATGCGATGAATGCGATGCAGCCGAAACGGGAAGCAAGTCAGCAACTTCATACACGGTACGTCTTCGGGAGACATAAATCGTCTCTTGTGTTGGCATTACGAGGCGCGCGAAGAAGCTCGGGGAATTCCACGTTCCCCTGCGACGTTATAAGAGCCTCGAGAACGGGTACTCTTCGTGTAGGAAAACTACGCACCTAATCATCACCTATATAGTTACGCGCCGTTAGGCAGGTCTCGCCTGCGCTTGCTTCCTGGAGCCGGACCATTTTATTACTGTACCGCGCGTAGCGCTTCTTAACGCTCACTCACTATAAGCTTACTCTTTATGGGTTCTCTGCACACTTAAGGTCTTGTCGACGGCGTATCTCGCCGAAAGTGTAAGTTGTCGCGTGTCCGGAATGATTGCACGCTGTGACCTTGCCCGGGAAATGCGGTTGTCTAATAAAATAATTACGCTTAAACGTTACCGCTAAAACTAAACAGACGCAAATGAAAGGTGTGCGCGGCTTCTTTGCAACCCTGTGCACCGCCGAAGAAAAATTCGTGACCTTCCGGTGACCCGAATTCCGCGGACCAAGGTGGTCCCACATCTTCATCAACGTCACCAGCATGAAGCTCAGCGTGCACGATATCGATAACTTGCAACGACATACGTCCCTGTCCATCGCGCCTTTTTCTGTAGCAATAACCGGGCTTTAGCCGCAACAAAATTAACTTTAGCGTATATATATATATATATATATTGCATCGGCAAGCTCGCTTTCTAGAATTCTCAGTTTGTCAACAATCGGCATGAACGACATACGGCTCACGTTACCAACTGAGTGACTCCTTCTTTGTGGTATTGTGTATCGTACTATACATTTCCAAGCTATAATGGTGCAGGAAGGCTATCGACGACACCGCGACAACACTGCTTTGAGATAATTGACAGTGTTTTCCCTGTATTTGGCTCCATTCTGTGTCACTGTTGAAGCGATGGCGTAATCGAATTCCAATTTATGCTCTCTCTTACGTTAATGAGGTGCTCGGGAAGCTTCTGGGCGTGCTTTGGCCGCTTGAGAGGGAGCGGCCGACACTCTGACGCGGAGGAACACGCGATGGTAGGGACACGTGATTCACGTGCCAGCGTTCCTGATATTATATATATATATATATATATATATATATATATATATATATATATATATATATATATAGGCTTACACCAACTGTATATAGTTTCGGTTCGACTGTCACATTACTGGCAAGAGCGTGTACTGAAAAGCTATATGGAGTTCTGGTAACGCCTCTTTTTTTTTTTTTGTGGGAGTATAACTGATTGTCCAAACAAGTACGTTTGCCCCCTTTTGGTCCATTCACAGCCAAAGTGCAGTATATCTGAGAGTACGGGAACACTCGAAAATATAGTTGAGTCTGAGACGAGCAGTCACTTTCGGAAGGAGGCTGCCAGCGTTGCCTTTGTAGTTAAGCGCTAACCACACGGAAGCGCGCCTTCTCGGCGTTTTGCCGCCCGCCGACTGACCGCATACATTTTGTAGTGCGAGATGATTGCGCTCCAATACGACCTAAGTATGTTCCATTCAGTTAACGATTCAAAGATAGCGCATGATACGGATACCGCTATAATACGACCTTAAGTGTGTTCCATTCAGTTAACGATTCAAAGATAGCGCACGATACGGATACCGCACGTGGTTACGGCGCCTCTAAATCACAATACGGGACACGGATGCACCGACCGCGTGAGACGGCGCGCCTGGGAAGCGTCGAAAGAATGCTGTATGAACCGAGCTGTATGTATAGTTGCCGTTACAGAGCATCCGAGTTCTTTCTGGATGGGCGCCTGTGCATTATCGTATGTTTGTCCACGAGCGCGTAATCAAAGGGCGCAGCGGATATGCCACATATCCAGGAGTAATACACGCCCCTAGTCCTTACCGCTTGATGCCAAGAACGTACAAATGGCCGAGATAAACAAAAAGTCGAGGGAACTTAGGTATCCCCTACGCGGATGAATGCCAAGGCATTGCGACGTCTTCCAGATGACGACTAATTTTCCGAAACGTAAGGGTATTGTTTTCACGTTGCTGTGTATCTTTTATCACATCACGTGCCTCGGCCTTGTTCGCGTGCTTAGGTGGACGTCTAAAGGAGCCGGGCGTAGCTACTGACTGGATGTTAGAAGGCTTGTCCATTGGAGCGCACCACAGAACTCACTGAAATCACTGCACCTACCGGCAGTGGGTCAGTGCCGTCAGCGTCTTCGCAGAGGGAGGGGCAGTATGCATGGGAGCGCTGGCAGGATGAGCGGCAACGGAGCGAGCTGTGTAATAAAACGACGATGAACGCGCGACCAGTGGCACGAGCGTCTTTCTGTGACCACGTGACTTTTTCTACGTATCCGGCTTCGCCGCCAGATTTTCCGTTTGTGAGTAATATAATGCCTTCGTATTAAAATAGTAATAGACGATGGAGACGTGAGACTGAGTCCGCCGAGTTGACTTATGACTCATTTTTCTGACCGAGGGCAGTGCGGACTAAGATGCGAAGTGCTGGAGGGAGTTGCAGGCGCGAAGAAAATGAATACAGCAAGAAAGAGTGGAGAGGGCGAAAGCAACGGACCCGGAAGTGGAACCGCCGGCGCTCTCAGTTCTTTCTCTGCCGTGACTCTATACTTCCTCAATTCGCGCGCGGCAATGGTTGCAACACCACCCTCGGTCGGCCGAGCTGCGCGTATAGGTGAACGGTAATGAGAGAAAGAAGGAGAGGAAGGAACGGCCGTTGGGCACTGGCTTCGATGGTCGAGGTTAATCGCAGCAGGCCTTATTTTGGTAACCCCCAAAAAAGGAACGTGAGACACCCCTTGTAAAATGTCTCGCTTAGAAGCTGTGATGAAAGGAAGAAAGAACGAAAGAATAGAAAACAGAGAAGCTTGCTGAAAACGGTGCTTTAGCGTTTGCGATACGCTATAGGTCCACTATGCGCATGCGCTGATGGATACTCGCAGTATAATGGAGCGCGCTGTGTACAGTGCATTCACCGAAGCGCACATGCGGAAAAGGATGAGGAAACCATGACGTCACGCGTTCAGGTTGTGCGTATTCTCGTCTTCGTCCTGTTTATTTCGTCGCACTGTCGGGGCGTTGTATCTTTGCAGCGCGATGGCTTTTTTTTTCTGTTTTCAAGCACGTTTTGCTGGTTGTATCGTATTCACCGGTCTATAGTTGGCGCCCTGTGTATTATAGTGCGCAGTGACGAATATCGGCTCATCAGCAATATCCTTATGAGATTCCTTCCTTCGTTTTTCTTTTTCATTTTTTTTTCAATGCGAAGCATTCTTTGACTCATTCTTGGCACTTCGCGGTAGGTAGGTAGGTTCATGTCTCACCTCGCTTTAAAGAAAATAAAATAATGTGTGAGGAACGCGGGAATCGAACCTTTGCCGCCGAGCGCAACATCCGCGTGTTCTAACCATTTGAAGTGCTGAAGGATTAAAAAAAAAAAAAATCTAGACACATTTGCACCAGTGTGCACCTGACTTACTCATCTGCCTGTATTGTGAACTGTCTGCGTAATGATAAACAAGGCAATAAAGAAGGAGAAACATTCAGTGCTGATTTAGCAGTACATGCGAGAGGAAGGCGTTACAGCATTACGTCGCACCTCTTTGAGGTCCCGGAAGCATGATTTAAACCGCGTTCGCCACACTGCAAAGGGTTCTTCAGGCGCTCACTGTATACATCAACTGACGGTGGCGTGCTCAGTACCACCGTCAATTATATTTCGTTCCTCGAAGACGCAGGACGTGTGTCAAATGAGCCCCTGAGGCGCGTACACTTTGCACGCACACTTTTTTTTTCCACCCTCCTAACGCATTAACAAAAATGGGCCACGGTCGCACGCATGCTTCCGTCGTTCCAAAGGCCAGCCAGCTCTTTGAGACACTCCACTACTGCGAATGCCCCGGAGCACTCTCCTTCTCCACACTTATTTTATATCGCTCGAACATCCCCCTCATCCTTCCCTACACCTGGGACGAGCTGGACCGCGCCAACGTGAGAGCTGCACCTTACACTATGGCCACTGCTGGCAGCCCGCATCATGCACACCAATAGGTCCACACAAATTGACTCACCGTTAACACCAGCTGGAGACTCGGGACTGCAGCAGCGACGACGGCTCGCACTAAGAGTCGTTACGAAATAACGTGTATCTGTCTCTCACTCTCTCTTTGAAACACTTAGCTCGCGCGCCCCGTGCCACTTTGTCGTCTTCGTTCCTTGCGACTGCTCGAGCCATGCGTACTAGGTTGCACTACGTCGGCGCGCGCACTCCGTGAGGCCTTGTCGTCGTCCTCCTTCAATTGCGGCGGCTCGCGCTTCGAGGCGCCGTGTTATAGACTGAACTATCTCCGGGACCTGTCCACTTAGCCCAGTTCCATTCTCGTAGCGGCTTACGCTATACGTAGAAACTGCGCGACGTCGTGCAGACTTCGTGATCGCCCAATTTATTTCGAGTTCTAACATTTCTTCGTCGAATTACAAATGATGCCATCGTCGTTTTATCGTGCACCACATGAAATATAGCCACGTGTGAGTACGATTGTATAACACGTACGTATAGGTCGCTGATGGCGTCACAATCCGTGTTTCTTTCCCTTGCTACGCGTGTCCACTACACCTACACCCAACACTACACCCAACTACACTACACACCACACTACACTACACCCAACACTCGCCATGTCGTAGACTCGCGTCGAACGGGCAGCGTAGAACTCGTGTCACTGCCGTCATAGGGGTCGTTTACAACGCGGTTGTCGACCTGCTGCTGTTGTCACACGCACACACGTACGCTCGCGACCACACACACACACGCGCGCGCGCACACACCTGCTCTGTTTACAAAAACGCGTTGGTCCATCTGGCATTATTTTGTGGCACCCCAAACAATGTTGGATAGCCAGGCAGTACTGCATGCAGAATGCTTCGCATAACATAGATTCCTACAATGCGTGGGTTCTTCACATTATTTTTCTTTATTTACCGTTTTTGTTAGATGCTGATGCTCTTCCGTCTCTTTCGTATGCGGTCACAACGCACTGTACAGATAGCGATGTGGCCGCATGCCAAATAATATTGATTCATCGATATCGTAGGGTTATAGAATGACTGATTTCTATTAAGCTCTGGACGTTGCCAGCCATCACGTCGATCGTCAGGGCGATAAGTTGTTTGGCGACCGAAGGATGATGACGTTAAGTTAATAGACGACTTACACGTCTCAACTAGCCTTCTCCCATAGCGCATTGCAGCCGTTTACGTGCATTCGATGAGCTAGAAATGCGACGCGATGCACCACTGGTCGAACTCACGTAGACGCGGCTCGCGTCTTGTAGGAGCGCATGCTTCAGGGGGGTATTCTGTAACCTCCGTATTCAGAAATGCAACTTAATTTGAAGCTCGGGCTTGACTTGATATAAATGACGCCTCGTGCGAACGCGCCGAAGACGGTCATTGCGTTTGTTTTGGTGCGCTGACGACAGGCGTAGTTTAAATCAAGTCAAGCATGGGCTTCAAGTTAAGATGCATTTCTGAATACGGGGGTAAGAGTCCACCTAGTGGACTGTCCATTTCGGCCGCTGCTGATTGGCTGGGGCCGCTCGTCTCCTCCGCGCTCGTACAGCTGCATCCAATCAGCAGCGGCCGAAATGGACAGTCCACGAGGTGGACTCTTACAGAATACCCGACGAATATATTTGTGTCTCGCTGTCCACACATCGAAAACGTCTTCAAGGAAGGAAATACATCACGTGCAGACCCGCTCAGCGCGAAATGACTTCCTTATTAGCATATATGTATACGGACCGCGGACTACATAGATCGGCAAGTACGAAACTCGGGAGAAGTCGCGGCACCAGGTTTAATGACTAGAAGGCCAATCGGAGGTTCGGCCGAAGGTACAGACAGCAGCAAAAGTTTACGGTATGCGGTGTATGTGAATTCCTGCACTGCTGAGGCATGTCACTTCGTATTTAAGGAATCACTGTGTAGGTGGCAAAGGCTACTACATGTTGCAACATTTAATTCGAGGCTGTGTGACCACGCTTCGCGAGAATTCAGCTTCTCGGCAGATCCTGCATCCCGTAAACTTTTGCGGTTGACTGTGCACTACGTATACAGGCGCAAAAAAAAAAAAGAAAAGAAAAGAAAATTAAACTTCATTGCGCGTTGCTTTGTCACGTTCGTTGCACGCTTGTGTCGTTCTCTTTCTGAATGCCATCCCGCAGATCCTGTTCGCAGTTGCCCATAGCAGTGCGTTTCCAAAGCGGAGATTACAAAGGAGAAAAGAAAAGAAGGTATTCTGCATTGTGCTAAGGATGACAAAGTGATCCGAAAGCCTCCGGAGGTTAAACGCCGACCGCGCTGCGACGTGCAGACGAATGACGTGCCCTTTTAGATAATTGAATGTCGCGTTTTTGAACTCTCACCATGTTAGAAATCCAGCTGCTGGGCGATCTATACTGCTATCGCATAATGCGGATCGACGCACGCAGAGAACGAAAAGACTAACGAGACGTTGCACTTCAGCCTTAAGCCGCGTGCTGATGTCTGTCGCGCTTTAATCCTGGCAGTGACGTGCGGCCTTTGTGGTTGCCGCTAACAACTGCTCTAAAATTCAACTTTTCGCAGATCTCCGTATGCTTTTCACGCCGGCTGTATGTTCGTATAGTGACATGCAGTGAGCGATATTGGAATAACTAACCTTGTATAAACGACGTCCTATGGCTTCGGAGAACGATATCACAGCGGCCTAGCTGAAGAATGTCCTTTATGAATCCATATAACACCCCTGATAAAGGGGCCTTTAAGGAAATAAACTGACCTGATCTGACCTGATACTTGTATATACGGTGTCACGGTCCGTGTGCGGCGACTGCGTCTGGTGGAGCTCGTGTCGACCGCATCGTCACGCCTCGTATAACTTTCACGGCGCTCCGTGGTTTTATGGGTTCGCCTTCGAACGCGCGGATACTCTTGCAGGGTGACCAGGTCACAGACTCAGCAAAAATATCCACGAAACGGCCCTTATAAAGTGGCACTGAAGAGATAAACATGTAGAGCTCTATAAGTAAATTACCCTTCTTAGAAAGAAAAAGAAAATTCATGAGCCATTCCACCCTCTGAAGGTGAATGAACAGCGAAGCTGTTGAGAACCACGACTACAACTTGTGATGGTGGTATGCAATGCTTTATGGTTTTGTAGTAATGGTAGTAGTGCTATGTTAGAGTAGCGGTAGGAATTGCATGTAGTAATCGTAATTTTGACGGCACGCCGTTGCCCGTGGCTGTGCTGCCACAACGTTGAAATAGGTTGCTAGGCTGCTTATTCTATACATGAAAGGATAGGGCCGTCACGCTCCACGTCGAAGGCTGGCGGCAGCTTTCGCAACACTAACATTTATCGGGAAACGTTTGCGGGGGGAGGGGGGGGGGGGTGCTTCGTGCTTCGTGTTGCTATCACGAGCGCATTTTCATCAATTATGTGGTTCAGATGCCTTTTTTTGAGCTTGTTCATTATTGAGACGTATGCTGTTCTGCATGTTGTATGCATGATTCCAAAGGATGTCAGCACTGTTCGCTTCACTTTGCTGAGTGCTTGCAGCCTCTGTATTACGAGGGGGATGAACCATTGCATTTTTGCTTGTTTAGGGGGGTACGAGCCATTGCTGCTGATTATAATTTTCTTTTGTTAGAAGAAGGTCACAAATTTTTTGCGTCGTCTGCTGCTTGCATGGTTAGTCGGTAATGATTGGCTACATTGAAGAGCATGGAAAACTGTGCGAGTCGGTATTGATCTGTGGCAAAATAAGCAGCAGCGCACTCAAAACCAAGGTGAAGGAAGACGTAGCTAGACACGACACAAGCGCTTGCGTCGTGTCTTCCTTCGTCTTCGTTTTCGACGCGCTGTTGCTTGTTTTGCCACAAATTGGCTACATGTATTCTTGGCTGAACTGAACTTGGCAGGTTTCGAGAACTTTTCCTGGCGCCGAAATTGGCCGGAATGCGAAAAGGCAATTTGAAATCCCCGAGTTTTTCTCCTCTCTCGCTAGATTCAAGAAATTTAAGTTTCGCCTTCGTTTGCCAATAATCGATCGCGTTGTTTCGAAGGAACTGAAAGAGTTTTGAACTAATATTCGACCAGTCTCTTAACGGACTAAGTATGCTTAACTTTCGTACATCTCACGAGAACATGCAATACCGGCCGCTGTGGCTCATTGGCTGCGGCGTCCTGCTCAGCTCGAGGTTGCGGGTTCGAGTCAGCGCCGCGGCGGCCGCGTTTCTATGACTGTGAAATGCAAACAAGGCTCGTGTACTTCGATGTAAGTGCACGATAATAAAGAACCCCGGACGGGAAATAACACTTGCTACAATTACTAATAAAATACTATACTTCTCACGTAGGCACAGTGTTGCTTTGGGGCGTTATAATCATGCAAACATAATTTAAACACCGGACATGCGTTTACAGAGCATAGAAAGAGAATCGGGCTAGCAATAGGCGGCCTTCCGGACATGGCGTCGTCAATGTCGTGTTTTGTGGCTCTGCGATCGCTTCCGGTGCATACCGTCACGGAAAGCATAGCCTTCGAGATCTGTTATTGTTAAAGCAAACTCCGCGATTCACTCGGTCTAGGAATTTGCGTTAAATACACAGTCGCGAGCTGATCTGAATCGAGGATTGTGCGCTTAGGGCTAAATGCAGTTCTCGAGACAGTTATCACGTGCGAGTCGCCCGAGCTCCTTGAAGACCTTAAGAAAAAGCCTTGAACTCGATCCACTCGGCCGTCACTGCTAAGCGCTCCTTCATGGGCGGTGTCTTGCGGCTGACCTGATTAGATACCGCGGGTCGCGCCGTATGAGAACCCGTGGGCGTACAATGCTCCTCTCGGGCTAATGTCGTTTTAACAAGCTCGTCTCACGCACACTCGCTCTTATGGTATCATGTCCAGCGCGGGCACCCTGAAGGTTTGTCTTAAGTGGCATCGGGCGTTTCCGGTTGTTCGTACGTTTGCGCCGTTTCGTATTCAAGGAGATGCCGACAGGAAGGCCGCGCGGCTTTGCGAACGATACGTTTTGAATGCGGTGCTCGCACGTTCGCGCGCGCACGCACGCAGATTAGTGGCGGACGCGAAATGATAGTGGTATAGAACGATTCGTTGAGATGAGATCGAGCGTTCCGTTTCTGAGGGTTGGCCTCGGGGTCTCTGCTGTCAGGTCGTTGGATGTCGTGGATTAGCCGCTTCCGTTTCTTCCAAGGGTTGACGTACGTGTCCTTCCACCACGCAAGCGCGAACCCTAATGTGGTCTTCTGAAGAAATCGTGGCTTGCACGGTCGGAAGACCTGAGGTCTTCGGCTATTCTTATATGTCGATCTTGAGATTGGCTCGGCTTATAGTCCGCCCTGAACGTTTGATATAGCTGTGTATCGCGGTGTTATCTTATTCTTGAGTGCACTAATATATCATCGCCGTACAAGCTGTAGATTTTCCCTCGAAGTATTTCAGTTCGAAGTTCAACACCTTCTAGAAGCGCGAGCTTGAGTTCTTCCATGCGAATACACACGTGTATAGCACCTGCTACACACACATCAAAGGGTGCCATAAATGCTTTAAGCATGTTTGACCCGTATTCACACACACACAAAAAAAGTTCTTACGCTATAGAACTGTTGCACTGAAGCTTTGACTTCTACTAGATGGCTAATTCCAAAACTATACACAAGGGTGAGCGTAAGAACGGGCAAAGAAGGGCTACATCGGTCCTATTTACGCGTGTCCATTGTTTGGCCGCGTTTTTACTCACAGCCCGAGTCTATAGTTCTGATGTTGGACCGTTAGAAGAAGCAGGTCGATTCTACGCTCTCACAATATTTGAAGAGGGTGGGGGGGGGGGGGTAGCGCTCAGGAAGCCGTTCTTGACAACAAGGCCCCGATAGCAACAACCGGTTGCCAACGCCAGACCACGACTCCCATACGCAAACACTTGTTTGCATGTATGGGCTTGGCATCTATATCCGGGAATTTCACGGTCGCACACGTACAACACAGCGAGTACCTGACGCAATCGATCTGTCCTCCCCGCGTAACTTAATTGTTCGCGTGTTCCGAGCACGAATATGTAGATCAACGTGTCACGTTAATGTAGTACCGCACGCGGGCGGCAACAGCTTATGCGAGACCTCAGATAGAAAGTCGCACGAGGTCGGCGCTTGTTAGCGTGAGAGCGTACCCTACTTAATCCCGCTGCTTTTTGTGGCGTTTAATTAAACCACATCGACGACGTCCCCGTCCTACTCTGCGTAAAGGGGTGCGGGGGGTGCCGCTTGAAGCCTCCTGCGTGACAGCCATGAGAATAGCGCTGGTCGCTATTTCAGCTGTGCGCAGTGATATCTATAAGGGCGGGGTGACGGTGGACGGGGATGACAGAAATGCCGTCAAAGCAGGTTGCATGCGTTGTCCGCAGGTGCGTCGGCGGAACGTCGCGTAAAGATATAGATACCGTGAGACATTTTGCGTACGTAGCACGTCGCCTGCGCTTCCGATAGCTGCTGTCGCAATGCGCGGGCAAGCGCGTGTACTGCTAGTGCTGACATATATAGTAGTTTATCTATAACGAAACAAAAAAAAAAGCGTGAAATGAACGACTCGCGGGATCTTAAAACCCTATAGAAAAAATACTCGCAAGCTTCAGAGCGCACTGAGGGCCGGTTTACGCTGGAGCCACACAGCCCGCCTGCCGCACGCGTGCGGTCGTGCGGCTCGAGCGTAAATATGGGCCTTAAATAATAAGTGGTGTCCAATGCTACGCCACAGCGTCTGTTGCCTCTGAGTAACAGAAACATATTTCGGAGGTTATGCTGTCGCGGGTGGCATACACCGGAAGCGATTTTGGAGCAGAAAACATGTCACAGCCGCCATGATTTAGAAACCAATTAGTGTTACGTTTTTTCGGGAGAGGTGTGTGTGTGTGTGTGTGTGTGTGTGTGTGTGTGTGTGTGTGTGTGTGCGTGCGTGCGTGCGTGCGTGCGTGCGTGCGTGCGTGCGTGCGTGCGTGCGTGCGTGCGTGCGTGCGTGCGTGCGTGCGTGCGTGTGTGTGTGTGTGTGTGTGTGTGTGTGTGTGTGTGTGTGTGTGTGTGTGTGTGTGTGTGTGTGTGTGTGTGTGTGTGTGTGTGTGTGTGTGTGTGTGTGTGTGTGTGTGTGTGTGTGTGTGTGTGTGTGTGTGTGTGTGTGAGAGAGGCAGAATGTGTTCACGGTGGATCGACAGCGTGACTTGCTCCGACACGCTCGGTCGTCTGCTACGCGGCTACTGGCTGCGCTGTCCGATACAGCCATTCACTTCGGGAGATGAAGTGTGTACAGCATGCAACCTTGTAGTGTGTAGTGTAAGAAGTGCATACTACGTTGGTCTTCTATCGTGGCTGGAGGCCTTGAAAGGCAAGATCGAGCGACCGGCCATGTTGGCCCCGAAACAACTTTCGCTTCTCCAGTTCACACGCCAAATCGCTCGCACCCATCTGATCCCCGCTCGCCGCAGACAAATGTCCTTCTTTTGACTAAGAGATCGCGATGGCTGTTTGGTCGGTGATTTGGGCGAGAGCTACACCGGCGTTAACGTTATGTACGAACTTGCAGGCACGGTCGGTTGCGCTTGCTCTCCGCGGCAAGGCCGAGGAGTGTTCTTGAAACAAGAAAGAAATAGAAAGTGCATTTGGCGTCGCGTCTATCGGCACTGGCGATCTCGGAGACCTGCACCTGACTACATCGGCGCCATCTCGTCGAGCCTTGACGGCGTGTAGACAATTGTAAACCGTATGCTAACTGCTTTCGCTTTCACGTCGCAGGCGGGCGGCTGAAAAAAGACGATGCGAAGATATTTCACGCTGTATATTGGTCCTATTGGCTTGGCGTGAGTGATACGTACGTGCAGCCGCGGTCATACTTAACCCGCACTATAAGACACGTCCTTAGCGGCTCAATTAGCACAAACGCAGGCTGTATGCCTTGGAACCAATGTACTATATGTGTGTGTGTGTGTGTGTGTGTGTGTGTGTGTGTGTGTGTGTGTGTGTGTGTGTGTGTGTGTGTGTGTGTGTGTGTGTGTGTGTGTGTGTGTAATGTGGAGAGAGAGAGAGAGAGAGAGAGAGAGAGAGAGAGAGAGAGAGAGAGAGAGAGAGAGAGAAAGAGAGATTCCGTGGAAGGCTCGCGAATTGAGATCTGCGCGAGCACGCACGAGTTGCGCATTAGATATGCGTGCAGCATGTATATGCATGCATAGCATGCACAGGGGCACATGGTCCAGGGTTTCGCGATAAATAAATGCTTCATGATATAGACGTCGGTCTGTGCAGAGTGTTCCAGATACTGCGAGAAAGAAAGAGCGAAGGAAAGAAAGAAACGAAAATACTAAAGCGTTAGCGTTGCACCAACGTTCTGGGTCAAGAACGCCAGCGGAGAGAAAGCGAAAGCCGGCTCCGTATGAGAAACGTTGTTGGCGAGACCGGAGTCATTCTTTTTTTTTTTCTCTCACTCTCACCCTCTAATCTCCGTGGCCTTGCCCGTTGCTGCGCGAAGGACTCACCGGGCGCCCGGCGGAGTCCGGGACAACGAGAGCCTATCGAACGAAAGAGTGAAGAAAAGCGGGGGACTAAAATAAAACGAAGGCGAGAAAGAAAAAAGGCTTCCGGTTGCTAATCAAGTGAAAAGCTAGTTGACATTTCAGAACACACACAGTTTTTTTTCACGACGTGGCAGACACTGTAAGTAGTCGTCAGTGTGAGTGCGTAGCACCTGACGTAATGATTGGCAATAAATTTGGATCAGGGTGTCATCCGTCCGGTTCTTGTTGTCGCGAGTCGCCTCCTCTGCATCCATCTTCTAGACCTTCCAGATGTCACATCAAAAGGCGGAACAGCGCTGTCTGTCTCGGGCTATTCTTATATATCACGTTTGAAGCAAAAGAAAGAAAAAAGTAGAGGTAACAAAAAGGACAGGTGGTATATATAAAGAAGGAAGATAATTTAATTTCACAACAGGTGGAAACTCACTCGGCCGACATTTAAATAGTCTTTCTGCGCAAGAAGAACACAAAGGGGCGAAAATACAGAGACATGCGTGACGTCAATAGCAGAAGTCATCAGCGCAGGTAGTCACAAGCGCGAAATTCAGAAATGAACAGGTTTGTTTATTTTTTTCGTGGGGCTAATAAATAACACTTTTTTTTTTCTCGGCGAACAAACTCTCAGAGACATTCACAATAGCTACCTGCCCGTTAAGCCTATTTCTGTATTCGACTTCTGCGTCCCTTTGTAGCTTGGACCCTATCATCGGCTAAGGTACGTGGACGCGTAATCATCGCCGTCAATCGCCAGTGGCCGCTCCCGCCGCCTTATCGCGGCTTCTTTTTGTTTATGGTCCTTTCCTGCAGGCGATCTCCTTTTCTTTTTGATCCATTATATTTCGCCTTGGGTGTTCCGAGAGGAGTCTTAGCTTTATTGAGGCCATCTGTCGTAACAACGTGAAACCAGGAAGCCGTGTTTACCGCCAAGCGAACTGGGTCGTACGCTGTGTCGCTCGCCGCGCGATAGGGGAGAAGGTAAATAAATAAAAAGAAAGAGGCTTATTCGTTCGGCGAGACGCCACAATGAGTTAATGCCGCTCGCATGCCCGTGCATGGAAGTCCGGCGGCGAGCTTTTTTCGGCTGTTCGCGAGGAGCGCTGGTTTGCTCTGACGTCGCACGGGTTGCATGACGTCACTTCCTCGAGGCGAACCGAAGGTAGCGTAAGCGTGGCGTTAGCGGTTTCCGTTCTGTTCATATGTAATGATGCGAGCTCGAAAGAAGAGTTTAATGATCGCACAAAGGCGTCAGCCCTGCGATTTGATTCGGCTATAACGAGGCACTTGACGGTGGCTGTGCTTGGCCCACGGTGACCCGCGAAGATAAACGATTGGTATTAGCGTGTCGTACGCTATGGAAGACGTAGACGGGAACAGCAGCGCTAGTGGCGATATCTCGTGGCGCTTTGGTAAACTAAGAAGCGCAGATAGAGAGAGAGAGAATAAACGCAGACCTTTCTTTATGATCATGCAGGCAATGTTTTGCCTGAATTCATTTAGCCATTAGGCTCAGAGGCCCTCCCCAATTACATTACCTTTGTAGTAAACTATTTAAAACAATGACGAATGAGAACCGTTTTCATCATCGTAATTTATTTTCATACGAAGGCGCTTGTGACTCACTCGTTATAAGCTTATATAAGCGCGCATATTAGCTCGCGTAAACTGACGTGTCGGAAACTACTTAAATATTGAAAAAGTGGACTTGCCGGCTGCTGCTGCAGTGGTGGTGATGCTGATCATCATCATCATGTTGCGTTTGATGAGAAATGTAAGCACATAGCGAAACAAAGTAAATTTTGGCCGTCAATCGACAGTGGCTATCGCAGTCGTCTAGCAACTGCGCTATAATATATATATATATATATATATATATATATATATATATATATATATATATATATATATATATATATATATATATATATTATAGCGCAGTTGCTAGATGACTGTGGTTGAATTAAAGTGGATGAAAAAACAACTCGCCGCAGCTTCCCACCTGCGGCAAGTTTTTTTTTCATCCATTTTAATTACCATTAATTTATCGTTTCTTTATTTCATTTATTAATCACAAGTAATTTCCCCTATGTTGTCCTTGGTGTCAGTGTTTGTTGGGTTCCTACGATATGACTAATAATAATCGGGCCCCTCGGTTAAGCCCATTTCATCTCGTTTATATATATATATATATATATATATATATATATATATATATATATATATATATATATATATATTAGTACAGAAGTAATGTTACTTGCTTAGAGTACGTATTCAGATTGAGCAAAATAGCTTCAGCCGGAGTTTTAGTAAGCCCATAAATGAAAAGTCTCGAGACAAGCCGTCGTCTCTATACACACGTTGGGCAGTTTATTCTGCGTTCTGCTTACTATAACCTTGGGCTTCCGCGTCTGCCTCTAAACACGTGCGCGCAATTAACAGCCATCTCGGGCGTCTTCTTCTAAGCGTCGCAAATGATTTAAGAAGAACGCGTAAACAGAAAACAAGAAAAAGACGCATTGTCGTAGTTACACGTATGAAGAGACACGTTGTTTTTCCTTGAAACAATAATCGGATATTCCTCCTGCTGTGTCGTCCGGGGTGTTGTTATGTTTGCATCTGGGGTTCCTGTTCGTGTTTTCGTATTCGCCGACGGTGAGGAAGTGCAAAGAAAGCGCGGTCCTTTCGAGCGTTCCAGCCTCGGTCACAAAGCAGTGAACCACAGGGCGCTGCGTGACTCTCTCAAAGGGTGCATGCAGCACTCCCTATAGAGTAAGATTTAAATGCCGTGCTAGAGGCCGTACGAACGGATAATAGCGCCGGATTTCCTCCGAGTCATCTTCGCATGAAGCTGCACACAGAATAGTGTGGCTGACAAAGACAGATAGGTCCGCGTTGAAGAAAAGAGAGAGAGAGAGAGAAAAGAAAAGGAGAAAATATCGAGGAGGAAAGAGATGGAGAAAGGAAGAGTGGGAACCGTAGAAAAGGAAGCGGCCTTCGGCATGTAAATATCGACCTTCGCACCACATATGCAAATGAGGGTGAGACGGCGCGTGTTCGATTGGCGATGCGGACACCTGTTCGGTCCCCGGAGAGTGCCGATTGTTTCTCGATTCACCACCGCGTCCGGTAGAGGGAAGGAATGAGCGCTCGAGTACAGACCGATCGGCCGTGTAAGTACACAGGCAGGCGGGCGTCCCCGTTGCGGACGTCCATGCAAATCGTGCCGCTGGGTCGTATCTGCGCACTTTCGACCCGCGCGCCTTCCTCCTTCCTTTCGTCGCCGCTGACACCGCTGGTCCAACGTATTCGTCCGCGCGCGAGCCTTATTGACAACCTGCCGAAACCGTTTGTTTCCCCGTATTCCTTTCTTCACAAGCCGCGCATCTGAGAAAACAGCGGCGACCTCGCCCTTGCGCGATCCTAATCTCGTTGTTGTCTCATCCGCAAGCGATGGATGAGTCGTCGCTTCGGTGCGAACGGTGTGGGCCATATTTCATTCGCGCCTCTTCCGGTATATACGGGAATTTTATAAGGTCTCCTTTTTTTATCTTCCTTACTTTGTTATTACGCTGCGTGGAGTTCCACGAGGAGATCTTGTGACGCGCACTGCGGAAACTGCAAGCAAGACGGCAATGGTTGGGAAAAAAGAAAAACAAAGCACCCATTTCTTAGCTCTGGTCATTGAAATCACTCCACGGAGTTTCCTACCAAAAAAAAAAAAAAAAGGAAGGAAGAAAGAATTTAAAAAAGTGACCTCTGGAGCCAGTGTCTATAGAACTGCAAGCATGGCGGTTCAGTCAGCACGAGAATGATTGTTAGTATACGAGGGCGAATCAGAAATTCTTTGGCCCTATTTTTTTTTTAAGCCAAGATAAGGCTGCGAATGCGAAGTCAACATACCTATTTCCAGCGGTGGACCTTTGTTGGACTGGCTCGGCCTTATCTGCCCGTAGCTCCGCGGCAAGGCGCTGCTGTCAATTGTTGAAGATGGCGGTTGTACTTCACACGTCCACGGCGTACGAGCAACGAAGTGTGATTAGTTTTCTATGGAGGAAGGGACAAATATCCATCGAAATCCACGGGGAAATGCAGCCCACGTAGGGGCAAAGGTGTCTCGCCTTGAGAAGTGTGAAGTGGTGGTGTTGTGAGTTCGCAAAAGGCTGCCAAGACTTGCATGACAATGAGCGTTCGGGGAGGCCGCGTGCGTCGCTGACTGACGACAACTGGGAGAGTCTGGCCCACCCAACATACAGTCCGGTAATCGACCCTAGTGATTTCCACGTTTTCAGTTCGCTGATGAAGTTCCTGCCAGGACAGCGATTCACGTACAGCGATGAAGCCAATACAGCAGTCCGACGGTAGTTCCACAGTCAGCCGGGCGAATTATACTACAGGGGCATCTCAAATTTGGTGCTGCGATGGGACAAACGTCTGAACTGGTGTCGGAACGGTGTGAAAAAATAGTGTAAATTACGTAGAATAGTACGTATATTTATAATTACCTGTATGTACCTTACTTTGGCTGATAAAAAATAGGGGCAAATACTTTCTAATTCGCTCTCGTACATGGATTTTGCCTAAACTTCGTACTACTGGCTTCAGATGACTTTGCGACTTTGCAAGCTGATAATGTTCGACAAACCATTGCTTTATAAATGCGACAGCTCTCTTTGGTTACGCTTGTTCGCAGCATCTTATCGCCTTTAGTGTTTCGCAAGATAGGACTGCTTCGAAATTTTCGCTAACAAAAGCAGCGAAAGCGTAGCATAAATAAATCAACAAGGACGTCCGCAGCCACAGATACGAAGATCGCACAAGTTCATATACTAATAATAATTCCAACCGAAGTTATGCACAATCGCAACACCCGAGTTCGCCCTAGTAACTTTAGTAAGAAACTCATGGCTCCAGGTACAACCTGCCGCGCTTGCCGAGCGACACCTAGATAACTTCCGGGCTTCCGCGTCACGTGGCGTGACGTCATCTCAAGAGGCCGGCGGCCCGTGAAATCAAAGCGGGGCAACGGGTACGGTTGGCGCGTTCATATTATTTACAAAGTACCCGTATAGAACAAGCCCGTGCGCCACAAATACTCTATGTAATAGCTGTCCCGTATGATGAAATGAATCATATAGGCTTTCGTACGATACGGTACGACGATATGATGTTGTTGGACGTGAAGGGTGCGGGACATCAGGATCTTCGCATAAATATTATTTGCGAGGGCAGCGTAGTTCTCGCAATAAATGACGTAATGTCACGCGATTAACAAAAATCGAAAGTCGTCGCGGTCTCGTGCTGGTTTCTCTGTGTCTGTTATAAATCATTACACCGCCGCTCGCTCGTGACGTCGAAGTGACGTAGCACTCCAAAAGATGGACACGCGAGATTGTTGTTTGTTTCGTATGGCCTTGTCGTAAGTGAGTGGTGCTGATGGCCAACTGTCGTGACGTCATGTAAAGGAAGGTTCTCGGGACAATGTCACAGCCGTATGCATAATGCGTCAATCCTTCGTAGATTTTTCGTCGTCCACGGACTGAGGCATCCTTTCTATTTCGACTTTTGAGGCGCGGCCAATCCAGCAGTGTGGCGATCTCTGGCTCGTTTTGGATAAATGCGGACCTGGTGCACCCACCGATGCGTGTATCAGTGAAGCAACGACATTACTGCCTGGATACGACACATTCGTGTTTGTGGCAAGCTCGGATCATTGTGGGAGGACGGGGTGGTTGGGGGGCGGAAGGAATTGTCAGTATTCCCCTGGGAAGGGTGCTTCTTAAGGCTGACTATATGCCTATATCCTTTGCGAGCTTTTTGCGTGGCAGTCAGAGAGTTAAAACAAGAAAGTGTACGGGCAGGTGTCGAGTATTAAGCTTACTGTAGAACTTTCACATCTGTGCCAATAAATGACTCGCTGCCGTGTATATTTTGATTGTAAGTGCAGTGAGCGCATAATAGCAGCTAATATATGGTGAACACAGTAAAAATGTTTGTACATTTAAGCGTGCCTGGCCTGTCCCATGGCTAACGCCCTCACACTTCAGGCGTAAGATCGAATGTTTGATGGGGACGAATGAGGTTTTTTTTTTTTTTTTCAGCGACTTTTCGTGGCAAGTAATCGTGATGATAGCTGCGGCAGACGACACGAATTCAGCATGAAATGAACTTTAATAGCTATCGCTGATCAACTCTGGTGTCAGATATTTCGGTGGACATCAGGTGGTCAGAAATAAGAACAGCTTTTTCACCACCTTTAGCTAGTGCTGCAACCTGGCTGGTTTTCTAACGGCACAGCCGATTTTTCCATCGCGGTACCGGCTGTCGGTTTTATCACCATACCCGCACGACATTTGTCGGTTTTTCTGTTCTGATCAAATCGGCACGGTTATGAGCTGCATCGCAAATGCACTGCCGGGGCGGGGCGTTCAATCATGTAGCAGACAACTGTATCGTCGCAAGTGGAGTCATTCCTAATTCCTTGAACTTGCCACCGCCTTGTTATCCGAAGTTGCGAGACAGAACCGTCGATCCTTTCGTTTAAATATAATATAGGAAAAGCACAGGTTCAGAACTGACTGCTAGAGTGCGCGCATGGAATATTTCTCTGCGGTTTGGCAAAGGTGCAGCATCACACATTTTGTCATCTAGACGTTTTTCCGGTTTTTAACAAGTTATCGATATACTTTATGAATAGATTGTTTGCGACACCATCATGCATATTTTAAAAGCGTACCAAATTTTATATAAAGCATTTCCGAAAGCTTTAACCATGTAATGTTTGTATTCGACATATCGCAACATTGTTTGCTTCTATTTCGTTGTAATTTTCATGCAGTATGTACTTTTGACGCCCCCTCCCCAGTCTCTCTCTCTCTCTCTCTCTCTCTGTCTCTCTCCGTATTTTTTTTTTTCTAGGTGAAGGTAGCAACCCTACCTTAACGATGCAAAAATGTCACACTGTGTGGGTCTGGAATGTCTTCATTGTCAGCCTGATTCTGTTATTATTTCGAAAGTGACAACTCGCAGTATAGCGAGACAGCGTCGTCTTTGTCATGAACGATGTTCCTTTTACTGCGCAGAATGCCCGGTTTGCGTTGTCATGCCACATCCCCCCGGCTCTTACTTTTACCTCGTGCGCAGACAAATGATCTAACAATTCAGCGGCCCGCAAACAATCACGCACGACCGCAGCCCAGGCACGAACTTATGCACTTAATCACGGAAGACTGAAAAGCTGGGGCGCGCCGCGCGTGAGCGAGTCGGCGAAAAGGCGATGTTATGCATAGATGTATATGCAGCGCTTCCACGCGAACGCTGTAGCCGCGCACGGTGAGCTGGGAATTGCGTGCAGCACGCCCTCGATCCGAGAGTCTGCCACTATGCGTTGTATCACTGCTCAAAAACCGGTGAAACGCCGTCAATATGTACTTCGAATCAACCAATCGGGAGAACGAGCTCCCAAGAGTAGTGCTCCCAATGTGTTCATCCGCGGCGGGGACATCTGAGGAGACGCCTCTTCGCTATACTGTGAAGAACAGTAAGCAGACGACACTCTCCTGGAATTCCGCTAGAGAGCTTTGTTTAGTGTTCAGACATCTTTATTTTTGGGAAATGTAAAAGCAGACGACCACGCAGATAGAAGGCATCAGCGAACTCACTACATCAGGTACTGGCTATTGGACATGTGCCATTTTCGTCTCGAACGCGTTATCCTTTTCTTGCGCGTTCTGTCTTAGCCGTCTGTTATGGGCCGTGGTCAAGAATAGATCAGTTCTAAATACATGTATATGGTTCGTTATGCCGTATTATTCGGTACCGATGTCTGCTTGCTTGGACGCGTGCTTCTTTGGGACGGCAGCAGATAAGAAAGAAATTACAGCACATATCGGTTCTACATTCTATTAACTAATTCGAATGACAACTGCAGCACGCGTCGCAGATTCATCAGCGCCGCGCGGTTGTAGCAATGGCGAACGGCTTGCCCTGCGCGCCGCAAAGTAGCGCCCGATTCGAACGACCGCGCGCACCATAGTGAGCCTGTTAGACAAGCGTCCTTTAAACGTTCAGGACGTGGTTAAACAGTTACTGGTTCGGTAATGTAAACTACCGAGATTATCAACAAGTACTGACGCAACTAAACTCGCTCGCTGTCTACACTGCACCGAACAGCACAGCTCTGGCTTAAAACGCGGATGAGGACAATTGGGGAAAAAAACGTGAAAAATGCCCGCGTTGTTTATCCGCACGCGAACGTGCGCACCCTTGCAGCGGTAAAGGACGGGGGGTAATTCCGGCTGGTTTGCGAGGTTCGTTCGAAATGTGGTGAGCTTTTGTTCTTGTTACATTGTTTCTCGGATTGTGCGCGCGAAGGTAGGTGTATAATGTTACGTCAGAGTTGCGAAACGGCGAAACAACGAGTTAGCGTTGACCATAATGTCCCCGCCGAAGCTAGCGCTCACGCGCCACGGACAATGTCGAGTTCGCATTATGAACGCATTCCTACGCCGCGTGCCCTTCCGCGTCGGCAAGTAATCCACCCAGTCTCGAACATAGTTGCGAACCTCCAGTGTACGTCTTCAAAGCTTCCGCTGCAAGGCGCTATAAAGCAAAATACGCAATTGCTGAGAGGGCTTGTATTTAAACGCTGTGAAGTGTGAGACTAAATCGTCTGCGAGATTGATTCAATCAATCATCCTATGGCCGCCATGTTGGAGGACCATCACGGTAAGAAGCTGCGTCCAAGACGTCACGTACATGCTACTCTGCAGCGAGCCTCCGCCGCCACCGCCTCACAAGAGAGCGTTGTGGAACTCCGTTGAAGAACTTCGCTGTAAGATTGTTAACAGGTCTACTTCCTCTGAACTAATTGTGATCCACGGACTTCTAAATGTGTCGTCTGAAGAAGTGCATCGACAGTTGTCGGCAAGAACTGTGAGTCCACCTGTCCATAGGCTTGCTCCCAGAGATTGTGTAGATTTGATAGCAAAACATCTATGGAGGATTAGCTGCCTGGATGAACATTTGTGAAGGTCTTCCGCGCCATTTTCAGTGCTCTCCCTAATCTAACAATAAGGGGTCGAATTTACGAGGCTTTTCGTTCGTAATTGGTCTTTTTCGTTGGCCGGCCGCCTTCGCTGACGATATGTCCAGCATCAGGATTGGCCGGAATTTCTCTCTTACGAACAATTCCAGCGCAAGAGCCATTTACGAATGTAAGTGTGTCCCTCGTGTCGAGACAGAGCGGCACGTGGGCACAAACGGGATGACACGCGGAATCTCGTTCAAAGAGAGGGTTTCGACGAGACGGAGGAGATCCGGGAGTGGGGAGGGAATCTCTCGGAGAGGCGTGCTCCACCGCACGGCTCCTCGTCGACTGTGCACCGCTCATTGTGTGCTAATGCACGCGATTGTCGCGACAGATAGGATTCTACCTCGTCTGTTTGTTCTTCTTTTTGTTTCTTTTTCTGCGCGCCCATCCTGGCCGCGGTACTCAAACGCTCCTGTTGCTGCCGCGCGCTGTGTGCTTCCCCAGGTCCACACGGCGGATGTACCGAGGTCGCGGCTTCCGCACGGTCGCCCTATAGCTCGTGCACCAGAACCGTTAACGCTTTCTTTCTTTCTTTCTTTCTTTTCTTTCTTTCTTTCTTTCTTTCTTTCTTTCTTTCTTTCTTTCTTTCTTTCTTTCTTTCTTTCTTTCTTTCTTTCGTTCTTAAAAATTCAGTCGGTAGACTTAGCGATTCCTCCAGCTCATGAACTCGTTCACTGCGACGAGTGGCGTAGCCTGGAAATTTTTGTCGCCTGAAAGGGGAGGGGGGAGGGGGGAGGGGGTGTAACACGTGCCTATACCTACCTGACTGCGCCCATGACTGCGACAGCTGCTGGTTATCGCAGCAGGAACCGCCACCTTCTCAAGGACAACTTCCTGTTTGCGATGCGGAGCAATATCGTCTCTTCACTCTTCAGCAAAATTACACCCTTTGGGTCGTATCTTGCCGCACAACAGTAATCGTCATCTGTCGCGTCCGCATTTCCTTTCTTTAACGCTGCGAGCCAGGTACTTACAAGCCACGAACGGCATGAGCGTTATCAGCATGACAGAGCATTCTCGACAGGAAAGTAGCGATCGCAGGGTTTTCAAGAGAGTAGACGCAAGCGAGACAGATGACGATTGTTGTTGTGTGGCAAATGTATACCCCAAAGGGTGTACATTTGTTTAAGGGTGTTCGTCGGTCCGTTGCAGTCACGTGCGTGCTGCAGCCTCCGAGATACACGCACAGACGCCGCCACCGATCTCGGAGTGGACGATAGGCGAAAGTCTTAGCGCACGCGTCTAACTCGCCCTATAACCACGGTTACTGTCGAAATCTGAGAGACGCCTTGCGAACGCTTGGACGACGCAAGGAGCCGAAGGAGGCAGAGACGCGAAAGCGCCAACTCCGCGTGCGCTGGCATTTTATTTTACGATTCTAGCCCGACGCCCGCCATCTTGGTGTATAGTTCAAGGGAGATGCGCGGAGAGACAGGCTCGCGGATTTCGCATATCGCCCCCTAGACGAAAGTTACGCGACATCTCGGAGGTTCGCACGTCCGGCTTTCTCGCTGCACATTGGCGTGAAAGGGCGTGAGTTCGATACCCCGTCGCGGCGGCTATGGACAAGATTCGATTGGATTGACTTCGTGGTAACGAAAAACAACAGCAACTGAATGCTAAGACGAAAAACGCAGATCGCACTTCGAGGCAGATGTCGTGTCGTGCACTCCCGTATGTATCACTCGTCTTATCGTTTCGTCTGTTACCACGAAAAGTTCCGTTTATGTTGGCCATGCGATTGGGGAAGACGAGGCCCGTAGGCTGCGACGGTGTAACGAAAAGGATCTGCGGACGCAGCGAGCTGCAGCTCTGAATTCCGGAGCGCTGTCGCAGTCAACGAGATAATGTCGCGTCGGAGATGCGCAGTCAGCAGCGTATACTGCGAGAAGTCGTACTACCTCCTTGCGGCGACCGCTTAATCCGCCCGCCGCTTTTACCGACGAATAATCGTTTGGCGCAGTTCCAGCAATAACAGGCTTCGCTCGGCGAAGCCCTCGCTTAGGCGAGCTTTCAGCCGAGGTCACCTGGACAAGTGAATGGTCTCGCGGTGCGCAGACCGCTTAATGCGGCGCCACCTCTTGCGTAATTAGTGTAAAAGAAACGTGCACTGAAAGAAAGCCGAAGTATCAGCGCGTAATACGCGTGGCCTAACCGCCTTTTATTTATTTCTTTTCTTAATCGCCCCCTTT
Organism: Dermacentor variabilis; assembly: GCF_050947875.1. Lineage (NCBI taxonomy): Eukaryota > Metazoa > Arthropoda > Arachnida > Ixodida > Ixodidae > Dermacentor > Dermacentor variabilis. The sequence goes on from NC_134577.1 coordinate 20,759,956, forward strand.
CTTGCATTCTTTCTCCGTGCCAATTTATTACGCGGTTACGCTCACATATTCGCGGAAATGCTGGCGCACCCGCGCGCCTTGCGATGTCTTGATCTGTCAAATCGACGTCGCGCAAATACGCGTTGGGGAAGGAAAAAAAAAAAAAAAAACACGCCTGACGGAGGAACTAGGAGGAACGGCCTTGAATTGTCTGAACGCGTAATACTAGATGCACCGGTAGCTTTGGTTCAGTGGTTACGTAGAGTGGCGTTGTAGCTCTGAGCCCGAAGTCGTCGGTTACACGCTCTGCCGCGAAGGCTGCATTTCCGTAAGGGCGAAATGACTATTCCTAATAGTTGGATTTGCAATGTGCTACTGAGAGCGTGACTATATAACACGGAAATGTCTGTCTGAAGTAACGCCTGGCTAGATTCGATGTACGAAAAGAAAGGAAAGAGTCCGTACTACCGCATGCAGTTGGCTACATGCGATCGGCACAATTTATGAAAAGTCATACAAGCGGATCGCTTGGACGCCGAGTGGACACGATTGCCTCTTTTTCATGCGAAAACCTCTTACGGATGCACGCATAGCGGCAGCAATCAATCAATCAATCAATCAATCAATCAATCAATCAATCAATCAATCAATCAATCAATCAATCAATCAATCAATTTGTTTTAGGGCGGATACAACAGTAGTTACAAGTCGGAGAATATGTAGAATCAGGTCCTAACGTTAGAAACCGCAGACCGGACCTCCTATATCAGTTCAATAAAAGGTCATATAGCAAACAATATCGGGGATATAGAAGACGATAACGTCCTCATTTAAAAATAGCGCCAAAAGCTCCAGTAGTTGCACTAAAGATCATCACGAAACAGCTAAATTTAATGCGACGCGATGGTGATAAAGGTCGGCGCAAACGGCAACGACGCGGCGCTCTATGCCTGCGGCATCTATCGATTAAACTCGCAAGCTCGAAAAAAAAAAAAGAAAAAAAATGCACAGAGAAAGTCCTCTCGGCGAAACGGTTCACCTGTCTGTCTTCCCTCATCCTTTTTTTGATCCCTCACCCTCCGCGTCTGCAAGGTTGTCAAAAGCGCGTTCAGCACTCACGGCACGCTCTTCCAATGCTTCGTTTCCCAACGATCTTGCTTGCTCGTTCCAGGAATGACGTGTGCCTGCACACAGCTGCCCAGCCGTTAACTCATCGCCTAACTGCGCGCCTGCGATGAGTGTTGTCACGCATATACGGCGCGCCTCGCGATGCACGAGTCGAGGCGGAAATGTGTACGAAAAAAAAGCGACTGACATTTGACAGATGGTCCGATAATAATGATGAAATTCTGACGAGTTTTCTCAGACGGGCCGAAATCACGATACGATCATGAGGCACGCCGCAGTGCGGGGACTCCGGATTGATTTTGACCGCACGAGATTCTTCACCGTGCATCCGTGCAATGCACACGTATACGGGTCCGCTCTTTCATTTCGGCCCCTTGGAAATGCGGCCGGGATTCGACCCCGTTCCTTTGGGCCTAGCAGCGCAACGCCAAAGCCACTGTATACGCCACCACTGTGGGTGGCAGATAGCGACTCCCTCCCACAACTGCGCTCTACACCATAGAGCCTCCTCCTGGTTCGCCGATTGGTTGGGTCTCAGTAAAATTATGAAAAAAAAGAAAGATTACAGGATTTGATGGTGTTCAGCAACTGCACGGCGAGACACGAGAGACGACGTATGTAGGCTCCGAATATACAGCGCACATCAAGCAAGGTAGACGAGCGTTATTGCATTTTCATGCATCTTCATGCATGATTGCATGATTCAGTGCCCTTTGCTGTACTCTTCGTCTAGCTCTCTCCTTTCCTGGTTCCTTGTTTACTTTTCTTTATTTTTTTTTTGCAATTATAGAGCCGGCTGATTTTTTTATGAGCCTTCAACGTCTTCCCGTCGCAAGATTCGTGAGATCAGCTTCTGCGAACTTGCGCCGTTGATTTGGCTACTAACCTGACCCCGGCTGACCGTCAGCTGACCTGAAACGCTGGCTGCCCGAAAAGTATAGGGTTAGCTTTGTCCATCTACAGTGGCTAACAAAAGCCAGTTTGATCTTGCAGCAGCGTCCGGCTGCTACACTTGCTTGACAGTGCCACAGGAACTGAGCCTGCGTTCGCAAAACTTCGTGCACCCTTTGTGGCAACCTTTGCTGTGCCTGTTATTATATATTTATTTATTTATTTATTTATTTATTTATTTATTTCAGAATACTGCAGGCCAACGGTTATGGCCCATGTAGGAGGTGCTATACAAGGCATGGAAATACACTGTGACGTAAAGAGGAAAAAGAAAAAAAAAGGAAGAACTGCCGTTTAAGAGATTGCCGCTAATAAACAAGCAGAAAAATATGTATACACATACATATTTTTACATATATACACGTATACGCACATATACAGCACTCATTCACTCAAACAAATGCTCTTCTAGAGCTTTAAGAAAATTAGGGGACTTGAACATGGCCCCCGGAAGACAGTTCCAGTCGGAAACGGACCTCGGGAAAAAACTGTGTTTTAAGGTTTCAGTTCTTGCAAAAATTGGTTCCAGTAAATGACTTCCTCCTGTGTGGTGTGTTCGTCTAGACGACAGCTGTTTAAGTATTGTGGGATGCGAAATGTTTAGTTTATGTGCTAAAAGGCTGTGCATGAACAACAAACGGGACATTTTCCTACGTATATGGGCTACCCGCGGAACGCACGTCAGACCTGTTCTCTTCTGGAAATTATTTCCCCCACACAAGACCAGCACAGTTTGTTTCTATTTTTTTCTTGGCTGTGTCACCACTACTTATTGCGGCTGTCAGACGCGCATCTTCCCAATCGTCGAAGCGATTGAAAATGAAAACAGTGCCGCTGTGGAGAGAGAGAGAGAGAGAGAGAGAAGGAAAGCGAAATAAATCAATATGAAGATAACCAGCCTGTAAGCTTCGGTATAACAGCCTAAAAACCACGCGCACCAACCGGCATCGACTTAATGACTCGCAAACTCCAGAGCTCGGAAGGCGATATCAAGGCGATGCCCAATGCCGTTTAGAACCAAGTAGGCCAGCGAAACAGCCGAAACAATCGAGCAAGCGGCCATTGAATGGTGAGCAGAGAAACGAGAGTGACCAAGGACGCAGTTTGAAATAACGCCGCGGAGCCGCACGGCGACGTTCTCCTGTCGAAAAAAAAAAAACAAAAAAAAACCGCATCAACAAGTATGCGCGGGAGTTTGCAGGTGAGGGGGGAGAGACCAGGCCACGGCCAGCCTTCCGATCTGACCTGTTTTCGTAGTCACGTGTTTGTGCGCGCGCGTGTGTTTGTTTGTTTGCGACTTTGGCCGGTTGTGAAACTTTGCGCCGCCGCACGGACTTTCTTGAATGGGAGCTGACTTTGGGAGCCGTATACGCAGCCCTACGGACGCACGATGGCGCGGTCCAGACGACATCGGTCGCGACCACACACCTTGCCCGTCTCCGAGGGACATGCGTTCTTCAAGGAAACATCGTAGTGCTTGCTTCAAAGGTTAGTTAAAAAAAAAAAAAAAGACACACGCTTGTCTAGACAGATTTGTTCTTTTTTTTTTTTTTTTTTTTAGCTAGACGGTTCTTTCAATAGATGAAGCGCCAATAGCGACGGCACACAGGAAGGAACGCAGACAGGAAGCGCCTTGTCCTGTCTGTGTTCATTCCTGTGTGCCGTCACTATTGGCGCTTCATCTATTGAAGTCCTATGCACCAACTAGCCAGCCCTACAACCTGTTTTACTGTAGACGGTTCTTATTTTCTTAGGTACCTTAGGGCGTGCTAATCATTCGCTATGCACACAATTTGTCCGATTGCCGAGCATTAGGTTATAAATTTATCACCAGGGATTTTCTCCGATTACCGAGTGTATAGATTATAAACACCAGGGGACGAATGTCGGAATTGCGATGCGGACTTCGAACATTTTGATGTTTTAAACTGAATCGGGCAGTAGGCAAACAAACAAATGTGTCACGTGTTCACTGGTACAATGTATAATAATAATATTTGGGGTTTTACGTGCCAAAACCACTTTCTGATTATGAGGCACGCCGTAGTGGAGGACTCCGGAAATTTTGACCACCTGGGGTTCTTTAACGTGCACCTAAATCTAAGCACACGGGTGTTTTCGCATTTCGCCCCCATCGAAATGCGGCCGCCGTGGCCGGGATTCGATCCCGCGACCTCGTGCTCAGCAGCCCAACACCATAGCCACTGAGCAACCGCGGCGGGTACAATGTATAACGACGACTCGGCACGTAAGCATTGATGAGCAGGCCCGCGTGCAACAATGCAGGGCATATTCTCTTGATTTGCACGCTTCCACGTGACCGCGACGGCAGACAATAAGCAGCGAACGTTACGCAAGAGAGGCGACGCGATTGAAACCCGCTCTCATGTCGCGCGCTACTCGAAAGAGCCTTTGTCATTTGCATATCGGTCATCGAGGCACAATTTGGCCGCTGATGTTTCTCGCATATTAAACATAATAAAATTTTATTGTTTTTCATTTAAAGATATCTTGCAGAGCCCAAGTGGAGGGGGAGGGGGAGGCGATACGTGAAAAACATACCGTGTAATCTTCAGTGAAAGCGTCACGCGTAAACAATATTTTTTTGCAGTGCAATATTTCTACGCAATATTTTGAAATGAAATTCTCACAATAACTTTTAAAAAATTATTATTACTGTTACAAGAAAAGTAGTAGGCGTCAGCTATTACATTGTGACTAAATATCTTAAATTTATTTTCATTTCAGTAATGTCTTTCTTTTTTACCCCCTTTCGACACGAGGAAGTTTGTCGTCATTTGACAATAGACAGCCTCTGCCGTTTCGAGGTTCCTTCGTTTTTGTTTTTGTCCATTTTTTCGCATATATTTATGGCAGCTGAAGTGTACGTTTAGGTTCCTTAGAAAATCACTCGGCGTAGACATTTGCATAAACTTCGCTTTATTCACTTCAGCAGTTCCTAGACGAGGACTGCTAAACGTTTTTTCTAAATATGCAAATTTTGTAGTCGTATTATAACAAGCGACTCAGCAGACAAGAGTTTCGTCACCCCTTTTTTTTACTCCATCTTTCGCTGACAGTTTGGAAGCAATGTTCAAGAGCTTATTACAAAAGAATCATTCGTCGCCCTAGCGAAACAGTGACGTGAAAACATGTGCGTGTCTGTGCCTTCGCGGTTAGAATGGCTTTAATGATATGCTCTATTGAGAGTTGCCGGCGCGGCACTGCAGGTGTCGGCTGAGAAATGCAGTATATAAAGAACGATCGGAGCCACGCAAACGCCAAACCCACCTACCGACACACATACACACACAGGTTAAGTTATTCACGAGGTCTCATTCAGATCTGTACTACTCAGAAAAAAAAAAAAGTAGAGCGCTATGAGTGACAGATTTGCACAATGTGGGAAAAACACACAGAACCGGAGAGCTTGGGTTTTCACAAAGGAGTTTCACTCCGTCGTTCGCTGCATCTACGGACGATTGTGTCGCGATCACGGCACGAACAGCTAGCTGTCATGCTTGTTCAAAGGCTCGAACTGAGTTATCGCTTTTGTTGAGAAGGCCGCGCAGCCGTCGCGCTCTTCTACGCCTCACTTCGTTATGCGCGCTTCTTCGTTAAAACGAGTCAAGATAATTGTGTCAGCAGCATCGCACAGATTGTGTCAGTGATGGCTTCGCTGCAGGAGTCGTTGCGGGCGAGCGGCGTGCGAACGAAGAAGCGTTTCCGACTGCAGCTACGCAATCGATTGCGAAAGCCGCATCAACCTTTCACGTAATTACAGGTCTTCGGTACACAAGCAGTCCAGGTTCATTTCAGTAGATGGACGCTGCCGTGTACAAGGCGCCGTGGCCTTGCTAAAAACGAACGAACGAACGAACGAACGAACGAACGAACGAACGAACGAACGAACGAACGAACGAACGAACGAACGAACTGGCGAACGAACGAACTGGCGAACGAACGAACGAACGAACGAACGAACGAACGAACGAACGAACGAACGAACGAACGAACGAACGAACGAACGAACGAACGAACGAACGAACGAACGAACGAACGAACGAACGGACGGACGGACGGACGAACGAACGAACGAACGAACGAACGAACGAACGAACGAACGAACGAACGAACGAACGAAATATCTGCTGCGCATGTGCGTTGTCGTAAACGAGACGATGCTGCACCCGAGTGTTTTAGTGAAAACAACTTCGCATTGCTGGTCGTTCGCATAGTGTCGTTAGCATACATCGCTTCCATCTTCTTTCCGAGTCGTTTATTTCTCGTTGCTCGTGCAGTTTATCCTGCTACTGCAGTAGTTTCCTCCTCGCGACTGATTGTGCAGCCACGCTTTCTGTGAGCTTTGGTCGACAGTCTCGCGGGCTATATTTTCAGATTCAGTTTTGCACAATGTGACTTAATCGCGCAACTATCTATACGTATGCAATCGAGGGGAAAACTGCACCGCCGCTCAATTTGCTCCCGCTGTTCTCGAAGATATATTTCATTTGTGATTTTCGAACGTGAACATTACGCATACCTGCCAGCTCTCGCACCGGCCGGCGTATGTCTTCCAACCCACTTTGGTCAGCAGAACACAGTGAGGCAGGGCTACAAATCCAGCTTTTGCTCCCATAATCACTACATACTCTTGCGAACGAGGCCGCGCGCTGACCAGGACAGTCGTGCCTCGGTATTTAAAAGAATGGTCTCATTACTGAGCGCTGTTAGCTCGTCGTGTGGTCCTACGCTCGTCCGTAAAATACTCGTTCTTCTGTTACTCTTTCTTTTCTTTTCTTTTTCTAGCGTGTCTCAGGCCACGAAGGGGCTGGGAAGCGTCCGCAATTAATATGCCGCCGAGAGGACAGAGAGGGCCCCTAATTAAAATTGTTTAAATGAACAGGGAAATGGCGCGGCAAAATGCGCCCACGCATGCCGCCGCCATACCCGCGAGTCTCTCAAGGCGAGCCAACAGTCGTTCTCCGCTGAGGCCCGCCCGTCTCGGGGGTTTCCTATACGCGTGTAGACCACCATCGCCACTGGCAGCTCGCCTCGCGAGTAACGGCGAGAGCAGCAGCAGCAACAACAACAGCAGCAGCAGCAGCACACCGTTATCTGATGAGGTCGTCGCCTTCGAAGCTGGCCTACATATATATATATTTTTTAGGTCTCCTACTCTTTCCAGGCAGCCGCTCTGTGGAGGAACCGCGAGTGCTAAGTACCGGCGATGCGTATTCAAGCGGGCAGTCAGGCAGGCAGGTTGCCTTTTCGCGGAAACAAGCGCTCTCCCATGCGGACGCGACGGCTGCCGGTGCCGCAGGGAACCGGACATCATATATATATATATATATATATATATATATATATATATATATATATATATATATATATATATATATATATATATGACAGGCGAGCAAAGTACCGCCGGGCAGGGAAGGGTCCCACACGTGGTCAACGATACCCTTCCCCTATACCACGCTGGGCGGCAGCCATTTTCGTGCCGCTTCTGCATCGCCGTAGTTGAGTCACGTTGCGAGGTAGGCGAGGGTGCCGCCGCGGTGTCGCGAATATGTAAGGTACCGGTATATGTGCGTGTGAATGCGAGGACCTCGACGAAGCCGGGAGGACGCTCTGGATTGCGAACGGCTATCTCCTGTTCGTCACTGGCGGCCGGCCATTTTCCTGCCTTTGTGGCGCTGTCTCGGTGTAGTGGTCCGCGTGTCGTCGATGCGTTTAACTGGCGACGGGGTGCCGGCAGGGAGAAGGAAAGAGAAAAGTAGAAGGCAGGGAGGTTAACCAGAATAACGTCCGGTTGGCTACCCTACACCGGGGGTAGGGGAAAACAAAAATCACAGGGAGAGAGAGGAGGGAAGGAAAGAAGGAAATTGCGGCGAGTTCGCTGACGCGTGTGGTCTTACAGAAATTTCATTAATAGTCACAGATGGTCGCACAAACCCGTCGTGCGTCGTACGAGGCAGAGCCTCGTACGTACGGCATGGGCCACCGTTAAAGGGGACAGCTGATTGTCGCCACCACGCTACAGTTGGAATATGACGTGGACGTCCGCAGATCGTAGTATTCTTTACGGTTAGATCTGGAACGTGTCACATTGGCAATTTTTCCCCCGATAAAGTTAAACAAATATTGAAGTTTTGTTGACTTTAATTGTAATTTCTGAAGATATTGCCCGTGACATTCGCGAATGCTTTCTCCACTCGTTGACTGTGCAGCGCTGCCATAATTGCTGGCGCTTCTACTGAATTTAATTGAATACTTTATTCAAGTGTTCATGTTCACACTTAGGAGGGGAGAAGAAAACGCGGCAACGCTTGAAGGGGCTCTCCCACCTGGGACGACATTCGCACACGAGCCGTGCCTGCAGAACACAGCGAACGCCTTTTAGTAATCCGAGCATGAAAGGCACGAATTGGTTATATTCTGCAGACTTCTCAGTTGCCCGATTGGTGGCGCTGAGAATAGTCATTGTTGAATATCCCTTTCTAAGGCGATGACCTGGTCCTCCGGATTGGCTGCAAGCCAGTTGTTGCCCTGAATCTATTCGAAATCGCCTTATTGGGTTCACTGGAGAACGGGCCGTACTATATCTACGTTACGCGACCCCCTGTCAGGAACTTGGGGTCCTGGAAAAGGCTATATCGGGAACCACAGGTGCCGTCCTCCTTTCTGTTATTCTCCTTCGACGGCCAACCACTTTCCTGTTGTCATTCGCTGACTGTCTACACGTGCACCTGAGCCGTTCTAACGATCGCCGAAGCGGGCAAGGCGTTCAGAGAACGATTTGCCAAACTCCATCGCCGGCCCCAACCTATGTGCCCCGAAAACCGGCTTCATCGAAGAGAAAAAACGCTCGTACGACCCGCGGCGTCCACGTCCGGGCGGCTAACGATGCCGTGAATACAGGGCGGCGGCTAAGGCTTCGGCTAAGGCTTAAGGAGGCCGACTGAATGGGGCGACGTGTGCGTACACGGTCAGTGTGCAGGTCACACGCATCGTATACGTCATCGTGAGGAAGTGATTCTAGACTTCACGACTAGGCCGCGCCGTGCGGTTTTTCTCTCTTCCGGGACTGCTGCCGGTTGCAGGAGCGCGCTCGCGGAAGTATGTTCCGGATTGCTCGGAACAGGCGCGTATCCCTGCACGTGGCTACAATGACTCTAGAAACGGGTACGTCTTCCTGTGGCTTCCTTGTCCTTCCGTCAGAGATGAAGGGTAACGCACGCGTATATGAACAACTGAGCAAGGTTAGTCTTTTTATTTTTATTTATTTATTTATTTATTTTTTACTTTCGAAGGTACGGCGGCTCAGATGACTACACCGTATTGTGAAGGAAAAAAAAATGTCATCCGCCCGCCTGTGCAGCACGAAGCTGCAAAGGAAACCCAGGCGGGTTTCCTTCAAAATTCGTCTTGCTCGGTGGATCGAACCCGGGACCAACGCCTTTCCGTAGCGGCCGCGCTTTCTTTCTGATAAACCCGTATGGGTTTCCGTTTTAGCTTAGTGTGTACAGTTGCGTGGATGACGATTGACTCTCTTTCGGGAACCTTTCTCTATACCTTGCGTGCTTCCGCGGAACTGATTTGCCACTACATCGAATTATAGAGAAAAAGGTTACACAACCCAGCAAGCTTCGAGAAATCTTCCCTGCGCTATAACACGGCACAAAATACGAGACAATGCTTTGAAATCCGTGATGTCACCGTCTACTGTTCCGGCGTCTGAGGCTCCGGCGCGAAATTCGAGTGAGGGACGTTGGGCCTTTCTTTTTTTTTTGTCCTTGCCAAATGCACGGCAATTATGTTTTAAATGAGTATACTTTGCCGGCCTAAACTTGTTTAACTTTGCTCCTTAGTTGCTCTTTAAAGGGATCTCAAGAGGAAAGCAATTGTAGCTGTGTCAGTAAATTACCCTTCTGCAACACTAAAAAAGTAAAAAAAAAAAAAGAAAGGTCAGAAAGAACGCGAAAAGAAAAGGCGGGTGGCGACGCCGTATTGAAGTTCGCGCACCAGCTCACTGTGACGTCATAGATTTTGACAGCGCCTTTTCGGGCTTAGCTTATTTTTTTTTTTATTGGTGTAGACGGACTGCATTGTATTTTAAGGTAGCCAAACACTGAGCTTAGCAAGTTCCGAGAATCTTTACTTAAGCCACAACGAGGCCTAAGTACGATTTAAAAAGAAAAATCTGTGACGTCACACCGGTGTACAGGCGGCGCTGGGGTTCCGAAGCGAAATGCCACGAGACAAACAACGCGCGCACGCGGGAAGACAGTCGAGGAGCACTTGCGTCCTTGTAACGCGTGCTGTATAGGGCGTCCCTTCCTCGTTTGCACGCTCTAGCTCTTCTGGCGACGCGAATTTGTTATCTCTTTATATTCCCAGCCCTTAGTGTCACGGTTGGCTGGGACGACCGCGCGGAGGACGCCCTGTAGGTGGGAGTGTGCGCACGTTCGCCGGGTTACGTCCTCATTTTTTTGTTCTTAGTTTTTTCTGATCGGCCGCAATGTGCAGCGTATGCAGTTTTTGCGGAACCGTCGTGGCACCGCCGAACTTCGGCACGCGGCGTTCGCGTCGCAGTACCGCCACGCTCGGAAACTTGAGCGAGGTCTCGCGTGCAGCCTTCGGGGGAGGGCCGGCACACTCCAAATTGTTTCGCTGATAAAGAGACTCCTTCGTATGAAACTCTGCGGCTAAACTGACCGTCGGTGTCTTGTAACGCAGGGTGGAACACAACGACAGAGCAAGGACGAAACGCAGGAGAGCGGGCTATGCGAACATCGATGAACTCGGTGGACGGGAACGCGAGGCGTCGGGATTACGCGAGCATCGAACACACGAGGACCACGATTCGAGGCTGCTCGCGTTAACCTTGACCGAAGGCGCGAAGCTCACAGTAAGGTGCCGCCGTGGAACAAATCATCAGCGACGCGATAATAATAATAAATAAATAAATAAATATCTCTGGTCTCCGTTGACTGTTTTACAACAACAAGAGTGCGTCGGCCAGGGGCGTGAGCGAATGAATAAGTATGAGCTTGCGTGCAGTTTTATGGGTTGGCCCTGCGGATTAATTCCGTCACTTCTCCGCATGAACGCTTTACGCAGTCGTTATGGTGTGAACACATGGGCGAGGTGATCGCATAGGTGACGGGCTATCAAGTTGTACAACGACAGCGAGCGCGCGTTTCCTGATCGCTTCGACAGCGCCCGTAGATCCACCACACGCATACAGTCCTCGATCCATTCGAGACAACTGCGCATTGCGTAACACGATCGCGGTGACCTCTGGGAGAAACTTTCCGGGCTGGAATATTTAAGGAACGCGGGTCAATTCGATGTCTGACGCTTCGTCCTTCGGGCGAGGCACTTCGATTCGATCCAGCTTGAGTGGACCGTTTCAGTTTCTACTGCAGCACGCATGATTCCCGGTGAAATCGACAAGCACGAATGTGTGAGGACTGCTTATTAATCGGCACTAGACCAACGTCAACACTGACCCGAATGCGGTACCGTTTAGCTGGAGCACGGTCCGATGAATCTGCGGGGTTTCCTTCGGTGACGAGGCGCGACGTCCCGCGTCTATAGGGTGCCGAGGGTCATTCCTCGAAAGTGAGCCTTAGAAATCGATTGCGCACCACGACGTTGACGCTTACGACGTTAGCCTTCCGCGTGGTGCGTGGAGTTTGGCCCGCGTTCGAATCGCGAACGTACACCTCAAGGCCCAACGCTGCAGGAATTGCATCGCTCGAGGCTCCGTCGAACGTTGAGATACGCGCCGAAGGTATACTTGTCGTTCCCGGCGCTGCGATTGCTAATACATATACGTATGTATACGTTGCGCCGGTGGTCTCGTGAAAAAAAGAAAAAGTTTGCCTTGCCGTCGTCACGCTTCAGTACGGACACGTGAGTACAAACGCGTCGAACATTCCGAGCACGTTCGCGAGCCAACGGAACCTTTGATTCGACGCGCGCTGGAAGAAACGTTGCGTCAACGCACTGCCTAAAGATAATTTGCCCGAGGCTTAGCAATTCAGTTAAACGTCCCGAAGGCTTTGGGAAAGCCTGTCGCTTGGAGACAGACATTAAAGAAAAATGAAAAAAAAAATGGCCGTGGTGCCGATAATGTTGAAACCTATCCGTCGCTATATGAAACCAGTTTGCTTTGTGTGCATTTTTTTTTTGTGACTCTAAATTTCATTATCTTGTTGAGAGGCGTTTACATTTGGTAGGATCTTACATTATAAAAAATTAATAATACGTACTGAGTACTTTTCCGTCCGCCCACCATATGTTAGATTTCGTGCCTTTTTGCGCGGCGCAGATGTATTCGGTTTACTGCCTGGATTCGTTGAGACCGCTTACTCTACACACCATGGCATGGTTCGGGCGTTTACGCGACCTCGGAAATCTCAACGTATTCCTTGCAAAGCCTGATGCACCTTCTCAAATGAGTGGCACTTTGCAGCATTGAAATAGGAGAGAAAGCTTATGGAAACCGGAGTCAATTTCTAACTATATCGTATTATAGGGGTTAAAAAAAAAAGTACCTACGCAGGTTACGTTTTCTTGTGCCTCTTCTGATGTTGGCCCGTGTTTTAGCGCTACGAACGAGGTGTTTCAACCTCGGAGCTTCTCTATTCCTAGACATTCGCTCGAGTTCAGTGAGCCAAGAAACTGCGCCGAGGCTTTCGTGGAACCAGCAGCGCGGTCCGGACAGTGCAGTCGGTGAGCGTAGGCTACGATGACGAATGTGGCGAGAGCGTTGCAGCTGTGTTTGACGCGTCTGAGAATACGCGTGCTTTGATCGGACACTGCAGCCGTACTCCGCACCTTTTCCGCGTGCGATACATTGCGCTCGGAACACCGAAAGCGCGGACCATGCATCGTTTTAGTCGAAGCGGCCTCCTTCCACATCGGGGCCGCTCGGCTAGCTTAAGCTTTAATTAATGTTTCTCTAAAGCAGGACCTCACACAGGCATACATAGCCTGCCCCGACAACATCCACAGACGCTTACATATGATCGAAATTTAAGTCAAATTATGGGGTTTTACGTGCCAAAACCACGATCTGATGAGTAGGATTCGCTTGTTTTTTGTCCTGTCGTGCTGAAACATATTTACTGCTTGTTTTTTGTCTTTTTTTCCCCTCTTTTTGATATTACGCAGGTTATTGTATATACTAGTCAATCTCCAGCGCAACAATAACTCGGCGCTTGGAAAGTAGCCTTCCCTAAGAGTCGCCTGACGATAGGAATCAAACTGCCACTGCCCATTCATACGTGAGCAGCGGGGCGTCCATAGTGCCGCATTTTCGTACAACGAAAGGGACAAAGTGGCCTAGAAAATACGGAAATGACCGCATAGTGACGCGTTCTTCAGTCGTATACGGAAGTACCAAGAAGCTAGGTTCCAGAGGTGGCAGGGAGCCCCTTCCTTCCTGGATCGATCACGCGAGTACCAAGAGTACACGAAGATGAAAACGAACATAAAGAAAGTGCTCAGCAATTGGTAGCTTTGTCGGCTCGTGGTAATAGAAACTTTGAACTTGTCTAGCGGCGAAGGTCAATAAGGATTCCCACAGTCCCCAAGGAAAATGTTGCATTGTTTCGATCGAGACTAGGTCACGCATGTAGTGCGGATCTCTTTACGTGTAGCGAATAAATAATAACGAAATAATTGTACAGATTTCACGCACTAGTGGGAACAGATTTCACGCACTGTGGGAATCTTTGTTATGCGAAGGATTTCGCGGGCACCTGACTATCCAGCATTATTTGGGGTTCTGCAAAACGATACCAGGTGGACCAGCTTGTTCCTGCAAGTTGAGTAGTTTGTGTGTGTGTCGCGAGCGTGCGTGCGTGTGGTGACAGAAGCACGACTACAAGCACGTTGTAGAGGATGGTATACGACAGCACTGGCATGATTTCCACGCCATCCGTTGGACGCGAGCCTACGACACAGGGATTGTTGGTACACAGGTACCAGGTAGTGGACACGCGTAGCAAGCGAAATAAATACGGATTAGACGTCATCAGTGACCCTACGTGTTATACAATCGACGATGGCATTTGTGCTTCCGCGAAAGAACTTGAAATAAATTGGCCGATCGTGAAGACTGTACATGGTTGCGCAATTTATACGTAGCGTAGGCAGCTTAGGAATGTGCTGGGCAAGGTGGGCCAGTCCCGGAGGTGGTGCAGTTTAACACGACGCCTCAAAGCGCGAGCTGCCACAAGGAAAGAAGGCGACAAGGTAGTACGGGGCGCATGCGCCGAGTATTTCAAAGAACTGCTTGGTTTTGGAACGAGAGACAAAAAAAAAAAGAACAAAAGAGCGATCGTCATCCAATGGCTACATCATCCGGCTGCCGTGCTCGACGGCACAGGTTCGATTACCACGTTTGTCACGTGTTGTTTTAATTTTTTCTTAAGGCGACGCGTAGGACAAGAACCGGCCTACCCACCGCAAAGTGCCAAGAATGAGGCAAAGAATACGCTTCGAATTCGAAAGGGTCAATACGCCCGAAATAAACCGCGCTGATGCATTGTCCGGCCACATATATTTTTTTTTTTGTAAATCGCTGACCGCCAGGTAGAGGGGAGATTAAGAACGCGTACCGGCACTCGCGAGGAAACCAATATGCAAATAAGAGTCAGTGGGTCGTTCTACCACTCACCGATAGTCGAAGTCAGTGGCGCGTCGTCGTCGACTAGGTTGCGAAGGAGAAGAGGAGGTCCTCCCCGTCGGTCGTCGTCGGATCCCCGTCGAGTCCGGCTCTTGCGGAAAGGCGACGGAGTTGGCTTGACGCGATGGAATCCCGCACGGTCGACGTCGGCAAACAGAACGCAGAGGGAACGAAAGAAGATGGCTTCGACGAAGCGGGGAGAAGGAAGTGAGAAGGCCGGAGGAAGAAGAAGAAAACAAACACGAAGCTCAAATCGACCGCGAGGTTGGGAAAGGATGCTCGGGCGGGCGAGGGAAAAAGTCGACTCGTCGTCGCTTCGACCTCTGCGCTTTTTCTTTCACGCTGTCGAGGCGTGAGGCGGTTAAACGAAGTCCCGTGACTCTCCTGCCTGCCTTTGCTTCTCGTAGAACTTCTTGTGCCCCCACTTGTGCTTTGCAGCCGGCAGGAGTATATCAAAGAAAGAATGCTCGGTTGCGCTGCTGTTCCGGTGGTACTCTCGGTGGTTGAAGCCTGATTGGCTCTCAACTTTGTCGCCCCCTATCCTCTCGGCGAGTTTTCGCGAGAAGGGGCACAGGTTCTTGCGATGAAATGGATGAAAGACAGCTCACGTTCACTGTGCTTCTCACTGCCGCTGTGCTTCTCCGTAGAGTGTAGTTATTCCAATCACACTGGTCTCGATGGTGCAGACTACGCAGGCGGCACAGAAGCTCGCGATTGGCTCGCGGTAACCGAAGACCCCCCTTTTTTTTTCTTCTTTCGTGCGAGCAAGCTTAGATGAAGAAAACACGGACACGAGGTTGACCCTACTCTCGTTTTCTCCTCTGATCAGTTTTAGATAGAGGGAGTGAGCGTAGATAACCCGATGCTGCTGCCTCTACTTAGAAGGAGGTAGGCGTTGCTCAAGAACTGCGGGCGCTTCTTCCAGAAGACCCGTTTCTCAGGTTCTGGAATTTTGGGATACTAAGAGGCGAGGAGCCGGTGCCTCTTCCTCGTTACTCTATCTGTCTTTCGAGGATAATTATTGACGCGTTGCACAATGACTAAGAAGCAGCAAGCCTCGCTGAGGAGGGGAGATAGACGAGGAATTCGAGAATCTGTCTTTTTTTTTTCTTGGCCTTCACTTTTTACAGCAGTTAGTGTCTTTCTTCTTTTTTCTTTCTTTTTTTTCAAGCCGGCTGCGTCGACTCCTTCACGGGGTAACAACGCGGGGGTGAGGGGGGATTCCCTAGCTGGCCGATAAGCTCGGCGTCTTCGGTAGCCAACCGAACGCGTAAGGCCAGGCAGGAAGGCACCGGTGGGCACAGGAGTAGTCTGGACGAAGAAACGAGTAAGTCCTCGCCTCTTGCGTCCGCTAGTCGAGTCGAGAACCTCGCCGAACTGCCGCCGGTTCACACAGCGCACAAACAGATCGTCGCCCGAAGAGAGTTGCCGTCGGACACGTAGGTACGGAGACGGCGAAGGTGTAAGCGATGTCGAAGAGTAGAACGTTGCGCGCACACAAAGGCTCCGAGCGCTTCCCTGGGGGCGGTGGGCCCCGGAGAAGAACAGATGGTGGTCGGATGATGGTGGCGGAGCTATCACGCGCACCACACCAGGAATCAAACTCGGGGGGTACCAAAGAAAAAATAAAACAAACGCAAAAAAAAATAAAAAAAATTAGCTCCCGTGGGAGTGGACGGAGTTTGGAATCGTTTGCGACGTGGTCGCAACTTTCGTGCGAGCGCGTCTTCGCTTAGAAGTGGGACGCGCGGCTATTTAAACTCCGACCGGTGCGCGGGCGCGCTGGAGGAGAGTCGTAGAGAGCGAGGGAAAGAAACGTTGCGCGAATTCGTCCCTAGATGGCGCTGCTCGCCTAATGACGTCACGAAGGGGAAAAGAGAGAGCGAGCGTGGTGCTTGACGTAGCGAACGCGTTGGCGGTTTGTGCTTTCTCTTCACGCGGAGCGGCTGTGTGCCGAGCAATGGCTTCTTTTTGCCCGTGATGGAGCTGTCGGTGACGAGAACAGATGGACGGATCCTTGCGCAGTTCAGATGTTGAACGCTTCGAAGCGATACGTCGCTTTGACGCACTTCCCGAGAATCATCGATGCGCAGGGGTGGCCGGGAAGGATCTGATATTGGCCGAACAAAGCGTATTCGGTTTCTGTGGCTGGTCAGGTAGAATATGGTGGGACTTGAAAATTGCAAACGTTGTTCGTGCGTAAATGCTTTTGCTGCCACTGGACGGCCACCTTTGCTAATAATGCTTTCGCTATGAAAGCCGCGGCTGGTGGTTTGGTTGCCCCTATAGGAACAGCTCTAGCTTGCCAACAGCTTCGGAAATGAGAGCCCTGATTCTGGAACAGACGACGTAACACTTAACGAACGCTTTGCCACAAATAGCTACCGTTTCTAATGCCATAGGGTTTTCGGGAAAAATTACGAGAAGGAACTGTGCTGCTAGTGTCTACGGAAGCTGCAAGCGTGGTGATTCAACTACTAACGTGCACGAATGACCGGTGTTGCCTGATCTTTCTGCCTTGGAACAACTACCACGCTTCGCAAGTTAGTTTCCTTAGGGCGATATCGAGTTATAATGAATACATTGTTGCGCTAACAGGAAAGTAACGACTTAGGAGGGCAAAAGAGAGAGAGACAGAAAAGAGGGGTAAGACAGCGAGGTTAACCAGGGGGAAAGATCCGGTTTGCTACCCTACGCTGGGGAGAGAGGGGAGGGGGAGGTAAAGTTGTAACAAAGTAGAGATAAAGAAAGAAAGGAACATAGACATGCAATCACACTCAGTCACTGTGAGTAGGAGGGCAAGTAAGAAACAATAGGTGGAGCGCTGAATTGTTTTTTTCAGACATGGTAAAGAAGGGACACACTGTTCTAGAAATGTAGTTGAGTGTTGAGTGTCTGAACGTTAGAAATGTAGTTTAGTTTGTTACTTGCCGTCCTAAGTCTTTATTTTCCTGTTAGCCCGACAATGTATTACTTAGATCTCAACCAACTCACCCAGCAACAACTTCTGTTGAGTTATAAACGCAGCAATTCGCAATGAATATGCATGTGCGCAGGCAGTTAGCGGCAAGATGCTTTTAGAAAAAAAAAACATGTAGCGTGAAAATTTATAAATATAAAGCGCAATAAATAAATAAGAACGAAACACCTCAAGAATGTCTGAAGCCCGCAAGT
The DNA here is from genome assembly GCF_050947875.1 of Dermacentor variabilis. Lineage (NCBI taxonomy): Eukaryota > Metazoa > Arthropoda > Arachnida > Ixodida > Ixodidae > Dermacentor > Dermacentor variabilis. The sequence continues at coordinate 20,777,897 of NC_134577.1, forward strand.
AAGAAGTTAAGACAAACCCATGTACTGCCCGTCATTCGCGTGGCAGTTGATCGATCTCAGCGCTAGATTTCCCTCAAGAGATTTTAATAGGAAACTCCATCGCTGAAGTTCCCCCACAGTGCGGCATTGAATTCACGGAGTGACGTGTGTAAATAAAAAAAAATTAAATTATGGGGTTTTACGTGCCAAAACCACTTTCTGATTATGAGGCACGCCGTAGTGGAGGACTCAGGAAATTTCGACCACCTGGGGTTCTTTAACGTGCACCTAAATCTAAGCACACGGGTGTTTTCGCATTTCGCCCCCATCTAAATGCGGCCGCCGTGGCGGGGATTCGATCCCGTGGTGTGTAAATGCCCTAGAAGCTATCATCAGATAACGTGGCGGAGGAAAAACATAGCGGAGATCACTCGCAGTTTTTAATGGAAGTGTATGTAGATATGATGAGCTAAAGGTGAAATGAAAGTGGGTGGTAAAACAACATGTCGCCGGTGGGTGCCGAACCCACAACGTGCCACGACTTGGAAGGCAACGCGCGCGTAGTGCGTAGGCTGTGGGTTCGTATCCCGCCCGCAAGTAGTTCTTTTTTTTCCCGTCCGCTTTCATCTCCCTTTCGCTTATCATTTTTACCGCTTCAGTTAAATAACTACAAATAATTTCCCCTATGCTTACCTTGAGTTCATGTGGTCGTGCCTAACAAAAATCGGACCCCTCAGTTTCCCATCTTCTCGTTTGTTTCGCATCGAAGCTTTTCGATGACGTGCAGTCGTTACATGCTCACGTTTCGAACGTGGGGCTCATTCAAGGTAGTATGAAGGTTGCTTGCTTGTGGCACTTCTTAACGTGTTGCTAATGGGTACACCGAGTTATACATGAGGCGGCCTGCGCAAAAAAAGAAAGTCGATGCATGGTGCGTATATGCTGGCCTTTCCGACCTTGTCGATGCGACTGTTCGGAATTTATCGTGCGGCATGTTCACCACGTTCCCGTGCTGTCGTATCGCGCTGTCCTTTCCAAGAAATGTTTTTGCATCTCCTGGTGGGAAAGAGCAGCAGTAGTCAGAACGAAGCCCGCGAAGCGTTACCTGTCTGCCATCCATACTTGACACTGCACGTCCACCTGGAGCTGGCTTACGCCCCGTAATCTCACAGGAAACCCTGGTCTAATTACCACGCCTGGGCCATCCTGTAGCCATAAGGCCCCGGCCTGCTCGGCGTGCGATCGTCTTGGTCAGAATGTCGCACACGCGACCACCATAAATTTTACCGGGGCACTTTGTAAAGACCGAGTCAACCTGGCGACCAGCTGTTTTATGTGCGCGAGTCGCCGATAGATCGCCAACACGAGGCGCTCGAAACGCTGATATTTTTGTTCTGCGATACGATAGCGTCGCGATCCTTCAAAGAGGACGTATTAGACTATGAGAGATATCACTCCATGCTGTGAATAAAGAAAAAAAAAAGAAGGGAGAAGGGATATCGTTAATGTATAATCATGAATAGCCCAAAGAGATGACGGCCGCAATGCGTGAAAACCGCTCGAACAATTTGACGTCGTTTGGCTGCCAGGATGGCTCGCGGTGGTGGTCAGACATTATTGTTTCTTATTTTTCATGCACGACATTGACACATGCCGCGGTTTTTCAGAACTTATCTGAACCGTGGAGACAGGGAAGTAATTCGACTGGTAATGCATTCTTTGAACTGGGACAACGTCGATAGACAAAATACGTCTGTAGAGTTTGAATGAGACAGTCAAGCAAGACGCTTAAGCTTTAGTGATTTCAACAACCAGTCTTTTTTTTTTTTATTTTGTAGAAAATAGGGGACGACTTCCCCGGGTTCAGCTGGCAGCCCGTTCTCGACACGCTCTGGTGCGAGACCGGCTGCAACCGAAGTGCACATTCATCGACGACGTCCACTCCAGGGTCGTTCGTCTCTACTTTTGCGTCCCCTCTGGCTCCCCCAGGAACGAGCTTTCCGAAGAGAGTGGGGGCGACGCCGCCCGTCTCACCTGTTCATCGCCGCCGTACGCCCATAGGGGTGCACGGCCTTCGGGCAGAGGGCGCCATGGGGGAGGAGGAGGAAGCATCTTCCTCGCTTTGTTTTTGCCACCCAATTATTGAGCATCACAAAAGTTTAATCGTTTATCTCATTCTCTCTCTCTAACTTCGTTTTTAGGCCGATAAGAGAGCGGCATCACGCTTATTTTTCTTGAGGAACAGCTATATCGATACCGCAGAAACCCTCTGGCACCGCTGAAAAAAAGAAAAAAAAGGGTGGGGGGGAGGAACATTAGGCACTGGAATGGTGCGCTCGGTGGTTTAGTATGGCGCGATCACACCGTTCTCGGGGCGTAACGTTTAACGCGGCGGTGCTCGGAGCTCCTCCTGTGGCAACGGTAACTCGATTCGCGATCGGCTCACTCGAATACGTGAGGTAATTTCAGAAACATGCGACATCATATCTGACAAAATGTGGATCGGTTTTATACCAAAGTGCTCGTAACCGATAGAGAGTCACTGACTCGACGTTGCGCGCGACATCGCATTGCCACAAAGTGGTTTGTATGACGTAGTTAAGTGGAGCCACTGTCCGTCTCGCTATAATTATCCGGTTTTCTTGGCGCTTCCCATAGAATGATTCACATGAAAAAGAGACTAATGCGAGGAGTTTAAGGGCTAGTTTTGCGTCAGCGAACCGGCGATGGTAGTCTGGTTTGCAGAGTACGCGTAAACAATCAACACGCTTGCGTCCGATGCCCTCGATTGTCGGCGGCAGCATTTGTGAGATTTGTGTGGAAGATCTTTCGTCTGCGATGTAAAGGAATGCCACTTTTGCGTTTGAGACCCTTGAGATTCGCGAAGACCCTTAATTTGTACAATAACCCCCCATCCCCGTTGTTGATATCTTTCGCCCTGCTGCGTAGCGCTCTGCTAGTTTTTGCACTGATTGATCGCCATTCAGAGCTCAACCACTTGTCAGCCTGATGAACAATGCACGTTGTCACTTATTATAGACGATAATTAGGTCGCCGTTAAAGATGTGCTTAGGAACGAGCCGAGACACGTTTTGTTTGTTTGTTTGTTTATACTGTCAGTCCAAGGAAGGACCATTACAGGAGTGGACAGAAGAACAACAAAAAAGATACAATGTATCGGTAAATGTAGAAGAAAAATACTATACAATAGCAGTATCTGTAAAAAGTGACATGCGGTGATCAAAGAAAAAAACACTCGCAGTATGTGCATCAGAAACAGATTCTATGATGCATTCATATCCGGAATAATAAGATTCTCCAAACCGGCAGTAAAAGCACTGACAGAGGAACATGTGACAAGTGGATTGGGTAATTCATTCCATTCTTTGATCGCCCTAGGAAAGAAACTATACTTGAATATATCATTTCGTGTAACTGGCGGCTGTATGTATAAACTGTGCTTGTGTCTGGAGCATTGATCTGGTGAAATTATACAGAAATCAGTGAAATTAATCTTAACCAGGTTATGAATAGTTAGGTATCAAAATTTCAATCGGTCAAACATAGTTCTGAAGCGGAGAGGTTTGCACGTCTGCATAGTTCAATAGGAGAATGCACGCGCTGATACTTATTAAATATGGATATGGAGGCGAGTCGTTGAACTCTGTCCAATTTATGGCGGTTGGTTGCAGTGTGCGAGTCCCATACAATGTTAGCGTATTCAATAACTGGCCTTACTAATGTCTTATATGCCAAGCTTTTCACTTCAGGAGTTGCGCTGTTCAGTCGTCGCCTGAGACCCCCTAAGACTCTATTTGCCCTGCTACACACCTGATTGATATGCGTATTCCATCTCAAATCTTGAGTAAATATTAGTCCTAGATATTTATATTCTGTTACTCGTTTTAGTTCCTGTGGACCGATGCTGTATTTGTACCGCAAAGTCACCTTATTTCTTTTTATGGTCATACAAACTGGTTTTACTGGGTTCAGTGACATTTGCCATTCATTGCACCATTTTAATATTCTTTGTACATCGTTGTTAAGTTCTAACTGGTCACTTAAGGATTCGATCCTATTGTAAGTAACGCAGTCGTCTGCAACCAACCTTAGTGGAACAGTTATATCAGAAGGCAAATCATTAATAAATATAAGAAATAAAAGAGGACCCAGGACACTACCTTGGGGTACTCCAGACAAAACCGGTTTGGGCATGGTTTTAATTTTATTTACTTCAACATACTGCTCACGAGACTGAAGGTAGGGTGTAAGCCACTTAGTAATATTTGGATTTCTAAATATTTCATTCATTTTTAACAGGAGTTTGGGATGTGATACTTTGTCGAACGCCTTGGCGAAGTCTAAAAAAATTAGGTCAACCTGTCCTCGGCAATTTAATGTTTAATTTAATGTTGAACGACGTTATTGCAGACATCCACTTGCGAAAACCATGTTGTGCTGGTGATAATAAATTGTAAGCTTCCAGGTAATTTGACAGTTGTTTACAAACTATATGCTCAAGCAGTTTGGAGCAGGTACTCGTAAGAGAAATATGCCTGTAGATTCCTACCTCAGATGTGCTCCCACTTTTGTGAACTGGAATTATTTTAGCTTGCTTCCAGGCTGTAGGAAATGTTCCCGGGGTGAGCGAAGATTGAAAGACTACGGTAAGATATTTAGCAACCCACGGAGCATACCTATATGAGAACTCATTCGGGATGCTGTCGGGGCCGGGGGATTTCTTAATGAAGGGTCAGGATTCCTGCCTCGTTGATGAGAAGGTCAGATGCTGAAGGTCAGTCAGAGGTGTCATGGAAGTACGGAAGTGTGCCATCATCATTGGGGAACACAGAGGAAAAAAAGGAATTGAAATTTTCTGTACGTTCTGGGTAATCCTTTCATCCTCATCTTCATGTCGTTTTTTAGAAGGGTTCACATATCTTCAAAATTTACTAGGTGCGTTAAAGAATTTCTCCTTGGATTCCTTGATCACACGGTTTAAGTCGAGCCTCATGTTATGAAGCAAAGTCTTGTTTTGGGCGCTAGGATCTCGAGAACAAGCTTTTCGTTTCCTTTTTATCCTCCGTTTGACATGTATTATTTCCCTTGTAATCCACGGGTTATTTCGTTTACATTTTTTCACGCCTATGGGGATAAATCGCGTAATGCAATGCATCGCAACCTTGGAAAAAAAAGTCCCAGAGATCGTCAGTGCCACCATGGGATTCATAAACAGACATAAAGTTATCAAACGACCTTTCAAGGTAATCCAAGACACTAACATCATCAGCAGCTTGAAAGTTTAGGTATTGGATGCTTGAATCCTGGTGCAAAGGGTACGATGACATGTTCAAGGACAGAATAACCATCTTGTCGTCAGATAGCCCTTCATCAACACTACAGTGAACCACATGCGGTGTCAAAGCATTTGAGATTAATATAAGATCAAGTACAGATGACCTTGTTGCACACACCCTAGTATATTGGTTAACAAGCTGGCTTAAATTGTAGGAATATAATAAATCTAAAAACATCTCAGAAGATGTAACATCTGTGTCTCCGGCTACATATAAATCCCAATCAATAGCCGGGAGATTAAAATCACCTAGTAACAGTATGCTATCTTGCTCTTTCACGTACGTTTCCATGAATTCTCTTAGCAGCAAAATGTGTTCTACTGGGGAGTTCGGAGGCCTGTATACCGCTCCGATGAATACAGTGCGATTATTCAATTTTGTAGTAATCCATACAGCCTCAATATTTCCTGGTACTTCTAAAGTGGAAAATATGATGTTTCGTTTCACCAAAACGGCCGCGCCTCCGCCTCTTCCATCTCGATCCCTCCTAACCAGCGAATGTCCGGGTGGCGCGATTTCGCTATCGAGTATATTTTTATGCAACCAGGTTTCAGCGATTACAGCAATGTCAGGTGTGTGATCAATAACTAGAGCTTCAAGCGCATGCGCTTTGTTTATCAGGTTTCTTGCATTTACGTTGATTATTTTGAAACCAGCATGTTGGCCCTGCATGCGTCAATTATCACTTGCTCCTGAATCAGTTCGCAGTTTGCACCTTTTCTCACGTTCTTCATTCCAGCTGTACAGCGTATTGTTTACCTTTAATTTATCAAAAAGTTTTACCTTCATTCCTGTATTCTTCTCCTCACTTTCCGAGGCCCATAGCTTTTTTCTTATTCCCTGTACTCTGATCTCGTTTCGTATGTCCAGCACGAAAGGTCCCGTAAACGTTTATCTGCAGCTTTATTCTTAGATGTGAAAGGGGCATACGATAACGTATTACATGAGGCCATTCTCGACGCTCTTGTGACGGTTGGCCTAGGTGATCGAGTATTCTTGTGGATTGCAAGTTACCTATCTGCAAAATCATTTTATGTGTTAACTGACGATGGCCCAATTACGCGGCGCTATACCAGCAGGGGCGTTCCTCAAGGTGGTGCTCTCAGCCCGACGCTATTCAACCTCGCTCTTATTGGGCTTGCTGAATACTTGCCAACTACTACCAAAATTTTAATATACACAGACCACATCTGTGTCTGGACTTCGGCAGTCACACGTCCTCAGATACATGCACGGCTTCAAAGAGCGGCTACTTTGACAGCAAGCTACTTGTGTGAACAAGGTCTCAGCATATCACCAGAAAAATGCGCCCTAGTGGCATTTACTCGCAATCCAATGACGCCTTATGTCATCTCAATCAATGGGCGGACCATTTCCTATGTCAGAACCCACAGATTTCTTGGCGTAATTATCGACCGAGACCTCTGTTGGAGCCCGCACGTGGCCTACATGAAACGGCACCTGACAGCAACCTCCCAGTTGTTTAAATACTTGACAGGAAAGACGTGGGGAATGTCAGTAGACGCAATGCTGTGACTCTACAGAGCTCTCTTTCTCGGTTTTTTAAGATATAGTCTACCTGTACTGAACAACACCTGCAAGACAAATATTCGTGTTCTGCAGGCAGCACAAGCTCAAGCACTCAGAGTTTGTCTTAGTTTGCCCAGATGCACGTCAACTGAGGCAACTATTGCGATTGCTCGGGACCATCCAATGCAAACACACATCACGGTGGAAGCCCTGAGAACGCATATCAGACATTTTGCACGTGCCCCCTATCACCACCTTGCAACACTACCTTCAGACAGGCACCAAGCATCATTGTCTAAAACTATCGTCAGATACAACGACAAACTTACCTCGGGCTTCACCGCTGCATCTAAACCATCGATACCCCCTTGGTGCCTTCTCAGCTCCCACAGTCCATCTCAGAGTACCAGGAATCGGGAAAAAGTCTGAGCTGTCGTCGCCTGTGCTGAAACAACTGTCTCTGCTTCTTCTGCTCGAGAGGTACGCAGACAGTGCACATATTTATACTGATGGTTCCGCAAACATCCAGTGTTCGTCCGGTGCTGTGGTCATCCCAGCAAGAGTTATTACCGTCAGCTTTAGGACTGACCACCCAACGACATCTACATCTATGGAACTAGCTGCTCTTCGCGCTGCACTTTGTTTCGTCAATCGGGAACCACCTCGACAATGGTCAATTTTCAGTGACTCAAAGGCAGCCCTACAATCTGTGCTATCAGCTCTGCGTCGCGGACCATTCGAACAGCTGGTGCTCGATATTAGATGCCTACTCCATACATCACATGAGAAAGGACATCACGTGACGTTTCAGTGGCTGTCAAGTCAATGCGGCGTCATAGGAAATGAAGACGCCGATAAAGCCGCTCGGACAGCTCTCGAAGACACACAGGAAGAGGCCATACCACTTTCACGGTCCGACGCAGCCAGCAGACTTTGAGTGCTTGCACGGGAGATCACGCTCTCTCTATGGTGCACACCAAGCAGCCAGACCAACTGGAGCAATCGTCAACACGACCTGCCCTCCTTGATGCATCTCTGTATGCCAACTGGACTCCGCCGAAGTGAGGCCACCCTGCTTTATCGCTTATGGCTAGGGGTGGCCTTCACAAAATCTTACTCGTTTCGCATTGGAATGGCCGACAACGCTATCTGCAATGCCTGTCTTTGCGAGGAGACGCTGGAACACATTCTGTGCGACTGTCCTGAATATAATGTTCAGAGACAGTCCATGGCGTCCGTTCTAGTGCACCTTGACAATAGACCATTGTCAGTTGCAACCATTTTCACATATCGCCTACAGAAGACATCGCAGCTGAAGGAGACGAAGGGACTACTTCGGTTTATGAAGGAGACGGGCTTGGACAAGCGGCTGTGACAGTGATGTCACGTACCGCGCTAGAGTGACAGACTGTAACCAAAGATGTGTGCCGTGTTATGTGCTCTCTATCTCTTCTCCCCATCTTTCATCCCCCACCATCCCGCTCCCATGTGTAGGGTAGCAAACCGGTTAATCTAAACTGGTTAACCTCCCTGCCTTCCTTCTCCACTATTCGTTTCTTCCTTCCTTCCTGTACTCCTTTAGAAAAATCTTCGCTTACGCTGTAATCCGTATCTTTCAATTTTGTGCAGTTCTGCAAAACTTTTATTTTACCCTGCCACCCTCAGGATGATTGGTTCTCGGACTCTCGCGTTATCGAAGATAACGTATTCTCTAATATCTTTCTTCATGCGCTACATGTCCAGGACAAATGCGCAACACAAATGTATGATATATTTGTAGACGCCAGCGTGGGGTTCATACGTCCTGATCGTACGCTTCGACGCAGGCCGCGTTCGGTGGCTGCCATCCAGTACCGACCATGCCACCGCACGAAAACCGTTGTGTATTTCCCCTTCCGGGATTATAAAAGTTCCGAGATTATAAAAGTTCCGAGATTATAAAAAAGCTAACTATCAAGCCATCAACAGAGAACTATGCATATTTCTAGACACTTTCCTACCACTTTATCTGCAACGCTCCATAGAAACTAACTGGTCTATCTTCAAAAATAAAATAAGTGAGCTTATCACCAAACACGTACCCCTTCGATCCGTCTATGCTAACAATAAAGCACCATGGTACAGCACATATCTTAATCGGTTATCGAACAGGAAAAAACGTTTATTCCGTACAGCGAAACATTCCTCAAAACAGACACATTGGCTAGCATATAAACACGCAGCAATTTCATATATTAAAGCCCTAAGGTCAGCCAAATTTTCATTCCTTAATTGTACACTTCCAAATTTATTGAAGACTAATCCAAAACGCTTCTGGGAAGCCATACGAGGAAACAACCATAAAACTGGAATCTCATTGCTAACAACTTCTGGGGACCCAGTACCTGACCTATTGTATTCTACCGTGCTTAACAATACCTTCACTCAGTCATTCTCATCACCTCAGACCCCTGATCCGATGCCCGAGATAAAATCAACTAACTACCATTTCATGGATCCCATCGTTTTCGACGCAACTGGTATCAAAGCCATAGTACAAAACTTAAAACCTAAAGCATCATGTGGGGTAGATGAAATTAACACTATATTCTTACAAAACACAGCGGAATACTGTTCAATCCTACTAGAACGCATTTACTCACAATCTTACAACTCTGGCACCTTACCGTATGATTGGAAAATTGGCAAAGTAATCCCCATTCACAAAACCGGACCAACCCATGATCCACACAACTACAGACCTATTTCACTTACATCTGTACCATGCAAAGTTATGGAGCATATAATATACACACACCTGGTTAATTTTCTTGAAAATAACAACTTCTTCACAGTTATGCAGCATGGATTCCGTAAAAACTTCTCTTGTGATACTCAGCTTATCCTCTTCACTAATGCCCTACATGCCAATTTAGATTCTGGTTTTTTAACAGATTGTATATTTCTCGACTTCTCTAAAGCATTTGACAAAGTGAACCATGCATTGCTTCTTCATAAATTAGGCGTTCTAAACATCGACCCCTCCGTAATTAATTGGATTCGCGCGTTTCTGACATCACGTGTTCAATATGTAACCACTAATGACGCTAACTCACCTTTAGCCCCAGTTGACTCCGGCGTCCCGCAAGGGTCTGTGCTCGGTCCTTTATTATTCCTAATTTATATTAATGACTTGCCCACTCACGTTTCCTCGAACATTTGTCTTTTTGCGGATGACTGCGTCTTGTATCGTAAAATAACTAATTCTTCAGATATTCTACTAATTCAGGAGGATCTCAATAACATAAATGAGTGGTGTCGTACATGGCGCATGGAATTAAACATTAGAAAGTGTAAGACTATGAGGATTTCTCGTACTAACGTCATCTGCCCCACCTATACGCTAAATAACATCCCACTAGAATGTGTAACGTCATATCGATACTTGGGGGTTCACATTGCCAGCAATCTATCCTGGAAAACTCACATTGATCACTTAACATCTAAGGCCACTCGCACGCTGGGATACTTTCGTCGAAAATTTTCTCAAGCACCATCATCACTAAAACTCTTATTGTACACAACTTACATTCGCCCACAACTAGAGTACGCGTCATCAGTATGGGACCCCGGTCATGACACCCTCATACACTCTCTAGAGGCAATACAGAATTGATCAGCCCGTTTCATTCTCACCAACTACCAAAGAACTGCGAGTGTCACTAACATGAAAGCTCTCCTTCACCTCCCGCTGTTATCAACCCGTAGAAAACTATCTCGCATATGTCTTTTCCATAAAATCTACTACCATAACACATATTTACGCTCTATCTTTGTCCAACCACCACCATACATTTCATCTCGCATAGACCACCGCCAAAAGGTAAACATTCCGCACTGCAACACCGTCGGCTTTTCATACTCATTTCTTCCCCAAACGAGCAAAGATTGGAATAACTTACCCGCATTACTTACAAGCATTATTGACACCAATAACTTTAAAAGCACACTTCAAAGCTTCATGTTATAAATAATTGTTGCGTTTGCTTGTTCTGTATAATAACTGCTTTTATGCCATTGTTTTACATTATTGCTTGTATTTTTATATCGTATGTTCTTTCCTTTCTTTATTTTGTTCCGCCATGTATTTTTGCCACGCTCACAAGTTTCTATTTACCATTCTTGTTTTGTATACGATGTTTTTTGCCATGTTGTTTGCCTTCCCTCCTTATTTTGTGATTGCCTCTGTATTTACTTACTTTGCCCCTCCCCTCTGCAATGTACAACCGTACCTTGAGGGTATGATAAATAAATAAATAAATAAATAAATAAATAAATAAATAAATAAATAAATAAATAAATAAATAAATAAACAGCTTCGCTGTGAGGTTACCTCGTATCGCACCTTCAAAACTAAAATGAAATGCAGCAATGCAGCGTCGTTCTCACCGAACAAGAACCACTACAATAATTCGTTATCTTGGTATTGCTCAAGAATGTGAACGGCCCGCAAGGACCTTTTCTTTTTTGAGCAAGGAGTGCCCATATTGAAGAGCTACTCTGCGAAGTAGTGACTACTTCCATCTATATGATTCGGAGTGGTTGCAAGCGAAGGCCGACTAGTGCAGCTTAAGCCCTGCACTGATGCACAGCCGTACGCCACTGCGTATGTTTGCTGCAGGCGATATCGCGCGTGATATCGCTGTCATTGTATTGTGCTTCGGGCGGCGCTGATAAATATTTGACGCAATGTGTCATTGTGAAATAGCTTACTCTTTGTGCAATGAGAAGGAGCGAACAAATGAAAGGTAGCGGGGTTAGCCAGGAGTGAGTCCAGGGGCGGCTTGCACGAACATTTCATAAGGACTAAGCGACCGTTTGCGACAACGCTGATAATTTTCCTTACGTCGGCATCTGCAGTGGGCATAAACACTTGATTTTCTGTTCTTCTCTCAATATTTTCCTCTCCTTTCCCTTCCCCCAAGCGCAGAGTAGACAACAGGGGGGCTTGCAAGAACATTTAATAACGAAATAATAACTAGTTTAAGAACGCGTTCTTAAAGGTTCGATAGACAATGCCTAGTCCGCACAAGAACGCGTTCTCAAATTCATTGTTATTTTCGTTATTAAATGTTCGTGCAAGCCCCCCTGTTGTCTACTCTGCGCTTGGGGAAGGGAAAGGAGAGGAAAATATTGAGAGAAGAACAGAAAGTCAAGTGTTTATGTCCACTGGAGATGCCGACGTAAAGAAAATTATCAGTGCTATCGCAGACGGTCGCTTTAGTACGGTGTGAGCGCCATTTCATTCTTTAGATTACTGTCATCATCAGTCCGGTTGCCTTGAGAATTGGCAGTAGCACTCTTGCGGACATCTGCAGCTGTGACGCGCGAAACCGTAGTCCCAAGATTTTGTTCAACAAGAAAGGTGTTCCGTCTAGCTGGCCTTATAACGGCGCGGAGGGCAAGCATTTCATCTTCGAGTGACTGGCCCGCGGTATCCCCATTTTCGGGGATACGATCGCTTTCGTGAGATTTCGCGTGAATTGGCACCGGGAGGTGTCGACGTATACGCACGACGAGCGACGACATGCCACGCTGTCGTCTCACAAGTGCCGGTGTCGGCCGCATACTTCGGCGCGTCCGCCGTGCCGATCGAGTCACGTGACATCTCGCGAGAATGATCGTATCCTCGGAAGCGGTCGCCCGAGAATATCCCGCTTGGCAGTGGCACAGAAAGTTTTCTACGGTTTCTTCACAACCATTGGGCGAATTTCTACAAAAAATAATTAATCTGCACGAGTGGCAGAAAAAAAAGAAAGAAAACCAGAAAACGAAGCAGTGTCAAACTTTCTTTCCAGTCCCGATGTAATGTTTATGAAAAGAAAGCGCACGCTCTATATTTGTACCCCATCGTTTCATGAGGAGATCTCAACAGCCTCAGCCGCATTGTATAACTGTTATACAACCAAATGCTTACGTCACATGCCGAGGTTCGGAAAGAATTATTGCCGTACGGCACTGTATGACAGTTTAACAGGTTGCGCTTCGAAACGCGCGCAATTGTTTGAAAACAAGAAAAGAAAAAAAAAGGGAAACTTTATTCAACCGATGCACGCAAGTGCTGCAGGCGCTTACGCACTGAATACTTTCGACTTGCGTTGGTATGGGTTATACAAACGCTAGACACAAGTTCAGCAATGTAGAATGCGATTGCGCAAGACGTGTTATATATGAGAGTGCTACAAGCTACTAAGCCACATATATTGCCAAGTGTGATACATTTTCCGCTCTTGGAACAAACGGAAGCAAATTTCGCCCAACCAACTTAGTTTCCTCGGTAACAATTCGTACTATTTTAATATGATCTTCAGTTCTACCGCTGCTATCGGTGCCAGCATCAACTCAGTGGTTATAGCTAGTTGCTATCTTGCACGCTCTCCACCGTGTCACCGGCTACCTATTCAAACTGACAGAAATATTGCTTTATTAGCCGCGCTAACCGAAACACACTTGCAACAGTGCCAAAGCAATTCGCTTACGGCGTGTGCCTTCTAAACTGATACCTTCGTAACGGACAGTGAGACTACGGAGATCAAGGTTCGTGCACGAAATGGCGCCGTGATGTCTCTGAGGCAGTCCGTCCCGAACTGCACCGCTGAACGACGGCAATGCGATTTTGCAACTTACCGAAGTCTTTCATTTAGTGGCGTCGTCGTCGTCGCCGTGCTGTCCCGCCATTGACGCCGCATGCGTCGCTCGCGCGCTAAGGGTTAGAGGGTCTCCCCCAGAGGCCGAGTGTGGATGAGGCCGCGAAAACGACGGAAGCGAAGTGAACTTGCCGTGCGTCAGTGCTCCCCTCAGTCAGCTCGGTGGTGGAGGCAGTTCTGCCTTCCGCTACCGTTGTGTGCGGCCGCATACTGTAAGCGCACTGCCGTTCCTGTGGAGCTGGGGCGTGTGAGTACGCGCTGGTCTGAGCTGAACGGACAGTAAATGTCAAGCTAACGTTATCTAACAAAATAAAGAAAAAGAAAATCAAGCGGGTTCAACTCCAGTTAGGATTTGCGTAATACTAAGCCTTCACTGTTTGGTAGAGAACGGTCATTACGAATTGTGTAACAAACACTGTGCTGCCTGCAGCGAACGGTTAATTGGTTCAACGACGTGTCGCGAATTGATGCGGGGTGCAGGGCGTGGTGCTGCTTGTAATACGCAGTGAGCGACCCAAGTTCGAGTCAGAGAGATTCGTTGAAGAGCAGCACATAGGTAGTCGCGCACACCTACTGGAACTGCCCCTGTTTTCTTTTTTTTTTTTTTGCTGCACTACCTTCGTGATCGGGCCACACATTATAAAGCGAAGTTTTCTTTGCCCACCCTCCGGTTTGACGTGGCTATTGCTTCGGTCGCTTAGTATTTTGGTGGATATATGTATGTATATATATATATATATATATATATATATATATATATATATATATATATATATATATATATATATATATATATATATATATATATATATATGTAGATAAGGGGGTTAACCGATGACCGGTTTTTTATTGACCATATCATAAGAAGCCAACAAACAATGGCACTGAAGGCAACATAGGAGAAACTACTTGTACTTACTAATTGAATTAAATAGATAATAAATAAATGGAAATGAAAGTGGATGAAGAAACAACTTGCCACAAGTGGGGAACGATCCCACGTCTTCGTGCGATGGGTTTATTAACCAGGTGCCTTCACCCAAAAGGGATCACGTACTCGTGACGCCTGCGACAGATAGGATATCTCACATCCACCGCCGAGGCTTGTGAGTGGTGGCGCTGGCTGACACTCCCAGGGTTGGCTTTAGTAGTAAAGTAACATAAATGCCCATAAACATAAACTATCGGCGCCGATAATCTCCAGTAATATATATATATATATATATATATATATATATATATATATATATATATATATATATATATATATAGAAAGGTTGGAGTGCATAGGGATAGAGCAGGCATAGCTGATATTAAGAGAAAAAAATGGAGCTCATATAATGAGTAGGACAGATAACTGGCCGACCATTCGCGTTACAGAATGGGTGTCAAGGGAAGGGAAGCGGACTAGGTGGGGGGATGAAATTAGTAAAATTGAAAGTGCAATAAGTTCAAATCAGCTAGTCCAAGGCGGGGTTAATTGGAGATCGCTGGGAGCTAGAGGCCTTTTTCCTACAGCGGACCCAACTAATAGGCTCATGGTGATGATGATACAAAGTTTATATTTGCATCCAATCAGAGTACCAGCGAACGGGCCTATATAAATTAGTGCAAGTATGTGCACCCCTGTCCTGCGTAAGAAAAAAAAAACAATCCTACATAAAACCTGAACATATAATGTCGGCTAACAGGTATATCTAAAGTGCACCTCCTTGACAATAAAATGGTGAATTATATTGTCACGGTCCACCGAAAACAGGACACGAGGACGTGGACTTGCCCGTGTGTCGTTATGTCCTGGATATTGTAAGACGTGTTACAAAATGGGCCTGTTTAAGAGATCATGCGTAAAGCCGGTTATGTTCTGGAAAAGAACAACAACGGAGGTCGGGACTTTCCCGGAGTTTATAAGGTACGCCGGCCGCCCCCGTAAGACACTATCGGTTGGACCGGAATGACGTCAAGCCTCTGAACGGTTCGAATGCTCTAGGACTAAGGCGTAGTTCCTTCTCCTGTTCGAGAAGTGTACAATTGACTTTGATTTCTTATTTTTTAGACTTGATTTTCTTTTCTATTTCGTATGGATAAGGCGCTGGAAACGTCCTGCAGAAGTTGCATCCAAAATCAGTAGCCTCGTGGCCCGAAGTAGGTTGAAAAACAGGATGCGAGGGCTTGTGCCCCCGGCATTCTTTTTTTTTTTTTTGTCAACACGCACATATCCGGCGTTTATCTTACATATCTTGACTTTTGTAGACATTTTGTCGTGAAAAAGAGCTTCAACGGTGTTTTTTGTTTTAACTTCAGGTAGAGCATCTTTAAGGCAGACGTCGAAAGGAGGCAACAAAAGGGGGAATTGGTAAGGACAATACAGGGGAAAAACAAAAACGTAAGAGCCAGCAGAATAAATAATAAATGAATAAATCAAGAACAAAACAAGAAAGGCCCCGCGGACCATTCTCGCTGAGACCCATAATTTTGTTGCTACCCGCCGTGGTTGCTCAGTGGCTATGGTGTTAGGCTGCTAAGCACAAGGTCGCGGGATCGAATCCCGGCCACGGCGGCCGCATTTCGATGGGGGCGAAATGAGAAAACACCCGTTTACTTAGATTTAGGCGCACGTTAAAGAACCCCACGTGATCGAAATTTCCGGAGTCCTCCACTACGGCCTGCCTCATAATCAGAAAGTGGGTTTGGCACGTAAAACTCCGTAATTTATTTTTTTAATTTTGTTGCTACCGTGAATACTTGAAGAAATGAAATGTGAGAAAGTTATTGAAAATGTGGTTTCCTCTCCTACAAATCCTGCAAGAAAGGAAAGAAAGATAATATGAAACCAGTTAAAAGATAAAATAGAGAATACCTGACGAATGCGATAGCAGAACATTTGCTGCCCACTCATTTGTAGGCATAACTGAAACGTAGCTTTCTGGCAGTTCATTTGAATAGTCTCACCTGTGGGTGTGACTGTTCGCATCAGTACACATGGCGACCTAATTGTAACAGGCCATGTGACTGACAATTCTTTCTTGTCTGAAACTTCCTCCAATTTACGCACTTCCGCCAGCAGTTCCGCAACACAACGCCAGGTTTCTTCTGTGATTGTTCTACTTTGCAGTGGGCCAAGGAGCCTGCGAATCTGGCAGTTCTTTTTGAGCTTCACGGCCGAAATTGCATGCGCATGTTTTAGATGATTTTATTTTTCGCATTGAAACAGTGACCCTCTATACGTACATAACCGCTCGAATAGAGTAATGTAAACGGAGTTAGAATTATATATGCTCACGAGATCAGGGACAGCATATATGTTGTACAAATAATTGTCGCCGTAAATATTTGCGCAACTTTCATAGTAACCGACGCAACTGAGAATTTACACGGTATCAACAAACGGCAGCTTTACGTGCCAGCGATGCACACAATGCAATGCCTCGTTCACTGCAGTACTGCTCGTTCTGGCCTCCGAAAGGCACGCACTGACGCCACTGCTCTCAGAGCACAAAGCCTCGCACTAACTGCCCCAGCACTGTTGTTGTTGTTGCGCGATTACTCATTGGTTAGCGCGCTCGACTCCGCAAATAAACATTGTTTCCAGTGGCGTAGTAACGGGAGGAAGGAGGGGTGTGTGGAGTGTGCCACAGGTGCCATTTAGTGGGGGGGGGGGGGGAGAGTCATATTTATTTATTTGTCTATTATATGTCTATTATATGTCTATTATATGTCGTATGCCTGAAGACTCCCCTCTTTTCGCCAGCTTGACTGGGCGTAAATAGTAAATAATGCTCATGTAACCAGCAGCCCGAGCTCGTGTACCCGATGTATCAGATGCGTAGCGGCGCTGAATGGTCGGCTACAGCTTTATCAACATCCTACGTAGCAATTGCGCGAATGCGCGGGATAAAAAAGATTAATTCGCCGGGTGGTCACTAAAATATACTCGCCTTAGCACAACATTTCATGTGCGGTGCGCCCATCATGGTTTGTGCGTCGTCAGTGTGCATGCAGTGTTCCACTTATCAGTTTTGTATCGTTCGTCGTATTTTTGTATCACTTTCGCGGTGTTTAATTAAAACGCGGTCTCCTAGTCCTAGCTGACCGTCTCTTCATCATTTTCTTGTTGTTGTTGTTTGACTTCATGTCACAAATACAGTGTCTTGTTTTAGCTGCACGGAATTTTACATAAAGGTGGCTCTTGTCAGAGTATTCCCCCGATATTCTATCAGGTTGTGTGTCTTTGTGACCACTGGGAACTCCTTATCGTCAAAGATGTGGCAGATAATTAATAAGGGTGTCATAAATAACTGCTTAATTAGCAATTATAGAGGTAACATTGCAATTCGGTTATTGAGAGCCAAAGTCACACTATGAACTCAACAAAAAACTTTTTCTCTAAGCAAAGTCGTCTCGGGTGGTAGAGCCTGCAGTACTTTGCCACTGCGAGCGGCCCGGTATGACAGTATACCGAAAGAATAGGAAGTAGCGCACAAGTGACGTCGATCTCTCTGTCCTCTCCATTGCGAGTGCGGGCCAAGAGTAGCGCAACTCTCTCTCTCTCTCTCTCTCTCTCTCTCTCTCTCTCTCTCTCTCTCTCTCTCTCTCTCTCTCTCGCATGACGACGCCAGGAATCGACGCGAAGCGTGCTCTGTTCCTTTCCCAACCTTGTGGCTCTACCGAAGCTCGGATAATCACGTTTGACAGGAGCAGCAAATGAAGACAGGCTTTGTGGATCGGAATGAGGAGAACTCGTAATTGCCATAGCACTGGCGCCCGCGCAGTAGGGAAGCAGCTGGCGTTTTCCAATAGGTTGGGGAGATCAGCGTCACTGACACGCTATTTAATTTCATTTTCGTTTGGGTTCAGGGCTGCCCACAGCCAAAATACCGCACGCCGTTATACCTACGACGATTTTTTGTGAAGTTGTTGTTGGGCAACATATGACTGTCGGGGTTCAATTTTGCGAATGCAATTTGACTCTAACATCGTTAATTAAAGCTTTATTGAAGTATTTTTGCTACTTGTGCGCCTTATTTTCCAGGAGGCCGCATCTGTATTGGCTGGCAAGCTTTACAGTCTGGCAGCAGATGTGCAAATGCGTCTATCACAAGTTATCAGTGCAGCACCCTGTGTTATTTGGTGCAGAAAATAATACATGGTGTGTATGCCTGCTACATTCGCGATCTCTGGGAACGAAATACAAAAAAAGGGGGGGGGGGACATGCGTGGTATCCACGGCGGCTGTGTTGGTGTTGAAACATCAACCCCCCCCCCCCATCCTTCCGCGGAAATTTTCGATATCCTCGCCTTCCTGAATACACCCTGGGGGGAGGGGGAAGGGGGGACATGGGAAGGGGGGGGCAGAAGGCCTAAGGGCCTTGGGTGCCAGACGACCTAGCTACGCCACTGATTCTTTCTCTGTCATGATTTCAAATCTCGGTAGAAGCGGTTGTGGATGAAGTTTTTTTTCTTCGCACTGTAGTAATGCCGAAGCTGGCGATGACAATGTGACCTAACGACGACAAAAACCGTCGTTGAGTGTCGTCGATAACCAGAACGGCCGTCGTCAGCATAAAACAACGGACGGACAAGGCAGAACGAATTTCCAGCGCTCCTGCTTTCTATCTTTGTGTGTGTGTGTGTCTGTATAGTGAACTCCGTAGAGAGATTCCAGCGCACAGTATATAACATTACAACCTGTGTAAAAAAATACAAAATGAATCAATCAATTAAAAAAAAAAACTTCATCTCTGTAATGAAGAACTGCCTCATTTATTTGAAAGTCATTGGACTGAAAAGCGAGGGAGTAATGTGTCCTGCTTTCTTTGTCTATGTGTATAGTGAATTCCATAGAAAGGGTTCAGCGTGCAGCGTGAACCTACAACCTGCGTATTTCAAATCGGACGTTGCGGACCGTGTTCAGCGAGGCAAATCCTGCCATCTCCAGTAAAAAAAAAAAAAAAAAAAAAAAAAAGAAAAAAGAAGAGAGAGAGAGAGAGAGAGAGAGAGAGAGAGAGAGAGAGAGAGAGAGAGAGAGAGAGAGAGAGAGAGAAATTTGGGTGTGGAGCGCATTGACTTTTATATAATCGCCGTGTTTTTTATAGATGAACCCGTTGGGGAAACTATGCTTCTGGGTGCGCTCGTCGAACATCTGCGGTCTGGGGAAATTCCCGAAAGATTTCGACACGATTGGCCGAAAGCCAGCATCGGGCCTCAATGGTGCCGCACTAACGCAGGGTTTTTCTGTCTCGTCTTTAACGGCATTCGAACAACAAACAGCAGCGTTCAATCAGACCGTCGGTCGGCGGGTGTTGCTGCTTTCCCAGCTCAGATATGCATCGCGGCGCGCGCATAATGACATCTGCCCATGATAACTTATCGTGCTCGTTTGGTGGGGGCGGCTTTTGAGAACGTGTACAGCCTGACTCGTGCTCCACGTTCTGTTCCAGCGGAAACTCTACCGAAGCACTGAAGAAGTTCAAAAGGCGAAACCCAACAATGATGCAGCTTAACGGGATTAACGGATTAACGGAAGCTTAACGGATTTTCCTTTCAAACTCAAATGCAGTAGATTTAGTTTTCTTGAAATATCGACGCAACCTAACCTAACCTAACCCAACCTAACCTGACCTGCAGTGAATCTATGTGTGGACGTGCTGGTAAACGTACTTGGGGATCATCTTGGCTTCGAAGTTGGCGCACCGTGGTGTTACGTCACCCACTGGGAGCTCGTCTGCTGTCGCTGAAATGCTCTGTAACCTAACTTAACCGAACCTTCCTGACCGAGTCAGAGCTGGGCGACGGGAAAGTTGCCTGATATGTGCGTTCCCCTACAATTCTTGATTAAAAAATAAAAAAATAGAAAAACATACGCGCGTATCAGAGTATCCTGTCACACGCGCATTGTTTAAATGAAGCGTCGTAAAGAATGAGGGAATTGTCCACAAGTATTTATCGTTATCCCACTGCGGTTAAAGATTAGGTTATATGATGCATTGTTTTGCTGCGCTAAGCTGTATACGTATCGAAACGTCCCTGTAACGTCACGGTACCTTATGACGTCACGGCTGCCTTTAACCTCGGGGTTCATTGTGATATTATACGGTCACTTGTAAGATCGCGGCAGCCGGCCGGTGCAGAATGTGACGACAGTACAAAGTGCCGTTCAAGTGAAGAGAAACCTTGAGTATTGCTTCTCTAAGCACTCGTTTTTGCGTTGCTGTGTTACGCGTTTTGCTGTGCTACCTGGCGTTGCTATGTCACGCGTTACGTCTCATTGCAGCGAAGCTGCTTAGCACAGTGATTGACCTGGGGCTGCTTAGTCGGTGTACCTTTATTGTAAACAACGTTGCCTATCACTAGTGTCGGTGGCAATGCATAGTAATTCTACGGGAACCGATTAATTCACAGAAAGCGGCACTACGCCTCTAACATCTTCGCAAGTATTGTTTAATCAAACTTCCAAACAGACCCCGAGTTTAAGGAATGCACTGGAACTCTGTGAAAACTGTTGAAACCGGATACTTCGCCCCTAAGAACACCTTATGTTGAAAGAATGCTTATGAAACGTACTCATCCTGCTAAATTTACGCAGGACTCATTTGGATTCGGACTCGTGACTTAACATTTGATATGCGGGATTTCACAGGTCTCTCACCGGCTAAAACCCGTCCTTTACTCTACTAGGAAAAAAAAAAACAATCAATAGCTGGCCCGTATGACATTGACCTCTACTCAGTGGGCGTCATGCAAGAGCCACAGTGCTAAGTTTATTTAAATTTTTGTTTTTCACTCTATGATACCCTTAGCTTCGGGAGTCGACAAATCGAAATGGGGTTTTCAGTTTCGGCAAGTTCGCATTTATAGTTTGAAAATTTCCTCTGATGTTACCTCTGTTTTGGTTGAGTTGAGCCTTTGGCAATGTTTCAAAATACCGTTGGTGTTGTTTCATTAACGGAAGGAGATGCCCTGCAAAAAATGTACTGAAGGCTAGATTAAACTGTTTTCTTTTAGGTTTATTATTATTATTCTTTTTTGGTCATACAGTATTGCGAGCAACAGCCTTCTCCACGTGTCGTTTTTCTTTGTGTTACAGGGGAAAACAACAGAAACCGGGAAATTCTCTTAGGCTACACGTCGCTTTTGTGCATACTACGTAAGTGCAACGAAATGAGCCCGCTCGGTAAGTCTTAAATATAGTGCAATGACTCCTTAGAAAGTAAAAGAAAAAGTGCACCCGTATGCACAAAACTTCTCTTTCGCAAAAAACTTTTCTCATTGGCCACTGCCTGGGCATCCGCCACTGGCGACAGAGAACGGCGTTTAACGAGTTGATTACGTCGGCAGGGACGGTAGTTACATGAGAACAATTTTCTGAACACGAACCCTTGGCATTGAAGCGCGCATTCACAGCAACGCGTGGGGCAGACTGGTCAGTTTATTTTTTCCTTTATGCACGATATTTAAGGGGTGTCGGCGCCTTCATGTGGCTGCAGCCGCTTCCTTTCGCATCCTATATATGTGATGTCATGTTGATATGATTAATAAAAATCGGGCCCCTCGGTTAAGCCCCTATCTTCTCGTTTATTAGAAAGCGAGGGTCTCGAATCCGACAACATTGATGCCTTCAAGTAGCACGTGTGGGTTTATTGACCAGTTGCCTTCACCCAAAATGATCACGTTCTCGTGACGCCTGCGGCAGAAAGGATGTTCCACGTCCGCAGCCACGATTTGTGAGCGGTGGCGCTGGCTAACACTCCCAGGGTTAGTTCTAGTAGTAACACATAAATACCCCAGAAAGCAGATAGGAAGACGGCGCCGTGGTAGCTCAATTGCTAAGAGCATCGCACGCGCAATGCGAAGACGTGGGATCGTTCCCCACCTGCGGCAAGTAGTTTTTTTCATCCACTTTCAATTCCATTAATTTATATTTTTTTTTTTTCAGTTAGCAAGTGCAAGTAATTTTCCCTGCGTTGTCCTTGGTGTCTTTATTTGTTGGCTTCTTATGTTATGATTAATAAAGATCGGGCCCCTCGGCTAACTCCCTTTCTTCTCGCACGTGTACCTAGTTCACTCTACACTATGCCATCGTCAGCCACACTCTCTCCCTTTCCCTTTTCCTTACGCAGAGTAGCAGGCCCCCACTACGGCGTGCCTCACAATATAGAGTTTTAGCTGGGCGTCCGCAACCACCCACGTACGCAGCGCGCGAGGTTGTGCTTACGTAGCGAAGCGCGCGCGCACGGAATGGCAGTAGTTGACGGGACGCAAAAGTTGAGATGGGTATTGCTGACTTGCACGTGCCGGAGCCGGTATGTGTGCTAATCAGCGCCGCCATATATTCCCCCTCCTGAAGCTGTGTAGCCAATATCAGCCGCCAAGAAGTCAAACCACAAGCCGTTAGTCTCATATCTTCGGCAAGAGTAGAATCTAGTACACTCTAGGCAAGAGCCACATCTAAAAATGCGCTCTCGTGGACACGCGAGGGCGTCCCTCACACCCCGCAGCGGACGCAACGCAGCTTTTGAAAAGCTGCGGTCTCACGCAAGAGAACGCGCGTGCGTGCTCCTGCCTACTGCGCCAGCGCACTGTCGCCTCCGCGGGCTGCTGCGGACGCCCGACTGAAACTGTCTAATCATGTCGTGGTTTCGGAATGCGAAACCGCAAGATTTAATGTAATGTTGTCCGCACGTAAACGGGCATATAAGCGAGCTATTGCTTACTTTTGCCAGTCATCTACGAAAGTTCCTGCTACCGGTCGCTTAAAAAGACAAACGAAGAAAATATCACCTCGTGCTTTTTTATCTAGTTGACTCTCGATTAAGGTTCCCTCTAGCTCTTGAGCCGCAACTGGCCGAGCTCCAGCGTTCTTATTGCCTTTTATTTTTTAAAATTCTGTCCCGTTTCGTCTGCGCGTTGATCCGGAAGCTCGCGGCATACCAAACGTGTCTGACATCACGTCCTGCCGGTGTGCAACCTCTCGGTCGCGTATCGCTCGTCGCTACAGGCTTGATTCTCGGTTCTCAGCGTGGTAGCGGAAGGTGCAGAAAGCGAAAGTGTGTCAGCGGTGCGTGTTTGGCGTTATTGCTTAAACGCGTTCAAGGCTACGTTGCGGAGGCCCACGGCGGCGTCGCCTTCGACCGAAAGAAAGCATTCCGGGGGACTCGGCGCGACCTTGCCTCCGGCCTCTACTTCGCGCTCGACTCGGGTGAGTTCACGTCCGAGTTGGCGTTACGCTCCGAACTTCAGGAGCATAGAAATGCTAGGCAAGTTGCTATCAGTATTAATGGTTGAAAGGGGAAAACTTAGCAAAAAAAAAAAAAAAAGAGTGATAGAGAGAATTGACTCGCTAACCCGGCCCTGCGGAAGTGGATGCCCAGCGAAACTGTTGAAAACCACTACTACAGCTACTGAGGGGGTTACGCAATGCTTTATGGCTTTAGAGTAATGGTAGTAACTGTAATATTCACAGCACGCCGCCGCTGGTCGTATTGCCGTTTCTTTTCCCTTTGCCGCTCCCCGGATTCACGCTGCTTCTCGGGAGTCCTAAAGCCCCTCCATCCACGCGCCACCGCCGCTTTCTTCCGGTCGGCGGAAACGTGTATGGAGGGGCTTTAGGGAGTCCTAGCTATGCGTCGCCTACTCATAGCAGTGCTACGACAGTGAAGTCAGTTGCTATAGGCTGGTTATTTTATATATAAAAGCTAGTTACGTCACTTCATACGTCGCAAAAGATTAATCTTCACCGGAAAACGTATGCAAGGAGCGCTACGTGCTTCGCATTGTTATCAGGAGCGCCTTATCAATGATGTGGTTTGCATGCTTGTGCTGGGTGCTTGTACTTTAGTGAAACGAATGCTGTGCTGTATATTGTACGCGTGATAACAAAGAACGCATGCACTTTTCGCTTCAACCGCTGAAGCTTTTAGTTTTTTGCTGAAGGTACTTTTTTCCATGAGGACGTGCCGCGAAAAATTCCGACCAACTAGTGTGAGTTAGTGACTGAGTGAGTGTCAACTTTATTATTAGAAGGGGTGAGGGATAAGGGAGGCTAAGCTACGTAGGCTTCCAGGTTGTGCTTCACGATGGCGTCTTCCGCTCGTGCCAGGACCCGTGTTTGGATGTCTCGGTCGGTGCTGGAGAGAAGGGCCTCCCATTGTTCGTCGGTGGGGCGTGGCGAGACGAGGTCGGTGGGCGGGGGGTCTTCCGTGCAACCCCAGAGGATGTGGTTCAAGGAGGCAACGTCGCCGCACAGGCAGCAGCGTGGATCAATGACACCAGGGTGGATGTGCGAATAAACTAGGGGGCTCGGAAAGGTGCGGGTCTGGAGGCGATGCCAGGCGATCTCGGACCGCTTGGGAAGACTGCCATGTGGGGGTGGGTAGGCGTACCGTTCGAGGCGATAGTGTTGGGTAATGTCGTGGTAGGTGACCAGGGGCTCCGGCACCGGTGCGTCCGACGCGGAGGGGCCCACCGCTCGGTCGACGAATCCTCGAGCGTGTTGGTGAGCCGACTCGTTGCCGGGGTGACCCGAGTGGGCGGGGACCCAGACCTCGGATCAACTAGAGGCTAACAGTTAAAGCTAACAGGAAATGGACAAGTCGTGCGTTGCTCTAAATTCTTGCGTTTTACGCGTCAAAACCACGTTCTGATTGAGAGGTGCACGCCGTAGTGAGTGAGTGAGTGAGTGAGTGAGTGAGTGAGTGAGTGAGTGAGTGAGTGAGTGAGTGAGTGAGTGAGTGAGTGAGTGAGTGAGTGAGAAAAGTTTATTTAGAATCCGAACGATTCGCGTCCGGCGAGTTAGTAGGCTGGGGCACCCGCCGAAGTTACGGCCAAGAGTTCTTGCCTCTCGGCGGCTTCCTTGGCCCACTGGACTGCCCAGAGTTGGTCTTCCAGGTTCGAGCTGAGCAGCGCGGCCTGCCATCGTGCGCGGAGGCTGTTGATGCAGGCTTCGCTCGCATTGTCCTGTATTAGCCCCTGACATTCCCATAGCATGTGTTCTAGCGTGGCTCTGGTGTCACACACTTTGCATCTATCTGTTGTGTATATGTCTGGATAAATAGCGTGCATTAGTATCGGGCTATTGTATGATTTGGTTTGTAGTTGTCGCCACTGGACAGCTTGCGATCTAGTGAGCTGTGGATGGGGTGGTGGATAAGTGCACCTTTGCATCCTGTAATGGTTGGTGATGTCGTTGAACCATAGTTCTGAGGGCCCTTTCGAGGGTGTACGTTCGTCGCCGCTTGGAAAGTCAGTCCTCGAGCTATGTTGTGTGCCGCCGCGTTAGGGTTTGCCTTTTCTGTGTATGTTTAGCGCCTCAGCTGATCCGGCCGCTCGCGAAGTTGCGTACTGCCGTCTGGGAATCGCTGATTATATAGTATGCGTTGGTTTGTGCTATGGCTAAATCTATAGCCGCTTCCTCCGCCGTTTCGATGCCTGTCGTGTTTATAGTCAAACTTGTGCAGCATTGTCTGTTGTGGTTAAGTACTGCTGCGACAAAGCTGCGTTTGTGTTGGTATAACCTGCAGCGTCTGACTGCGTCCTTGTTCCTTCCGTACTTCTTCGCCATTTTCTTTGCCCTGCTTTTTCTCCTGTCCTCGTGGTGTACAGGATGCATATTCTTGGGCAAGGGGGGGTTCCTTGAGTTTGGCCCTTATTTCGTTGGGTATGTCCCGTTTGTCCCCGTGTTGTATGTGGTAGCGGATCCCTAATTTTTCTAGGATGTGTCTGCCCGGCGTCGTCTTGGAGAGGGGTTCGTATTGCGTTATACGTTGCGCTTCTATTAGCTCCTCTAGCGTGTTGTGCAGTCCCAGCTCTAGGAGTTTCGCCGTGTTCGTGCTTAGCATGAGTCCAATCGCCTGTTTGTATATCTTCCTAAGCAGGCCGTCTAGCTTCTTCTTTTCTGCGGCGCACCATCTGTGCTATGCCGCTGCATACGTGATCTGACTTATGACGAACGCCTGGATGATTCTCATACTGCTTGCTTCTTTCATTCCCTCGTGCCTGTTGGTGATTCTCTTGATCAATCGCATCGTCTGAGAAACTCTGGTTTCGATTTTGCGAATAGTTTCTCCGTTGGTGCCCTTGGCTTCTATGATCATTCCCAACACTCTTATTCTCTCGACTTTAGGTATGGGTTGTCCATCTTGGGTCATGAGTTGTATGTCTTTGTAGGTTTGTGTGTTGTAGTTCTTGGGTGGTCTCCCCTTTGGCGTTTGTATGTACAGTAACAGCTCAGAATTTTCGGCCGAGCATGTTAGACCGGTGCCTTCTAGGTATTTCTCGACTGTTTCAACAGCTCCTTGTAATCTATGTTCAATCGATCCATCACTGCCATCGTTTATCCATAGCGTGATGTCGTCTGCGTAGATTGTGTGGTTAAGGCCTTCGATTATTTGCAATTTGCTAGGAAGACCATTCAGAGCCAGGTTAAAGAGCATAGGTGATATAAGTGATCCCTGCTGTGTGCCTGCACTGCCGATAGGCACTTTCTTGGACCTTGGGTTTAATTTTGACAACCTGGAATTACTTAACGTTCACCCAATGCACGGTACGCGAGCGCCTTTTCAGAAATTCCAGAAATTCGCCTGCCCCCGTGCTTTGGGCTGCCTGCTTTCTTCGCAAAGCGATAGTACTGTGGTCCGCGGAGCAGCCCGTAAGCGCTTAGCGCAGCGTGCTTCGTCATGGCGCACGCTGCCATGACGAACTGTTCTTTTTTTTCATGTTTCTTTATACGTTATGGAGCGATAGAGAGAGAGAGAGATAAAATAAGATAATGCAGAGAAAGGCAGGGAGGTTAACCAGAGGTACTTCCGGTTGGCTACCCTGCGCAGGGGGAAGGGTTAAGGGGGGTAAAGAGAGAAATAAAGTGGAAGGGGGAGATAGATAGAAAGAAAGAAAGAGAGACAAGCACGAACAAAGCGCGTACACTACAGAGCGGTAAGGGGCAGCATTCTTAGAGTCTGTCGTGAAGCCCCGTAGACCGCAGGAACCTTAATAACGCGAGTAAGGCCTTCAACGCGGATGTTCTTTCGGAGCATTGGCCTAAAGCTTTTAGTTCTGATAGTGGACGATCGTCCAACTGGTCCAGTACTCTGCACATCACTTGTCTCTGAGCACTATATCGCGGGCAGACACAGATAATATGTGCGAGCGTCTCGTCGATGTTGCATGTGTTGCACGTGGGGCTGTTGGCCATTCCAATGAGGACAGCATATGAGTTCGTAAAGGCAACGCCTAGCCACAGACGGTAGAGCATGGTCTGTTCACGTCGTGGTAATCCAGGCGGGAGGTGCATCCGTATGTCCGGAGACAACGAACGCAACCGGCACATGGTGAAGACATTTGAGTCCCACAGGGGCAAAGAACAATCACGGGACACCAATCGCAGCCCAGCCGCAGCGTCTGTTCGCGAAAGCGGAATGCAGACTCGTTGACCACTTTCATGTGCAGATAGGGCGGCTTCGTCGGCGTGGTCATTCCCGCTGATGTTACAATGTCCTGGGAGCCACCTAAAGATTATGTTGTGTCCCTTCTCATGGCTTTGATGGTATATGTGCCGAATTTCTGAGGCCAGTTGTTCATTGGGTCCGTGGCGCATTGGGCTTCGTATGCACTGAAGGGCTGCCTTGGAGTCACTAAAGACTGTCCATTGTTGCGGTGGCTTCTGCTTAATGAAATCAAGTGCAGCACGGACCACCGCGAGTTCTGCACCCGTCGATGTGGTCACACATGAAGTTCTTAATTTGATTTCCTCAGATTTTGCCGGGATAATGACTGCAGCGGCAGAGCTGTTGAGTTTTACTGAACCATCTGTGTATGCATGTTGCCCGAATCTGTGCACGTTGTGAATGTGCTCCAAAGTTGCTGGTTTCAAAGCTTGCAATGACGCTCCAGCTTTCTTTCTGATTCCTGGAATTGTCAGTTGCACTTTTGGCCGGTGCAGACACCACAATGGATCTGATAATCGTGTAGCGGGCGTGAATTCTGATAACAAGTAGGACTGATGTCTTACAATAGTTTTGGCAAAAGTTGAAAGTGGCCTTTTTGCTGGCAAGCAAGCAAGATGGGAGGGAATCCGAGTCAGGTGTCGGATTTGCGCTCTCAGGACAACTGAATCAATGTGGACTGTCAAAGGAACGTCTCTGGCTATGACCACTGTCGCAATGGATGACGTAGTTTTGGGGAT
Organism: Dermacentor variabilis; assembly: GCF_050947875.1. Lineage (NCBI taxonomy): Eukaryota > Metazoa > Arthropoda > Arachnida > Ixodida > Ixodidae > Dermacentor > Dermacentor variabilis. The sequence continues at coordinate 20,806,627 of NC_134577.1, forward strand.
GCCGAGACAAGTCCTGAGTGCTTGGGCTTGCACTCTCTGGAGCTTGCGGATATTCATAGTGCAAGTATTTCCTAGTACAGGTAAGCTGGGTACCGCAGGAAGCCCAAAAACAGGGCTTTATATAGTTGCAACATTGACGGTACTGTTGCGCCCCAGGACTTCCCGCCGATAAACGCAAGAAGGTCCACAATGGCGGCCAAACGCTTTGTCATGTACGAGATGTGAGGGCTCCAAGACAAGTCTCTATCAATGATGACGCCAAGAAATTGGTGCGTTCGTCTATATCGTATAATTTGGTCAATAATCCGCAAAGCATACGGGGCCATTGCTGTGCGAGTAAAAGCAACGAGTGCACATTTCTCAGCGGAAAGCTCCAGGCCTTGTCTTCTTAGGTGTGCCGACACAACTGTTGAGGCTTTCTGAAGTTGTGCGCGGACTTGTACACGTGTCATGCCTGAAGCCAATATACAAATGTCGTCTGCATATACGAAGAGCTGAACGGTTTGCGGTAACGAATCAGCGAGACCAACAAGCACCAGGTTGAAAAGGGTAGGGCTGAGTACTCCGCCTTGCGGTACACCACGACTGGTATAGCTAGGCGGCGTTGGTGCGTCTTCAGTCAAAATAAAGAAAGATCTGCCATTCAAATAGTTGCCTATCCAGCGAAAGGTGTGTCCACCAATCCCTACAGCTTTTAAGGCGGCCAGAATTGCACGATGGTCTACATTGTCGTACGCACCTTTATCATCAAGGAATAGGGCCGTAGTGATTCGTTTCAGATGTTTCTGGTGTCGTACGTATGTCACCAGGTCGATAACGCTATCTCTTGACGAGCGGCCGCGTCGAAAACCAGCCATTACCTCTAAATAGACGTTGTGAAATTCCAAGTACCATTCTAATCGTGTAAGGATCATTCTCTCCATTACCTTGCCGACACAGCTGGCCAGTGCTATCGGAGGGTAAGATGACAATTCCAATGGGGATTTGCCAGCCTTGAGTAGTGGAACAAGCCGACTGGATTTCCACGTTGTAGGGACCAGGCCGTCACGCCATGATGCGTTGTATAGGCCAAGAAGGGCATCTCTGGCCTCTTGACCAAGGTTTGCAAGCGCAGACTATGTGATGCCATCGTGTCCTGGTGACGAAGATCGCCTGCATCCAGCAAGTGCGGCCTCCAGTTCTTCTATGGAGAAAGGAGCATCCATACGAGGATCTTTGAAGCAAGGGGGAACAATGGGAATAGGTGCGCAGGGTGAATACGTGAGCGCTGGACCCGCGATTCTTGCGCAGTAATCTTCGGCTACCTCGACTTCTCGGCGTCCTTGATGTAGGGCTAAAGACTTAAATGGACGACGCTGTTGAGGAGCTCTTCGAAGTCCACGGATTGTTGTCCATACAACCGACAGAGGTTTACGCGGGTCGAGAGACTCACAAAACGATTTCCAGCGCTGATTTTGCAGTACAGCAAGGCGACGCTGAATTTTCTTTTAAATGCGTCTGGCCTCTCTAAAGTCGTAGAACTATTTGGTCCGTCTGTACCGTCGCTCCGCTCGCCCGCGGATTGCACGGAGGCTCTGAATTTCCTAATCAAAATCTGTGTATTTCTCTAATGGCCGAAATGAACGCATAGCATCCTGCATAGCCTTGGCGATCTCAAATTCTAGTGTGGACGAAATGCCTTCGTGTCATGCATCTTCCATAAGTGATTTAAACACGGGCCAATCTATTGTTTGTTAAAAATTTGATGGAACGGATTTGGTGAGGCCTTTTATCTTCAGGTAGGTAGGAATATGGTCGCTTCCTTGAGTTTCTATATCTGCGAACCAATGGACGCAGCGAGTGAGGCATCGCGAAACAAAAGCTAAGTCTAAACAACTACTGTACGTCCGGCCGCGCAGAAACGTGGGACTGCCATCATTTAGGCAACAAGGTTCATGGTCGAAAGCAAAGGACACGAAGTTTCTTACTTTGGAAATTATCTGGTTGCTTCCCCAAAGTGAATGATGCGCGTTGAAGTCCCCAACAAAAATCCATGGACCAGGTGTCGCATCTATAACGGCACTCAGTCTCTGCCTATCGAAACGACTTGATGGAGAAAGGTAAACGCCCACTAAAGTAAACGCAAGTTTTTGTTTTTTCACGGTCAAACACACATACTGATTACTGTCAAGTCAGTTCACACGGTATGTAGATGATCACTTTGCTAATGTCATTACAAGTCGATGACACATGAGGTTCATAGCCTGAGATCCGGACGGGTTTCTGTAGCTTCGGTTCACAGACGACAACAATGGGGAATCGACTGGTGAAAGCGAAATGGCGAAAATCAACGTGAGATTTCAGGCCACGGGCATTCCATTGCATAATAGATGCTTCCTTGACTTGTCTGAAGAACGGCTGACGCGGTAGAGCCTTTGTGCTTGCTACTCTAGGCTCGCAAGAACCGGATCCAAGCCGTCCAGCACTTGTAGTGCACCTCAAGCCGATGGCGCCTGCATGTCATTTATCAACGCGCGAATGACTTTCATTAGAGATTTTATTATGGCGATTACTTGCTTGTCTTGACCTCGCAAGTGATCTGTGCCCTCATTGGTGGGTCGGTAGTCCACCGTCGACCTTTGTTGGGCTGGATGACTTAATGTCGGAAGTGCAGGGTCAGTCGTTTGCAGTAGAGGTAATCACTGCGTCACCAGACACCGTGTTAGTGTGGGTGAGCGCCTTGGGAGCACTAGCCTGAGGAAGTAGCGTCTGTCTTGCGACGGTATCAGTATTTCTAGTAGACGAGGATCGTCTGCGGTGACGGCGGACACGATGCAGTCGCACTTTGGTGGCGGCCCCTCTGTGAGTTGAGTTGTCTCTCACCATTTGTTTTAGGACTTTCCGCTCTGTCTTGTATCTCGGGCAGTCTTTCGACGATGCTTCATGGGGACCAGAACGATTGGCACACTTGAAGTGAGTCGCACGGCTAGCATCAGCGCCGTGCTGCTCAGAACATCTTGCGCACACGGTCGAATTTTCGCATATGCCGCTGGCATGCCCGATCTTCAAACAATTACGGCACTGAAGTGGTCTTGGAACGAACGGTCGCACTGGATGACGTAAAAAATCCAACTTTCACGTGAGACGGCAAGATACCTCCCTTGAGAGTTGCCCTCATACAGCGTGAATCTCCTAGGCGACGGATTTCAATAATGGTTACATCTGCTGTGGCGGGGGTTTGACCAAAATAGGCAGATCGTTGTCGTCGTTTGACTCATCGACATCATTAATCACACCTGATATAGTATTGCTGTCCTGTGGTATTATGGTGCGAACATTTATCTTGCCCAGCATTTTCTCTGTACTCAAGATATCCAATGCTGCTCTATTCTTGACATCAACAGCGAGAATGTTCTTACGGGTGTTAACGGATGGAGCGATAGCTGCTCGGTGGGCCAATGTGTTATCGCTCCGCGAAGAAAGCAGACGACGGAAAGCAGGGCGAAGGGGGTGGGGGTGGAAGGGTATGCGCATTGCTCAAATGGCGACACCCTCTCTATTATCTTTTTTAATCGAAAGCGTTGTAGCTACTGCTTGCGTGTTGCAGCTCATGTTGAGCGCGATAGCACAAACTCGTGTCCAAACCCCCAGAATGGCAGTGCCGAGGTTACACAACGGGTATGTGTCCTTAAACATATTAAAGCGGTTGCACCCCATTCTTAACCGACACCTCCGCGTCTACCACGGCCGCTTGACGGTTAACCAGCGCAACGAAATTGCATCCAGAATACTCTATGTAAATATACTGCGTAGATTCAACTGGGGTGCAGCGATTACAAGATTTACTGTGTCGATGTATCATTTCATTTGGCACTGTGGTCCTCAGCGAATAATAAGAAGGAAGCGTTTATTTGTGGCGATGCTTTGGCCCTGTCGCCAATTGGCAACGATATTGCCGCTTCGTGTGCCTGCAGTAGTAATCTGTGGTGTGTCACTACATTGTTTTAATGCTAATTGTTCAATGTTACAATGTCATGTTCAGTGACATGACAGACCAACTCGACCAGTTCTCGCTTCCACTGAGCTCCGGGCTTTGCTGGTTCTGTTTTTTGCGTGGTCTGACGAAGTGATATCGCACTAAACGTTTTAACACCTCAACAACTGTATAGAGGGTGCTGTTCCTATGTAAATCACATAGGAACAAACATGATTATGGTACAGGGCATATAGGATTTTCCAATTGGGTTGTCTTCTCCCGCGGATAAATACCCTCACCCTTAAGGGGCAAGAACGAATCGTTGATGAGGACAAATGAGGTATTGTTTCTTGGCGGCCGTTTGTGACAGTCAAACACGACGAAAGCTGCTACAGATGACACGAGAACAGCATGACGTAAATTTGCATAGCTATGAGGACCGTCTTGATATAGCGCGCAACGGGACCGCTCAACAGAAACGAAGACGAACACAGTTGCGCACGTGTTCGTCTTCCTTTCGGTTGTGCCGTCCCGTTGCGCGCTACGTCAGGATGGTCCTCCTGTCAGAATACCAACTAACGCAACTCTTTTATTGCATAGCTATGTCGTTGTCAAATTGTCCTGTCGGATACTTCGAAGTGAGTTATAAGTGGTCATAATTAGTACTCTCTTTTTTTAAAACTATGGCTTCTCTTGTCCTCAGATGCAGTTTGAGCCCGCCATATCGCGTACAACTTTTATTGTGATAGGAATTATATGGACACTCCAGACGCATTTCTGCCGTCGGCGTCGGTGTGACGTCCTCAGGGAAGTCCGAGCACGATAACATCGTCGCCGCTCACCGTATGCTGCACGTGCGAGTGAACTCGAACGTTTGTTTGTTCGAGGTCACCTGAGGATCGCGGATCAGTCTCGCGCGCGCAGGAGAGGAAAGCGGGTAGGAAGCCCCGCCGGGGGTAGGGGGCGCGCAATTCCGGCGGCTGCTGCATATGGCCAGGCCGCGCGGGCGCCTTATCTTGAAAGCGATCTGCGATGTGGACAAAGTTCGCCGAGAGCTGGTGGCTTCGTATGCACCGTGCTTTCGACGCTTTTAGTTCGCTTTGAAGCGACAGGCAACACGAAGGTCAATTCGCTCACTGCTGCTGCCGCACTTTCTCACCCCGGCGTTTTGACAGCGAATTTCCGCGGCCATCGAGTGAGGTGTGTTCATGTTCACCTGTGTGCATGTGATATTGTTATTGTTATTTTAGTAAGCGAATGTTTACATGCTTATACGGCCGATAAAGCTAGTATCCTCACTTCGTATAGCTAATTTGCGATCGCAATCGATGCTTCTCCTTTCGGGCGAAACTGCGATTTCTTTCATAGCCTTAAGGGACAACTGCAACGAAATTTCACTTTGCCTAAGCATGTACCACCACATAAGTATATGCTATCACTGAATCAATTTTGGAAAAGTTGCAGGTCTGGTCTGCAGCAGCTTCTAGAAAGCACCTAAGTATACGACGCGTGCATCCGGCCGTTGTCGCTTTGACGTAAGTTTCAGCATTACGGTTCCGAGATTACTAATGGACTTCGAGAACTCCGGTAGAAACAGAAGAAAAAAACATAATACTGATAGAGCAAAAGAGAACAGGACAGCGAGGACCTCGCTGTCCTGTTCACTGTTTGCTTTTATTTTTTTCGTTTCCTCCGAAGCGCTGGAAATACATCAGGTATTTGAAATCCAACTAGCCCAGCATTCTGTCGTAACCCTCCGATATTTTTCAGCGTCCGCAGATACCGCATTATCTGGTAGGCCAGGCCGATCGATCGAGGAGATACGCGTTCTAGGCTATGCGTCTCTTTATTTCGTGAAGAATGCGATTTCAATAAACCAGTTGTTAGTCTGCGTTCGTCCTCTCTTCTTTTACCTCGGTGTCTCGTCCCCAGCGCAGTTTAAGTTGACGAAGTAATGTCTTACCGACTAGCCACCCAACACACTCCCCTCGAGTGTGCGTCTCTTGTTTGTTTTAACGACTTTATTAAGCGAAATACCTACTATGGTCTTATGCGGCGAGCGGTAATGACGGCGTTCTTTTTTCAGCTTTCAACGTTGACAACATTTCAAAGTGTTGCTCCGGAGCTCATTAGACACACGTGTTACCTGTTTGAGGAGTGAAGTGCGACTATATACATACATATACACACACCTTTTTCCATTTTGATAATGCTAACGCTTCGCGCGGGCGACGTTTTTTGCGGTGGTCGCAGGGGTCCTCGGCACCCCAAACAACGTCGTCCGCTGTGAATGTCAAGTTCGTCGGACGTGCAGCATTTCTTGAAGGTAGTCTGGATAGTCTACAGACTGATTTTTGCTGAGTGGCGCGCTTACGGTGACGATCTCGCGCGCGAGTTGTTGCGTTTGTCTGGTATCGCGCGTGCGGGGGACGATATTGCGCGCTCTGCACGAGAACACCTGATTAGCGGTAAAGTCAGTGCCGCAGTCACGAGCACTGAGCCAGACGCAAGAGGATGAAAGAGCATCATCGCGGCGCTAGAACACTTTAGAAAATGACATAGTTTCGTTGTCTGCGCGCGCGACTGCACGGCGTGGGAACAAGCAGACGAAACAAAAGTGCATCCCTCTTGCTGCCGTGCGAAGTAAGACAAAAACACGAATGCGTTGAGTTTGCGTGTTTTTATTATTTATCTAAACTTTAGCTCGTCTATTGAAGCAACGGATTACACAAATAACCGATGTTGCCTTGAATAATTCTCGAAGTACGTGTCGCTGTGAGTGACGTCACAACACTGCCATGTGCGTAGCCGTGCTTGTGCGATTGACGTCGACTCTGCGGCTGCGAGGGAGCGCGGCGCCCGCGAGGAGAAGAGAAAACGGCTTTTGGTTTCAAATTTAGGCTCTTTGCGCGGCGCGTAGGGATGTAATACTTAGCAGACGCGATCGTTAGCACGCATTATATGCACTGCGCTTGTCAGGTCAAAATGGCTAGACCTGGTTTAAAGCGTCCGTGACGAAGGAACTCCGCTGGCTCTGCTCTTTTGCTAGCTTTGTTCTCGAATATAGGTCGACACCATTCTTCCGTCACGAATATAAGTGGATAGCTCAATTAGGGTAACATTATCGAAAAAAAAAAGACGAAAAGGTCTACGTATATTCGGATAAACACGGTCGGCTTACACGCGGTTCGAATTTCGTTGGAGTCGTGATACAAACGAGTGCACTTAAGGGTGTAGCTCGATGAGAGAAAACTCTTCCTCCTCGACGTGTCATCGCCGAGCGAATATCACTTCATTCGCCCGCTTTGTTCGCTGAACTGAAACGAACCGAAGTGCAGGAAACGACCGATTCTTAACCGCGTATTGCCCTCTTAGCGCGCTGCCTTTGCATGCTGTGGAAGCATGGACAGAGGCGGTACACGATTAGCCGCCGTAATTGTGTTCTGGTGCGTTGGGTCTTCTAGATATGCTGTGTACAAACGCGCACGGGGGGCTTTCCGCGAAGGTTTCCTAACAGACCGCACGAGATATTGAAATGCGCCGAAGGCTAGAGATGTGTGGGCGCAAAATAGGCAAAGAAAAACATCTCTTTAATCGCACGCGTGCTGTTGATGAACGGGTCGTTTAGCTTGCTTTTTTGCCAGCCACTTAATAAATACTCTGCCAGATTGCGGCGACTGACCTCGTCCTTGAAATGCTTCTCACGTGCTTCGCCATGCGGGCAGTCTGACTTTAAAGTCGCGGGCATCTGTGTAGCGATTAGAATCGCAGTGGCGATGCAAACAACTTCGGGAGTATTTAAAGGCAGGCCTGTCGCGTCGCATTTTTGATCCTATTTATAGCAAAAGACCGCGAGAAATTTTTAAAAAAATTTTATTAGTTACTGTAGGAGTAGCCTTTATGACCCGAAATGCCCCGTTGTGCAGGCGCGTCTTTTGCAGGAACATGAATCATCGCTTCGTGCGGGAATGGCACTGTGCTGTTGCGGAGGAAATGCCTTCTATAACGAAAAAGTGAGCTTCTTTCTTGCTTTTTTTTTAAAACGAAGCCGTCTTGGCGAGTTCTCGCAACCTTTCTTTGACCGTGTCTCTCCGAATAGCTCCACGCAGGACAGCACATACGTGTATACATAACGAATAGGCTCTCCACTGCTCTTACACAGTTGTGTCGCGGTGATCGTCTCCGTTTGCTACGGAATTACGCAATGAAACGACAAATAATACCTAAGTGTCCTTACTGCTGAAGCCAAGCTTTCCTTCTCTTTCTCCACGGGGTTTGGTTTCCTTTGGTCGGTCGTTTACTCGCTGACTGTTGTGGGCGGATCCCTGAGACTGTCGCGTGGGTCGCCTGGTGTGCATGGGTCTCCGCGTCTTGCCGCGTTCACGGCCAGGCACGTAATGGCGATGCTGGCTGTCTGTCTCTCATGACTAAAAATCGATCCACTCCGTTCCCCTGATTCAAGTCGCCCCCTTTTATTTGTGCTGTCTCCGATATACGTGGCCAACATATGACATCAGATTGTGTTCTTTCACTCGGGACGACGGGGAAAGAAGAATGAGGAATACAAGGGGTTAAGCCAGCGTAATACCACTTTCACGAGGTCGGTTTCCATAACCACTGAAACCGAAGACCATTGAAATCCGTGCGCCTAGTCGGCTTTGCTCAAGCTCGCCGAAGGGGGCCAGCCAATGGGGCTCGCGGATTTAAATCATCTCAATTTATTTAAATTGCGATCAATTGGAAGCACGCGAGTGAAGGTGGTGCAAAACAGGCTGGCTACGCATTCAATAGACGAGCAGTAGACAGAGGGATCACTCAAAATGAAACAGGGAGAGAGAGAGGGAGAGAGAGCGTATTAACCTGCACGGAATACCGCGCGTTACCGGTGACGTGAACTGCAGCAACAACGCTCCATTTGCGACACCTTGCCCGACTGCAGCGCGTTAGGCGCGTCTGCATTTTACATCTGAGTTGTTGTCGAGAAAAAAAAAAAAACGGGGCCTCATGTTAGCTTTTACGTAGGTCCCGAGACCTTCCACTAAGTGTTATATGGGTGATGACTGCAATTTTACTGCACCGGGGCAATTTACGGTGCAGTTTTACTGCGCCGGTAAACCAGGTACTCCGCAAAGTGCAATGCGTTTGCGGACAAGCTGTAAAACGGTCTAATAAGATGCGCAGATTGGAGAAAGAGGAGGACGCAAGGCAAATAGAAAGATGGTAGCGGGAGGTCTTTCAGGTAGGGTTCTTGTTTGCTACCCTACTTGAGGGAAAGGGAGCAACAAAGATGGGAAATGGGGGAGCGAATGAGCACTGAGCACTCGCGCCTGATGACGTATGGAACTGCCCACACGGTAAATCAGGCCAATTTGATGGCGTTGCCCAGGCCCGGTTGTTCTGCTAGCGTTCGAACTGCGTATTTTCGCAGTGGACGTGCGCGCAGCGACTGTTCTACAGTGCGAGAAAGAGAAACGCTTCAGAGAAAGGCTCAATATCCCCGAGCGGCCTAACGCTGCCGGAAGGAAGAGATTCTGAACGGTGTTTGCAGAGGCGGTATGTTCTATATTTTTTTTTGTATTGTCTATTCCGCCTTTCCCGTGCTGGGCAGCCAACCAGACACAATTCTGGTTAACATCCCTGCTTTCTCCCTTTCTTTCCTCCTCCTCCTGTATCTGACTCTGGGAACCACCTTCTATATGTAACCACCTGCAACAATGGCTTATAAACAATAATAAATTCGATTCTGATCCTTATAAAATACCGCTTCCTAGCTGTTACGTAACACCGATATTCGTCGTAAAGAATCAGAAACTCCAAGTCGATTGGAACGCTGCCTACTCCAAACGTTTTTCACCGTCACTGTCTCGCTCTTAATGAGCCCCTTATAAAGGCGGAGAGGCGGCATAAATACTTTCGTTACGAGGGCAACATGTTCGGTTGCGATTGCGGCTGCGCACCGATGCTGCCACCTTGTCACGCTTCTTGTGGCCTTGGCTCCGCTATGCAGAGATCGGACATGGACAGTGGCCATTCTTACCACACATTGTGACGCGCTCATGGACTTTATTGGGACAGACAGCCTCGCATTACAAAAGTCACTGCAAAAATTTTCATCGACATTGGTTGGTCGGGAGGGTGGATGGGAAAAGTGAGATAAGTGCAGGATTCTGGCTCCATTCCATTCCTGGACTGCTGCTGCTTTCCGTTGCCAGGTATGGTACAACAACAACAACAACAACAAAAAAGCTGTCGTGGCCAATGTTGTGACTTGTCTTCTGTTAGGACAACAACTGCTTTCCTCGACGGCGCTTATGCAGCGCAGTTTTCCCCACCGCCAACCGCGGGGAGGAGAATAAGCAAGTTGTGGAAGTCGAAATCCTGGAAGAAAAAAGAAAAAGGACATCATTTGCACATGTATGCCAATCTGAGCAACTGAAGTATGAGAGACAGTGAAGTCTGTATAATGCGACGTCTCGCACTATTTGGAAGTATACCAAGAGTCTCTCTTGGCGGTAATTCTTATGACGATTCATCACCGACGTCCCGATCATGCGGCTTCTTCGGGGGCACCCACGCAGGCCCCGTTGAGGGACAACGCACTCCAAGGTCCCCAGGGGCCTTAACGCGAACAGCTTTCACCGCTGCAGCCGTACGAACTCCCAGCTGACCTCCAGCGTGGAGGCTATGCAATCGCGGCGTCAGAAACAAAGAAATAACGAATTACTGGTTAAGAAAACAGCATGTACAAGTTGTATAGTTGAGTTTATGCGCAAGATAACATTTAATTTTATAGAGTTTGTCATTAACTTTCACAGCAAACTGGGGACTCCAACGCACGTTGCGTCGCATGCACCTTTCATATTGACCGTGCACGTCGTCGCACGCTGGCCTTCACCGTCGCAGGAAAGCCGTTGATGAACTCTCCTTACCAGCTTCGCTGCAAAACGGGGTGTTCAGGTACTCAAGGAGTAGAAGGGGAGGCAAGGGGGGTTGTGTTTGGCAGGTTCTTGCGGGGTCATTGTCGAAACGTAGGCTCCAGAGACGTTCCTTGTTTGACCACTGTCGATCCCTCCTGGTCTGCATCTAAACTGTGGACGTCTGTATTGTCTTGATTGTCTACATTATAGGGCTTTTTGTTGCACTCCGCACACTTCTTGTTGAGATGCGCTTCAATATGATGCAGGATTTTGGCAAGCGGACACTTAACAGGAGTGCACTGATCACTTCAAGTCTTCTTTTCCCCTATGAACCTCTGTCTTATTTGATTTGCAGAGATTTTTTTCTGTATCTGCTGTCTTTATGTCACCCTCAATAGACTCTCTTTTGACGTGCTATTGAACGACTCGCATGAATGCGGCAAACGAATACGCGGCCGTGATAGACTGATCATTTAACACACTGATCATCTTGTAAGCCTGTGTTTTAAGACGTGAAAATTCCGTTATGTATACATTTTTTTTTTCAACACAGTTTTTGTTGAGGTTCAATTGAGTATCGGTGCACGATTTTGACAAAGGTAATGTTCAGCAGCAATAACACGACTGAAGTGTATTAGACGCCGCTTCTCCACACCTTGTCTTGTCGAGGCGAAACGTGCGTCTCAAAACAGAATAACTTTATTTAATGAAAAGAAAAGGGGTGTTCGGAGCGGGTGGGTGGGTCCCAAGTCAAGCGTGTATCGAGGACGCATCGCGCCGGCTTTGAACGACGGTCGGGTCGGGCCTTTGTGTTTCAATCTAATCACCCTTGCAGTCGATGCATCGGACAGCGCATGACACATTCGTTGCCGGAGGAAATGGGACGCTGTCGTTCCCTTCGGCGCGTGTGTTGTGTGTGAGGGCTTGCCCTCGGACGGAAAGGTTGTCGTTCCTGTTTTGACGTGTGTTCGAGTTAGACACAGTGTAGTACATGGTTAAACGTGCGTATCCAAAGTGACGTGTTCTGCTGGGCAGCTTAAGTAAGACTGCGCGATCACTAAAGATCGTGAAGTTACAGCGCTTTATATACTCGCCCCGTGTTTAGGATTCTTTTTTTTTATTTCGCTGGGCTTGCCTTAAGGCAAATGCACAAAATAGTTCTTCTTTTTTTCTTTTGCCGGCTTACTTCAATAACCTGCTCAATATATACGAGTGTTTCAGGGACGACCGTCTTGGGTGATTTGTTGTGGACTGGAGACAAAGCGGTAATTTTTTTCTCATCGCAATTTGCAGTAGCGAAGAACGAAGCGGTAGTAATTCGTGAGATGAAAATTCGGCCGGACACGTAATCCCTATGCTGCAAAACGCGTTGCAAAAGATGAACAGCTTTGCACCGTTCAATTAACCGCTCGAGGAGAGCTTGTAGCGTAATATAGATCTCAAGATGTGTTGCTATATTTGCTCTATTTTTAATGCAGAAGCATTATATGGCCCATTACTCGAAGACGCGTCGGCGTGAACGATTGTACCAAAAGTGACCGACGGCGGTCAAATGGTTGGATTGACGTCAGGTTTCTCCGGGAGGTTCCTGCAAACAAAGTAAAATTAATGGCTTTGAAACATAAGAAATGGTAAATTTCGTTATGAGTGGCAAGCGAACCCGGGTTTCCCCGATGCCACGGTGGCTCTTTTCTTTTTGAATTATTACACGAGAGCAGAATTTTCCGCAAAACAGGACAAACAATAATAATATAATATTTGGGGTTTTACGTGCCAAAACCACTTTCTGATTATGAGGCACGCCGTAGTGGAGGACTCCGGAAATTTTGACCACCTGGGGTTCTTTAACGTGCACCTAAATCTAAGCACACGGGTGTTTTCGCATTTCGCCCCCATCGAAATGCGGCCGCCGTGGCCGGGATTCGATCCCGCGACCTCGTGCTCAGCAGCCCAACACCATAGCCACTGAGCAACCACGGCGGGTAGGACAAACAAAGCGCTACAGTATATTAAGTGATTGAAAGCACATTCAGGGGTCTGGCAAGCACGTGCAAGCGTCCAATAAAGACATCCACTCCGGCGCTGTTCCCTGTGCAGCGTACACACTATGAACGTAGGCACCAAATTCCCGAAAAAAAAAAAAAACCCCGACCGAGTGCTTAGCGGTGGTTCAGCGTACCCGTCACACATTCTACTGCGTCAAAGGCTATGTAGGCTAAGTAGCATGAACATGTTATACGGTGGGTCACAGGGACCTTTAAAAGGTAGTTAGGAACCGAATTGTGCATGGCGTGATACCTGAATCTTTCATAAGTGTTCCTTGGAGAATGTCCCAGAAGAACACGACATCCCTACAATCTACAAAACAGCGGTCACAATTGTTTCAGCATGCGGGCACAAACGGCAGTTTGTCGACCACGGCACGAAACAGCCCCCTTTTTTTCAACGAGGTTCTGAGAGAAAGGGTTGCAGTATGTAACTTAAAGAAAAAAAAAGTTTTGATTCCTGAAGGAATAATCAATCTATGGACACGCTTAGTACATCTAGGTAGTAACATTCGAAATAAGGCGCAAGATAACGGGGAGCAGGAAACAACGTGTCTATGACTGCAGCAGAAATGTGTCTGCGGGAGGCACTGAAAATATCAGCCGTATTAAAGCCAGCCTTTAGAGAACTGGAAGGCTTCAATAACCTCCTTCAAGAAGCCCCAAGGAGCCCAGCCCTTTGGTGGATCTCTGACAGATGATGGCATAACTATTTCTGGAAAGTAATTGATTAATCGAAGTTGTAACGTCTCTCCTAGAAATGTAAACAGTCCATTTCTAAGACACCACGGTGGCTCTACGGTTCTGGCTGACTAAAAGTGTGGCCTAGTGCATGCGGCGTTGGGCACGCTACGGCGTAGCTAATGGGGAGGTGGGGGCGCCGCGTCATGAGTGTATAAAATGAGCGCATTCATGAGGTTGCGAAGTCTCCAAACGGTATAATGCTTTCGCATTCCCCCACGTAAGCAGTCTCTGCCATTTTTTTTTTTTTACGAATAAAATTTGGTTACCAGCTCGAAGCACAAGCACAAATTAAATATTGGCTGCAGGCATCACGAGGGAGGAGAATCTATACTTTCGCCATTAGTTAGTGACGGAAGATGCCACGTCTCACATGATTCCTTCGGCAAAGAGGTCGTATCGAGCAGTACACAGCACAGTGCGGGTAAACGGAGCCGCATTTGATACGCAGTGGTGCTGGTAACTTTTTGTTAGACAATGTCGCCAGGTCGCGCCCAAAATACCCAGTCTTTAGCTAATGGTTGCCAAGTAATGATGATGATGACTCGCTCAGAATTTTCTCTTATAATTGTTAATTGATGTCTTCGTATAATTTTTATGCCATGGGTTAAATTACCTCTGGTGGCGAATGAGTGGTCGGAGTGTGCCTCCAATTTTCAAAAACTGTGTCAATTGGGTCTCGATATTCTAATTTGCCTAGAAAAGTGTGTGTGTCACGAGACAGAAATGGCAAAAAAAAAAGTCGCGAAAGAAATGTGTACAACATGACTGAATGGGACGTTGTCGAAAGTCCGTAAGAAAGGAAAGTAGTCCGCTGAAGTTCTATAGAAAGTCTATAGCCTGTCTACGCTAACAAGAGCGAAATGCGCCACGACCACTGTAGAAGCGTCGCGTCTCTGCGTGCGTCTCAACACTGTAGTAAAGGACAGCGGGGGCAACGGCATTTTTCCGTTGCGATGGGTGTCCGTCACACACGTACAATATATATACGTATATATGTACACTCTTAAGCAAAATTACACCCTTTTGCCGCACAACGATAATCGTTATCGGTCTTGTCCGCAGTTCCTTTCTTTAACGCGGCGAGCCCGGTACTTTCCAGTAACGAACGGCACACGCGTTATCAGCATGACATACCATTCCCGACAGGAAAGTAGCGGGCGCGGCGTTTTCAAGAAAGGAAACGCAAGCAAGGCAGATGACGATTATCGTTGTGTGGCAGAGATACACCGCAAAGGGTGTAATTTTGCCTAAGAGTATATATATATATATATATATAGAAAGGTTAATCTCGCCTGGCGCACCCTGCACCCTGCCAACTAACTAGCGGGCGTTCGTGCGAAAGACCCATTAATCGGGCGTATAACCGGCCACCGCGAAAGCCATAACTTCCTCCGGCGGCACACACCTGACAACGGAAAGAAGCAGGAGCAGCGGTCCAGGACTGGAATGGAGCCAGACTACCAGCGCTTCCCCCCCCCCCCCCCCCCTCTCCCGGCTCTTTCCGCTACTTCCAAAGGCGTCATTACGAGGCACACCGCGCTGGCTGCACGTAAGCCGCAGCAAAGCGATCGTCGCCTGAGTAGCATATTCCTCCTCGAGATCGCTTGGCTTTCCGCGCAATTTTTTTTTTTTTGTGTGTGTGTGTGTGTGTGTGTGTGTTCCTCTTTAGAGTATGAGTCTCCGATTCTTGGAGGCTCTCGACGGCCGAAGCATAAGGGAGTCTAAAAGAAGGACGCGGAGACGGCGCAAAATAAGGCAGACGAAATCCACCCTTGTTTTCTTTTCTTTCTTACTTTTTCTTTCTTCTTTGCGTTAACAACATGGTGGCACTCAGCTGTGGTTTGTGGAGGAAAACGAACTCGAGCTTATGGAGAGCGTGCCGCATACAAATAGGCGATAGCGTATAGTAAACCGCTGCCGCCGATATCGCTTTAACCTTTCCTGCTTCTTTCGAGCGCCCTCCTCCGCTCGGGAAGATGAGAAAGTAGTTATGTTTCTCCTGAAAGTGCGTCGCAGGCCCTGCAGCGACCGCGTGTTGTTTACAATAACCTCCGAGATTGTGGTCCGCGCGCAGACCCTTCCGAGTCTCGGAGGGCATTCTGTAACACTCATCAAAGACGCCGAGACACCGGCTGACTTCTATGGGCTCCATATAAGAGCTCCGTTCGTTTGTGTTCACGTATAGTGACAGTCTCATCACAAAGCACAGCGCACGCGAGGCGCGTGACCTAGCCGGGAAGTGCAACCTCACTGGGATTTACTCTGTATAAAACTCGAGTATACTTCAATCGCACGTTGTACTTGAGTGTCAAGGCATGTAGCCTAAACCACGAATGAACCCTGTTTAGTATCTCGCTACTCTCGATGGGCGCACAGTAATTCAGCAGTGAGACAGAAGCCGACTTTCCTTTTGCATCCGGTGCGTTTGACGCTTTTCTAATCCATATTTCTTTCTTGACGCAGCACGGTCATATTCTATTAACAACACATCCATATTTATATACAGAGAGAAAAATCTGAATAATATTGCCAAAGCCGCCCACGGCAAACCCAGTTCTCGAGCTATTAATTATCTGCTGTCACAAGCACGGAAGCTGCAGCAGGTATTCGAAGTGAAGAAATGTGAAAGATCGCGATGTTTGCTTTTATTTTTCTTCCACAATGTTAAAGCGAGTTCTCTGATTCGCGTCTCCACGGAAACGTTGCGTTGCGCGCACATAAGGCGCAAACCGCGAACGGTGTGGTCCCTGTATCAGCACACGTCGATCGCTGCCGTGTGAGCTTCAGGTAAACCAAATCACTGCGTGAAGGCAATAGTAAACATATTCCCGCGAACACAGAATACGTACAATCCTTTGGACACTAATTCACAATAAGGTATTTCGGTCGACCGCCTGAGGAGTATTATAACATCCTGGGGCGCTGGCCTCTGGCAACAGCAGCGAAGATCACTTGCTTCTACTGTTTCTGAAAACAGACTGTGTGACAGTCTCTAAAGATGTTGTTAACATTGCAGTGTGTGCATGCGTGCGTGCGTGTGTGTGTGTGTGTGCGTGCGTGCGTGCGTGCGTGCGTGCGTGCGCGGGCGCACTCTCTGTCATTCTTTCTCATCTTTCTAACCTCTCGTGCCCCACTCCTAGTGTAGGTTATGTGCAAATCAAGCACATTTTTCATGGCTAACCTCCTTACTCTTCCTTCTCTCATTTTGTCTCTCTCTAATGGCGATAATGAAGGCAATACTGTATACTGTAAAACGGGCATCGCGAAGCTACACGGTCTGACAGAAAGGAAGCGGACGGAGGGTGCAAGGTTGTCCGGTAGGCTTCCTTCCCGTGAGTGTATGTTGTTTAGAGCTTCCCATGACTAACACTGAAAGCCGACCCCCCTAGCACGAGGTTGCGGGTTCGGTTCCAGGCCACCGCATTCCGATAAGTGTGGAAACGCTCGTCTACCGTGCTTCGCGCCCAGGCCAAAGATAATCTCAGGCGACCGAAATTAATCCGGAGGTCCACCAAGGCGTCCCTGGTAGCCGACCGTGCAGATTTCTAAACGCCACAGCCCCTATTCACGAAGAAAGCTCTTACGATAGAATTTTTCGTATAAGAGCGAATGCCAGCCAATCCCGATGCCGGACGTGTGATTAAGGAATGCGGCCGGGCGCTCGGAAATCACCCATACGAACGAAAAAGAAACTATGCGAATTCGGCCCCGTAAGTGTACTTCCACACAGCGCCAGGTTCATTGTTGCCCAGAACCGCGCAGCGTTGGAGGCGGCACAGCACCAGTGTGCATCACGTTAATCCTCGCGTTGCGCACCCTGCCGCTTGCTGACACGCACGGGTTTCCGCACGTCAGCGCAGAGGTGGTCTGTTCTCACCGCGAGGCAACCTCGGCCGGTCCGCGGAAAGCTCCTAGCTTTCACGCCTGTGCCGCCCTTCTCGCCGGGTCGTTCCAGCGCAGGTTTGCGAGCTCCGTGTCCCGTCGTCGAATCGACGGGGCCAGCGTCCTAATTGCGCGGGTGACAGGGAGAGGCGCAGCCAAGGGCTAACCGATTCGAACTGTCGCCCCTCGTGGCAGGGTCGTCGACCCACTTCGAGGCCGTCTCGCTGGCGCTCTCGTAAAAGGGCACCGCTTTCGAGATGTCGGGGTTTACAGTACGTTGCGAAATATGTTGGCGTTACAGTTTCACAATTTATATATAAAAAAAAGAAGATTGCGGTAAGCATTTCGGGTCGCTCTTAACTGCGATGCCAGTGTATGTCTCGAAAGTGGGGTAAGCCTTAGGATGCCTGCTATGTTTATTTCACTACTGATCCACTTCAATTCCGCATTCGGAACATGTGCCATTAAGCGACTAATTAAAAATTTGATTCGTATTTTTAAAGTTAGATACCTGGACACGTTATTTGTGACGCAATAACTTTCGCCCGAATAGTCTGAATATCACGCTATGCTAAAGAAAATTATATATATATATATATATATATATATATATATATATATATATATATATATATATATATATATATATATAAATAACGTTCAAGTTAAAGGAAATTACGCTTATGCGGCGCCCATGTTGAAATGTATGCGAAGCGAAGTTTCCGTGGTTAATTGGAAACCAAGACAAGCTGTTCGATGGCAGCACTGCAAGTGAGATATCAAGTATGCTGATTCCCATGATGTTCGCCGCAGTCCGTGCCAGCCCATCGTTTAAGAGCATTCCTGAGGTAGAGGCCGTCCTGGCTTTGGAACCGCTGGTGTCGTCTTCTTTCACGGCGCAAAGCCGTGATTCTTCGCAGTAGCAACGATGGCTTCGCCAACAATCGTCTCACAAGCGGTGTCCACCAACAAACACTTCCACACATGTACTATATTCTAGTGGAACGCTCGCGGCTTGCTCTCGAAGTTAGCAGACTTCAATACCGCAAGTTCAAAAGAAATTTTTTCTACAAAAGCCGACGCTTCATACAAAAAATGTGCCTATCAAGAAAAAGACCGCATCTGGAATGTGCCGCTTCACCAAGAAAACTTCCTGCGTTACATTGACCCAGAAATGAGACCGAAAATTCCACGACCACTTCCTCGACACTTAGAGACGTTGTACCATCGTCTTCGACTAAACGCGGCATACACGAACAATTATCTGTACCGCATAGGGCTTACCACTAACCCATACTGTGATAACTGTCGCAACTTAGAGACATGCAATTGAGCACATATTACTAGAATTCCCCGCGTACTGCGACGAGAGACAATTTTTTGTGCGACAAATGGACATGATTTGCCACGAACCGTTAACGTTACCGAGCATCTTACGTCCGATGCCCGGCCCTTCAAGACAGCGACGGGTTTTGGATTTATTGTTCAAATACCTATCAGAAATTGGTCTAATAGGAAAGCTTTAAAAATTGCGCCCTTTCTATACAAAAGCCTAAATTTACCCGCCATGTCACCTGCAAATATTAGTATCAGGTCCACTCGGACGTTTCATATTGATTTTTATCCTCTTTTTCTCCCAGTCTCTTCTGGAATCTTTTAATCCCATTCCCCATTCCTATACAGAGTAGCATGCCAGCGGTTATATACGCGCCGGCAAAATTCAATGTTTTTATAATAAAGAGCCTTCTCTCTCTCTCTGGAAGAAACGATTGATTATATGCTGTAAAACTAAATGTGATGCCCACAACTGCCCCCCCTCTTTTTTCCCCATTGAAACGTGTAATCTGATGCAATGTGTAATCTGATGCAAAAAGACTTTCTCAAGAATGTAAGACAAGGTTTATGAGCAATTTTAGTGATAGAATGGTGGGGCAGTATAACCCGCATACCCCGCATGTCGTATAGCGAGGCGTGGCATATACACATACCTAAGTACATATATACGGAAATATTCGCTCACGTGCAACTCCGCCGACGCCGACACCAGATTTCTTTTTCTGCGATACGGGGGCCCTTTAAAATGAAGCTTTAGCTCGGTCCCAACTCCGACGCGGCGGATTCAAAAACATGTAAAACGCAAAAACGCTTTGCCCAGGTAACCCTGGACCGATTTTAATGAAATTTGCTGCATTTGAGAGAGAATGTTAAATTGTAGTGACTGTTGGAAGCGGAATTTCGATTAATGGCCTGAATATTGTGCAAATAAATTTCAAAAATTCGGAAGTTCGGAAAAATAGAAGCACGAAGTTTACAAATCAATAACTCTGCATCAAGAACAGATATCGCGGTTCTGTAAACTGCATCCATTAAATCCTTCAAAGCGGACAAATTTGATGTGTCAATTTATATCTTACGTGAGTTTGGTACGTTGTGTACAAGGGTTCTGCAAAAGCCATATTTCCATATTACAAAATTTTGTACGATTTATGTGTAACAGGTCATTTTTATCCGCTTTAGAGTTACTATTAGATGCAATTGACGGAATTGTGATATCATTCTTCATTGCTGAGTTACAGAGTTGTAAACTTGATAGTTTCGTTTTCTTACAAAAATTTTTGCCAATCTTTAATAAAATATTGGCGACCTAAATCATAAATTAGAAACCAACAGTCGCTAGATCTTAAGCTTTTCTTTTAAATGCAACGAACCTCGTCAAATTCGGTGCAGTGGTTTCCGAGAAAGACGCATTCTCCTTTTACATTACATTTAGATATGGGCACCCAAGCTTAATGGGCGCTCCTAACTTAACGCTTAAAGCTTCCTCTTAAAGCTTTCGCGTTAGAACCGTGCACAGAGCACGTCGAACGCGCGCACGTATACTGGCCGCCACCGTGCAACCGTGACGCCATCGCGTGGCTGCCGGTTCCAGTCGGTGAGATTTCTTTCTTTTTCGGAGGCGCGCCCGTTGCACGTGCGGTCAAGGTGGCCGAGGAGGCAGCTTTTTCTATGGGGCGGGCGTGGATGGCGCACGCAAAGCGAACGCCTATGCTAGATTTGTTACGTGGCTGGTGAAGGTGACATGCGTTAGATGGGCATGCGCGCGAGAGGAAGAAATGAGGAAAACGTTTTGGAAATGGTGGGAGGGCGGGCGATAACGAGATGCGTACGCGAAATTAATAATAATAATAATAATAATAATAATAATAATAATAATAATAATAATAATAATAATAATAATAATAAAATCGACGCTAAATTCATTTACTGTGAACGAAATAGGCCCACCGCCATCTTTTTTTGTTGCTTGCTCCTTGGTTATTGGTGCTGTATGTTCTAGGTAATTGCATCGACACCCAACTCGCTCTACTTTCTGCGTCAATAATTGGCAGTTTCGCCCGATTGCATGGAAAGCGATAGCAAGGCTTCGCGTCGCGCTCGGGTCTCCTTATAAACAGCCTTCGAACGGCGGGTGAAGATGTCTGTCTACACATATCCCTGTGTCGCACGTTTCTGGATGAAACATGAACGTCCAGGGCAGATTTTGTTGGTGATCCTGATATGTGTGCTCAGCCAGAGGTCGTAATGTAGCCTTGGAACAACGAGCTTTTGTTTTCCAACTAGCCTAGCGTTTACTTTAGCGGAACAAAGTCATTAGGCTGTGAGCGGACTCCACCTCGCTCGGCTCTCTTTCTGAGGCGACGGGCACGTGCAGTGCGTTTTTGTGGGAGGAGCTTGTTTGTAATTCATACGTTGTCGCCCACTGTAGCCCTCTACACAGAGGCTGGCGAATATGCAAATGGCGGCAGGTATTGTCAGAACCCTGTCTCCAGTGGAGCTTCTGAATGTGTAATACTCCACACATCGAACCATTTGGCGTGCTTTATTATTATCATTAGCACGTTATCATAGGAGTGTCGAAGTGAACAAACGTGTGTGTGTGAAGCTGGTCACCGGGTAGTGCTGGAGAGCGGATAGGAGAGCTTAGAAGACCTTGTGCATGCATCCATGCATGCATGCGTGCGTGCGTGCGTGCGTGCGTGCGTGCGTACATACCTACCTACCTACATACATACATACATACATACATACATACATACATACATACATACATACATACATACATACATACATACATACATACATATTTAGAGCGCCCGCCTCGGCTGCGGTAGGTTGTGGGTTCGATTCCCACCGCCGCCAGGAAAGGAGCCTGCGCCCTAAATTCCCGTCGAGACCGTCGTGAGCTTGCAAGAAGGGATGTTTGGGCGCGCTCCCCTGGCAGCCATTTCCCATGAGGCGCCCCGAATGCACCTATTGAGGTGGGAGGGCCTTCGGGGTGGAAAACGAACACGCCTTTCCAAGCGCTGGGGTCCCACAATGGCCGGGCACCAGGTCCGGGAGCGCGCTCGTACCTGTTTTCCCGGCAGGTACCCGGCGGCATCACTTGCCTCCCGCTGCCACGGGGGATGCTCTTCAAGAGGCGGGCCGTCTGTGGTTGGCCAACCAATCGCCCAGAGACAACTCTTCAAATATCCGTTGGTCCCCCTATTCGAGTTGTGAGCCCCAGCGAGAGCCAAGCACCAGGCCAGGGAACATCTCTACCAATTAGAAGAAAGTCTGTGGGTTTCAGGCGGCACTCACATTTGAACTCAGTGCCTCCCGCACACGACGCGGACGCGCTACCGCTGGGCTACCGCTGAGGTCGAAATTTCTAAAATTGCGGTGCAACTGGCCGCGCGTATTCGCGAGTTTCTTTCACACTCGGAAAAAACGCTTTTATGCAGCACGGACTGAGCAACGAAAAACTGTATCGGGAACTTTTTCGTGTTGCTGTACAATGTTGTCATTGACACTTTTAGTCTAAATTGCGAAGTTGATTGATTCATTAATAATAATTATGTAATTAGGCGGAATGCAAGAAACATATATAATCTGAGTATATAACTGTGATGTGTGCGAGTTAGCTCATGGCTATTCAAAAGGCACAGCGCGACTGGGACAGAGACAAAGAAACACAAACCACGTCACGGGCGCTGACTAACAAGTGGTTTTATTTGCGCCGAAAGCGGCCTATTTATGCGCAACAGGCTTGCCATGTAACACCGCAGTTAACACAGATATGGTCACACATGATCAACCAAAAACAATATACCGCAAACGTTTAATAACGCATTGCCAAGTCCTCAGAAACAGTAAGAACAAGATATGTTCATCGATACGTTTATTATCGCCACGTATCTTAATGCTTAGGGCTAAGGCGAATTCACTCTGCAGAAAAAAATACAATGAGAACAAGGAACACGCGCACAGAAGGTGTCCGCACACTTGGGTTAAGCATGCTTCTGTGAAGGAATTGTCCAAAATCCCGAGCTTGGGGCACGTCATATACACTTACGATATCACAGTGTGGGTCCACTGGGGGTCACTCGCAGCACTAGAGCAGACACTACAGGCCGCCGTAGACACCATAGAATCCTTCCTTAAGGGCACCGGTCTCAGGCTGTCACATACTAATGAGCTTTCATCAGTCATGTCACCTACACTGCATCATACCTGAACTGGGGGAAAGGAGAAAAGGCTAAGTTAAACGCACTTATATGCTCCGGACTCAAAACGGCTGTGGGACTCCCGCACGGAACGAGTACCGAACTCCTCAACAAGTTAGCATTTCACAACACTATAGATGAGCTCATTGAAGCGCATTCGATCTCACAAATTGCAAGACTCTCCAACACTAAACCAGGGAGCAAAATTCTAGATCAAGTCGGAATACTGCCTCGAGGAGGCGACATCTCTAAGTTCAAAATATGCAAGGAGGTGGAGACACAATTACTTGTGGACCCCATATCTAGAAACATTCATCCTGTCCACAACGAGGGCTGAAGGGACGCCAGGGCCAAATGCATTCTGTCTAAACTGCACCAACAACAAAGCTCAGCTCTTTTTGTCGATGCAACTAGATCGGGCAACCGCTGCGCTTTTGCCGTGGTCCATGAGAACGGTGAATTAATAAGCGCGGCGTCACTAAGAACGAGCTCAATTCATGCCGCCGAAGAAGCAAGCATAGCACTTGCAATTACAATGAGGAGAAGCTCCACGATGTTCTCCGATTCCCGTACAGGAACTACTCAGCCGGCTTCGTCTCAATGGAAGCACACAAGTTACTTATACACAGTCTTAATACTCACAATTACGAGTAACTGGATAGGTCACACCTAGTCTGGTTTCCGGCTCATCAGGGCCACTCGGTCAACCCCAGTGGCTGCAATCCTAACGAGCAAGCTCACTCTGCTGTGCGAGATCTCACATGCCGCGCATCAGATCAGGAACTGCTCCAGGATGACTGCGGCTCCTACAAAGACCCACTTAGTACTTTTCACGATATTACCTCACACTATAGGGACGGCAGGAGGTTCCCCCCCCCCCGCCCCCCATCAGAAGATCAACCGAGCTCAGGCAGTCACATTAAGAATAATTCAAACTAAATCTTATCCCACACCATTCGTGCTTAACAAAATTGATCGGAATTTTCCCGCGGTATGTAAAAGTTGTGGACACACTCCGTGTCTATTTGATCATATGTTCTGGCTGTGCCCCAACCAAACGGCTTCGGATCTCAACAGCGAGGAGGACTGGAGTCGCCGTTTATCCAGCGAAGTCCTCCAAGACTAACTCCTGGCCGTCCGGAGAGCTCACGAGAACGAGGAAGCCTTTTGGCCTACTGGTGCGTACGTGGGCGGAGCCACTGACTTAGCCTGGGTGCTTTTGCCCTCGGCCCTAGTTTCTCTGGACCAAAATATAGTTCTTGCCATGCCATGCCATTAAAAGGAGGTGAAACACTCGAGACCTAAACAAAACCTTCAAGAAACTCAATCTCAGCGTCATCGAAAAATATGGATGGCTTGCTGACGCAGTTGTCCGCCGATCTTTTAATAATAATAAAACAAAACTGCGATTTCTCGCTCGGTCCTGTCTCTTGCTTTTCTCAGAAACTTAGCGCCGTGAAACTTTGGCTGCAAGAGCGCTTCTTGCCTACAACTAAGAGGTTGCGACCGTAAAGCGCAATGAATATTTAAGTACTTGTACTTGATACGCGTGCTTGCGAAAGAGGCGTAGTTAACGCAGCGGTTTATACCTCGTCGTTTAATTGTGGCTTCCCAGCCTCGACTGCATTGTAAAGTGGGTGCTCGTTCGAGGGCTTGGCGGCTGCTGGGAGTCGCAGCGGTGTCCGTCGCACCTCTGCGCGGGCTGTCGTGTTTCACTGTCACGTACAGAACTTACGCATACTGCGCTGGCGCGCATGCAGAGACGGAACGATCGGAGGATCCCGTTCCGCCTCTGCGGCGGGTATGGCATACAAAAAAAGGCATCGAACGAGACGTCAGTCGTAGCTTGGTCTCACGGGAAAATTTAGCAGTATGTCCGAACCCGGTTCGCTTTCTCTGCCGGGTCCTTCTGGGTGGCTGCACGCGAGCCGAAAGCTGTGCAGCCTTTTAGAGGCCCAGGTCGCTGTTTTACGAGGCACGTGCAGCAAAACGGCGCAACAGATGATCAAACGAGAAGTGCAGGGCATATAGTATTACAATACAAGGAGACTAAGAAAGAATTATCAGTTGCGGTATAAAAAAAAAAGGACCTTAAAATATACTATGAATGATTGCACGTTGGCGTATGTACAAAAACAGTAAAGAAACAAGCACAAAGGCAAAGTTCGCACAGCAGATGATGCAGCGAGAAAACTTTGTACATCTGTTTCTGAAGGAAAACATTGCTTACGTCACACAGACCTCATCCGATAAAGCAATTTGTTCTAATCATGACTACTTCTAGTGCAAAAAAAAAAAGACCTTTCTAAGCAATTCTGTTTTACACGATAAACAAGTCTTTAAAGTTTTTGTTATTGCCTCTTGTCCTTCATTGAAATAACGAATCTTTCTTGAAAAAAGAAGAAATATTTGCAGGAGTACCCGATCATAGTTCACTCTTTACTTATGTCCGGCTTGATAATCAACCTGGCTCGATCTACGTATAACGGCTCGCCTTGGAAACATGCTATCTCTAGGTCTTGCGGATATTTTACGCATTTTGCGTGTATTTCTTTTAGTTTTTATTGACCGTTGAATTTTCCTCTAAAGCCGCACATACGCATTCATCGTGAAGTCAGCTGGACCTTGCGGCAATGTCATTTCCTTGTTCTTGCTGGTTAACTTGGCAAGAAAGTTCGGCGTAGGATGCGAGGGGATTTATGGCTTCGAACCAGAATAGAATACAGCATCAGCTGAATTCATTTAGGCGTGTACGCACAGTTCCCAGCTCTAAGTGGGTAATATGCTCATTCTATTAGAGGCAAAAGAGGAAGTGGCAAGGAGGAACTGTCTGAGACAAGTTGAAATGCTGTCAAGCACGGTCTGTCACTGTAGTATGTCAGGCAGTGTCATACACACACCGTGACGTACAATTTCGCACGACGATAAGGACAAAGAAGAACCAAGGGGCTCGAATTTTCGTTTTGTTAGCAAAATGTGATAAAGCAAACGATCAATGAAACAAAAGAAAGCGCGAAAGAAGCCTGTACTTTCATCGCAATTTCTCTCGCTTCCCCGCCAGTTTTCGCTCGTCGCACAATGCGCGGGCGCGCAGCGCTCATACGGTAGCCTGATGGTGCGTCCAATTGCCATCGCCTCCATTTTTTTCGGTCAAGCTGAGAGCGCGTCGCTTGCACCTTTGAGGGGTGCGCTTATCGGCTGCGCGAAATCGATGGTGTTCGCCGCAGTCCCTCAGCACGTGGAATGTGAGCGTATAGTGTGCTGCAAGCGACGCTCAGCTAGTTGAAGGGCCGCGAGTTCGATGCGGCGATAGTGAGCGAAGCTCCCTGACGTCCACTCAGGACCACCCTCGCTGACTTTCGTTTGTACTTGCGTTACCTTGCTCTCGTTCCCGTTTATAATCACCTCGTCCCCCTCAAACTCATCACTTATGAGCATGCCGACCTATGAGTGATGAGTCTGCAGGTACGCTCACATTGCAAGCTGTGCAGGTGCACCCACATTGTGCAGGTAGGTAAACCCATAATGCAAGCCTTGCAGGCACCCATACTTTTTGGGGGTAGGGGGTGGGGGCGCACTTCAGGCCTGTGAGTAAGCAGGATTATCTAAATATGAAAGTGCTTCCGTCGAGAAAGTATGGTTCTTCCAACCGTGGCCTCCGAGACCACAGCGCCGCGCCATTGTAATCTCGGAGGCCATGGATTAACACTCGAATGCTACAAGCCACTCGTAAGCTAAGGCCTCCTGCTCAAGATATTTCATAAAAAGGCAAAGTGGCAGTAACTCCGTGGGGCAGCCCAACGACGTAGCTGTCTAAGCCCGCTATCGGTACGTCGTTCAACGCAAGCCCTATACGAGTCGCGTGGAGCGCGGATTTCCCGAGCTATTGAAATGACTTTTCTGTCGAAGCATTCGTGACACGATTTCGGAACACCTAGGCTGAATAGTAGCTGCTCGTTTCAGTGCGCGCTATCGTTCTCCGCTGGTTGCAGTATTGCAGCCGTTGCATAATGCGCGGAAATCACAGACCTGGAGACCCCCATTTCAATGCCATAGACTTTCAACAGATACCGTCTGCATCGGGATGAAGCATGCCTGTAATTGCAGCATCGACTCGCAGGTTTAGTATTTTACTTTTTTATTTCTCTTAGTTTTTATTTGTCGCGCGGTCTTTAATAAGTCGGCACGGGCCTAACAAACCGAGGGACAGAAATTGACATTCACCCGGCTAGGATGAGAGCGTTGCTAAACGGTTCAGTAGTCTGCAGCTTCCTCAGCGCGCTCGCCGAGGGAGCGGTAATCCCCGCTTCTCGAAACGAAATGGCCCTCAGGCACGCACACTGCGTGCCGCAAGCTCCCGACGGCTTGCCGTTTCTTTCTTTCTTTTTTTTTTTAAATGCCATTAGAATTCTTACGATGCAACGTCTTAGCTACGTCCCTAACCGCTTTCCTGCAAATTTTTGTCACTGGGCTGTCCACGGTCTAATGGGAAGCGATAGCATCGGGCTGCTGAGGAAACTGGGTTCGAAACTAGCCGTCGGACCAACTTGGGACCACCGCAGCTACTTGTCGCTGGGTGTGTGCCGCTCTCCAGTGTACACTCGGCGTCACCCTTGTGTAGAGCGCGCGAACGGCGGCCGCCGGGCGGCTCCGGAGCCCGCCAGCGACTTGTCACGGCAACGGCTGGGCCCGTGCCACGCGCGGACTTCGGGGTGGCGCCCCTAGATGGCGCGGCGTGTCCAGACGGGAGTGCGAGAGAGGATTCAGGCTGCGTGCACGCCTGATATATGGCGCATTTCGGCGGTGGCAACGCGGCGTGTCGCTACGTATTGCTTCGATGCTAATCGCATTAACCCCGGCATTCATCGCGAGGTGGACTCTGCCGGAATTTCTTTTTCTTTGTCGCAGAAGCGGTTTGTCTCGAGGTCTCCGTCAGACTTCCGTCTCACGAAAACTACGTCATCGTTCGACATGGCTCGACAAGGGACAGCGCACGTATAACGAGGCAGAGTACACGTACAGACATCTGCACTGCTTCTATACAGGTGTGCCGATCTTGCACTCTACGGAATTACGCAATGAAACAACAAATGCCACCTAAATATCCTCACTGTAACAAGCATGACCTTAAAGCGCATTGTTCGTTTAAATAACCGAATCCGTTTCTTCGGCTCTTTCTGCCGTTATAAATAGAATAGCTTTCTTTGTTTCTTTCGCCTGTTTTTGAACTCGAAAGGTTGTGCTCGTGGCCGAACGCTTTTTTTTTAAACGTACGTGCTGTCGCGCGAGAGCCTGGCTGTGTCCGAAGGTTTAGGGTTCAGATGCTGTGGTCGGTCATCGCGCTGTGCCCCGTCTCTCGGCGAAGCGAGATTGAAGCGAGATCAGAATTCCTTAGAACGCGTAGTTATAAAACGAGGCACACCAATGAAGAAGGAGCATGTGTTTGCTGCGGTAAAGCTAGAGAAATGCTGGACCATCACATTAGAATGTGAATATATCTACCCAACTGTCGATTCGGGATTCGTTGGTCTCGTTGAAGCCCTTAGGTTCAGGGCTAGCAGGGGGAAATTAAACATGTCCGCAACAGAGATTAGTAATATGCGTCTGGAAGTTTGGTGGGAGAATGGTAGGGAGACTACAAACAACAGAGACGTACAGAAACAATGTTCCCAATAATGCTTCAGAAAGTTTGGTGCTGGGAATTCTAGTCTCTTAAACGACAGGTAATACATAGGCAAAACAAGAAAAATAGCTTGGTGGCGCAACCCACCGCCTCGTTTAAAAGGAGAAGCTCATAGCTTCCATCTATCGCTAAACATTTTCCTGCCTTGTAGTGCATGCTCAAGAAGTATATTCTGTTTCCATGGGTTATGCACATTTCAGTGCCATACACTTGCCCACCTGTTTGTGACTACTTTCACTGTTCCTATGACACTCAGCGGACGCAGCTTCTGCGGCAATCTAGTTTGGTTCAGAAATCAAACACTGCTATATTTAGTTTGGTTAGCATTCTTTGACAACTTCAGGCCTGCCTGTCGTCTCCTGTCCTGTCCCGTCTTGTCCTGTCTGTCTGTCTGTCTGTCTGTCTGTCTGTCTGTCTGTCTGTCTGTCTGTCTGTCTGTCTGTCTGTCTGTCTGTCTGTCTGTCTGTCTGTCTTGTCTTGTCTTGTCTTGTCTGACGACGTCATAAATGGGTACAAAACCTTCAACGATTTTTTTCTCATTTGGACGCGTTTGACATATTATTTAATTTGATTTGAGCGCTCTGAATTTCTGATAGAGGGCGGACGACGATTTTTTGAACATGTGGTCGTTCTTCACCGTTTGCGACATCAGCCACGCGATGTATACTTCATGCAATATATCTGGGAGCATCCGCACGTTCATGTAGTCTGACGCGCAATATATTGCCAATTACGCAGCGACCCTATTGTACGGTTCGGCAGCTTTCTACTTCTCAAATTTTATCCTGCTCGTCAAATGTACCGTGTTTTCCGGACTCCTCTTCCAGCGCTTTCAAACTCGCTTCGGTGCTCGTTCAAGACGAATAACGCGCAAACACGCCATCAAACGCATTCGCGCATGAATTCTAACCTTGCTGTTTAGAAGACTAAACTTCCATCCCGAAGTATATAGCGCGCGATAATCAAGGAAAAGAGAGAGAGGGGGGACTGACATAGCGCTACGTGTCCCTGTCTGCATCTTTTGTCCATTATTATTATTATTATTATTATTATTATTATTATTATTATTATTATTATTATTATTATTATTATTATTATATCTGGAAACATACAAGCACACAAAGGAAACAGGGAGAGAACAAGCCGGCTACTGCCACCGAGAGGGGCACAACGCCTGCCGACTCTTTCGAGAGGAGACCCGCCGTGGTTGCTCAGTGGCTATGGTGTTGGGCTGCTGAGCACGAGGTCGCGGGATCGAATCCCGGCCACGGCGGCCGCATTTCGATGGGGGCGAAATGAGAAAACACCCGTGTGCTTAGATTTAGGTGCACGTTAAAGAACCCCAGGTGGTCAAAATTTCCGGAGTCCTCCACTACGGCGTGCCTCATAATCAGAAAGTGGTTTTGGCACGTAAAACCCCAAATATTATTATTATTATCTTTCGGGAGGAGGGAATGAAAAGAGCTGCTGCGCATATGAAGTCAGTATGTATCGACTCGTCCAAACCGCTTCTCTTCTTAACATCGTCGCTCAATTGGCAGGCTGCTGTGTGCTGTACTCGCTGCGCACGTGTAAAGCTGGTTACGCTGCCGGCTCGCTGCCTATCGCGGCCTTCAACGTGTTTGTGGTACGGATAGTTGCTGAAGGAAGTTATTCAAGCGTACTAGCAGTTATTGCGCATTTGAGTCTTGTCGGCGGCAGAAAGGTGAACGCGCAAAGTGTTCGAAAGCCGGCGGAACGCGTCGTGCAGCTGCTGGGCTTTTTTCCGCCTCGTGCTGTGGACGAGACAAGGTGTAATTTCGGAAACACAATTAGCATAATTAACAGGTAACCAATCGCAAACAGGTGCACGCGCAGCCGAAACTATGGAGTCTGTGGTGCCTCCGCCGCAGAACGCCAAGATCAAACTGTGATAAGATAAGGTCAAGACAAAGATATGATAAAGGCCATTACACCTTGCTGCCGTCACCTCTCCTGTGACTGTCCTGTCTGCAAAGAGCGGTGTAGGTCTGTGCTGGAGGCCGCGACCGTCAACCGTTAAGATGACTGCGTCATTCCTCTGTGGGCAAAGGTCACAAGGGTCACGTGGTCGCTTTTGCACTGCGCACGGGAGGCATGGATTCTCGAACACATCTGAGGCCATAACAGGCGGTCAGCTTAGAAGGCACACTAACCACAAGAACACCGAGATTAGCATAGTACTGTGCCTACGTCATTCTCAGTGTTCTTTTGGTTAGCGCCCTTTTCTACGATAGTTGTCTACCATAGATTCCAAGACTAGATTAAATTAGGCTATGTAAGTGTAACGACTGGAAGAACTCCGGGAATAACATGGGCGCAACGCTGCGTCTACGTCATTCTCAGTGTCAGTGTGATAGCGCCCTTTCCGCGTTCATTTCTTGGCATGGATTCTAAGGCCAGTGTAAATTTAAAAGAAAGCTAAGGATGCTCATGCAACGGGAATCGTAGCATTACGATGTTTTCTGTTCCCTTACCATCGACTTATTCCCCGATTAAACCACCAGACAAGCTTGAAGAAAAAAAAAATGCTTTATTCACTGCACGCCCAAAATATGACAACGAATGAAATAGCGAAAACGGCGGCCACAAAGGATAGGTTAAATACTTCTAAGGCGTTTCTGTTTCCGTACGAAAACCTTGTTCACATAGTTTTTGTTGTTGTTGTTGTCGTCACCGTTTTCACCATTTCATTCGTTCAGACATGTATCTTCCTGATCAGACGAGATGTCGTCGAACTATAGATCTCAGGATAGGAGAAAAGAGGGTTCTAGCAGAGCGGCCACAATCCGGCAACACTGCCGTATTTCAAGAGTCTCCGGGCTCAGACGTTGATGGCCATTCCAAGTACAATAACACCCTGGGTCGTTGTCTTAAGGGGGGTTTTAGAATCGCTAGCAACTGAATAGCAGTGTTGTTATTACCGGCTTACGGATTGATAGCACAGCACAGGCGGTGTGCCGGCGGCGGTGTCGAGATCACAGGGCGTGCGGCTACGGCGACAAGTATAGCGTCGTCGCCACTCCCGATTGGCAGGCCGCCCAGTTGGCCGGCGGCTGGGTGGCCGACACGCGCGTGGCGCGTGCGAGGATCATCGACGAGGAAGTGATCGGCGAGGAAGCGATCGGCCGCGGCACGGGCCACGTGCGTCACCGCGCGGGTGTCGACCGCGCCGCAGAGGATAGCGCGTGTTTGCGAGCCGAGTTCTCGTGTTTGCGTGTACTATTAAAATTTGCGACTACACACGAAGCCAACGGAGAACGAAGCCAAAGAAACCACGGAGGAAACTAACTGTTCTTTCTTTGTTGTTATTTAATTTAGAGGTAGAGAGGGTGGAGGCCCGGGAGCATAGGGTGCCTCGAACTGCTCCCTCACATTGCACGCGTACGATGACTTTGTATAGGATGCCACTTGTCTTGTTCTGTTCGCAGCGTCCTAGGGAATTCTTCCCCCGTTGTTCTCTCAGAGAAGTGAACGTCCGCGCCAGAGCCGTTTCGGTAGTGATTGGTGCAGCGTGGAACGCAGCGCTCGGGCACATTGCACGAAACCGCAGTAAGCGGATGCCTGCGGGAATCGCACACGGATAGCTGCGGGCTCGAACTGGGTGCGAACACGGCGGTATGCGCCACGTCGGCCGCTTTGTGGGGACATTGTCGGCATCGATGCCTTTCAAACAGTGTCGCCAGCGTATACACGAGACAGGGGAGGAGGAGCGCATTGAGACACGCGCGGCACCTGTGAATGGGCGTCGTGAAGGCATCACGTGGTATAGCAAACGTAAATGTAAAAATGGACGTCGTGCGGCTGTAACTAACGAATATAAGTTTCATTTTTGTTTAACATCAAAATTTCGAGCCTCTCGGTTCCCCTATGTTCTTCTTCCTCATGCATATAGTTGATGAAATAGCACAGGTTATATGTCCTCTCTGGCATTCCTAACGAGATTAAATTTTTTGGCCTGTTTTAAGTTTTGTCGTACCTGGCTCTTTCGGGAAAATAAATGATAAACTGTTACTGTACGCGCACCTAACCCCCGGAGAAGCGGGCTTCTGCATTGACGTTCAATTAAATGATCACGTTTAACTCACGGGAACTGCACAATACGGTTACTAGGGGCTCCGTGGTGGACGGCTCAGGATTAGTTTTGGCCACCTACGGTTTTTTTAAAGCGCACACAATTATAAGTATGCGAGTGTTTTCGCATTCCGCCCAAGATATATATATATATATATATATATATATATATATATATATATATATATATATATATATATATATATATATTATGCGACCGCCGCTGCCGGGAATCTAGCCCACAACCTCCTCGTGCTTTGCAGCAGAATGACATAGTGAACTGAGATTCCGAGTGCGGGCCTGCGGAGAAAGGCGCTATACAGTTTCGGCAACTTTCGACGATTAAAGTTTACAGGAGCGAGTCAAAACAACAATTCCTAGTGCGTTTCCCTCTGTGGACGAAACTGGAAAAAAAAGGTCAGCTTGCAGCGCAGTTTTAATTGCCCCGAGAGTCAACGTAGTCATCATCAGGTGGAATGTTCCCCTGCCAGACCAGCCGGAGCAATCGTCAATACCACCTGCCCTCTTAATTTCTGTATACGCCAACTGGACTCCGCCGAAGAGAGGCCACTCTGCTTTATTGCTTATGGCTAGGGGCGGCACTCACAAAATCTTACTCGTTTCGCATTGGAATGGCCGACCGACACCGCTCTCTGCAATGCCTTTCTCTGCGAGGAGACGCTGGAACACATTCTGTGCGACTGTCCTGAATATAATGTTGAGAGACAGTCCCAGGCGGACGTTCTAGCGCACCTTGACAATAGACCATTGTCAGTTGAAACGATTTTCACATGTCGCCGACCGAAGACATCGCAGCTGAAGGCGACGAAGGGACTGCTTCGGTTTTCGAAAGAGACGGGCTTGGACAAGCGGCTGTGACAGAGATGCCACGTACCGCGCAAGGCTGACGGACTGTAACTGACGATATGCGTGCTGTGCTATGTGCTCTCTCTCTCTCTCTCTCCTCCCCATATTTCACCCCCCCTCATCCCGCTCCCATGTGTAGGGTAGCAAACTGCTTGAGCTAAACTGGTTAACCTTTCTGCCTTTCCTTCTCCACTTTTTCCTTCCTTCCTTCCTTCGGTCGCGCCGGCCTTCGGATGCGGCCGGCTAACGTATACGTGTCTTACCTTAGGCGTCGATCTGTAACGTGGAGGACGTGTGCCTAAACACGGAAGGCGCGAGGGCGCCTCGTGCCTCACGAGTTTGTTTCTTCCGTGCAAAGCCAAGGACAAGGAAATATATTCCCCGTGTCAAAACAAGTAAGCTTTCTCGATGCCAGAGCGCTTAACTTATAGAGAGCCCAATAACATCTGCTTTAATGTGAGGGAACGTACGTCACAATCTGACGCGATCGAAAGGCTAGAAAGAGTGCGTATAGTTACTGTTCCGCGTAGCTGAAGGAGGAAGTTTCGCCCAAGAAGCGAATTATTTAAGATTGATACGCAGTGGCCACCGCGAAGCGGTGCCTGAAGAGAATCGGCATTTGAATGTTTTCACCGTAGCCTGAAGACAAACACGTGCAAAAATTCAAGCCTACACTACACGAGGAGTACCCCACAGAATGAAAAAAAAAAAAAAAGAAAAGAACCGAATGCCTGTTTTGCGGCTAGTACGCTAACCTATATAGCACTACCTGGGGCTGCAATCATCATCCGGCGTTTCCTCCCCTCCCCCTGCCCCCGCCCTCTCCCACTGGGAAGCCGCGCTTCTCAGCTGTATAACCAGAACGGATAGCGAGAGTTGGTGAATCGGGCCCGCTCGGCAGCCAAGGCCACAGGTGCCCTGGGCTAAAATGGTTCTGTCCCGCTGGAACAAGACTCGAATTCTTTCGCTCTGAATAAAGTTTATTGCTACTGCTACTGGAACCTGGTGTTGCTCTTGCGAGTGGTTTATTGTTGTCGTTGTTGCCGCACTGCTTATACTTTTGATCTTAAGCCTCCCCACCGTCTAACGGGGGCCACTACATGCTAATTTTAACGTGACGCTTTGTTTGTCTCTTCCTCGTGTTTTGCCGTGGGTCGTCGACTTCTTGGCGGATGCATTTATGCATTTATAGGCGAAGCTTATATGTATTTGTTCCGAAGGCAAGTACCAGCATACGGGCTCGTATAGACCCTGAATGTCGTCTCGCAGGTATCTCTAGAGTGCACCGACCTCTTGACCGAATAGCGCTTCACACTCAGCGGCTTCATTTATTTTTTATTTAATTTCCTACCATTTAGCCATCGGGTGTGTTCCACTGGGTGTGTGACCTTCCTTGGATAATCTTCCAGAATGAACCGAATGGATGTATTGCAGTGAAACAGCAGAACGGTAGCTAGATATTCTCAGTGCAAGAAATGTGCGCCTTCAAGCGCATAATTCCTTTCTAAAGGCGAATCTTTCTGCACCTTCTTTCTCGTAGTTTGTTGCGCATCCGCTCTGTCGGCTTCTTGCCGAGTAAGATAGTCCGATCGTGGAGATAGATAGATAGATAGATAGATAGATAGATAGATAGATAGATAGATAGATAGATAGATAGATATATAGATAGATAGATAGATAGATAGATAGATAGATAGATAGATAGATAGATAGCAAGGAGAGTAAAGGCAGGGAGATCAAACCATGGCGAGCGACCGGTTTGCTACCCTACGCCGGTGGTAGCAAACTATGGATATTGTGCATTAATAAGCTGGGCTGGGCGTGTTGAAAAGTGGGCCGATCCTGCAGACTGTTATCCGCGGTCGCGTGGATTACGCGGGTCACGTGATAGGGCCTGATTCTGCGTCTTACGGATTTGTCGGCAAGGCACGCTATCGCTATGCTGCAGAACGCCTTGCAGAAGTCAAACTTTTAGATAATTTGATTAACTGCTTCGTGAAAGCTTCTCTTCACATAGATCTCAAAATGCCACGCATGTATATAGATTTCTTTAATTGTGCAGTTAGACGTACCGTAACTGCCCAGGGGCTATGGGGGAAGCCGTATATAGTGGAAAGTTCTGGGTTAATTTTGACCACTTGGGATTCTCTAACGTGCTCCCTAACCTAACCTAAGTACATGAGTGTTTTTTTTTTTTTTTTTGCATCTTGTCGTCATAGGAAAGCGGTGGTTGCGGCCGGGAATCGGACGAGCGACCTCGAGCTCATCAGCGCCACGCTGCAGCGACTGAGCCACCTCGGCAGGCAAAGGTCAGTTATTGACAGCAAAAGCCAAGTACCAGTCTATTACACGAAGCAAGGCTCGTGTGTTTACGGGCAGTATAAATTGTGGTAAACGTTTGCTTACGAACTAAAGTGTGGCGCTTCACGGCCAAAGTCACACACGAGCCGAATTCACGACATCGAGACCAGAGGACGAACGTCGTAGTCGCTAAGTCGACGCAGCACGCGTGTAGATCCAGCGGTTACGAGGATAAGAAGGCATGCAGTCAATCCTCGATTTAACGAAACCCGATTTCACGGAACTCTCGATTCAACAAAATGCTCTCAATTCCCGAACACGCATTCCCATATATCTTAATGCGTTGAAAACCCCGAAGCAACTAAACGAATATAACTGGATGTATAGCGTATATAAGGGCACGCAATACGACAGAATCTCATTGACCTGTTGAGTAGGTTTATTACCACCTTGCCGCTCATGTGAAGAGACTCAAACGCTCAACGGCCTTGCTGACGGCGACATGTGTGATGAGTGCGCACTCAGACAGAAATGCTTCTTTTTTTGGTCTTGAATAAATATAACGTTATTCGCATGAGTGTGTTAAGTGTTATCTGCGATTTAACGAAAGTTCTCGATTGAACGAAATAATTCTCGGGTTCCATCAGCTTCGGTATACTGAGGTTTAACTGTTACGGGTTTGCGCTTATACTGGCACGTTATATGAACTTGCACTGACTGATCTTCGGGAGAAGAAAGAAAGGATGACACCAGTGAATGGATACCTAGCACTGAGCTTGTTGATGAGCGAGCAGTTTGATCTCTGTATAGCCGCTCTTGCTACGGCGCTGACTTTGCCTGTTCTCGCAGTCCGGACGTAAAGGGAAACAGAGCAGGTGAGAACGCCCGCTTTAGCATGCTGTGACCTTGTTGTGAGCGATTTGTGCCGTCGCATAGTTGCTGTTTCCACGATGCTGGCTTTATTCTCGCCTGCCCGAACGGCAAGTGATATGGACTACACGCGGAGCATGCAGTTACAGGTACCAACAGGCGCTTTAGTGGATGCCGTGTAAAGAAATAAGGGGTTGTTTGGAGAGTTTGATTGCCGCTGGCGTTCTTGAGGAAAGTAGAGGAGCGAGCGGCTGTGCTTCAGCGCGAGCCTTGAATCGCTAATTTTGGCAGGGTCCGCGACCAGCGAAGCAAAGATAATGAGTGAAACGCAACGGGGTGTATGGGACGAGTGGGTGAGATAATTTGGGTGCAGGAAACTGACTTTCCTCCGACGGGCGCCCGCGCACGTGCCGTAAAGGCGCTGACCTATTCCATTCCTCGAATCCATTATCGCCGGCAGCGGGCGTGCATGCGGAGCTGTGCGCAAGAGAGCAAAACGGAACCTTGAACGTTTTGATGCCGAACTTGGGACTCATACGCGTGTATGGAAACGACAGTCGTCCGATATCTAAGCAGTGTGGCGATTATGATCGCCAATGACATGCGCTCTCAGTCGGGGTGACGACAAATAGTTATACAGAATGCGTTAACTAAATGCAATCTGTGATCGACAAATGCGGTGAATTCTTGGCTTAATTATTTATTTGCAAATGAAGAGCGGTACGTGTGTGCAGGCATGCTTCTTAATGTCCTTCAAAATGATCGCCTGCCATGGTTACGCACTTTCGATAACGCGTGTACAGAGGCATCGCGTGCTTTGGGCGAAGACACCCTGTGGGATGCGGTTGAGTTCATCGTCCACGTTGCATTGGACGGTCGGCAGTGTCCGAAAGCCGCTGTCCTCTTAACTGCAAGTATGGACACCCACATGGCTTCGCGAACGGTGACTGACACACTTCGGGCTTCACGGACCGGGTGGCAATCAACCATGCAAAAGTACAAACTACACCGCATGCCAGCGATTCATTCATCGTATTTATTAATCGCAGGTCGTGCGTATATCAATCCGGCATTCTGCATCTCCCAATTTCATCTTGTGAAGTTACACACGCCTGTGACGACCCCATCGCCATCTCTTCTCAGCTTTTTTCCCACCAAGACTCTAGATGATCTCCATCGCGAATCAGTTAACGCCCCGGAAAGGCGTTGGTCCTGAGTTCGATCCCCGGACCAGACCGATTTTTCTTTTCTTCAGTTTTTTTCTTTCTGAAAAACCCGCAGGGGTTTCCTTTGTAACTTCGCGCTATGGTTGGATGGACGCCTTTTTTTTTTCGTTTCACTATTTTAAAGGACATGAAAAGGCGCATCACGTTTAAGACAATCTGGTTATCAGCGAGATTACAACGCGGGAGTTGCGTTACACTCGCTCCTGAGCATGCAGGAGGCATTCAGTATTAATGTTGGTTATATTCACTTCGAGGTTGCCGAGTGTCTAGCCGCTTCAGGTTTATTGGTTTTTCCTGGTATGTTGATATTTCCAGAAACGCGGGCACCCGCAACGTGTAGGACACTTTCTTGAAAAAGTCTGTTGCCAACTTTGTGGCGGTCATACATAGGGTAGGCAGGGAATAAGCAAATAGATTATAAACCCCCTCCCCCCCCCCCCCCCCCTCCCCGCTCATCCAAACTTCATTTACGGAAAAATAGTTGATATGGATCGTGTGCTACCAGTCATCAATCATGGTTGCATCAATCTACAACGTCGACGAGCTTTCAGAAAGTTCCCGGTGTCTTGGGAGGTGATCAGCGTTCCGCTTGTACCTAAACCCACAATTGGCAGTGCATCAACTACGATAGTTTCGTGAAAGAGTATGTTCGTGCCAATTCAAGGGGATGCCAAGAAAGTGAGACTGACTTAAACAAGCAATGTGTGGTTTGGGGCATCATCCCTACCCATTCGTCTGGTTTCTGGAGTGTAGGCCTGGCGCGCGCATGGCATCTCTATTCTTGGTAAAAACATTGGGCGTTCACGGCGGACAGAAGGTGGTGTAACGAAGCAACAAAAAGTAAATAAAACTGTAAACCGTCTTTGCCTTAACACCTAGTCATGGCAAATCAAACGACTTGAGCATTGAAGGCTGGAGTCCGTGGGTTGATCTCCAGTGCCAAATTTCGGTGGGAGTGCAACGTAAAATTTTCCTTTTAAGAAGGATTTAACAAAATAGACAGATGTTCACAGAAAAAGGGGGGCTTGAAGTGATTAGGAGTGGCCGAGCTGGAAATGTCGCGTGAGCCAGCTTTTCGTTACGGAAACGACTGATGCCCTGACGAAGACTAGTCCTTTTGTTAAAACGTTGGCGCCAGCGACATTTCTTCTTCGACCACTGTTAATCAACTGCTAGAAGAGCGTGATTTAAGAACAAAAAGAAGCCTTCTCCAGGTGGACTAAGCCAGAAGCGTACTTAGCAGTGTGTATCAAAATCCAAGTGTCGATTTCGGACGTTAGGCTCCCACCATACGGTTCAGCAGTCATTCTTCATGCTGCACATAGCAAATGGTAGGTCCTACCTTCCTGCGCTTCATGTCACTCTTAGTTTCCTTGTAATGGCTTTTAAAAACCATGTGAAGCTGTCAGTAAAGCCTCGATACTATTTGTCGACAATCATCAGTTTCCTACGTTTCTGTGTGTGGGCCTTAACAAAGCACCGCAATGTTTCTGGCAGAGATATGACTTCAATAGCAAAAACTATTGAATTCGTATTTAATCCTCCCATTCATAGAAAAATGGCTAATCGATTCATATGGGTAATTAGGAATCCCCGCACACGCGTAACCGACACGTTTTTTGAGGACTGGAGCGAAGACTCCTCCCCCACCGCCCTTCCCCCTCCTGGCCCTAAATTCTGTCATCCATCATGTATGTATATAACGTCCCCCGAAGCAGTCGCTTTTGCAACCTTAAACAGAGAAACGAGGTCGGAATGCGGCGGTGTGTGCCCGTTTCTCACGTGTTTCTTTCGGAAAACGGGTTCGCAAAAGCGAGAACCCTGGAGGACTTCTACAGAGCCGCAACACCTGCTGCCTTTCTCTCGTGTCTATTGTACGCTCTCTCCTTTCGCCATGTGTATGTATGTGTGTTTTGGGTCGCTGAAGAGCGAAAAAAAAAAGAGCGATACCCCGACCTGTTACGGGGCGGAAAGGTAGACAGAGCCCGGGGACGGCAGAGGAAGTGCTTCCGCAGCCTTCCTTCCGTTTCCGTTCGCTGCGTTTACGCTTTCCTTGTGCCCCTGGTGTGGCGAAGGATCGCGTTTGCTCTCGGGAATGCTCAACGCCTCGTTGAATGTGAATTATTGCGCTCTCGTGGACGCATATTGTGCGATCTTGGAGTCAGTCGGTCAGTCGTCTTGAACTGCGGTTACTTCGTGTCAAGCGACCTAGTTAAACGACTGTGACACTCCCGCGTTCTTTTTTCTGTTCGTGTGTGTATGTTCTCTCTCTCTCTCTCTCTCTCTCTCTATATATATATATATATATATATATATATATATATATATATATATATATTCTTCGAATTCGTATTACCCGAATGAATGTTGAAATGCTACGAAGGCTTCACCGTATTCATCCATCACTGGCGGTCCCGAACTACGCTTCTTAGCCTGTCAATCATAGCATCAACCTCCAGACACCTGTATTAGCTTTTAGCACGGCGCAATCATGATTCGATCTGAATTTAGAACATATCTAAAAAATTTTTCACTTAGCGGGACTTCTGTGAAACGGGATTAAGAGTGCTACAGGCAGAATAAACTGAAATTCGCGCGATTGACTGCTCTACATAGGGGAAGAGGATGGGTTGAATAGAAAGGAGTGCGAAAGAAGTTTCCCTGGACGCATAGGGAAAATGTCATGTTGTCAAAGGCGATAACTCGATCCAGTCGACCATTAAACGTGCGCTATAGGAGGCGACGCGGGCTCCTCTCCCCCAACGAGCGCTTGATCACGTGACCTCCGACATTGGGCGCGCAGGAAGACTGCACGCATCGTCGGCGTCCTTCGCGGCTCACACTCGTATGTCTTTCCCTCTCACCCGCAGCATATGGCGCGCGGGACGCGATAAAATCTTATCGTGCTTCGACTTTATATGGAACATCACGGCGACGGCGAAAACTCGCCTAGTGTGTTCATACAATTGCTATCGAAACATTTATAATGCAATAACCCTTGAGACGCTTGTACCGAGGCGCACAAAAGCGGTGAAGGCGCTTTTGTGCTTCTTAAGGATGACGGGCTTGTGCGACCATCTGTGACTATTAATGCAATTTCTGTAAGACCACACGCGTCACCGAACTCGCCGCAATTTTCTTCTTTCCATCCCTCCTTTCTCTCCCTGTGATCTTTGTTTTCCCCTTTCCCGTTCTCCCGGTGCAGGGTAGCCAACCGGACGTTATTATGGTTAACCTCCCTGCCTTCTACTTTTCTCTTTCCTCCTCCCCTGTACCGAGGCCTGCGTTTCGATGTTCAGGTATTAACGCGACAGCGTTAAGGAGCTCGTGTCGCAGAAAAGCCGGTGTCGTCGGCGTCGGCGTCCGCGGCGTTGGCCGTGAGCGATAAATCACGGCAGGCACTTCATAAATAAAAAGCAACTTCCAAGATGGGCTGGGTGGGAATCGAACCAGGGTCTCCGGAGTGTGTTGTAGGAGCCTTATAGACAAAGCACGAAAAAAAGAAAGGCGCACATTGCGCGGCGTTACTGCAGACCAAGTTGGTCGTGCGTACGTGTACGCAGACAAATCTGGTCGTCAAAATTTATTTCTTAGTGTTCGTCTTTGGTGTTGTTTCATCGTGTTCAAGAGGTAGTCGACGCTGTTGAGACAATAACTACCTCTGCTTGTCTAGCGCAGTGCTGAAAGATCCATTTCCATACGTTAAAAAAAGAAGAATGTTCTCGAACCTGACAGCACAACTCTGGGCCGTCCAGCGAGCCGAGGAAGCCGCTTCGAGACAAGGTCTCGGAACCGCGTCCGCGGCGGGTGCCCAAACCCACTAAAAAGACGCCGGACTCAAATCTTATTGATTTGAAAATAAAGTTTACGCTCTGTCTCGGCTTCACCCGTCATCTTCTGGTTTCTGACTTACGTGGTCTCGTGTCTCTGACAACTTCGACACTGCAGGAAAACGAACCAGAAAGAACCTGCGGACTAATAAAATTTGGCACGTATACATACGCCCTATACGCTCACACGTATAGGGTCATTTTTAAAGGTTGCGCGACGCCTGCCTGGAACCAGCCGCACGAATGCTCACGGTGAAACGAGAAATCTTTCCCCGTATCGTAGGTCGTCGCGTTAAGTAGGAGGCACATTATGCGCTCGTAAAACAGTGCAAGTGCTGCTGAAGCCGGCTAGAGCTTGAATCTGCCAGTTGGCGATTGAACGGAACTACATACCGATGGGATTGTGCCTGTGTGTCCAGCAATAATGATTGGTGACCTTTTTACGTCCAGAAATTGTAGTGTGGGTGACGATGGACGGCGTAGTCACATGGCCGTCGCAAAGTAGGGCTCACAGGAATACTTTCTGGACTGTTTTCGCTGGCTCGTGGGGATGGCGTTCCCGTTTGAGAGGACTTGCTCACAGTGCTCATAGGCTTACGCGGACTGGGTTGTCATCACCGGGCTATCATCATCGTTTTGTGCTCACTGGGTTGTGGTGAAAGCGTTCTGTTCAGCGAGTTTTTCTCAGCAAGTTGTCCTCAAAAGGTGCTCAGAGGGTTGTGATCGTTGGGTTGCCTGAACTGGGTTGTGGTGAAAGCGTTCTTCCCAGAGGGTTGTTCTCACAGGGTTGTACGTAATTGCAGGGTTGTACTCGCCGGGTCGTACTGCACCGGTTTGTTTTCGGCGGGTCGTGCTCGCCGGGTCGTGCTCGCCGGGCTGTGTTCACTGAGTTTTACTCATTTGGTTGTGTTGAAAGCGTTGTGATCAAGAAATTGTGCTCAAATGGTTTTTCTCACCGGGTTGCGCTGACTGGGCTGTGTTGAAAGCGTTGTACCCAAGGAGTTGTTCTCACAAGTTTGTGCTCGCTGTGCTTTTTGCTCTGGGTTGGCCTAACTTACCAGGTTGTATTCAGTGGACTGTGCTAAACACGTTCTCATCAACCGATTGTGCTCACAAGGGTATACTGAAAGTGTTCTACTGAAATCGTTGAGCTCACAGGGCTTTGCTGAGTGGGTTGAGCCAACGCCACCTACATAGCACAGAGCCTGTGCACTTCGATCTATGACGTCACGATACCTGGCCCGACTGCCATAGAATCAAGTGGAGATGCTTCCCAGTAAGCCGCGGCGATTGTGACGTCACGGCTTTAGTCACGTACGTCAGCCTTGTCAATGGAAATTTCGAGTGTAGTAGCATGACGTCATGAAACAGAGCGCACAGGCCTTGTGTGTCTAGGTGGCGTTGGCTGAGCACACTATATGCACTGTTCAAAGGGCTGTGCTGACAGCGTTTAAAAACTAGTTCTGCCTTGGAAGTGCAACTCACTCCTTCAAGCAGCTCGTTGACGTAGAAAGCCCAGCGCTATGATACGGGACGGTTGTACCTGTTGTTACTCAATGAAGACCTACGTCGGCGGTTGTAGAACCCAGGGCCTCACGCACATAGAGTGGGGAGCAAACTTATTGATCACCGACCATGTAAAGTGCTTTCTGCTACGAAAGTTAACTGATTTTTGAAGCCGGTGTTTACTGATTTCTTAAGCCAGATCCGAATCTCTAGTGCCGCATTCGGAAACACATACATCGTTAACCCCTTTAGCGATGGCCGCACCTAGTACCTTAGCGGTTCCTAAAACAGATCATCGTTTTCACGCGTATAACAATGATGATGAACACCGATGAGAACAACAACGATAATATTGAAAACAAATGAGCAATCGGAATGTAGTGAAACCACTGTCAAGTGCGAACAGTTCTCGTGAAACATCGTCCCTGGTTACCTGGCGCCCCGCTGCAGCCTCCACCGTAGTGCACGGTATTAAGAAGAAGGCGTGCGGGCGTGCGGCCTTATCGTAGGTGATCCTCCGCCGGCTATATATACGGCTTTCCGGCGCATCCTTCCGCGTTTGAAGTTCGCGCCCGTTCGCGCCAAGAGGATAAGTGCCAAGTGCCAAGTACCGTACAGTCTGGCTTATTGTTTGTTATTCTTTTTTTCCACTACGTGTCAATGCGTCGCCCATTAAGCCGGGGTGCGCGTTTAGCGGTCACCCGCTAATGGGAATCGTCTTTTTTTTCCCCCGCTGCCGCATGTCGCTACAGCGAGGGTACTGCTTGTCGGCCTTGTCAAAGTGACGAGGAAAGGCTGTGTGGCGTCGTGCGGAAACTTCGCGCGAATCGCGGAAAGAATTACGGTCGAACACTCGTGATACGGGAACCCGTTACAAACGTTTCCTGTTGGCGATTGCTGCGTACGAGGTCGGTACACGGTAAGTGCTCCGGTAGCGGATAACGCCACATTGGGGGAAGGGGGGGGGGTGGAAGAAGAGAAACGCGGCGGCAAAATACAACGAAGAGGAATCCTGAACAGCTCGTTGGGAGGATTGTTGGACCGTAATGGTCGCCGATGGATCTCGCGTCTGTGAGCCAGACAGTGAGGGATGAGTGGCCGAAGCGCTAAACGAAGGGACATAACGACACAGGCCGATCGACACCTCCTCACTTTGATGGAGCCTGT
This sequence comes from Dermacentor variabilis, assembly GCF_050947875.1. NCBI lineage: Eukaryota > Metazoa > Arthropoda > Arachnida > Ixodida > Ixodidae > Dermacentor > Dermacentor variabilis. Next base: position 20,851,258 of record NC_134577.1, read on the forward strand.
GAGAATGTCTACGGAGAGCTTAGGGAGGCATAAAAAATGTCACTGGAGAATGCGTCAAGGGCGGTTTTAACTTCTCTTCTAGGAAAGAATCAACGGTTCCCGCCTCTCTCTCTCTCTGTCTCTCTCTCTGATGCATACCTGGAAATATGTGCGATTCCACTAAAAAGCCAAATGTTGAAAAAAACTTATGGGTGATATGGAGCGTGCGTTAGGGCACTTATTTACTGGTGTAAGGGTTCACTGCTCCTCGTGCCGTTATTTCTGTCATTCATTCATTCATTCATTCATTCATTCATTCATTCATTCATTCATTCATTCATTCATTCACACAAGTTTAATCGCCGTAGAGCGATCGGTGGTATATCTCTTGCTGATATTTCCCGTGCAATTTTATTGCGATATATGGATGAATAAAAAAAAGAATGTAAACGTACAATCTCTGTTTATTACTGGCAGGGCTCTGAAACTTCTAACGTCAATAGTAAATAACTTTGAACTTCCATGGCAGTATGCCAGACTCGCTATAAGCTCGTGGCATTCATGTAAAATTCTTTTTCTTGATGGATGCCTATTCACTTATCAAGAAACGAAAGTATCAGCACTTGCCCTTAATAACCCTCTTAGAGCATTGTTGCTACTGACACCGATATATTTTATTGCATCATCCCTTCTTAGCGAAATTTTATTTCTCATAGTGCTCGCACTAATCATTGTCGTTATTTTAAAGTATATATATTTTACACCATCTACAGCGACATATTTTGGCCTTTTTAAAGCCGTGTATCACCTGCCATTAGCACTCAATTTTCCGCTTCATGCACAATTCATTGAAAACATCATTACGTGTCATGGCGCTCTTTGGTCATATCCGTGCCTTGTGCCATTAAACACCACACGCCATCACAAAATCACAGTTGAGGTTTAAGAGCGCAGTACTGATCTTCAGTCCGAAGCTTCAGTTTAGAATATCAGAAATCCAATCCAATCTTTAATCTAGACCGAAGACTAACTAGCGCAGGAATCACTTTCCATCGCGCATCACGACAAATCGAAGTTTGTTGCTGCGACCACGCAACATTTCATTACAGCACTCCCTTTATTGGGGTGTGTGTTGGCTCGATTCACTGTACGTCTTACGCCTACACAGCTTTCAGAATGAACGAACGACCGAATGTATTAGCAAAGCGATAAACTGGGCTAGTCGGTACATTGTAAAACGAATAAAAAACAAGCGGAAACACACGAGAGGCAATGAATGAATGAATGAATTAATTAATTAATTAATTAATTAACTGATTGGTTGATGCAGTTATGGATGGGAGGACGGACGGACGGATGGACGGACGGACGGACGGACGGACGGACGGACGGACGGACGGACGGACGGACGGACGGACGGACGGATGGATGGATGGATGGATGGATGGATGGATGGATGGATGGATGGATGGATAGATGGATGGATGGATGGATGGACGAACAGACGGACGGACGGACGGACGGAGGCGTATATGGATGCGCGACAGGAAAAAAGGCCTGGTGCCTAGAATTCAGTTAACCCTCAACTTTTCTGCATTGCTCAGTAATTTGGGCGGTGGCGGGGAAACTTTTGCTTGAAAATGGCTGGTTGTACATGTACATTGAAAGGCATACAGTGATGGGGAACGCATGCCACTGATAGCGACAAGAGCTGACGCAGGTTGGCGGCGCGCTGAATATTCACTCGCATCGAGGAAAAGACCGACGACCTTAGGCCCTACATCGGCTCTGTTTTTCTCCCCACCGCGTGTCGTCAGGGTTTCTGACGTGTCGGCATCGAGAGGCTAATTATTACCCTTCGCATCGTTTATTCTCTCGAGGAAAGCTGGAAGGGCTGCTATTCCCCACGTAGGCGCGAGATCAGTCAGAGTGAAGGTGCAACTCTCAAGGATCTCGTGTATCCTCTGGTTCCTTCCTTAGCGAATTGATTGCTTCACCGAAATTCTACTTGTTCCTTCTGGGATGGCAACAGGATAAATATATTCATTTAGTCTGGCCTTAAACACTGTTCCCTTCTATTTTCCATTAGATCTGAAAACTAAGATATTGGTCCTCAAGAGTATTTTTCATTCTTCAGGCTTCATTTCATCGGCATATAAAGCACATTTGCTCCAAGGAAACCTCAAGCACTTACTGAACATTGTTGCACATAGGAACAGGACAACTTGTCTAACACCGGTTTCAATTTTTGGAGGCAAACTCCCGTTGAGGCCAAATGTGTTTGTAATTTACGTTTATCTTGAAAAAAAAAATAATGCTCACTGCTGTCTTCAGTTCAATTCGAAGTTTGACTGTTTTTTAGTGTTTATGTTTTGCTCTACATATTTGTTGTACTGTTTCCCATTTCCCGTGTTCTTTAACTACAGTTCTAACTAACTGTTCTAACCACGTGCCACCCACTGGAATACCACGCAACACCTTCGCTCAGGGATCTGTGTGTCACGCACAGTCTGTGAATGATGAGTTCAGTTCATGTATCTCGGAGGTAACTTGGTTAATAATGCAGTGGACGAAGATGGCGTTGCGTGCGTTGGAAGGAAGCTGTTCTTCAGAATGTCTGGCTTGAAAACACGCCGCTGTCGCAGTAAAGGTGGGGAAAGCCGGAAGAATCGCTGAAGTCGCATGATTTTGTTTCAGTGTGGGAGCTTCGGTAACCACGCAAATCCTGGACATGGGATAAAGCACGCGACGAGAACAGGCGTTGTCCTCGTCGCGTTCTTTGTCTTGTGTCCGGCATTCGCCTTGGTAACTAAACACCGTGGAAAGTCACGAACTAACTCAATCCGTCACGCTTCTTACCTTCTCGAGGTATGGTTGGGGAAAAAGTGCCTTAATGCCGGAACACTTCTATTTCACCCCACGCTACCATCCTTTATTCACTTGGCAACCTGTACATTGAGCAGAAGCCGGCGAAAAGTTTGTTTCCGGCATATTTAACTAAACAATTTCAACGTAGAGTAGCGATATTAAAATAAACCCGTATCAAGAGTTCTACCAACGCGGCACATGTGACCCTACTTTGTACCGTCGTGCTCTTAATTTCAGCACGTCCCATTTGCTTCAATTTTTCCTTCGCCTGCATTGTTCGCCATGTTTCAATATGTCGCACGCTTTGGCCGGGATTACACGGTGTGCTCAGCGCGTGTCGTAATATATAGACGCTCAGGAGCCGTACGTACGCCCGCGCCTAAAATACGCGTCAGATACGTTCCATGGGGTTGCTGCTTGACCGCCTGCGCAGATGGCGTATTCAGCAGCCGTTAACTGTTGCTGTTGCTCCGTCATACGGCCTCAGGGCACTTTATCCTTGGGCGATGTCATAATCGAAGAACCTTGTGTGAGCGTCAAAATTAACGGGACAGAATCGCTGACGCGTGTTCAAATGGGCGCGAAGACAGCAGCAGGGTCGTTTCTAAGCTGCATTTATTTTCCTCCTGGTCGATTAATTCCAGCCTGTCGTCCGGCACATCGCCGTCTAGTTGACAGTGACGTGCGACAAGCGGCGTCCATGTAGCACCGCCTTCCCTGTTCGCCACACGCGTAAACAAAACACTTCCTCCGCGATAGACCTGCGAATGCCTGATGCCACGCTCTGTCGTGCACTAGGCCCATTAAGGGAAATTCCAACCGCCTACTTGAGAGCTGCAACTTACAGCGCTAACCTAGTAATGATGTTCATGCAGCGCTCGAATGTTGAGAAACATTTCGCTGCGTCGTGTTTATCGCGGGCGCTTTCACAGCATCGAACACGTGTGCATGTTATCGAAAGCGACGGACTGCGCGTCCTGTGTCTGCTTTCGCAACGCCGTAGAAGGCAGGCAAGCAATTTATGATTCTGAGAAATGAATAGAGTTGGCTTGTTGGACCGTCGTCAAACCAACCTGCCGGGCTGGAGCAACCAGCTTGCTCTAAGTATAGGGTGTCCCACTCTGACCTGAATGGCGAGTTACGTGTAAACGTGGTGGTAGGCTCGGGTCAATGGATGGTTAGTAGCCATAAAAAGAAAAAAGAAAAGGCTTTCTCGCACGCTGTTTTGTTTTGATTCGATGCAGGCTGGCACTGCTATTTCGGCCAGATTATGGCAACTCGATGCCAGCGCGCCATCTAGGGAAAGAGAAAGAGAAGGATACGTGTGACTAGAAATGAGCCTGTTTGGCTACCCTGCAATGGGGAAAGGGAAAAGGTAATTGGAATAGTATGATAAGGAGAGAAAGATTAAGGTTAATGTCCCCGTCGTAGTGAAAATGCTCAGCGTTTATCCCAGATGGTCGCTTAGTCCGGTTGAGAAATCGTAGCTGCGAAATATCGCACTGCGAGGGGAACAGAGAGAGAGGGAGGCTCTCTCTCTTCCGAGGGGTTTTGCTGGCAGCTCGTCTAGTATAAACTACTTCAAATGTATGCACTGACTTTAAAGATTTCACAGACAAAACAGGCCAATGTTGCACAACGTGTTTTCTCAGATACGTCGCACGGTTCATCCACGACGTGTTCGTCGTAGTACATTATTCAAGAACTACGTCGCAGCTCAAGGCGTGATCTGTGACACATAGAACGGGACATTAATGGGAGAAACGTGGAGCGGTCGGCCTGAGTGATTTGGCTCTAGCCTGTTACTCCACTCTGGGGAGAGAGTTTGATGGAAGGTGAAGACGATGGTGATAGCTGCTGCACAATCTGCTGTTCCTGTGCAACCCACACGTGCACGCTTAACGACACACCTACGTTTACGGTGAGGGGGTCGAGGTGACAGGACCGTAGCCAGGAGACCGCCTGTAGCAGTCGTCGATTTACATAGCCGTTCTCGGCTTGGGCGCATTTGAGAGAGATATCGGCTGGTGCAGGGTATCAATTTATTTGCCTCAGCATCGCCTTACACCTGGTAACGCCGACCGGAATCTGCACGGCAAGAGTTACAGCTCATGACCGGACTTTCCCTGTGACCTTCGTTATCCCGCAACAAAGCTGACGGGTCGTAATCTCGGCACAGACTTCCTGAGCCTCTTCAGCGCTCCTATGGACCCGCTGCCGCAAGACGACCAGGACGACGACTCTTTCCTAGGGACAGTAGGTGCCGACGACTTCGCCGAACAGCGGCAGGCAGACACGGTACTAGAAAGCCTTGCTGAGTTTTGGAAGGGGATACCGACTTTGTACCAAGGGTATGTAAGCGAGGGTTGTCTTCCTTTTCATTGAGAAACGACGTCCTAGTAGAGAAAAACCTCGCCAGTGCGTGCCCAGTGCCTGCTCGCTTTGCCTTCAGCACTGCTGCCAGAGGCTCTGCACGCCCTTCGTGGTGGCCCAATTGCAGGCCACCTCGGGTTCTCCCGTACGCTCTCGAAGATTGAGGAGAAGCATTGCTGGCCACGTCTAGCTGAACGCCGACGTCGCCCATTACGTCAAGACGTGCCGAGAATGCCAGCGAGGCAAGACGCCACCGACGGGCCCAGCGGGATTGCCACAACCGATCGAACCTCCTCGCCGACCGTGTCACGCACATCGGGATGGACTTGTTGGGGGCCCTTTTCGACGTCAGCATCCGGAAACGAGTGGATCGTCGTGGCCACCGACTGTCTTACCAGCTACGCCGAAACGAAAGCCCTTCCCAGAGGTAGTGCGGCAGAAGCAGCGAAATTCTTCGCAGAGAACATCCTGCTGCCACACGGTGCGCTACAAGTCCTCATCACCGACAGAAGAACGGCTTTTACCGCTGAGCTTACTAAGGTTATCGTGCAATATAGCCAGACTAGATACCAGATGATTGCAGCACCACCGTCTGCACCGTTCTGCTGCGGAATGGGTTCTGCAGTTTAGTTTGACAAGCGTCCAAATTATCTGTAGATACACTGCGCGACAACTTCGTTTGTTAGACGCGGTTTCCGCACGTGAATAAAATAGCTTTGTTTATTAATGCTGTACAGTGAAAATCCCACTTATCGAGTGGCCGAGTCCGTCTGTGCACTGCGCGAGCGTCCGAGCTGTGGTAGATGCAGGGTCGTAGATCTTTGTTTTTGTTTTGTTTTATAGCGTATGACCCGAGCATGTCGCATTGCCATACGTGGTCTCGTTACAGGGCTAGCCAGAGTGTTTCCTGTTTTCTTTTCCTCGAGATATGGGTACCAAGTCGGCAGATTGGCAACTATATAGACAAGCTTAAGTGATCCAGACTTTATGCAAGCCGCAATAAAATGTAAACCGACTTCTAAATTTTGTTCGGTATTGTTCGTCCCGTCCTCTACGAGGCACTCGCCCGCATTACGGAAATTGTGTCCTCACAAATAGCCATCGCATTCATTTGATGCGATCCCCTTTGGATGATCACTGCTTTACAGGAAAAAAAAGGCAATGCCGAAACACTAAGCTTATATATTTGTTTACCAGCGCTGGTTTACCAACCGCAGTGATCGCTGTGTTGAGCCACGCCGGCGGCGGCCTCAAACGTGAGGCTGTCCCCACGCTTAGCATAGTTATTTCAAGACTAGTAGACTTTAAATGCGTGAGGACGATGCCGGTGGCTGAGGCAAATGTTTTATAACGACCGGCGCTTCGGGGTTTTTTTTTTTAATTATGGGGTTTTACGCGCCAAAACCACTTTCTGATTATGAGGCACGCCGTAGTGAGGGACTGCGGAAATTTCGACCACCTGGGGTTCTTTAACGTGCACCTAAATCTAAGTACACGGGTGTTTTCGCATTTCGCCCCCATCCAAATGCGGCCGCTGTGGCCGGGATTCGATCCCGCGACCTCGTGCTCAGCAGCCTAACACCATAGCCACTGAGCAACCACGGCGGGTAGGCGCTTCGGGGTCGCATTGGGTTGGCCGTACACGAAAATTTCTACGGTGGTGTGAGGGGGCGATATTCAGTCACAATGCATCAAAAAAGGCTGTCGCTTTCATCGTATACCGCAATGCATTAGTTCGGTGCACCCAGCGTCCACCGTTCGCGCAACAGGCGCCGGCAGCCATGCGCTCCGAGTATCGCGTTTGAATCGCCGATCACTGTGCAGGTGTAGTGTGCTTATATTAAGACTTGTCACTACCACCGTTCAGGCCACGGTTTCCGCATGCAGATCGGCTGTATCAAGAACGGCGCATTCACGCAACATGGCGTGAGAACGATCTGTACTTTCCCCGGTCCCCACAAAGCTGCTCGCGCGCAGGATACAAGAAAAGCCTTGCCGCGACCGTTTGCATCCTTGTCAGGTGACCGGAGCAACGCTGCCGTGGAGAAACGTACGCGCGAACAAAGATGGGGATAAAAAAAACCGTGTGAAAGCCTGCGGTCTTAGATCAACACTTTAAGTAGCGTACGCCAGCTCTTTTACTGCAGAGATTTGCTTGACCGCATTCCCCGCACGCACGGCATGTGTAAAGACGTGCATCAGAAAGGTGGCGTGCTCGTCGTCATCTGTCGCGCACGGCTGTTTCTCTATGCAAACAGCTTTGGGTTGTATCACGTAACCTTCGCCGAGCTCTGTGACGACACTCATGACGTCAGGCGCGAACGCTGTCTGGGGGATACGCCTGGCTGTTTAGGTCTGCGGAATGATGGCACGAATTAGAATTCGGTTAAGCGTCCGTATAGTATGGCTCAGGCTTTCTTGAGTCTCTTGTTAACGCTAAGAAGTTAACTGGCAGCTACGTTTTTTCATAGCGCGCATTCTCCGCTGCGGGAGGAAACTCAAAGCGTTTAGCCTTTCTGCGTAGTCGAGTAGCAACGCGTTCGAGCGCGCGATTGTGCGTAACGTATGGCTGAGCTGTTTTCAAGAGCTGGCCTTGGTTGCATTCAGTATACTTTTCATTCGAAAAAAAAAAGAAAAGTGCGCGTCGAGACGTGCTTATATTGTTGGGCGCGTCGCGCGTCAAGGATGGTCGCCTTTGAGATGCGCTTGGTTCATCGAACACAAAGAGGTCCGGAGTTATTCTTCGCGTAGAATCCGCGGACATTTAAAAGCGAATTATACGAAGTGAATCCAAGGAGTGGCCGTTTCTAGAAATTCTGCACCTTAGTAAATAGTACACGTAGGTTTCGCCGGATTTTGCATCCCAAGGCAACAACTTGGCAGAAATTCCGCCCAGCAGGTGCATACGTACGTAAGGGCAAATTTCGACACGCTTGCACTCTTCCTGGTGCGCATAAATTGAACTGCACGAACAGTTTAGTAGCTGTTTATCGTTGCCTGTGTTCACAGACGTGAACGTGACTTTCCGATTTGTGCAACCCTCCCGTTTTGGAGCAGCGCCACAGGCTCGACGCCGCCGCTATGTCACGGCACGGTTCCCGGCACTTCCTTAAGCGTGAACGTCCATTGTCACTCTATTGACAGTAAGAAGCTCCAAGCGTATAGACATTGGTAAGTTCTTTTTTAGGTCCCAGTAGTCCGTACCTGAACCGTACAATTGGAGGACAGAGGACGAGGTTAAAGCAAACTTCTTGCATATGAAATAACTTGCGACAGATTTCTTGAACAAAACCAGCGAGAACATCATCTAGAACGTGTAATTTTGTGTGTGCACACATCAAAACTGGCAGTCCAGATGACGGGGCAAAAAAGCCAGACGAAACGTGTGTCACGTTCAAATGTTGGTTTTATTCACATATGTCTATACCCAGCGATGTGGATAGCGTGTGTGTGTAAGGGGGGGGGGGGTAAATTTAATGTAAAGGACGTTTACCCTACGTTTCTGACACTATTTTCGATTTTCGTGCAACAAAACACACACACACACACACACACACACACACGCACACACGCACACACGCACACACGCACACACACACACACACACACACACACACACACACACACACACACACACACACACACACACACACACGCGCGCGCGCGCGCGCGCGCGGAGTAGCTCGATGGCTGTGTTTTCCTGCTGCTCAGGCCCCTTCTTCGATACCTGGCGGCAGCAGCCACATTTTAATGGGGTGAAAATGCAAAAATGCGCGCGTGCTTATAAGTTTAGGCGCACGTTAAAGAGCACCAGGTTGTCAAAACTAATCCGCATTCCATAACTACAACTTCTCTCCTAGCTCAACGTGCTATTTCGTGACGCTAGTGTCACAATTTATTTATTCACTTATTTTCGTAATATGTACAACTGAGTCGCCAAGAAAGAACGCGGTACACTCGAGGCAAGATGCACGATGTGGCAATCAGTCGTGAAGACTGTGAAAAAAAAAAAATCAGTGCCCATTCCACTCTGTGAAGAAGGATGACCAGTGAAGCTGTGTATGCGGGCCCCTTAATGGCGAACTGCACCTCCGCCGCGGGTCGGCCCGGCATTTCACTATCTTCGGGATCGCCACACGTATGTGGTGTGCTTACGCCTGCTTCAGCACCGCCACGTGTCGGGCCGGTATTGCACTATCTTTGGGATCGGCACACGTATGGGGAGTTTTTGTGTCTACAGACGGACACGATCCTGGGGGAACTAGCCCTTAACAGCTTCGCTGAAAAAAGAAAGGGGGGGGGGGAAGAGAGAGAGACACAGAGAGAAAGAGACGTTAGTATCACTGCATCTTTATATATAAGGATGTAGTTGTGGCGTATACGCCACAGCTCTCACGCCCCCTATATAAGGCGCTTTACTTAAGCGAGATGCCTCGATAGCAGCGCCACCTTACGGAGGGAAGTGCCACTATCGAGGCTACCTAGCAAGCATTGCGTCCTTCACTAGTTTATTCGTGTTGTCTGACGTTTGAACAGATGGTGGGCCGGCTTTCGCGTTTTGAGACAGACAGCGTGACAACTAACGACCTTGTCGACGGGATCGATCGCTTAACATCCGCAAACTAAGAAAAAGAAGTGTCTACTTTTTCTCTCTCTATTCTCACTCTCTCTACCAAGGCAACACGGGCCTGCGAGGCACGAAGTTGCGTCACAACACCGTCATCCAGGCGAAGCAAGCAGGTTATGCACTGAACGCACAGTAGCCTCCGAAACATTGGTGCGCCAGTGAAAGCCGTCAGAACGAAGATATAATGGGAGATACGAACAAAGCGAGAGCGGCAAAGAAAGAACGAAGGAAATAAGAAGTAATAAAGCAAACAATCATAAACCGAAAAAACAAAATTAAAGGCGTCCTCGCATTTCAGTGCGCCTATAGGGCCGGGGATACGGGATTTGCGCCGTGGCACTTTCTGTCAAGCGTACAAAATTAAAAAAAAAAAAAGAAAAGTACGCGTGGGAGGCCTACCTCGGTAGGGTTTTCGCCATTCAGGGTCATCAGTTATGTGTAGTTTGAAGACTGATGACACTGAATGGCGAAAACCCTACCGAGGTAGGGTTTTCCCCCTGCCTCGGAGTTAAGCATCTTTCTTAAGTTTTTATTCGTAAGCGTTTCGTTTTCGCCATACAGTGCCATCAGTTAAGCCTCTTCTTCCTTTATTTTGTATTCGTAAGCGTTTCGGAGTCTGCCGCTGGTCATCCTCGATGATAAGTGTCAGCGTAAGCTGATTCGTGTCCGCACGCACTTGCCCCAACCACCGCTATAGTGTCGCACGTGTTGGGATTGCCTTGCACGATAGCCTTGACCCTTGATTTTCCTCTTAGGCTGAGCACGAAGCATTGAAACACTGAATGTTATATTTTACGTACTTGGGGCCGACGGTTCCTCCTACGTTTCTCTCCTTTCTTTTTTTTTTTTTTTGTTGCGACGAGATGAAGTAGCAAATTTTGCACGCCGAGAGTGCAGGTATTGCATTGGACGGCGTCAAATTACCCAAGAGGTCGTCGACATTTATGGCATTATTGCAGCGCTAAAACATTGACACGCCACTAAGACACGGGTAGTAAGACACAGGTTTACTAAGACACAGGTACTAGACAGTGGCACAGCCAGAAGTTTCGTTCGGATGGGGGGGAGTGGGGTGGGGTAGGGGGGGCTCATTTTGCAGCTCGGCCTCCTACTTGCAGAATTTGTCGAGGGATTAAAGACATGAATGATAACTGCACTGCCATTGCGATAGATGCTGCAAACGAATTCTTGAACGCTGTGCACTGTGAAGAGAAGTAAAATATGTCTTTTCATAAAGTAATATCCTCTTATGCCCCAAAAACTGTGCCAGGAATACATGATATGAATGCTTCCATATTTTTTGTCTACTTCATAAGTAAGAAAAAAATGTCCCACTATATCAGTTCGAAACCAGCAAAGCAGTGCGTGCCGCTGATATGAAGAACGTAAAGGCCACGAAATGAACAAGTCGAGAGAGAGAGAGAGAGAGAGAAATAAACTTTATTGTGAGACCAGGCTTCTTAAGCCCAAAGGTGGGTGGCCTCCTCAGTCCAGGTAGCCATGGGTCGCTGCCGCCGCCCAAGCCCTGTTCACCAACCGCAGCTGGCTCTCAGGGTCTTGCGTCACCAGCAGAGCCTCCCACTGGTCTTCCAACTCTTCTTCTGAATCCGCCTCTTTCTGCATGTTAACGCCTGGTGGTGATGATGATGGTGGTGCTTCTCGATTATTCCTGCACCCAAGCACCATATGGCGCAAGGTGTTGGGCGCGTCCGGCGGGCAGAACTTGCAGTCTCGCCCGTAGGTGCCCGGATACATGGCGTGCAGCAGTGTTCCGTGTGGGTAGGTTGCAGCCTGCCGTCTTTTCCAGGTTACCGTTTGGTCCCTACTAATCGTCTTATGCGCGGGCGGGTAGCGACGCCTCTTCTTCCTGTAGTGCGTCAAGATATCCGAGTACTTCTTGGATATCCGTTCATCATCCTCGTCACAGTCGTTGGTCCGTGTTCTCTGCGCGTCGGAGATGGCTCGGTGTGCATGATGTCGAGCCGCGGCGTGCGCCGCCTGGTTCCCCGCGAGAGAGTCGTGTCCCGGCGTCCAGAGGATTTGTGCTTCTTCTATCTTGGTGGTGTTCAAGACCTGAAGTGCTGCCTTTCCAATCCTTCCGTTCATATACTTTCTGCATGCTTCTTGCGAGTCCGTCACCACGGTAACCATGGCCTTCTTGCACGTTGCGATGGCCAGGGCTATGCCCAGCTCTTCCGCTGTGCTCGCGTCCTTGGCACGTATGGATGTGGCTGTAAGTTCTTCGCCCTTCTCGTCGACCACGCTGATTGCAAATCGGTCGTTGGTACTGTACGCAGCTGCATACGTATATCGCACGTTTTCTTCTTTTCTGTTGGTACGTTCGAGTATGCGATTGAGCGTCTGTATTCTCGCCTGTCTCCTTTCCTTGTCATACTCGGGATGCATGTTTCTGGGAATGGTACTTATGTGTAGCTTGTCTCTGATCTCGTGTGGGATACGCTGAGGTAGGTGCCTTTCATCCTCGACTTGGTAGCCCATATCTTGCAGCAGGGCTCTTCCCGTCTTTGTCAGCTTTAGTCTCTCCAGTTGGTTGACGTTGTGCGCTTCCACGAGCTCTTCCCACGTGTTGTCGACTCCCATTTCGAGTAATTTCGCTGTACACGTGGAGGGGGACAGGCCCAAGGCAATATTGTAGGATTTTCTGATGCGGGCGTTTACTTTGTCTCGTTGACTGTTCTTCATGTCAACGTATGGGGTCCCGTACGTGACGATGCTCGTGAGCAGCGCTTGTATCATTTTCGTGTAGTCTTCTTCCTTGAGTCCGTGACTTTTTCTCGTCACTCTTTTGATGAGGTGGGTTATTTGTTTCACTGTTCTCTGAACTTTTTCCACTCTGCTCCCCCGGCCCCGTCCTTTTGAATCAGGAGTACGAGGATGCGGAGCGTCGTAACCTGCGGAATCATTATGCCTCCCACCTTTACTACCGGGTCTGGTATCTGCTGTGGTTGTCGGCCTCTTGTGCGCTTTCTTAGCACCAAGAGCTCCGGTTTTTCAGGTGCGCACGTCAGTACACATCCTTCCAGGTACTTTTCCGTAGTGTCAACCGCTTCTTGCGGAACGTCTTGCTGTTTACTTGTCGACCCTCCCGTAGTGCAGATGGTGAGGTCGTCAGCATATATTGCGTGACCAATCCCTTCTATTTGGTTCAGTTGCTTGGGTAGCGAGCTCATCGCCAGATTGAATAGCATCGGCGAAATGACGGAGCCTTGTGGCGTTCCCTTCCGCGGTATGTCGAATTTCTCAGAGCGTAAGTTGCCTATCTCCACTGTGGCTGTCCGTTCTTGCAGAAAAGCTTTGATGTAATTATATATTTTTTCGCCGCAGTTATATACGTTGAGGTGCTGCAGTATGGCTTCGTGTGACACGTTGTCGAAAGCCCCTTTCACGTCAAGTGCGAGGATGGCTCTTTTGCTGTGCGTGTCCAGTTTGGCGATGACTTTTTCTTTGATCTGCAGTAACACGCCTTGCGTGGACAGGTGAGCTCTAAATCCGAACATAGTGTTTGGGACGTGTCCGTTGTCTTCGAGATAGTCGATTGTCGTGTCGTTGTAGTCGTTGTCTTCGAGATAGTCGGTTGTGCACCATGTGCTCGTAGATTTTTCCAGCACCCGAGGTTAGGGATATAGGTCGAAGGTTCTGCACGCTGATGGGCTTGTTGGGTTTAGGTATCATGATTACCTCGGCATGTTTCCTTTCCGGTGGTACGTTACCGTGTTCCCAGCACTCGTTGATGTATTTTAAGAGCGCGTCTACAGAGGGTCCGTCAAGGTTCCGGAGTGTCTTGTTGTTTATTCTGTCGTACCGCGGCGCCGTGTTGCGGGTGAGCTTGCTCAAGGCCCTCTCGATTTCTGCTTCTGTGAAGGGCCGATCCAGTTCTATATTTGGGTTGCCTCGATACTCGTCGAAGTGCGAATCTACAGTTATGTTCGGCTCCGTACCGAGGAACTTCTCCTTCACTTCTTTGATAATTTCTTCCTCTTTCCCCGGGTGGTTGTGTATGAGTCTCTGCACTTTCTGTTTTGCGGCGTTCTTGTTCTCCTTCTTTGATAGGAGAGTCTTGAGCACCGCCCAAGTGCGCTTGCTGCTTAAGGTACCTTGAAGCTTGTTACATGTTTCGCGCCAGTTCTTTCTTTCAAGTTGTTCAGAGTACTCTTGCGTTTCCTTGATCAGCTTAGAGACTCGAATTTTTAGTTTCCGGTTGCACTTGTTACGCTGCCAGCGTTTGGCGAGGCCCCTCCGCGCCTCCCACAGCTGGAGTAAGTGGGGCTCGACCACGGGGGTGACTTGCGACAGCTGGATTGTCCTCGCATGCTTCTCGGCTCTTTCCACGGCTCCTCTGATCCATATATTTATGTCGTCTATCGTCGCATTAATGGCGCTTTCATCTTTGCGAAAGGCCTGCCAGTGCGTGATCTTGGCTTTTCTGATCTTCATCGTTGCTTTGAGGTGCGGAATGATCGCTTGCACTATATAATGGTCGCTACCCAGATTCTCGTCCATGCAGCTCCACTCCGTGTACGGATGTGTCCGTGTACGAATGTGAGGTCGGGGCTGGTGTTTCTAGATACACTGTTGCCGATGCGCGTGGGTGTGAGGACAAATAATTTTAATGAAACTTCGTCATTCAAGAATCCTTGTTTACATTTTTGTACACATGCAACGGCCAGGGAAATATCTCAATGACGCTGTCCTTCGTTCCAATGTATTGCGCAGGAACAGCTGACTCCGGTCGTGTGTTGTAAATAGTCGGACCGATACTTAGTCGCAACGGAGAGCACATATCGAAAGCAGGAGCTCTGCAAAATATACATTAGCAATGCGAAGGTACAATGGAATATACAATATGCGAAGGTAGAGCTTGACAAAGGGCAAAAAAGTGTCACTGGAAACAAAGTTCACTGCATGTATACAAAAAACCTCTCAACAAGATATTTAAATATACGTATAACTCTCCACTAAATCTGCGTATCTAAGCAAAAGTCACTATATAATGCGTCTAACAAGCTAAATAAACATGTTGCGCAATCACAGATTCACAGCTCACAGAATCCTAAGGCCCGCACCCCCTCCCTCCACTCCCCCCGATGCATAGCGCGCGACGGAAGGCGGCGAGCTTACTCATCACTTTCCTGCCTTGCGCACAAGATTGAGCCACCATAGTCAGCTCACTCATCACCCTCTACGCTTGCACTCGCACGTACAGCATGCGCCGCGCGGTGACGATGTTATCGCATTTGGACTTTATAGGGAACATGATGGCGACGGCGGCGGCAGGAATGCTCCTGGCGTGTCCATATAATTGCTATCGCAACAATATAAGATTATTCGGCAACTGGAGAGTCCCATCGCCCATTTCTTTCCGCAAAAGAAGAAGTAACAAAGTCGAACTTGCACCATGCGACAATTCGCCGCAAGAATGTCTTTCTTTCTTTTGTGAGGCGGGGGCACCGAAATTTAAGGAACACAAAAGAAAGCATGTCGGCCACAATCGAATGCCTACTTTGGGCACCTAATCTGGCTACCAAAGGAATATTGAAGAAAACCTGAGACGCTGGGTCCCCAGAGAATCATACGCATACTGCTCGGTAACCTACACCGGCGAGACAAAAGATTTCCGGAGGGGTTGCAATAACATCGAAGTGAAGATGATGCCCTCAGGAGAACGCGTTGCAATCCGTCGAGTCCCCACAGCGATGGCGGCTAACGACCATTGTTTCTTTTTCTTGTCTGCTAGCCAGAAAGCGTCCAAAACTCTGTCAGGTCAAAATCCTCCCGGCACGAGAAAAAACGCATGCGCTCTTGCGGGCTCTGGCAGCCCGCGGGAACCGAGAACAAGAAAGTGAAAAGGCTCAATGTGGTCTTCGCGAATAAAAGTCTAAGTAGAAAAAAACGAATAAGAACGTAGTTGTCTTTGCTGGCGTTAGTGTCTTGACATGGATGCCTTGACATAGGTGAACAATGTTCACATTATTTTCTGTGATATGATGGCACAAATGAACCACCACAACGCTTCGTCTCATCGGACCTAGCTGCGTGCTTTGTCAGCTTGTCTCATAATGTGTTGGTTTGGTTTGTCTCGTTGTATGGTCCGATGTACGACTTTAGAAAACTCAATGCATCTTTGGCGTCAAATGTTTAGAACAACATTAAATCCACGAAGTTACGGAATTGAAAATCTAAAGCGCGGCTTTGTAAATGTCAATGCACCTTTCGCATCAGAAGTTCATGAGACCTTTATGCCCATAAAGTTTCGGAGTTGAAAT
This sequence comes from Dermacentor variabilis, assembly GCF_050947875.1. NCBI lineage: Eukaryota > Metazoa > Arthropoda > Arachnida > Ixodida > Ixodidae > Dermacentor > Dermacentor variabilis. The sequence continues at coordinate 20,867,389 of NC_134577.1, forward strand.
CCATGCGCTCCGTAGATTCTGCGGCCTCCGCGAAATGCCGCGACGAGCCCGCTCGCCATCAAAACCCCGTTGAAACTTTGTGCTCCTTGCGTTATGTGACTCCAGGTGTATGGGCGTGGCCACAAAATCCAGCCCGAGTTCCGAATTTTCGCACCGTAATGTCTTTTCGAGCTTGAAAAAGACATTCTAGGCAAAATCCAGAATGATGTCCGGCGCCGGGGGTTGTTTTGGTCGATGGTGCATGACAACACGAAAAAATTTCATGGGGGGGGGAGGTGCTGAAATCACATCAGCCCCCCCCCCCTCCTGGCTACGCCCTTGGTCCTAGAAGTCAGCAGCCGTGCTGGAATTGATAATCAAAAGAAAATCCACCACTCATCGCACATTGTGCAGTCAGTGGCTGTGCGTCCTGCATGCGCAATGAGTGGTGCATTTTCCTTTCGATTATAAATTCCAGCACGGCTGTTGACTTTTAGTGCCAGTGCCTTAGAATTTCGCAAGTTTTTACTGCTGTCCAGCCAGTAGCGCACTTTCACATTGTGAAAGTGAGGTACTGGCCGCACAGCCGTAGCCCTACGACACTTGTTCTTGAGGTTGTCTGTTCGCGTCCTGTAAAAAAATTATCCTTACAGATGTGCGCAAACTTTCACTAAGCACTCAAGTATTGCGTCAGGACCGAGTTGTCGCTTCGCAGACACCCACTTCTAGCGTTACGCTTCCTGGGGTGCAGATCTTGTGCCATATTTCGTGCCTATCGCGGACAAAGATTCCGCTCCGGCTGTTGAGGCCAATCGGCCTTTATCTATCAGTTAAACATATTATTTTCTACCTTTTTCAGTTCTGAGGCCAGTTAGCACAAAACCGACTGCAGTAGTCAAGCCGAGGGCAGGACAACGGTGCGAAACAGGAAAGAGAAAATCAAATTCGTAAAGAGCGCTGGTGCCTCATCGCTTTTCGCATCATTGCCGAAGCTGATTGTCTCGCGCTTCCATCTCAGGTAAGATTAGATTAGATTTGGGAGGTGCCAGAGGTCAAAAGAGCGCGCTTCCTGCTGCTCTACATCCCTTAGTGGTCCAGTCTCGATATGCCGACCTGTTCATGCCTTCTTGCGAAACTTCCATAAACAAACATTCACTTACGAATTCCTCTGGGAATTGTTCAAGTATGCGTAAGCATTATCTTACTTTCTCATCTCCACGCAGCCCGGGGTCATTATAAATGTTATGAAACTTGACCAGACCAGCGTTAACCCTCATCGATCGTTATCAACCGTATCGGACTAGATTTATGCATTTATGCATTAAATTCTTTATAGTGATTCGTCTTACGAGACAGGCGGACGGATGCACGGAGGGACGCATGGACGGACGGACGGGTTTTGTCATTGGGTTGTCATAGAAATGCTTGCGCATTTAAAACACACTGTAACCGTCCACAGGAAATCTGGGGACGCTTTCCTTTGAAGTCAAAAGTTAGCCTATGTGCTCCTTGTGGGTTCATGGTCTTACAGCCCTTTTGTCCCGTTATTCACGCTGTTTGCTAAAGAATGTGTTAGTACCAACAAGACCGGCAATCCACTATTCTGAAATCACAGTCCTTGTTGACTAGTGGCAATAAACCTTTCGCAAATAATTTACTCGTAACTTTATGGACCACAAATATAATGAGAGACATTTGGACGACGTTTACCTATAGCAATAAACTTTACATATCCGTAGGCACGTCTATAAAAGACAAAGCAGTCTACAAGACTTCTTCAGACAGCTTAGCGATTGTAAAAACTAACGTTGTAAATGTTCGCCAGCACAAGAAAAAAATATATATAATACAGGCTATCAGGTTTGAAATCTCGCTTCTCAATTTCTCAGCTTCGACGTCGACACATATAGTGTATTACGCCACCACTTGCTTGCTCTGACATCACGGCAGTTTATGAATCACAAATCGACGTATAGAAAGAGACATTTTGGCTAAGTTTACGTTTACATATAAGCATGGGCTTCATGTAGTCAAAAGGAGGTTTATAATAAGACAAAGCAGTTAAAAGGGCGTCCGTTTAAGACAGCCTATCGGCTGTTAAAATTAACCTTGAAAAACAAATGCTATATCATACGCGAAATCTAGTTCCTCACTTTCCCAGCGCCAGCCTCGACCCAAATTTGTTACGGCACCGCTTCCTTCGCACTGACGTGCTGCCGGCACCTGCGCGAACTGTCGATAAAATTCTCCTTTTCTTCTTCTTCTTATTCCTTCCTAATCGCGTACTGCGTCGAGCCGCTAATTTACGCGCGAGTGTGGTCCTATGCGCACGACCCACTTCGTGCTCGTCTCAAGATCCGCGTAGTCGGTCATGGCCGGCTCGTTCTTTTTTCATTCGTTAATATCTTTGCTGCGCCAAAGAACGGCGGAGTGCGCAAGAAAGTACACTGCATCGCCATTGCTGCGCTGCTTTCACGTCGCTGCAGTACACATGGCGTTGTTTCCTGCTCGCCTGTCTTGCCTGCGTTCGATCGCCTCGAAGCACGTTTCTCGAGCAGTTTTATACGCCTTGGGGGGGGAGGGGGGTTGAGAAAACTTTCCCCGGGACCTTGTCACCTGTGTGCTCGTGCTTACACAAAAGAGAGATTGACTAGCACACCGGTCCTCGTCGGTGGTGTGGCACGGAAAACCATTCTACAAACAATCGATGGTCCGTGTCCGAGTCAGTGCTCGAGAGCTGACTTGAAGTGAGGTTGTCTACCCGAATCATTGTCAGTATAGTTTTGGGCGAAGCTCTTTTGATCCCTAAGATTCTACGCGGTTTATGTTGCGTCTCGAAACCGTTGTGAGGTTGCGGACTGGGTGGCTTGCCTGTATGGAGGTTGGCTATACAAGAGTTGGCCACAAGATACTGTAAGACACTGCACGTTAGGGGTTCGGGCCTGCCCTGTCCTGCGCCAACCGATTCCAACTAGCGCCTGCGAATTTTTTAATTTCATCACCCCATCTAGTCCTCTGCCGTCCTCGACTGCGCTTCCCATCTCTTGGCACCCATTCTGTAACCATAATGGTCCACCGGTTATCTAACCTACGCATTACATGACCTGCCCGGCTCCATTTTCTTTTCTCTTAATGTCCATTACAATATCGGATATCGCGGTTTGCTCTCTGATCCACATCGCTCTCTTCCTGTCTCTTAGCGTTACGCCTATCAAATGTCGTTCCATCGCCCTTTGCGCGTTCCTTGTTTTCGAGCTTCTTCGTCAGTCTCCAAGTTTCTGCCACATATGTTAGCCCCGATTGAATGCACTGATTGCACATCTTGCTTTTTAATGATAATGGTAAGCTTCCAGTCAGGATCCGACAATGTCTGCCGTACGCGCTCCAACCCATTTTTCTTCTTCCGTAAATTTCCTTCTCATGATCAGGATCCCTTGTGAGTAATTGACCTAGGTGAACTTACTCCTTCACAGACTCTAGAGGCTGGCTGGCGATCCTGAGCTCTTGTTCCCTTGCCTAGCTATTGATCATTATTTTTGTCTTCTGCATATTAATCTTCAACCCTACTCTTACACTCACTCTGTTAAATTCTTCAATCATTTGCTCTAGCTCGTCCCCAGTGTTGCTGAACAAGACAATGCCTTCTGAAAACCGAAAGTTGCTGAGATAGCCATTGATCCTCACTCCTAAGCCTTCCCAGATAAGTAGCTTGAATACTTTTTCCAAGCACGCAGTGAATAGCATGGGAGAGATTGTGTCTCCTTGTCTGACCCCTTTCTTTATAGGCATCTTTCTACTTGTGCATAATTGAGGTAGCTGAGGAATCGCTGTAGATATTTTCCAAGATATTTTCGTAAGCTTCCTGCACTCCTTGATTACGTAATGCCTATATGACCGATGGTATCTTTATTGAATCAAATGCATTTTCGAAATCTATGAAAGCCATATAGAGAGGCTGATTCCACTCTCCAGATTTGTCGATTACATTATTTAAGCCAGCCGGTTCTTTTGGTTGAGTTGAGTGTTGCCCTTATTCTATTGGCAATCATCTTGGTGTTTATCAATTTTAGGATTCGAACTGGGTCCGTCGTCTTGAGAGTCGGACACGCTACCGCTTCGCCACACAGGCGACCTTGCAAGGTGCGAATGTAAGCGGGGATTTATGTGTGAAGCAGTATTTGACGATTGTTGGCTCTGAGTGTCGGCATGTTGTCGCCATATAAAAGAAAAACAGCGATCTGCTGTTCCCCAACATAAAGCTGTATTCCACGGCTGTTGAGGGCCGTCATGTAGACACTGCGCTTCAGCGACGCTCATGGAACATTCCTACGCCGACAAGTCGCTTAAAAAGCACACCTTTGCTCCGGTTTGCTCGAGTGACTATAACGGTGTTGTCTGGTCTTACAAAATGTTTGCTTTGGAATTGCCGTGAAATGTCATTGAAGCGCAGTAGCCGCTTGTGTCGATTAGCGGCGCTACCATCCACTTTCTTTAGTCATAGCGCTTTCTCGAGACTCGTGCTAGCTGGTAGCTGCGAATTGAGTAACATGCTACAATAGCGGGCTGAATGGACCGGGGCGTTGTACGTATTTTTATAGCGTTTTTTTGTAACTGATTTGAGGTAACCCGCTGGAGAACCCTCGTGTGGACCCCCCCTCACGCGGCTGTGCCCTGTTAGGGTTGGCGTGGGACACCACGGGCGATACGTCATCCCCCTACCCTCTGCTTGGTCGGAGCCCACGGGCGACAGGTCATTCACCCTACCTTCTACTAGGCCGGAGCCCACGGGTGACAGGTCATTCACCCTACCTTCTACTAGGCCGGAGCCCATGGGTGACAGGTCGTTCCCCCTACCTTCTACTATGCGTGAGCCCACGGGCGACAGGTCATTCACCCGACCTTCTCCCGGATTCGTCTAAAAGAGGATCGACTTCTCCTCCCCGTGCTCGGTAATGCAGGAGGAGGGGCCCTCTCTCTGTGCATGTCACGTGTCATTGACGGAAGCAAGATCCCGCCCACACTTGTAGAGAGCCTATTTAGGGGGCTCCAAAATGTACTTTTGATATACTTCATACTTCATGCTTTTCTTATTTTCTTTCAACTACCTTTGAATAAACCGTGCAAGTTTCGCACTAGCAAATCGTCTCGCCCCTGCTTGGTCGCCATGATCTACCGGATGCCTGCAGCCCGCCGACAACGCCACGCTACCCAATAAGTAATGTCGGTCGAGCTTCGATAGGCAGGCGCCACTACTTCTCGGCAGCAGTACGGTACGCTCCCCTGGAGAACGCAACAGCCCGGCAACGCGTCGGCTCACAGTTTGGCTCGAGATCTCACGCGCCGAGACTCGTCCGCGGATGCGAACGGCGTGAACTAGGAGGAGAGACACGAGGAACCCTGTGAGACTTATCACGAAACAGCCCATAGGCATCGCTTGAGGCGTCGCGCGCTCCCATCACCGGCCAAGCGACTCGATAGGACGCAAGCGGTCGCGTTTAGGCGACTCCAGACAAACATACACCCAAAGTACATTAACAAAATCACAGGGGGCAAGGAAAGCGACCTATCTAGGCTCTGTTCACAAACAGGGACACTCACACACATAATGTGGGAATGCACTTCTCTCCCGTTTTCTCATCCCCCAGTCAGCAGCGAGACTGACTGGACACCCTTGCTTAGGTCCGGGGACGTCGACCGACAGCTTGACCTGGTGGAGTGGGCGGAGATGGCGAAGCAGGCCGAGCGCCTTACCTGAGCGCGTTTACTCAGCCACCTCCCCCTTTCCTCTTCCCCCTTTCAATAAGGTTTACCACCACCACCAGGTAACCCGCCCTTTGATGCCTTTCCAAAGCATGTAAAACGGCTCCCTTTCACATAAGAAAGGAATGATATGCGAAGTGAGAGATGTTGACGCCTCGAAGAGGCGTCAACATGGTTTTTATGGGTCTGACTATGGTTCGAACGTGACTCCTGCGGTGTGTGTGTGAAGTGATTTTTAAAGAGAAATGGACGAGATAAGTGCAGTGCCGTAACTGTCTCTCACAGGAGGACACCTCAACAGCACTGCACGGGGAAAGGGGTGTGGGGAGAAAAAGATGGCGATAGTGACCGGAAGTAAAAAGGAGAGGCTAACACAGGCTGAACGCGCGTGTGTTTCAGTCTGGTAATTGTGTCGGGCCTCGACTTACGAGTATGAAAATGTATGAGCAGACCGCACGAACGCTTCCTCAACTGCTTTTTGTACGCCGCTCTCGCTCTGGCTTTCTTGTACTTGGCTCTCCTTCTTACTGGCTTCGGAGTCAGAGAACTGAATTGTAGGTATCAACGTCTCCGAAGGGCAGAATGTACAATGGGCTGTGAAGGATGCCACATGGTGGTGGGCTCCGACTTAATTCTGAGCACTTGGGTTCTTTTAATGCGCCCCCGAAACACGTTACACGAGCGCTTTCGTATTCCGCCTCCATCTGAATGCAGCCACCGCCGCTGTCGCCGGGAATTGAACCCCCGACCTCTCGCACTCGCCAACACAACGTTACAGCCACCGAGAGCCACCGCTGGAGGTGTAGAAGTCGGTGATTGGGGGCTTGTGTAAAGCGCGAGACTGCCTACTCGAATATTCTTCGGTGCTAATAAAAACTGTGCATTGTTGTGGCATAGCCTCTTAGATGACTGTGGCAAGTCGGTTCTGCGGAATCCCGCAAGGTGGGGGAAAGTTCGTGAAAGAGGAAAGCTGTCGTCCATTTGAGTGCAGCACGAAGCTACATAGGAAACTCCGCACGAATTCCTCAGCAAGAAAGCTTTGCAGTTGAAGAAAAAATTGCTCTCCTCATCCTTGCAGGCTCCGTAGAACTGGGCATGTATTCTGCGGCGATCACTTTCGGCGATATTATATCGTTCGGCTGTCAGGCGCGCGCTGATTGGCTGGTTAAGCAAAATCGGATGAGCTGATTGGTTGGTGGAGCACTACGTCACGCGAAGCTGATATTATGGCAGAATATGTCCCCCGATTTGCCATACTCAGTGGCCGAGTGCTACGAGTTGTCAATTAATTCGCCCTTGCTCTGCGATCCTATAGCCTCTTGGTAAGCTCAGATGGTAGACCGACCAAGACATGGTGAGGCGTTGGTCCTGGGTTTGAATAGCGGAAAAGGGCGACTTTTTGTTAAACTGCCGAGCTTTCTTTCTGATAAATCTGTGTGGGTTTCCTTTATAGCTTCGTGCTACGGTCGGGCGGATGACAAAATCTCCCTTTCATGAGTATTGTTGTTGTTTATTAACTGCGACAGTATGGGTAATTGGCCACTCAGTAGCGCTATGAGGATAAAGACTGACACAATAATCACTACACACGGCGGTAACTGTAAACTGTTTGTTTCAAGTGACGTGCTTATCTTTATGCGCACCTCATTGCGTATGGAAATCAGAGCATGACACTCCGTCAAAAATGGCGTGCGTGCATGACTGTTCAAGATAGCCAGTTTCATTACACACACTGTTACGGAAGCAGCATTTGACTGCTGAATTGGAGTGTTTGCTGCTTCAGTTAACTCACGTCCTAGCTGCTCTCTCGACGCTGCGCTGGTGAAACTATAGTGCGATTCACACACAGCGTGCAACACTGTAGAGGCTAGCGAGGCTTCTTACAGTATCTGAATTGGCAACAATTAAGAAATGGTTGTGTTTCTTTTGTTAGCAATTGTGAACATGTTCTTCATGTTGGCTCAGTAACAAAAGAAAAATGTTTCAGTCCTTAAAGATGAGCAAACTGTGTCACGCGGCTTTTAATGCGTTGTGTTATATCATTTTGCCTTTCGTTGTCTTCCTTTTCGGGTTTTTCGTTGGCACCCCGGGTGCGGCAGCTCCAGGCGCAGGCTCGCGCGACCACGAGGCTAACCAAACGACGAACCGCGCGGAGTGATACACTTTGACGACCGACCGAACTTCTTGCTTGGCTCCCGCAGCGTTGTATGAAACTGAGTACATACGAGTGGCACCACGCACTCGCCTGACAGCCGCACACGGAGAAGAGCCGCCATCTTTTTTCTCTCTCATCTGCCGACTCCTCCTGAATGTTGTTATGGTCGGTGCAGCGTGTTTTGCGTTGCTCTGCGTATTCACGCCAGAGTCAATGTGCCCGATCCGTCTCTTTCCGGCGGTCGCGCTTGCGCAAGTATGCAGCCGGACGCTGGCTGAACGCACAAACCGAACGCGCGTATGAGTGGAACGCGCAGGCATCCGTTGCGTAAGCGTAGTGAATTCGACGCACGTGGGCACGAGGACACATTGCCGGCGCGTTGCAGCGGTTCTGCCCGGGACAAAGCGTCGCTGACACCCGTCTTCGCAACGCTGGATCCGCGAGTAATTAAGGCCGAGCGTCTTTGCAGTGTGTGTGCGCGCGCGCTCCGCTCTCGACTCGGTAGCCGTAAACTGTGGTTTTTCGACGGTGCTTACCGCCGATGCATATAAGAGCGTCGCATACGGGCGTTTCGTTGGAACGCCCCGTGGGCATTTTTTTTTTCCTGGGAAGTCCTTGAGACTGACCCTCAGTGCTCGGTCGAACTTGCAACTCAATAAGCCAACTCATGAAAAGAGATTGGTCATGAATGCGTACCTGTTTATCCTAAAGAAGGAGTACAAAAAAGAAAAAGAATGAAGTAAAGGAAACATGCACAGGGCCGTTGAAGGCAATTTTCTCGTTACGCCAAGACATGTTAGCTGGTCTGACGACCTTAATGAAGGGCTTAGGAGAATCGACTCTGTACCATTTACTTTACATTTTACGTTTACTTTTATAGCAAATAGGTTTGCTTGCCTCTTTCGCCTGATTTTCGTGGTTGGTCGCGGGTCAACTGTCGGTATTCGGACTCGGCAAGGAAAACGTTCGTTCGTTCGTTCTTTCGTTCGTTCTTTCGTTCGTTCGTTCGTTCGTTCGTTCGTTCGTTCGTTCGTTCGTTCGTTCGTTCGTTCGTTCGTTCGTTCGTTCGTTCGTTCGTTCGTTCGTTCGTTCGTTCGTTCGTTCGTTCGTTCGTTCGTTCGTTCGTTCGTTCGTTCGTTCGTTCGTTCGTTCGTTCGTTCGTTCGTTCGTTCGTTCGTTCGTTCGTTCGTTCGTTCGTTCGTTCGTTCGTTCGTTCGTTCGTTCGTTCGTTCGTTCGTTCGTTCGTTCGTTCGTTCGTTCGTTCGTTCGTTCGTTCGTTCGTTCGTTCGTTCGTTCGTTCGTTCGTTCGTTCGTTCGTTCGTTCGTTCGTTCGTTCGTTCGTTCGTTCGTTCGTTCGTTCGTTCGTTCGTTCGTTCGTTCGTTCGTTCGTTCGTTCGTTCGTTCGTTCGTTCGTTCGTTCGTTCGTTCGTTCGTTCGTTCGTTCGTTCGTTCGTTCGTTCGTTCGTTCGTTCGTTCGTTCGTTCGTTCGTTCGTTCGTTCGTTCGTTCGTTCGTTCGTTCGTTCGTTCGTTCGTTCGTTCGTTCGTTCGTTCGTTCGTTCGTTCGTTCGTTCGTTCGTTCGTTCGTTCGTTCGTTCGTTCGTTCGTTCGTTCGTTCGTTCGTTCGTTCGTTCGTTCGTTCGTTCGTTCGTTCGTTCGTTCGTTCGTTCGTTCGTTCGTTCGTTCGTTCGTTCGTTCGTTCGTTCGTTCGTTCGTTCGTTCGTTCGTTCGTTCGTTCGTTCGTTCGTTCGTTCGTTCGTTCGTTCGTTCGTTCGTTCGTTCGTTCGTTCGTTCGTTCGTTCGTTCGTTCGTTCGTTCGTTCGTTCGTTCGTTCGTTCGTTCGTTCGTTCGTTCGTTCGTTCGTTCGTTCGTTCGTTCGTTCGTTCGTTCGTTCGTTCGTTCGTTCGTTCGTTCGTTCGTTCGTTCGTTCGTTCGTTCGTTCGTTCGTTCGTTCGTTCGTTCGTTCGTTCGTTCGTTCGTTCGTTCGTTCGTTCGTTCGTTCGTTCGTTCGTTCGTTCGTTCGTTCGTTCGTTCGTTCGTTCGTTCGTTCGTTCGTTCGTTCGTTCGTTCGTTCGTTCGTTCGTTCGTTCGTTCGTTCGTTCGTTCGTTCGTTCGTTCGTTCGTTCGTTCGTTCGTTCGTTCGTTCGTTCGTTCGTTCGTTCGTTCGTTCGTTCGTTCGTTCGTTCGTTCGTTCGTTCGTTCGTTCGTTCGTTCGTTCGTTCGTTCGTTCGTTCGTTCGTTCGTTCGTTCGTTCGTTCGTTCGTTCGTTCGTTCGTTCGTTCGTTCGTTCGTTCGTTCGTTCGTTCGTTCGTTCGTTCGTTCGTTCGTTCGTTCGTTCGTTCGTTCGTTCGTTCGTTCGTTCGTTCGTTCGTTCGTTCGTTCGTTCGTTCGTTCGTTCGTTCGTTCGTTCGTTCGTTCGTTCGTTCGTTCGTTCGTTCGTTCGTTCGTTCGTTCGTTCGTTCGTTCGTTCGTTCGTTCGTTCGTTCGTTCGTTCGTTCGTTCGTTCGTTCGTTCGTTCGTTCGTTCGTTCGTTCGTTCGTTCGTTCGTTCGTTCGTTCGTTCGTTCGTTCGTTCGTTCGTTCGTTCGTTCGTTCGTTCGTTCGTTCGTTCGTTCGTTCGTTCGTTCGTTCGTTCGTTCGTTCGTTCGTTCGTTCGTTCGTTCGTTCGTTCGTTCGTTCGTTCGTTCGTTCGTTCGTTCGTTCGTTCGTTCGTTCGTTCGTTCGTTCGTTCGTTCGTTCGTTCGTTCGTTCGTTCGTTCGTTCGTTCGTTCGTTCGTTCGTTCGTTCGTTCGTTCGTTCGTTCGTTCGTTCGTTCGTTCGTTCGTTCGTTCGTTCGTTCGTTCGTTCGTTCGTTCGTTCGTTCGTTCGTTCGTTCGTTCGTTCGTTCGTTCGTTCGTTCGTTCGTTCGTTCGTTCGTTCGTTCGTTCGTTCGTTCGTTCGTTCGTTCGTTCGTTCGTTCGTTCGTTCGTTCGTTCGTTCGTTCGTTCGTTCGTTCGTTCGTTCGTTCGTTCGTTCGTTCGTTCGTTCGTTCGTTCGTTCGTTCGTTCGTTCGTTCGTTCGTTCGTTCGTTCGTTCGTTCGTTCGTTCGTTCGTTCGTTCGTTCGTTCGTTCGTTCGTTCGTTCGTTCGTTCGTTCGTTCGTTCGTTCGTTCGTTCGTTCGTTCGTTCGTTCGTTCGTTCGTTCGTTCGTTCGTTCGTTCGTTCGTTCGTTCGTTCGTTCGTTCGTTCGTTCGTTCGTTCGTTCGTTCGTTCGTTCGTTCGTTCGTTCGTTCGTTCGTTCGTTCGTTCGTTCGTTCGTTCGTTCGTTCGTTCGTTCGTTCGTTCGTTCGTTCGTTCGTTCGTTCGTTCGTTCGTTCGTTCGTTCGTTCGTTCGTTCGTTCGTTCGTTCGTTCGTTCGTTCGTTCGTTCGTTCGTTCGTTCGTTCGTTCGTTCGTTCGTTCGTTCGTTCGTTCGTTCGTTCGTTCGTTCGTTCGTTCGTTCGTTCGTTCGTTCGTTCGTTCGTTCGTTCGTTCGTTCGTTCGTTCGTTCGTTCGTTCGTTCGTTCGTTCGTTCGTTCGTTCGTTCGTTCGTTCGTTCGTTCGTTCGTTCGTTCGTTCGTTCGTTCGTTCGTTCGTTCGTTCGTTCGTTCGTTCGTTCGTTCGTTCGTTCGTTCGTTCGTTCGTTCGTTCGTTCGTTCGTTCGTTCGTTCGTTCGTTCGTTCGTTCGTTCGTTCGTTCGTTCGTTCGTTCGTTCGTTCGTTCGTTCGTTCGTTCGTTCGTTCGTTCGTTCGTTCGTTCGTTCGTTCGTTCGTTCGTTCGTTCGTTCGTTCGTTCGTTCGTTCGTTCGTTCGTTCGTTCGTTCGTTCGTTCGTTCGTTCGTTCGTTCGTTCGTTCGTTCGTTCGTTCGTTCGTTCTATTCACTTACATTGTCAGTTATCGTCGATGGTTTCTGCACAGTTGTTTTGTGTGACATTGTATATTTATATTTTATTGTTGTCAGGACGTCGTTACGGCGATAGCGTTCCGGCATTGTGTGTCAGTGGACGCGCGAAGAGCTGGAAGGCTCCACAATCGTTACGACTGCCATTGCAGCTAAACTTGCTCTGCCGACGCGCAAACTTGCAGAATGAATAAGATCCACTGTGCCTAACGGCTGGTAGTCTATGGAAGCACGTTAACAGGGTTTGATGAAATGATATTGTTTTATGTAATGATTTGAACGTACATGAGAGGTTAACACTATTGGGTGGTATAAAGACTGCCCCTCGTCGCCGGGCTGACAAAAAAGAAAGCACAAATCGCACTTAACAACAACGAACAAAGAAACAAAACAGTGTAACCAAGGCAGAAATTGGCAGGACGATGTAGACACGAAGTGTTGAACGGTGGTCGAACAAGGTATGTCGCGAGAGCCAACGTTTCGGCAACGGTGTTCGGGTTTGTCTTCGTGAAGACGGCGAGGACGAGTCCCTTTGTCGAAACGTTGGCTCCCGCAATATAATTTGTTCAAAGAATGCGTAAGAACATGAGCACGTGGAAAGTTCGGCGCGCGATTCCAAGGAAGGCACACAAGAGAATACAAGATGGAGGAAGAGAGGCACGGACACGCTGCTCAGCCAGTGCATAGAGTGGCTGGCTACTCTCTGTGCTGAAATAAAGGCGGGGAGGGAGGAGGAGGTTATATAAAATTAAAGATGACAGAAGGAGTCGTGAAAGAAGTAGAAAAGCGCGCTACGCTTCTTAAAGTCTGCCACTCCGTCCACTTGTCCTCCAAGAAGCGCAACAACGCTTTCAACGCCTTCAATGCGTTCAGTTCCGGCTCAATCTGGTTCGAGGCACCGGTTACCCGACCTGAACGTCTGTTATGCCAATGTGCGGGCATAACGTGGTAGGTGCATGCGCAACCACGGGAGCGTGGCTTGTGGCTTGACGCGCCGTGGTCTGAGTAACATCATAATCAGTAACATCGTGACCAGTTGCCTTCACCCAAAAAGATCACGTTCTCGTGACGCCTGCGGCAAAAAGGACGTTCCACGTCCGCCGCCAAGGTCTGTGAGTGGTGGCGCTGGCTAACACTCCCAGGGTTCTACTAGTACACATAAATGTCCAAGAAAGTGGATGGGGAAACAGCGCCGCGGTAGCTCAATTGGTAGAGCATCGCGCGCGAAATGCGAAGGTTGTGGGTTCGGTTCCCACCTGCGGCAAGTAGTTTTTTTCATCCACGTTAATTTCCATTAATTTATCGTTTCTTTATTTCATTTATTAAGCACAAGTAATTTCCCCTATGTTGTACTTGGTGTCCGTGTTTGTTGGCTTCTTATGATATGAATAATAAAAATCGGGACCCTCGGTTAACCCCCTCTCTTCTCGTTTATCGTGATGCGATGTTACTGGCACGGCGCGTGACTTCTCCCCCCGCCCCCGTTGAGAAATATTGATTTACATTCTATTTACATCCTGTCACACTCGGTGGCCCTGACATTAGACAGCGCGTCGAACTTCGAGCGTTGATCGTATTTTGAGAGTCGCGAGGCACCCGTCCAAATCGCACTGGCGTCACCGGCGGAAAAGCTAGCGAACTCTCACCGCATGCGTCTCGCGAAAAAAAAAAAAAAAAAAAAAGGCGAATGTTGCGGCCGTTCGCGCTACCAACTACTCGATCTTTTTTTTTTTTTATTGCGATAGCAGTTGCGTGCACACTCCAAGCGAATCTTTTGCCGTCGTCATCACCGTGGGGCTCCGCGTATATTCAGGTACGTGCATGCTATAGACTTAACCGTGCCGCATACGCAGACTACATTGCCACACTGTTCAATCGTTAAAGTTGCTCGTACCATGCCTTGCGTTCTTCACTAATTTATTCTTCATAATTTTAGGAATGGCCGCGCGCCCTCAAACAAATGTACTGAAACGCAAATTTCACGGCGCATGCTTTTGCTTTTCAAAGAATCTTCTGAGGCTATTAAATGCTCAAAAGTGCAAAACAGTGTCGGTGCTCAAACCTGAAAGTGATTTGATTTTACTGACGCCGCTCATTACGGGCAGCCTATAGAGGCGCCTGTGCGGTGTCATTACAGGAAATACGTGGCGTGTTAAAGCTTCTAACGTGGGCAAAAATTTAGGCGCACCCGCCTGTATTGGTAACACTGTCCGAGAAGTTCGGGCGCAACGCTAAATCTTTTTAACAAATATCATAGAAGGGGACGTCTCAGCGGAGCCTCGCAACTGTTCTAAATACCAAGGTGCATTGTGACAATCTCTAAGATTGTTTTATTACTTGATATGTAGGAAATGATGACGCTTTTTAAGTGGCACCGGCTATTTCTTTTCGCATAGAACGGTTACATGCTAAAAAATTAAACATAATAAACGTGCCGGCACTCAACAAGAGAAAGGTAACAATAACAAGAAAAGGTGACACAAGTGCGCTAAGGCCAGCTCAAAACAGAGATAGAGAGACGAAAGACAGGCAGGAAGGACAGCGAGAACAAAACCCCAGTTTGCTACCCTACACTGTGGTAGCAAACAGAGAAACGTATAAAAATAAGAAATAAATGGAGAGAGAGAGAGAGAGAGACCACCTGCGCACATTAACTGCTGTTGACAGCGTAGGAGAAACGTATAAAAATAAGAAATAAATGGAGAGAGAGAGAGAGAGAGACCACCTGCGCACATTAACTGCTGTTGACAGCGTAGGTGAAGAGCTAGCATGCTTGCCAGTGCTAAGCTCGCTTGAGCAGGTTTGTTGTCCGCAAGAATATTCAACAATGCATTCGTAGCCCTCAGCTGCGACAGCTTGTGGGGCGCACAGCAGATTCTCAAGTTGTTTGAATGCTGCAGCATTCCTGCCGCATCCCTGCGGGTGCCCATGGGCACCCGCAGGGATGCCGTTCGAGTGATCTTGTCGAAGTTTCCAGCTGAGATCGCGTAGAGCACTGCGGCATACGCAAAGTCAGCTGGCACAAATGCGCGAAAGACCATTTGCAACGATGGTCAAATAAAAGTCACTGAAATGTAAGTTCACTCCACGTAAGTGTGCTTAAGGCAGCTCACAAAAAAAAAAAAAAAAAAGAGGTCGCACAAAACACATTGGAACGTAAAGCCATGGTAAACGCGATATACGGGGTGGTACAGCGAACACTTTTAAACACATGTTTTTGTAAAGGGTGCCTGTGGCACATAGCAAAATTCTAGTTCGTGAGGTGGCCTTCTCGAAGCGGCGGATACTAGCACAAAAAATTGAAATGCAAAATTGATTAATGCAAATTGATAGCAGAAAATGACTACTTCACTTTTAAAGTAATTACCTTATGACAAATATTGCAACTTACAAATTTTTACCGTGGAATTCGCAAGGCGGATCCACTGTAAACGAATTCTCAGGATGACACCGGTTTCGAGATCTTAATTCCCGAAATTTGCGGAGAAATGCATTGGCGTTCCAGTTACTTTTGTGCTTCAATGCATAAAATGACGTTTTGTTGACAAATTATCTCGAAACTCGTGTCATCATGAGAATTTGTCCCAAGTGGGATGATCCGCCTTCCGAACTTCACGGCTAGAATTTGTAAACTTGCAATATGGACCATAATGTAATTAGTTGAGACTTAATTAGTATATTCTTGTTAATTAGTCGATTTTGCATTTCAATTTTTTGTGCAAGTAGTGTCCGGCGCTTCGAGTAGACCAGCTCATGAACTAGGACTGTGATATCTGCCACAGGCAACCTTAAAAAAAAGAAAAATTGGAAGTGCTCGCTGTAACACCCCGTATAGGCCCCCGTCTTCTCTCTTTATCTCCTCCTCCTTCTCCTGCAGAAGAATGGCCCGGGATCAAATGTTGGCTGAGCACAGATGTTCACTTAGGGGCGACTTCGGCAAAAGAGATACGGGGCTTATTTCCCGAAGCTTTCGTTCGCAGTTGCTATTTGCCATTGACCGGTCGCATACGCTAATAATACGTCCAGCATCAGGACTGGCCGGAATTTTCTCTTACGATCAATTGTAGCATGAGAGCTTTTTGCGAAGACGGGCCACAGTTGTTATGCGCACTATAATGATGCCTTTGACAAACGCCACCGAACCTGGATGAAGTATATACGCTACTCTGGCACATACATAATATATACGTAACACATCCATAACGCGGTATACGTACGTCTGTCACGTTTTGCAGTCCCCCTGCGATTATAAATACACAGGTGGACTTTATGATTACAGGAGGCTTAGCCTTTTCATCTTTTGTTTTCTATCAATAGAGTTCTTTTTTCGACACGTCCCTAAGGTGGCTGCTTGGACCGTTGGAATCTTTCGCAATGCCGTTAGAAGCACGTTGGATGTCTGGCAGGTGCGAGCACTCCTATACGATGGATAGGAAATGCTACACGCGCTTGTGTCCCGCGCTTAACCCGTATAATGTAGTAAAACAGCGTGTGGGCTCTTTGCGTTACCAGGCTGCACTGCTCGGCCTCTGACGGGCCGTTTCCAGCCGTAATGGCCTTGGGGCAAGGCGACCGCGAAGAGCGGTGCGATGTATTTCGACGCCCCGTTGAAATATGAGCGCGAGCTTTCTTGATTTAAAGCCTGATGGAAAATGCGTACACTGCACGCGGCCGAAACCGGTCGCGCTAAACACTGCCGCATGCTGAGAGAGCGCTTCGCCGTGAACCCCGCAATAGAAGCAGCTGCAGTAATTCGCCGCGCTTTCACTTCGACTTCTCGAGCCGCACGAAGGCATGGCCTGCTGGCGAGACCCTGGCTTTCGTTGGCCGAGGACATGCGTGGCGCATTTGCATGCTGAGAGCGAGAGCCGGGAAAGCAACAAGCGTTCATCGGCAATGAACGCTGCCGCATAAATAACTATTCGCGGCTACGAGGAACCAAGGCAAGTGAGTGGTTTGCTTAGTGACTAGGCGGTTAGGTCTCTGCCGTCATCTATACGTCGCAGACGTCAGTGAAGTCGCATGAACAAATGGAGAACACTGATGCTACAGTCGACTGGTTCCTGCCGTTCTCCAACTCGGTTTGAAAAGAATGCGGAGCCCTGTCTGTGGGCGGGAGCCAGAAAAAATGCTTGCCCCAGTCGAACGTGTAGCTGCTGTCCCCAGAGCAGTCGGAGTAGTCACATGATCGAGCATCTGTCGGATCTCGGTCGCGCACCTGCAGGTTGAAGGTGGCAGCGCCCCTGAGTGCTCTGAGCGATAGAGTGCGGTGTTCTGAAAGAACCTGGCGAATGTGTTCCGAGCGTTCGATTTCTATCGGCGGAATATGTATAACAGGCACCGCGAGAGCGCCCTAGACCGCTCGAGAACGACCACTCGAATGTGCCATAGTTGAAACTGAGCTCGGTGTCGTCTTCACACAACACTTCCTGCGTAAAATTAGTCGCGCTGATACTCCGACATGCACTTGTGGCCACCCTGATGAGGACGCACCAAATCATATCTTACTACATGCTCCGTTTCATAAATAGCAGGCAACGCTACTAATGGTACAGATACTTCCCGCACTGCTCGTATTCGGGACCAATAAATAGTTCGTCGCACGCGAAAGCAATAAATGGGTATGCGCTATGTAATTGGACGTAACATTAAGTTTCAGATTGCCATGTCGCAAAAATATGGCGTAATTGGTTACGTGGAAGGCGTCGCAGGTCTGATATTGGTAACGGAACGAGCGGAGTGACACGTTTCTACGACCAACGGCCGCAGCGCACCGCTCGCGCTCGCGACCAAAACGTAGTGCGTTGCTTACCAGAAACACGAAGGTTGGTAAATAACGCGTAATGTGATGTAAGCTTACGTCCACAAGTAGTCGTTGCGATATATGATGTAGAAAAAAAAAAAAAACTTTTGGTTTATAGAAACTTGTAGGTGAGAAGCAAATAGGGCTTCATAAATCATAAGTCTCACCTCGTTGGGTCAGATAGTACTAAGAGATCGTTAGGTAACTTAATTTCACTCCAGAAGAATGACTTACGTGCTATTTCAGACCTGCCTTACAGTGCACATGCGCGAGATGTATTCCTGAAATTTAAAATTTTACGAGTAGACCATCTTTACGAATATCAGCTTATATGTTCTTCTAAATGTGAGATGATTAAGGGCACTACTCATATCAGAAACATTGCAAACTGGCAACAGAATCCAGTTTTTTTGCCTGAATCGATACGCTGAACACTAGGCAGCTCCACGCCCACGCACTAATTACGACCTTCAGACACTCTCGCACTGTCTTCCCTCAACACTTAACAAACTAACTGATGAAAACATACCTAATGTGTCTAAAAAACACACTACTGCAAATGATGTTGTGAATGTTAACTTTCCTGTGTGTCAGTTAAAAAAAAATTGGCAGTGGTTTAGCTCGGCTATGCCAAGATATACGTAGCGAAAGCTAAGGCATAGCATGGTTAGCCTCGATTAATCTTGCTTGCAAGTCCAGGTTAGTCTGGTTGTCTAGCTATGTTGCGGCGTTTAGCCAGTCGTTCAGCGCGCTGTTCGTCTGTTTCCTGGGCGATTCGTTTCCTCTTCATCTCGTTCCGATGTCGATTCCATGCCTCCTCCTGCTTATCAGAATTGTCGCCGTCCATACTGCCACCTCAACTGTGGTTGCGGCGCACGCGAGCTCTCCTTTTCAATCATCGGACATGTTATCAGGCATGCGACGCAGCTGGCGAAGCGCGCGGAGGCGAACGAAACGACGAGGAACGCGGTGTGACGTCATGTGCCACCTCGGAGCACGGCCACGGCGAAATCTCAAGTTCGCGCCCAGTAAAGCTTTCGCTTTAATATTTCTTTACCGTTTCAAAGTTGTGGCATTCCTGCTCTTGCTGTATGTATTTTTCTTTAACTTGCCCCAAGTATGTATAATGAATATGATGTCACCTGTGGTTCACGGGGAGGTGGGTCCAGCCAAGCTGCCGTTATGCAGCTTTTATCCTTCCACACCAGCCGCTTATGTATGTCAGTGCACTTATAAGGCAACTAAATAAACTTCTAGATATTCCCTAGAAAGCGTCGCACATCAAAAGCAACTGCAGTGCGATGCGCGCGGAGTGATGATACCTTATTGACCGCTAACTCGCGTATGCTTCTGCAGCGTTGCCTGCTATGTATGAAACGGAATATTCTCCCGTCTAAATAGAGAGAGAGAGAGAGAGAGAGAGAGAGAGAGGAAAGAAAGAGACAAGGCTGGAATGAAGCCCGCCTCAACCAAGAGCCAGCTTTTTTACTATAGGCACCTTGCCTTCGCATTCGTCGTCGCCCTGACGAAGACAGTTCCCGTTGTCGAAATGTTGTTTCCACGCTTCCTTTGTTCAGGCACCGTTAATCACTTACCAAGGTAAAGTTAGCAAGTAGCATTACTTTGTCGGCGCATAAGAGAGCAAGAACTTTTGTTACATACACAAAATGATAGGAACAGTCATTCTCAACGCTGCTGGCCTTGTGAGCGAGGGCTGTCAAATTTGTCATTTTGTCAAATATTGTTGTTAGCTTATATTGACTTCTTTGACTAGATAGATAGATAGATAGATAGATAGATAGATAGATAGATTAGATAGATTAGATAGATAGATAGATAGATAGATAGATAGATAGATAGATAGATAGATAGATAGATAGATAGATAGATAGATAGATAGATAGATTATTTATGAAATACTAGCGGGATGCAATATCGGCGAATTTTGTTTTCAGACTACGCTGGAGATCCCATTGGGACAAAAAGAACACGCCGAGAAATTGAAATGCGGATGCGACGACTTAACATTTCCGCACCAGCTCCCCTGTAGGTTACAGTTCGTGGCTTGGGTCCCTAAGTTGTTCGTTAATATTTCTCGGTAACCAAGAATTGCACTGCACTCGAGTGTGCAGGGAAAGTGGCTACACCTGCAGTTCTTTCTTGCGCGACGGAAGAGCGAAACACGCAAGAAAACGCAAGAATAAAAAAAAAGAAGACATGCGACGTTACATTGACGTCATCACTGAGAATAAGATGTTCTGTAAATATTTTCCTCTTTCTCGGCTAATAACGAACCATCTCTGGCGCCGAAAAAGCAATGTGTGACTTCGTAAACAAAGGACAAAGACCGTCTTCGAAAATGCACTCAAAGTCGTGAAGTGAATAACTGATCAACTTGATGGACTTTGAGCGATGGCTCTTGCGTGTCTCATAATCATATCGTGGTTTGGGCAAGTAAAACCCCATAATTTTGGAGGGATGGCCTAGGACAATGCGTTTCACCCGTTGCAACAACTGCATGAAACTGGCCCCTATGCTTGCCCAAAATTTGCCTTCCACTTTAACATGCGTGATGATCCAGGCGAATAAAAAATGTCGTGTTCGTTTAAATTAAAAAAAATTCTGTGACTCGCAAGTCTTGGAAAAAGCCCGAGAACACAATAATTTTGCTTGCCGTTCTATAGAAACGGCAATCGGCCATGCCATGCTGAAGGCGCCGGCTCTCTTCGGATCACCCAAGCGAAACATCGTTGGGTCCGGTGAGTCGTTTAGTTGGAGATCACCGGGGAATTCCGAGTGCTGCTCGCTTTGTCGATGTCGTGGAAAGTTTACCGAAAGACGGTTTGCGGAAAGCGATTTCCCCCATGTTCAGATGACTCCTGTACCTTGGATGGGCTGACTGCTAGGCTAATTGGTCTCACACTCTGACTGTTGTACCTTAGCGAAAAGATTGTCTGCCGCTGTCCGCCACTTTGCGCTGAAAGTCAGCACTTCTGTGTCTCCAGCGGGCCTCGTGTGGCACAAGCACGGCTCAGTGTAGCGCAAGCACAGCTCGTAGCCCGACCTAGTCTCCCACATGTTTTCTGTGCCAGAAATTTCACGGGAAGGACACGACTGTATAGTCGGGCTCAGCAAGACTGATGCTGCTAGTCTTTGCTTTTGAATATGGCTGTAGGTAGAGCGTACGTGAGAGAGAGAGGGAAGACAAGACAAAAATGTTAAAAGGCCGACTGCAACAAAATTTTCGAAGATGTTATCGCTAAGAGGCTAGGTTTATGAGATGCAGCTTGAGCGCGGAAGCAGACAAGTCATAGTGCAAAAATATGTACCGCTGAGGCCTAATATTGAAATATTTGAGACCAACATACTAGGCTGGCTGCTTGCTACATTGCTTGCTCAGAAGCACACTGTTAGAGCGCTCTTGACAGCAATGTAAACGTCTGTACCAACTAGCCCGGGAACGAGTTCCTTTGGGCACATTAACTGTGCCTGTACACAATAAAAGCAATTAACTGCAGTCTACCGTGGGTGTATCTAGAGCTGTAGAAGATGGAGCTTCATCTGTTTACAAGTCGCTGCACCTCACAAGAAGAGTTGCCAGGACTCCCTCTCACAGTGCTCACGCACATCGGCACCGAAAAGGACTGCGCATAGGTCGGCAGAATAAGAGGATGCTCACTCACATCAACTCGCCTATATTTTCGTCGGCTATCAACTCACCAACCCTCACTCACGTTCGTAGCCGCCTTTCATTCACACTTACCGGCACCCACTGACGCTGCGTCCACGCCCATTAACCGGCACTTATGTACATGCAGTCAATCAGGTGCACACATACACTCATACTTACCGCCACCGAGTCTCGTTCATACCCACGTTAACCAACATTCACTTCCGGTCACACTCGCGCCCCTTCGCACTCTCACTAACGCTGCGTCTCACGCCTGTGAAATGAGCGTGGAGGGAATGCATGAGTCAGTGTACTCGTGAGTGAGTATGGATGGTGTGGAAGTTTCGTTCGTCCCACGTCGCAGGCACTTTCTTCCGCTTATCTCTCACGTGGGAGGAAATTGCCGAAGGCGCACTTCTTGCGGCAGGTATTGCGGTTAGCAGGTGCTGATGGGTTCCTTTTTTATCTATGTAATTGCGCAAGACGAGGGGCCTACCGCGTGCAAGGCCGGAGAGTATACAAAGGCGGCCCGTGTTTTTCTTTTACGTCGTTTTTCATTATTAAGAACCGTCGAATGTAGGGCATCGAGATCACTTCCGTGACCTGTTTCACAGCGACGAAGCAAATTTTGCGGAATCAACGGCGTAAGGTGAATGGTGGTGAAGGAGGGGACGTCGGACGTATTGCGCACGCACACACACGCGCTAAACGCACATTACGCACACTCAAACGCATGTAATGCGCAAACACACAGAAACGCACATTTGCACACTCGCACGCAGGCTCACATATACGCATACACACATAAACGTGCACGCACACACAAACGCACATATACGCACACATGCTTTTTCGCCCTCAATCATTTGCCGTGAAGAGGAGACACCGTAAAATTAACGTGTAGGTTTGATAAATGCTTGACAAGTATTCGCATGGCGACGAGTATTTGTTGATGAGGCAAAAGGGAACCTCTCACACGTTCCACATCCGGACCTAAGTCTCTGGCTAGAGAGCGACCCTAAGGTTTGACATTAATGGGATGCTATGAGTATTTGTGGACGGTTCATGAGCTTAAGGCGGCCTCTTTCGACGCGTTTCGCGTCAGCATCTCGCATTCGCGTTCATAGTCTTTCCATCTGTTCTAACACGCCGTCTTTTCTCTGGTATCTGCTGTTTATTGCGATATCAATTATATGGACTCTCCAGGCGCATTTATGCCGTCGGCGTCGCCATTGCCGTGATGTTCCGTATAAAGTCCAAGGACGATAGCAGCGTCACCGCGCGCCGTACGCTGTATGTGCTAGTGAAAGTGGCGATCGCGGCTCCATCTCGCCCGCGTGAAAGGGAGGAGAGCGGGGAGGAAGCGCGCCGTCTTCCGTCGCGCGCGAGGCACCCAACGTTGCGAGGCCCCGGGGGAAGGGGGGAGAGGGAGGCCTTCTACCCCGGCTGCAACTGCGTATGTGGCGGCTGCGCGCTGTCGCGCGGCCATAATTCAATTCAATTCAATTCAGTTTCAGTTTTTTCAGACAGGCATTGCCTGGGTTGAAAGGACTAAAGGCAGATGAACTCTGCCTGACTAAGGTCCCTCCACCCATACATTTGCTCAGAAGCAGTGAGAATAGCAAACACAGAAAAACAATGGCTTCGTGCATTACACCAACACAAAAAATTGTGTAATTGAGAGCGATCTGCGTTGGGGGCAGAGTAGCGACTCAACGGCTCGTACCTTTGTGCGTGCTGTGTGTTCTCGGCGCCCAGCTTGCGTTGAAGCGATGGACGCGTACAGCACGAAGGCTACTTCGCTCACTACTGTTGCCGTGATTGCTCACGCCAGCATTTCGACAGCGACTATCCGCGGTCATAGAGTGTGATGTGCTCATCTTTACTGTGCGCGCTGATACCATGCTTGTTAATTTAATTAGCAAGCGAATCTCTACAAGTTGATATGGCCGATAAAAGTGCTATCCTTACTTCGTATGACCGTCTGCTAATTTGCTATCGCAATCGATGTTTCGCCTTTCTGGCGAAACTGTGTCTTCCTCTCCTTTTTTTTTTTGTCGTCCTAAATGCGCAAAGACTACCGGAGCCACTGTGGAGACCTATATATATAAGGAGTGTTTGGCTTCGCACAGCATCGCGCACGTTGCAAGCGGGGCTAATGTTGTTCTTTGTTTATTGATATAAACGTGCCGAAATATGCACCCGAAGGGGCTGGAATTATACAAACATCCAAAAAAAAAAAGAGGGAGGAGCAAGAAAGAAAGTGAAGGTGGAAAGAAAAAGCATTCAAGGAATAAAACATCTGTTATGTCAAGCATAGCGCAGCAGAGCTCTATGCTTAGTGAGAAATCCCTTTATATCGGCGATACGTGAACCTACAGTCAGAGCAGAAATTACCAGCACATCCGCACCGGCATGAAAAACATACAAGAACAGAACGACATAAAAGTGGTACTACTAACTCACTGCGCCAGTAAATGTTGAAAGCATTACAGGGATTGCGCTTGATGTTTGCGAAGATGTACAAGAGCAAGACATCATGCGGTACCCCCTAAATATTGCTCACAGCTCGTCCACTTTGCTTCGCTTTTACGTGCAGCATTCCAGTTGTGTCTAATTGCCACATTAAGAGTACCTGTTTCTTGGGCAAACAAAGAACGAAGACGGCGTAATGCCCGTAAGTTCTTATTTAGTGGTGCGTGCGAGCGCTTGTTTAGGCAAGTGGAGCTAGAGCACTAATTGAGTCGGTGCGAAGGCTCTGATGCACCGCCTGATAACATCCGATGATGTTGTCATAAGTGCGCACAAATTATCGGACCGCAGCTTGCAAGTTTAGAGTCACAATCCCGTGCAGCGAATCAGCTGCGTTAAGATCAAATTACTGCAATTATCTGGCGAGGGCGGCGTTACACTTAGCGACACGTGTACCACTAGCAGGATAATTATTTCACTGCCTTGGGGTATTTCACATGCACGAAGCATTTCGCGTAAGTGGGAATATCCTGCGGGCTGTGGCGACAACTAATGTATCTCGATGAAAGTCGTCGAAGGCCAAAGTTACTCGTGCACTTGCTAGTTTATTAGGTATTTTTTTTCTCACTTTCTTACTCAATCGGCCACTCACTCAGGCACACATTATTGGACACTGAAAGAATGTCCAACTGTAATCCTAAATTGCGCTTCTGCAATAGCGGAATACCCACAATATTTTTGATATGAGGTTTTGTAAGCCAGGTGCCCTTGGATGCTGGATGCTGACCTTCGATGCTGTTTGACTCTGGGCAGTGCCATTCCGAAATCTGCCAACAACGGCGTCGAACGGTGTGCCTTGGGGAAATCGTTGACAGCATCCAACAGATAGCATCATACATTTTAAGGAACAAAGGTGTAATTATGAGTAAAACTTTATGTAACGCTCCAGAGGCTGTGGAAGGGGCGATGAAGGCATAAGCTTAATGCTGAACTCCACTTCGGTAGTTTAGGCCGAAACGTGCCAGGTTGTTTGAAATTGTCGCGGTTTGCACGTGGCATTTAGTTGCGAACTGCTATCCATGTAGTCATCAGCAAAGGAAGCGTGCCACCTAACATAACTTAGGGGAATGGTCCACATCAGAGAAAACTTTGCTTGTAAATTCTTATCTGAGTACATGGGAACGGATAAATAGTTTATCTCCGCAACGATTAACTTAATGGGGCTCTTTGCAGTCAAAGGGAAAGGTTTAACTCTAGTAACTGTAGCGCGTAAATATAAATATCGAGCCACAAATTTTGAGTTAATATTATTAAAAATTGTAACATAAAAAAGTTAGGTCCCGTGTTTGCAACTCTGACAGAAGTTCACGGGAAGATAGATGCTTGATGTGGCATTCGCAAGACACGCGAGCGACTTGCCTAACTTCAGCGCTAGGGCTTCGAATGGCTCGATTGGTCGAACCTTTCCAGTAAAGTTATTAACGACCCACCATATCCTTGGCACTAGCGTGAAGACCGAGAGACTTGCACAGAATGCTGCCCATTAATCTCTTAGTTTCTCTGTGTAATGGCGAATCACTGCGGTAATTCTGTTATATATTGTCATCATTGGTGGGTCGCCTTTCGTCCTCATCAGCCTTCGTCCCGCTATTCTACGGACAGCGCATAAATTTCTGAGCTCTGTCTGGAGCGGGGAAGTGGTCGGGTAGCTTCAGCTCAGCGGTAGCTAATCTCTTGCTACGTAGCATATCCGCGAACAGGCCTCCAGAAGATACGTTTAGACCGTCCCAGTACGTATCCCGATGCGTCATAGAACGGGATCTTCGGATGGTGGTTTGAAATCCAGCAATGTTGACGAAGACACGAAAATGGTCGCTGCCCATGCTATTTTTACTCATCGTTGATGCTGCAAGAATGTTCGCTGAGTGTAATGTCCAGTCAGTGACACTGCAAGAGGCCGGTGGTCGGAAAAACGTTGGCTGTCATTCGCCACACAGAGTCCCTCAGTATCTAAAGCACTGACACTTCGTTTCCCACGAACATCAACCACTTTGTCACCCCAGAGAGCATGATGCGCGTTAAGGTCCCCGCATATAATCCTCGGAGCAGGGCAGCGGCTGCAGAGTTCTCTTATGATTTCTTCCATCGAGACCTCCTGACGAGAGCTCACTATGGGGACTCCACGCCAAGGCTTCGGTTTCCCAACCTTCAAAGCACTGCTGCAAAGGTTATAAGTTGCTAGGACGAGATGTAGTATTCCACGTCTGACATATAGCGTGGCGCTTCCGTTCGGAAATGTCGGAATACCTTGGCTTCCATGTACGACATCACCAGCAATTGATCTGGAACTTGGAAGGCCAGCCTCGGACAGGGCCAATATTGGCGCATCCATGTTACATACGAAAAGCGTCAGTTCAGGTAAATGACACGCAAGACCCGCACAGTTCCATTGCATAAGAAGCGGCACATTTGGATGAGACGGTGAACATTGTGTCCTGACCGCGTCTCTGTTGCTAGGTGTTTTAAGAGGAAGCGGAGCTTAGAATCAGCGATTCAGGAGCCAGGGCTACTTCTAGCATGTCCTGCGTGGAGCTCGCCGGCGTCTTCTCTATGTGTGACCGCAGGGCCTTGAAGGCAGCACGTAGTACCTGTTGACAGTCCCCCTGTGGCGTTGTTGTTTCACAGCAACGCGAACGGACGCTGCAGTGCAGACAAATAACTTCGTTGTTCCGATTGTTCAGCAGTCTTCTCGTACACGGCGCCTCTGTTCAATGATTTGACTGCTTTAGACGGTCCGCTGTGCGATGTTACCACTGTGTCCTGGGTCCCCGATGTAGGCTTGAGGTCCTTGGAAATTCAGTATCTCTCTTTCAGCTTCCTGTGATGTCGTCTGACTCTCTGCGACTTTCCTTCTTATTCTTCTCGTCCTTTGCCTTTGGTCCCTAGACAGATGCTTTATTTCGCCCCATTGCCGCTGCCCGCGTAGGACGCTTGCTATTATAACTAGCTGGGTGGCCACAACTACAATTTGCACAAAGAAAGTTCTCACTGCGCGCGTGTGTTGAAATCATGCGAGGTCTCCGCATCACAAGAGAAATGTACGTAGTACAGTGGTTTTTACAAGAGCCATTCGCATTCCACAGGGTGGGTCTCGCACAATGGCAACACGTGTCGCGGGTACAGCAGGCAACGCACTCGCAGAATACAAATCTGCCTGCAGTATGCGCACGACACTCTGCCGAAATGAGACGCACAGTCGCGTTTTCGAAGGAAAAGGACGCAGGATTTTGAATGTCTTACATTGTCTCCCGTCCTGGGGGTTTTCCGCCTAAATATGCACCGCTTGTGCACCACATGATATTGTCACCGGATGTTCCTTTTCTGCGTACCCGAAAAAAAAAAATGCGAGCTATCACTACAAAGCAGATCGCAGGTTCGTTATGGAGGGAATTGAGACAGTCGGGCTCGAACGCGTGCTTAGCGCTTTTCAACACTGGATACACATTGTACTTGGATATTGTGAATGAGATAGTGAACTGTGATGAGGATATAGCTTTGTATAGTACTGGCCCTCTACCTTGCTTCTTTTTAATAAGAACTCAAAATCAACTGCACACAATGTGGACACGAGCTTTTACACGCAGTTAGTAACGCTACTTGGCTCACAGCGTGCCGCCAAGCGGTGGTGCCAAATGTTTACGCTACAGAAATTGCTTAGAATTATACAGACGCGGGAAAGCTCATTGGGGAGGGCGCACGGCACACAGGGTGGCAGGACCAACGCAATCGGCTGCACCCGTGAATGCACCGGGCGGTCCGTAATATCGGCGACCTTGTGCCGTTTTTTTTTTATTCTGGCCTTGTGGGCTGGCGTGAACGGCGGTGTCGTAACGGGCATAATGGTCCGAGGATTTTCCACACAGATTCCTCTAAACAGCACCTTTATTTTATTCTCTCCATATTCGAACTTTTTTTTTCTTGACAGCGGTGGCGTAACCCACTTGACAACGTCGGAATTTCCATGCACAGCTGCGGTAGAGATGCTCGCTTCAAAGATCCTCCTTATAAAGCTATGATTGGTAATTGTGGCGTCCACCGCGGCGAACCGTGTGGCGCCTGTGATGTTGTATCAGCTCAGCGGGCCGCGAAGTCATGGGCTCGACTCCCAGAAGAAGGGAAGGCTGCCTTGCGATAGGTGCTGAAAGGCTCTGAAGCACGTTATGCGCAATGTGGTCAATAATAATATGCTTCTTTGCTTGCATTTACTTCAACAACAACAACAACAGCATCGACGACCATGACGACCGTTCTGTTTTGTTCTGAAGTCCTGGATGTTTGAGCCAAAACAACAACTCCTGGGTGGACGCTGTGGCAGTGCTTTGTAGCAACATACTAATAGACGTTCGAAAAGCGTTCACTGCCAACAAAAGGAATAAACCAGGCGATGGCCCGAATTTACATTGGTCTGGTGAAACAACGCCTGCACGGGTGTTATGTCAAGGTTGTTATGAATGGCCTTCCGAAGTGCCGACATGCAAAGCTTGTCAGCCAGCTGCAGCAGCAGGGTTGGTGTTTTCTAGGAACCGACCGTCCTTCTCCAGCCTCTTGGCGTCACGATGTCTGCTGTGTAAGGAGGACAATACGCCGTGTCAGCGACTCTCCGTCGCGGGAAGGCCGAGATGAGTTCGACAAACCAGGCTTCGTTACTGAACTCGCCACCGCCGACCTGGTCTGCCGTGAGCGGGGGAGTTCCCGAGGGAAGGTATTTGGCGGCACCTTCCCACGCGCCTTTCAAGACGTAAGCCCCAAGTTCTGCGAAGCCCGTCTCACCTCGATGGGGGCAGTGAAACCAGTGCGTACGTGTGTGTATGAGCTCTCTCCTCCAAAAGGGCGGGTCAACTACGCTGACGCTGGACGCTACGAATTGACGGTGAACTGCCATTTTCCATCACCTAGGGATTTAGGGAGGACGGAGTGTTTATAAGCTGCTGTTTGTCGGCTGCTAGGGCGTGCTCTGTGATCGTGCTCGTGAGCTGTGTGCTCGTGCTCGCATGCTGTATGCTTCGTCTTGCGTGCTCCATTTGGGAGTCACGCTAGACTGTCGAATATATCGCTGGTTCTAATGTACATACCTCTAAATAAATCCTGTGCGCCTAGTTCCTCTCAAGTCCCTCCCTACGACCCACAACTCCTACAACTGGATGACAGCGGTGAGATCGTCCTACAGCTCTGACAAGGTTTGAGAAACTTGCGGTAGCTGGTGAGATTCTTTCCAGGTAAGTATACTTACCTGAGCAGGCTAGCCAGGGAAGCCTTGGCTTGGACCAAACGTTTCTAGACGTGGATGTGTCTTCGTCAGTGCCCTGACGACGACAAATCCCTTTGTCAATACGCAGGTTTCTCGCTAAGGCTTCCATTCTTAGCTCACTCAGATAAGCCATTCGAAAAAAAAGAAGACACAAAAAAATTACCGACGATTACGTTACTTCCTAATGCGAAATTTGAGCGCAGCAAATAAGCTGTTTCACCTTTTCGATAGATTGAGGCAAAGAAATCGAGCAGCACATGTATGCGCTATCACAGAATTTTTTTTTTATATTTCCCGTACTCCTGGATCATCTCGACGGCGGCGACGGTAAGCTTCTGCTTCGGCGGCACGCACCTCTGGATTCTGACGGCGACGGCGCTGGGCCTCTGCTCTGGCAGCTCGTTTAGCAGCAGCAGCAGCAGCAGCAGCAGCAGACGGAGGACTTCCATCGGTCGTCTCGCTCATGGCTCAGAAAGAACTGGCAGATAATTTCGCAGTGGCGAACGGCAGCGGCAATTTCGGCTCGGGCGGTGCACATATGCAGATCCGCCGCCACCGATCTGGCTCTCTGATTGCCACCGCACAGGGCGAACGGCAGCGGCAATTTCGGCTCGGGCGGTGCACATATACAGATCCGCCGCCACCGATCTGGCTCTCTGATTGCCACCGCACAGGGGTTGCATTGGAGGAGGAGCGAAGAAAGGAATTAAGTTCGAGCCGGCGCTTTGACAACCGGAGACTCGCAGGAAGAGGGGGGAGGGGGGCGGCGTGTACACCCAGCGGCAAACGATGGGGGCAGAAGCGCGCGCAGCAAGCGGACAACACGATAAAGGGAGGAGGGAAGAGATAGCAGCGACTGACTGATGCCGCTGACGCCGATACAGGGGGGGGGGGACCCTTTCCTCCTCTTTCTGCATGGCGGCGACGGTGTTCTATGCAGTCACGTTATCTTGACTCTCTAGCGGCGTCAGCGGCATCCACCGGTATCAGTCGGTCGCTGCTAGCGCTGGGGGGATGAAAGGGGGGCGGAGCTGGTTACGAGGCCGACGACGACGCGAAACCCAGGAACGGACGCCAAAGAGCTGCGCTCTAAAAGAAAAGACAAGCGGCTGCCGCAAATTTATCAAGCAAAGGGGCCTTGTCTTCGTCAGTGCCCTGTCGAAGGCAAGTCATCTAACTCCAGACGTGTGCTACCCCTATTCGCTCTCCGCTGATCACTTCAAATTTTCATTTTCTGGTGATGATTTTGTCTTACTTATACGGAATACTTTTTTGTTTTACTGCAATCTTTGTGCAGAGTTCTTACTGCGTGTTTCTGCGATTTCACAAAGGTGCCAATTTCTGTGGACTTAACTCCAAGGCTTTAGCCCACCCCGCCATGTAGTTTCAGACATACATTAGACACGCATCGCGACGCATAGCGCATGCTACTGTTCATTGAAACACTCTATTTCTCACGGGGAAGAACCTATAGTGCGAAAATTTGCACTTGGGTAGGTAGCTGATTGGCAATGGCATTGCACTGCTGAGTGAGAGGTCGCGGGTTCGAACCCGGCCGCGGTGGCCGCATTGCAATGGACGCGGAATGCAATAACGCTGCTGTGCCGTGATTTGGGTGCCCGTTAAATGAGCCCAGTTGATCAGAATTATTCCGATGTCACCCATCGCGGCGTGCCTGATAATCACATCGTGGTTTTGGCACGTAAAACCACATAACTACATTTCTTTATATTTAAAAAAGCAGCTCGACGTGGTTCGTAGAGGCCCCTTTTAATTTCACTGTTCGCGCTGTATCGTGGCAGAGCGCACCTTAAGACTCACTCAGTGTTGAAGATAAGCGATCGGCAGACGCAGCTGGCAGATCTGTGAAAAGCATACGACGTTGATCGGGTCAAAATGGGCTTCAATGACGTCGTGGGCCCACACACTCACAGTAAGGGTTCCGATGCTGGCATTCTAGTCACATACTTTTGGGCGCTTTGATTTACGATCAGCTGCCGCTCAATAGCACGTTCTCGATGCGGCAGCCGCCCGATTGTCCACGTGACCATCCCTTCTGACGTACTCGACCGTATAATTTGCCGAAGTGGACGGTGTTTCTCCTACGGTTTATCGGCGGCCATCTGGTTGCGCTGCGCGTAATCTCTTCCGCGGCATCGGAATGTCTGTATACAGCACCTGGAAATGCTTCGTGCTAGCACATTATTTGTTACAACCGCAAATAAGATCGATATGAGATAGTACGCATACACTTAGCACCGCTTCTGTGTGATGCTCGGCTGTACAACGGCGTCAACAACAACAAGAAAGAAAGCTGTTTGACTCGAATGAGTTCCTTTCCCCGCCAGCCACTTTTGGGATGAGGTAAGCCGATCGCAACGCTTTTGTCGTGTTTTTATGAATGGATTGCCGGAAGCAGCAGTGCAAACACTTAAGCTGCACAGGGGAAAGTGTACGGGCGCCTACACTTTAGGTTGATTGATTCATGATCTATTTTTTCATTCGTGCTAGTAGTCAGCACTTGTAACGTCCATGCCAAATTCTTCCTCCTATTCTTCCAAGAAGGCATGATGATGACGACCGTCATCCTGACACGAGCAAGAAATTCCACAAATGCTGGACAAAGTGTCCTTAATCCTTTAGGTGATGAGGGCACAATTGAGCAAGCCAAGATTGCGCGTCAAAAGCAAGAACACTAACGAAAAAGTCATCATCATCATCATCATCATCATCATCATCATCATCATCATCATCATCATCGTCGTCGTCGTCAGCCTGGTTACGCCCACTGCAGGGCAAAGGCCTCTCCCATACTTCTCTAACTACCCCGGTCATGTGCTAATTGTGGCCATGTTGTCCCTGCAAACTTCTTAATCTCATCCGCTCATCTAACTTTCTGTCGTCCTCTGCTACGCTTCCCTTCCCTTGGGATCCAGTCCGTAACCTTTAATGACCATCGGTTATCTTCCCTCCTCATTACATGTCCTGCCCATGCCCATTTATTTTTCTTGATTTCAACTAAGATGTCAATAACTCGCGTTTGTTCCCTCACCCAATCTGCTCTTTTCTTATCCCTTAACCTTTCACCCATCATTCTTCTTTCCATAGCTCGTTGCATGGTCCTCAATTTAAGTAGAACCCTTTTCGTAAGCCTCCAGGTTTCTGCACCGTACGTAAGTACCGGTAAGACACAGCTGTTATACACTCTTCTCTTGAAGGATAATGGCAACCTGCTGTTCATGATCTGAGAATGCCTGCCAAGAATAAGAATGGGTACGTTTGGCAGGCAATGAAAAAGTAGTGATATTTGAAATGTCTCCTATGCAAATGGAAGCACTTCTGATTGGATTCGTGCTGAAAGTTCGAATAATTCATGTAAAGTGTTCTCGTAAAACGAAATGGAAAGTACACGGCTGGACGTTTGCTTTCGGTATGAGTACGTCATCATACAGCGGGTTCACTTATTTCATTGTTTTATGTCACGAGTATTTTTCAACTGGTTGGATAGTTTCTTTCCAAGCATGCTAGACATGAAATATTTGATCTTGTCATATCTCGCGTTCCTGACGAGAGTTCTGTCATGGAATGCACATTGTAGAAGCCCGACAAGATACACTGAAAACTGGAGAGAAAGAAAAAATGCATTCGTTCTGAAGCTTTACGCTTTTTATGATACCGTTGATGCAAGAAATGTGGTGAAATTGCATTTGCGATGGACAATATTGCCTGTTGCGTGAAGGAGTTAACAGATGTCGCTATACAAGAACGCGGCCCAAGGAAATAACTAGGACAGGAACACACTGATCTAAAGTGTAGTCCGTTGTCTGGTAGCACCTCTGCTTTCCCTCTGCTCTCCTTTTCTACCCTCTATGAATGTTGTACGCAGCGCACGCTATCCGGGACGCCAGGCTCGATAAATTACACAACGCATAAGCACAACATCTAGACGTTGCGTCAGTACCTTTCGATTCATATCGCTTCTCTATACGTTATACCAAAAAGGAACCAGGACAGCAGGGACGCCCCGTATATATAGCTGGCCGTGCGTCATCATCGATTTATTCCGGTTCCAACCCGCAGGCTGCAGATCGCAATCGCACGTCCACATCCGGCCGTATACAGCAAACGGGGTGTCCGTGTGCACGCGGGTGCTACCGTCGAAGTCTCTGCAGCCGCGTAAACTCATCTCGAAAGGTTGATTGTTATGCGAGTCTCTATGTTCGCTGGCTGTTCGGCGTTGTCCCATGTTGCACCCCGTATTCATTCTGTAGTGATTCCCCCGGCGTGCGTCTTTAGGCCCCGAGAATAAATTGCCGGGGCGACAGTGCTTTCGCCCGCAGGGGCCACGTAATGCCGGACTAGATTCTCGCACCCGTTCTTCGGTACCGCGAGTTCTTCTGACGCGTTTGTCGATTGCTGCTTCGCTTCAGTTCAGGGTCGCGTATCAGTGGCGCTCAATGCATCGGCGCCAGTTTGCTAAAGTGCGTGCGAGGAACCACTGCTTGCGTCAGTGCCTCTAGGGAATCAATTAGCGAATTCAGCTTGCAAAAAAAAAGAAGAGGGGAAAACTCCAAGCTAAATAATTGATCACACCTGCGTCCGATGCAAGCGCGTCTTTTCACGGTAAGTTGCGTACGTAGTCACGACTAGCGTCTCTGCAAGGTGACTGACCGTCAGTTGAATCAGCACCAAAAAGCTGCGAAGACCTTGACTTCTTGTGACTTTCTCTCTTTGCAGTTACCCCGTATGACGACGACAGCGCAGTGAGTACTGTGCGCTATAAAAGATGTAATGAACATTTAGCCGGTATTCTCAAAGACACGATGGAATAAAAGAAGCTATGCCTCGGTCGGTCGTTCCATCGGTTCGTCCGTCCGCTAACCCGCCCGCCGACTACGACACATCGCACACGATGCGTCTGATCATTCCGAACCAGAGTTAAGCCTGGCACAAGGAAAGAGAAAGGTTAACAGGAAGGATCGAGAACGACTGAAGCAAGATCGAGTGCCGTTCATGTTGCCTAGCATGCATGCGCATGAAATTTCCCGGAACACAATGCCACGCGACATTTCTTCCCACATCATTAAAAGGAAGCCACGCTCGACCATAAAATCTCGATCGAGCATAATTTGCAAATCGTTCACTTTCCTTTGACCTTGCCACCTCAGCGGTCGCGTAAACAAAATAGTTTCCGGGTCTCCGGTGTCACTAACGTCCATCCCTTCTTTCTCAAACCAGCAACATTGCATGCGCCCTTTGGCACAAACCGAAGGCTCTCGTCAGATAACTACTTCTCGTCCAAGGCTCAAAATGATTCCGTGATGAAGTTATCGGGACGGCATCAGCTCACTCTTATCGAGGCAATCATCACGAAAGCTGCTCGTCCACTCATTTGCGTGCGCATGCATAGTGGAAGCCGAATACGACATTTGCACAGTTAAATTTGCTTGTGTGTTTCTCTTTTCCCTCTGCCATTCTTTTCATGTGTGTGCATTCTTTCAAAATTTTTGTCTCCCCTTACACTTTCTTCAGTGCCAGGTAGCAAACGGGATATCTGTCTTCCGGCTAACCTCCCTGCCTCTATCTCTTTTATGTCTCTCTCTCTCTCTCTCTCTCTCTCTCTCTCTCTCTCTCTCTCTCTCTCTGTCTCTCTCTAACTTTGCTGCCCGCTTGATGGCAATATGGACCCGTATTCGGAAAACGTTCTTACGCTAGAATTGTTCGTAAGGGAAAGCTGCCGCCGATCCCGACGTTGGACATATTGTTAGCGACGGCAGCTAGCCAATGGCCATTAACGCGAACGAAAAGCTTTATGAATTATACTCCTGGTTTGAAACCAGTGGCATAACCAGAATACTTCGGGGGGGGGGGGGGGAAGGGGAGCGGGGCGGAGCATGCACTTAACCGTAGAGGGGGGGAAGAGGGGCGCCTAGAGAGTACTGGGCAGGCCCCTGACTGTACTCGCGGGCAGCTTTCTGTGACTATGAAGGGAAAACTGTGGAGGCGTAGGTGCCGCACATGTATTACCGCGCCAAGCAGTCAGGCAGCATTTGACAATGGTTTTGGTTGCTCGGAACAGACGCATAATGGACGCAGCTTCGACGTGCGACGGTTTCTTGCTTGCCCAGACGCGGAAGGCAAAAGCCACAAAATAAGTAAACTTTCACACTCAGTGGCATGTATTGTGTTATTTATATCTTGCTCATAAGGTGTTTAGGTTTTCTCTTCCCCAGCTTAAACTAGCAGAGATGAAAACGCGGGACACTTTTGAAAAACGCTCTCACTTGCGCGCGTTTTGCCTCCGTAGGTTTATCTTCACAGCTACCGAAAGTTGTCCGCGAGTTAACGCAAATTTCGTTGGTTGGCGATAGGAGTGGCGGGGGGGGGGGGGGGTCACGTGCCCGATGTGCCACCTCATGGCTAAGCCACTGCTTGCAACCCAGTGGGGGAGAAAATTGTTGTTGGTCCGAACTGTCGTGAGGCGACATAAAAGACATCGCTTTGCTGAAGCAAATGTGCAACGGCGCCGAGCTCCAATGCGTGCCCTCAACGCTCTTTCTCCCGCGCGCTGCGCATTCGAGCCGAAACGCTATTTTATATGCATCGCACTCAAGCGTCTGTTGGCGGCTTTGAGGCTGCTTAACCTTGCCCACCTTCTCACTACGCCAACACAAATACGCGACCAACAGTTATGCGAAGCCCGGGGCCCTTTCTTCTTGAAGCCTGTCCAAGCATCAAGCGAAACGGAGTGTTTTGTAGGGTCCATGAACAAAAAATTAAACGAATCACGTGCTTCGTAGCATTTATCCGTTTAATCGCGCGAACTGAGAAAAAGATTGCGATCTGATATGCCCTACATCGGGGACTCGGATCATCGACGAGTGGAATGTGTTTCCAGATAAAGCATCTTATGACAACAATAACCGTGACATTGAAAAACATGCGTTTTACGTAGCATCACCGGATAGAATAATTTATGATGGCCGTCAATATCACACTGCATACAAATGTACTAGTATAGTTCTCCCATGCGTTGCACAGCCTTTTTACATAACTCACTATGAGGCACTCTAACGATGAACCACATCTTGACTACTTCCACTTTTTGTGTAATCTTTCAATTTTCCTTACGAATTTTTTTTTGTTACACCCCCCGCTTTGTCCTCGGATTGGTGCGAGTCTTAAATAAATAAATAAATGAATGAATGAATAAACAAATAAATAAATAAATACACCTGCCTGATTGTAATACTTGCAGTTGGATGCCATATATCATGCTTATTACTGAACCGAGACCTGTATTGGGAAGAATTGGGTATAAAAGTTAAAGGAGAATACCTTAGTGACTTGCGATTCGCTGATGATATTGCCTTGCTTAGTAACTCAGGGGACCAATTGCAATGCATGCCCACTGACGTGGAGAACCAAAGCAGAAGAGTGGGCCTAAAAATTAATGCGCAGAAAACCAAAGTAATGTTTAACAGTCTCGATCGGAAGAGAAAAGCAGTTTACGATAGGTAGCGAGGCACTGGAAGTGGTAAGAAAATACATCTACTAAGGGCAGGTAGTGACTGCGGATCCGGATCATGAGACTGAAATAATAGGAAGAATAAGAATGGGCTGGGGTGCGTTTGGCAGGCATTCTCAGATCATGAACAGTAGGTTGGCATTATCCCTAAAGAGAAAAGTGTATAACAGCTGTGTCTTACCAGTACTCACGTACGGGGCAGAAACCTGGAGGTTTACGAAAAGGGTTCTACTGAAATTGAGGACGACGCAACCAGCTATGGAAAGAAGAATGATAGGTGTAACGTTAAGGGATAAGGAAAGAGCAGATTGGGTGAGGGAACAAACCTGAGTTAATGACATCTTAGTTGAAATCAAGAAAAACAAATGGGGGGGGGGGGCATGGGCAGGACATGTAATGAGGAGGGTAGATAAGCGATGGTTATTAAGGGTTACGGACTGGATTCCAAGGGAAGGGAAGCGTAGCAGGGGACGACAGAACGTTAGGTGGGCGGATGAGATTAAGAAGTTTGCAGGAACAACATGGCCACAATTAGTACTTGACCGGGGTAGTTGGAGAAGTATGGGAGATGCCTTTGCCCTGCAGTGGGCGTAGCCAGGCTGATGATGATGATGATGATGATGATGATGACTGAACCGATTGGTCTTTACAAGGTAGAGAGGCTCCTAATTAGCTCTTGCAATGTTGTTGTTCCTTGTTTTTCCTTTGCAGATAGGCCTATTTTCGTGTCATTGTGCGATGACGAATAGATAACGGTTACAGCGTTATGGTTGCTAGTTACTTTTCTTTATAATGCAGCTTTTTTTGCTCTGACGTTCTGTTTATCATCATGTGGCAGTTAACTGTTCCTGCATAATGGGCAAAGGTGAAAGTTGACTACACTTATAATATCGCCGAAATAAAGAATTACGTCAGAAGTCGTTTCGCGATGGCTAGATGGTTACAGGAATAGCAATCAAGCGATGTAATGACAGACGATATTCCTGAACCCACGTTTGTTTAATAGACGTAGTGGTAATTCTGAGTCTTTCGTTACGTCAATTATATGACACGCACTCATATGTTCTACTTTGCCATGGCTCTCGCTTGTCAAGATCGTCAATGCGCCTGGAAGCATGGCGTCGACTGTATGAAGCCGACACAGTGGCAATGGAGTGACGAAGCAAGAAGTGATATCGATGGGTACGACACTGGTGTATGACGACGACAATCAGATGTCGATTCTTAAATTCTGACGATGTTATATAACTATGAAAACGTCACAAAGAAGACGACGTGGAACAACGAGATGATGACAACTTTGTGACGACCACGGCACGACGACAATGAGATATCCATTCTTAAATTATGAACATGGTATAACGACGATAACGTGACAAAGACGTCAAGAGGACAATCAGATGACGAAGAGTGTGTGATGACAATGGCGGGACAATGGCTGTATCGTGAAACCTGTATGACGGCCGACAGTGACGTGTCGACGACAGCACGACATGAGTCGGACGTAGAAGTTACAATGGCGACAATGTAACAACCACAACTGCATCACGACGACGGTATGACAACGCGTGCGTGACGGCGACTGTAAGACCACAGTACCGTTACAACGGCACAAGGAGAATTGGATGACAACGTGTGTGATGACTATGGCGTGACGATTACTTTATCTTGAAACCTGTATGACGACGATGCCGCTACTCCGACGGCACGACGACAGCGGTCTGACAACGGATGCATGATAGCGACTGTATGACGAGGATGACGGCATGACAAGGGCGGCATATTCCCGTTTTAATGACCACACATATGATTACAAATAACGTCGCGGAAAGATCGACTTCGATCGAACGACGAAGGCGGTATGACAACAGCATGACGAAAGTGCGATGACGTCACTGAAGTGCTGAAAATGATAACACGGCAGCGTGACGACGACGGCACGACGCTCACTGTGTGGTGGCGATGGCGGTTTGACTACGGCTTGACGAGAGTCGGCTGGAAAAGCTGGAGCGACGGCGATGCAGCAGCCACGATGGCGTCACGTCCACACACACATACCTAGTGGTCCAGAGAGATAGAGAGAGAGAACAACTTTAGTGAAAATGCCTGCAGAGTCGGGGTCGAAGGCGCTACTATGGCGGCATGCCGAGAGTAAGATCAGGAAGCTGAAATGATGGCATCACGTCTAGGAGCACATATCTAGTGGCTCAAGCAAGTACAGAACTTGGGCCACTCTCTGGACCCCGAAGAAAAATAGCTTTACTGGCACAAGATGATATCAAGCTCTTCATATCAAGATCAACTACGGGCTGTCCAGAGGGTCCATGATGGCGCCATAAGGCTCGGCCTGACGGTGTTGACGGGGACGCGGCCCGCCTCGGTTAAAGACTCTCAGAAAGTTTTGTGAATGAATGAATGAATGAATGAATGAATGAATGAATGAATGAATGAATGAATGAATGAATGAATGAATGAATGAATGAATCGGCGTAAGAGGCTAAACAGACAGATAGGCTCAAAACGGCTGAAGTAGGCAAATAATGCTGTATGCATTAAACCGACAAGTAATTTATTATTCAATCAGCTGATCGATCGATTCAACAATTTTTCTACTCCTATATACATAAAGGCTTTGAATGCAGGCCCGCGACTACTAGGTGCACCGATACTATAGAAGACGACAAACACTCATGCAATGTACAGTGCGTTGACAAGGAAAAAGAACTATGGACTGCTGTACCCATTTATGCCCAAAGGTCACCAGCCCCAAGAGAAAAGAAAAGACGCTTAAACCATATGTGTTGTATTCGAAGTTCAACACACCGAAAACGAGCCTTGTTGTAGGTCGGTCTGACAGAGATTGAAATCAATGCACCGACCTTTATTTCCAAAGAAGGCGCTGAAAATATTTTCTTGAGTTCCCTCGACGCTGATGTTGTTTTTCCCATCTATTGTAAGATCAGGCTTCACAAGTGCCCAGGACACAATAATTGTTAGCAAACTATTCCTTGGAGTTTGTAAAGTCTGCTGATCGAGGCACGGATACGACAGCGCGTTCCAACTTTTTGAGACCCGTTTCTCTTCCTTTTTTGATATAACAGCGATACCAGTCATCACATACGTGAAAGGAGAATTAAGAAAATGAATAGCGAGATGATATCTGAAAGCCTTGTATTGCACCCAACCTAAGCTGAAAACAACAGCCGATAATGTCGCCGATGTGTTTAGAATCTTCCACCTTCCATTTGGACGGGAGCGTGGACACCGATGGGCTGAGATATTTCCCACACTCCTGCATTGAAAGCATAACACTGCTCAGGCAGCCGGCTTCACTGACGTAGCCGCTATCATAGACTTGATCTGCTCATCGAGCTATGTCGGTCATAATATTTCCAATGCGCAAACACTTTACATCAACGCTACATATACGCGGACCCGTGAACAACATTCTATTTATAGTCGCTGCTGCGTACGCCGGTGAAATTCGAGCCCACTGTTCTCACTCATGTCTATTTTTCTGTCTCTCTTTAGCGCGGATGCCGATGACTGAAGCAACGGCGAGAGCTTTTCGTCGTGGGCTGCTCCGACGTTCGTAATTGTTATATAGTTCTACATTTAAAGCCTATAGGGTTTCGACTTGAAAGACACGGGACTTTCTGACAAATTGTGACTATACACTGTGTGAAGTAGGACTGTACGGTGACACTGTGTAAGACTAGGAACGCCTTTGCGGGCTGCGTGACAGTGCCCACAGAAATAGTTCGTGTGTACGTGCGTGTGTGTGCTTAGTTTTTTTCCCCCTTTTTTATCCTTATTTCTTTCTCACCTATTGCATCCCCTTGCCCCTCCCCCAGTACAGGGTAGCCAACCGGAGATAATCTCTGGTTTACCTCCCTGTCTTTCCTTTGCCCTCCCCTCTCTCTCTCTCTCTCTCTCTCTCTCTCTCTCTCTCTCTATATATATATATATATATATATATATATATATATATATATATATATATATATATATATATATATATATATATATATATATATATATATATATAGAGAGAGAGAGAGAGAGAGAGAGAGAGAGAGAGAGGGGGGGGGTTTCGAACAACGGACCCTCCAGGCTTTTCTTATTCCGTGCAAACGATGCTGCAAACTTGTTGAACGCAATCGGGAGTCTGACGGGACACCGTCTTGTCAGGTATTAGGAGGGACTGGTCAAGCTCGGGCAATCTCACTTAAGTTTACTTGCTTCGACGGACGCTTGCTCAAAGAGCACACGCACCGCTCTCTCTTGAAATTTCTGTTACAATACATGGGCGTATAAATCAGCGGACAACCCGCCGTGGTTGCTCAGTGCTATGGTGTTAGGCTGCTGAGCACGAGGTCGCGGGATCGAATCCCGGCCACGGCGGCCGCATTGCGAGGGGGGCGAAATGCGAAAACACCCGTGTACTTAGATTTAGGTGCCC
Source organism: Dermacentor variabilis (assembly GCF_050947875.1). Lineage (NCBI taxonomy): Eukaryota > Metazoa > Arthropoda > Arachnida > Ixodida > Ixodidae > Dermacentor > Dermacentor variabilis. Next base: position 20,908,440 of record NC_134577.1, read on the forward strand.
GTTAAAGAACCCTAGGTGGCCGGCATTTCCGGAGTCCTCCACTACGACGTGCCTCATAATCAGAAAGTGGTTTTGGCACGTAAAACCCTACAATTAAAAAGAAACAGAAAATCAGCGGACAACACAGTTTAAGAAGCGGCGAAGACAGAAACAGTGTTTGCGAACCTGATCATGCGCTGAACGCCACTTCTGCGTTAGGCTGACGGCATCTGTTGATTTCAGCTTTGTCGTATCTCAAGCTCTGTAATAAGCAATTGCCAGTGGGGGATGTCTGTGTATATGTTTCAGTATTTTTCGTGTGTAATTTGAGCAGTAAGACCTATTTTTTTCAATACTGCCACTCTCAGTTGAGAGTATAGCAGGTGGGCATTACAAAGACAATCATGTTTGAAAAAAAAGAACAACAACAAAAAAGAATCGACAAGGAAATACCGAAACACATCCGTCAGAGATAGCCAGGTCATATCGGATAGCCTTTTACTTTGATGATTGCTTCGAATGTACCCGGTGTTTATTTCAGAGGCAAATAAATAAATAACAATTTTTAATAATTACCTGTGGCGTACAACACAAATCTCACTAAGCTCGATCACACGATGAGGTGGACATTGTTTGCCAAAGAAAGCAATATGCAAATTCATAACCAATTCTCATTACCAAACTTTTGGACTAATTAGCTTAAGCCACATATTCAGCTTCACGAAAGGAAGCGCGTGGGTTCTCAAGGCACATTCAATTGAAACGAAGTTTCGAATCTGACAAGTAATCTGCGCCCTTTTTCGGTAATCCAGCAATTGTGCTACGCCGCTTGCGATTCTTACAAAATCCTGTCAAATCTTGAATAAAACGGCTGGTATACCTCAGGCACACACTGTCCTTTCTATGCTGAAGCCAGAGCGTGGTTTAACTGTGCACTTTGCCGCTCTCAGGAGGGTCACAACGTTCGCGATGCTATTCGCGGCATACACATTGGGGAATGCAGTGCGGAGCGCTCTGTTTGTTTCGTTTTATTTTGAATAAATAAATCAAGGGGCGGCGTATTTCCCCAATTGCGTAGCATAACGTTCGTAATGCGAACGGTCGCTGCAAGAAAACCGGCTCGGGCATGGCAGTTTCTGGCGGCGACATAATAACGGCTTCTTTAGCCTAACTTTTATTCGTTATCTTCTTTCAGCCCGCGGGCGAGATCGACCTTCGCTTTTGACTCTTGTTTATGCCACTTAAGCGAGTCTTGTACTGCACTTACGGGGCGTCGACAGCATTGGCAATGAAAGCTCAACGTTGGACAGGAGTGTTCGTTCTTTCTTTCTTTCTTTCTTCCTTCGTTCCTTTTCGTGAGCCACTCTTTTATTCTCGCCACCACATTCACGGCGATTCTCGAGCAGCGCGAAAGGCGCGCATGCGAAACATGTTTTCGTCGTCTGGTACGCCATTTGTAAACAATGACGCCAAGACGCCTTCAAGGGCGCGCACACGTAAGCAAAACACCGCGTTCATTTGAATGCGCGTTTTGCCCAGAGTTCTCCGTTGTGAACAAGGGTGGCTGCTTGGGCTAGTTGGTAATTCACGATAAAAATAACGTACGCAGCGCGAAATACAAGAACTTTTCTTCTTTTTTTATATAGGTAGTGGAGAGGGAGGTATTGGTTATTGTACAGTCTGAGCCGCCAGATCCGGAAGATTACTATTTCTGCCAACCATGCGAATTTCATTCAGGGTGCACCGGTACGCGGGTCCCGCGTTTTTTTGCGCGTCTCCGAATACGACACGGGTGTTGCTATCTCGGTCACTTGCGCATGCGCATAGCCAGGTCTCCTATCCGACGCACGCGTCGGCAGCATTCCCTGTGGTCTACTCTTCTTAAACAGTTTCTCTTCATGGTGAAACAGCGCAAAAAATATATATATATATATACGGACAAGCGCGAGAAAAAAAAAAAAAACACCGTGAAGGTATCGTAGCAACCAGTTCGCGCCCAGACCCTATCAATGTTTATCTGGCTTTGTTTGCCGCCGCGGAGACTCCATGACTAGGGCGTTTCGCTGCTGAACACGAGGTTACGGGTCCGATTCCCAGCTGCTGCGGCCTCATCCCAGTAGGAACAAAATGCAAAAAGAAAAAAAGAAAAGCTCGTGTAGTGTGAATATTGAGTGAACCCTATAAGGAATCCAGTATGTTCAAAATTAATCCGTAGCTTTACATTACGGCGTGTCTCCTAGCACGTTCGATGCTTTGGGACATTAAAGATCAACCAGGCAGTAGATCACGTTATCAACGAGAGTGCTGATGTGGGCTAATTGGTTTGAACATCGTCACTCTGAACAACCGGCGCGGACAGCAGGGCTGCGGCGAGGCGACAGTACGGTGCCCGTGTTGTTGTGTTCCGCAGTCCTGTTGTCTGCGCTGTTTGTTCTGAATATCTAATGTTGTTCAGTGACGGCCATACGGTGACGTATAACACACGGTGACGTATAAATCATGTTGGTCAATGTCTGGTGCACCATATTTGAAGGCGCTTGTTGCACTTAAAAGAAACAGAAGTGTTTAAATGTTATATTTACGAAAATGGTTGAAAATTGGAAAAAAAAATAGTGATGCGTTGAGTTTACAACTCTAGCCCTAGTATCTGCGATATCGTTCTAGTAAAGAACGATATCACAGTTCTCTAAACCGCACGTAATGAGCTATAGGTGTATATAGCGCACAAACTTTATACGTTATACATTGCTTTGAAGTATATTTCTAATTTGTGAGTTATGTCTAATTTGTGAAATATCCTCGTAAACATTGTAACAATGTTTCCAGAGTAGTCTTGTTATGGAATCTCTCTCGCTAAAGCTACAAATTAACCTGTCGAATTAGGCCGCTTTAGATGCTCTAAAATATGCACCTTACGGCACTGCAATACCTGTAAATATGCAGCGTTACAGCTATATAAAGTTCCTGCTTCGAGTTTTTTGTTTAAATCGAATAGCTTTCTTTTGCTCTTGCGTGCGTTTTAGTGGTTGGTCGATGATCGTTCGTCGAACTCGGCAAGAAAAACGTTGGTTCGTTCGAGCTATTCGCTTACATTGACGGTCATCGTTGGTGGTTTCTGCACAGTTTTGATAAGCCTTACCTATTTCGGTTTCTCTTTTAAAATTATGAGACCATCGATAAAAATTGTGCTTCGTGTTGATAGAATGTTAACTTTCTGAGATGCAGCAAATTTCATTCAAGTCGGTTGAGCATGTTGTGTAAGAAGAGCACTTCTTCCTTTCACGTGCATTTGAATAAGGAAATTGGCGTGGGTCCCGAGCCAAAGCCTCTTCTTTAATGAACACATATTAGAAATAGCTACCTGGAAGACTAACATTACAAGATAACGCAGCAAAGGAAAAAAATATGTGCGGATACCACGCACTGGGGGAGTCAATGTAAGCGATGTTCTCTTGTGCTGTTTGCGTTGATTCACGATAATTGGCGGTGGTGTTTACGGCGAATGTTTAAGTTCCTCGGCATTTAGTGCAATGCGGGAGCGCTGAGTTGATGTTAAACGTTACCTTACGTACACCACTTTTGTTTCTCTGCGTAGTTCACAGAACACACAACTAGACGTGTTTTGCTTGAGGCGTTGTTGTGTGCCATTGTTCATAACCAGCAATAAGGTTAGCGCTGTCATTGCTCCCTGGCGCATCGTGTTGTAGCAGAAGCGATAAACTTCAATTGTGGGGCTTCACGGGCCAAACGCACAATCTCATTATGAGACACATGGTAGCGGGGCACGTCGTTTTGGCAACCTGGGATTCTTTAACGCGCGCCTAAATCTGTGTGTACCATCGTTTCAATGCGAATGTATTATGTGCTCCATGAAGATGGTATCAAAACCCACGTGACCAAGCGATGACGCCACGTTTCCGGCACTGGACCTGATTGGATCGCACTGCAAAATCCCACCGTGAACAGCCACGGCGTCCGACGGACGCCGTGGCCCACACACCAAAAAAATTGACTTTGCCCAATACGAAAATTGAGTTGGCCCATGTTCAAAACCAACCTCGCTGACTCTTAAAATTGACTTGGCCCGGCCCGAAAATTAGGGTTGCCCACAACCCAAAAAAATGACTTTGTTCAACTTGAAGATTGAGTTGACGCACGATCAAAATCGACCTGGCCCACTCCCAAAATTGACTTCGCCCACCCTCAAAATTTCTGTAACTCACCCTCGTAATTGACTTTGCCCAATTTGAAAATTGAGTTGACCCTTGTTCAGAACCGACCTCGCCCACTTCCAAAATTGACTTGGGCCACCCTCAAAATTTCGGTAACTCACTCCCAAAATTGACTTTGCCCAATTTGAAAATTGAGTAGACCCACATTCAAAACTGACCTGGCATATCTACAAATTTGGGTGGCCCACCTCCCAGAATTGATTTTGCCCAGTTCGAAATTGAGTTGACCTACGTTCAAAGCCGACCCGCCCCATCCCCAAAATTGACTTGGCTTACCCCCAAAATTCGAGTGGCCCGCTCTGAAAATTTACTTTGCCCAGTTCGAGCACATGCGGCTTTGCGTCTGCACACCTTGCGTCAGTTGTCCGCTTAACATGTTGTTATGTTGTTATATTGTAACAAGTTGCCCGCTTAACATGGATGGATGTTATGAGCGTCCCCTTTGGAAAGGGGTGGTGGGTTGCGCCACCAAGCTCTTGCTATTATACTGCCTGATGCCTTACCTAAGTTAAGAAATAAAAAAAATAAAAACACCACCATGAACTCCGACAACCAAATTTTCTGACCCCTATTGCGAACTTTGCTTTTGTACGTCTCCGTTTTTTGTCGTTTCCCTACTTCCACAAATCTTCCAATCGCCTCTTAGTAAGCTCTATTGCGGACATGTTTACTCTCCACTGCTCTCGCTGAACCCAAGGGCTTCAAGGAGGCCAGTAGTGCCAAAATCGGCCGCTGGGAAGATGTCTTCGCATTCTAATAAAACATGCTCCATCGTTTCTCTAGCTTTACCGCAGCAAGCACATGCTTCTTCTTCCTTCTTATGTCTCGCTTTATTGGTGCGTGTTCTAAGGCATCCCGATCTCGCTTCGAAAAGTAACGAGCTTCCCTTTGAGTTATCACAAACTGTTTCTTTCCTGATTTTATCTTTTCCTCTTAAGTAGTTACTCACGGCAGGTTTCTTTTCCATTGCCGCCATCCACGAGATTATTTCAGCCTCTCTGACTTTCCGCTTGACGTTCCTTGTTGCTCTATTGCCCACCATACAGGCCGCATACTTGCTGGTAAGCTTCCTAGTTCTTTTCCTATTAATATTGCTATTCCTATCCCATTACTAGGGTAAGCGCGCCACCTAGCAACTTTCGGTGATATACAACCTTCAGAGGACTGCTGCGTTTGACATCAGCGCATTGAGAGGGATGTGTGTAACGAGTGCAGCTTTCTGCGCACAAGACGAGGACGAAGAAGAGGCTGAGACGCACGAGCGCAGACTTTCAATATCGTTTTATTTTGAACGAGGACGGAAAAGGGAAGGTCCGCCTCGGAGCGACTGCCACCATCCGAGGAGCGCTCAAGGACGCTCATGTCGCGTCCAAGAAGGAAAGTTGAGATGTTTCTGCCGCGTTATGGGAAGAGAGCATAACTATCTAGGGAATGGCGATATAATCGTAACCAGGCGGAAACGAGATTGTGAAAACAAGTTACAGAGCGCACTTGAGGAAGGTTTTACACCCGGAAGATGACAAAAAGAAAGTGCTTGATTGGGTGGGGGAAGGGCTCGGAGGAAATTTGTGAGAAGCAGCTACTCCGCAGATATCAGAAGTGGCCGTTTGCAGTTGCGACAAGACATAGTTAATTGGCTGTCGTCGTTACGTTTAAACAGCCTTGGCCATCTGGTTCACCAGCACGTGATCCCAGCCAAAACTTCTAAAAGCGCTGTAGTGTTTTGAACGAGATGAGTTGTGTGCAAAAGGATGGAGAGTCGAAGGGATCAAGAGTAAGCGAACGAGAGGGGCCCGTGCCAGGAACCAGTGCTTGGACAAGGGGATTTGTCTTCCTCAGGGCGAAAACATGGCTTGACGAGGACAAGTTACTTTTTGTCGGGGCTTTAGCTCCAGCATGAGCTCCAGCTCTCCCTGGTTCATTCGAAGGAAAGTTTGCACCCTTTGGGACTTATCTTCTCCACCGACCGTGAACGTCATCTATACTGCTTGCCTTTTTCTTCCTTAAACGTTCCGCGCCCGGTACTTCCAGGTCACGAACAGCATGCGTGTTATCAGGGTGACTTGATATTCTTGACAGGAACGCAGCGAGCGCAAAGTTTCCAAAAAGGAAATGAAGTAAGACATATGAAAGAACGATTATTATTTGGGAACAAGTTACCCCCCAAATGGCGTAAACATTCTTTACTGTTCGCACGCTTTGGACCGTCATACGCATTTTTTTAGCTTGAAAGGGAGAGGTGGATATACTTATTATATGAGGAAAGTTTAGAGGTTGGCCTGTACTAATGTGTTCTAGCCTCCAAACCAGAGATGAGTCTTTAGAAAGATGAAAGCTTCAAATGATTTAGCAGCGCCCGCACAAGCAATGCCGCTGGAGTCAACCTTTCGACTACAGGACTTGTCTTTGTCAGGACAACGACGGCTGCTCTGACGAATATAAGCTGTGTAGTCGAAACGTTCGCTCTAGCTACATTCCTTGTTAGACCGGTGTTAACCTTTTCTAGCCTGCTTCTCAGTGTTGGGATATGGGGAAGGGGAATAAAGGGAGGAGAAAGGGAAGATGACAAGGAGCGAAAGGTAGGTGCGAATGAATAAAAAAGATATACTGGAAACACTTATTACTGTCGCATATCCAGTTCACTTCTCTAAAAAATGCCACAATGGCTTTCATGGCCTGACACACAGAATGTTCTGGCCGTGGACCATATTTTTGACATGGACCACGCGGGATATATTTAGACAGTGGTCGGTTACTGAGGCCTGCAAGTAGGTTAGCCATTGATCGTCTCTTTCACAAGTACAATGGTCACGCACGAGAGACCATGGTCGATAGCCTCCGGTGAAGTTCTCAGAGTGTGGGCTGTCCGCATGGCCAGTAAGAAGGCGATAGTGTCGAGTAAAAGTGACGCCAAGTCCCATTATATGAGAAGGCTTGCATTGCTTTCTTGGATGTTATGTGGTATGCTCAAAGCTCCAGATAAAATAAACGAAGGCGGAGATAAAGTTGGCCTGACTGAGGCCAGTAATTTGCCTCAGAGGCGCGCTTGACGTTGTACGGTATTAGTGTCCTCGTAACTGGGATTGAAGTGGAGTCAGAATTATGGAAGGCCAGCTTACTGTCTCAGTTATCGTGTTTGAGCAAATATACAGATAGCGTGCGGGTGAATTCAGTGGTGTACGCTAATAGCGTTACTTGCTTGGGGCCTATATACAGGTTGAGGGACGGAAAACAGCTGTTGCGCGGGCCATTTGTATGTTCGATAGAAGAAAAAAAACAGCGTCATGTAGAGACGCTGCGTGCGTCATAGATTAGGGACAAGCAACGGCCGTATAAACAGGGGCTCGCGTACTTTTACATGGACTTGCGGTGCCGCTCAGCCCATAATGGAATGCGTCACTCTGCTACAGGATACGTGTGGCGTTATACGCCGCATAGCAGTGCGCTCTGAATATATTTTACCACAGTTCTCGACACGCATAAAAGGAAGGTTGTTGTTGGCGTCGCGCAATGTTTTATTTCCTCCTCATGCTCTACGGACTGTTTGTGTTTGTCGGCAGGCATGATTTGGCAAGCAGATGATGTTGCTGCAACTGACTACAGTGACGCTTATTCGAGACCTATTCTGGTCAACGTTAGCGCGGTGTCTGCGTCTTGTTTAAATGCAACATCTCGCTGCGAAATAACAAGGGCTTTATATGGCATTATGTTTTCCAAGTTGCAGAATGGGCGCGCTCACCATATATGCCATAGCAGTCTGATTTCTGGGCTTGAAATAAAGAGATAGCATTAGTAAGCGGTCCTCTTCCAATGAGTCGACCCCATGTAACGCCCAATAGCTGCTAATTGCTCAGAAAAATGTGCATTGTCACTGTGGAAGAAAAAAAAACAATGGTGCTGAAATTTTCCGCAGTCTCGCGGAAGGCTTGAATGGTCAGGTCAGCCTAGTTCTATCCAGAAACGTTCCTCCGATAAAGGAATGAAATAAGGTACCAGGAACAACGAACCTTAAGGCTGAACAATCTGTTTGAAGTTTCTGGCTGTTTATGAAGACGAAGGATGCATTCTTTTGGCACGAGTTCGAACGGGCGCGAGTAAGCCTGAGAACTTTCTTCCGAGCGGCTTCAGGATTCCTGCTGTGTATTTCATCTGGATCCTCCGTGAAACGTCACTAGCTAATCACGGTTCGAAATTTGGCACTTGTAGAAACGCGAGGCAAACCCGGCAACCAGATAGCTTTAATTTAGAGGCATTTACAGTGAAATCACGAAATCTTAGCGAGGCCTTACAAACTTCGTGTAATAAATGCATGTACACCGACACTGTGTAATAGTATCCTATTTATTGAAGGTGGATTGAGCTCGCAAGCATTTCTAAGGTTAGAGGGCCTCCAGAAACGCGGAGTGCGTTTGGCTGCGACAACGACGGAGTAGAGTGCGCGCACCGTCAACGTCACGGGGTATGGTCAACGCTACGCTCAATTGCCTAGGTTTCAGCGCAAAAGCAGCGTTCTGCCTTCCTATGCTGGCGTGATCGTCGTGCGCATGCGGTCTATATATATGCGCACTAGCGTTCCCACTGACATGATGTGTGTATCCGCTGCTGTGAACGGTAAACGTCAAACTAACGTTAACTAATATTTCACTGGGAGCTGAAGAACGGTCTCGCGCACCATCCAGGTGCACCGCCTGCGACGCCAGTGGCGACCCTTCTCACCACGCCAGCGTTGTGAGATGCCTGCTAAATGCCAGGGCGCTGTTTCTCCTGCACATGCAGCAGGAGTTGCCTTGCGTGCAGCGTCGCGCCGACATGTCGCACCACGTATAGTACGAACGCCGTCCGCGTATTACCAGTGCAATTTTAAGCATTGCTATTGCGGGCAGTGCAGTACAGCGAAGCTGTATTGCCTAGCCGATCCTTCCGTCCATCCATCTGTCGACTGTACGCCGAAACCTCGGCGCAACCTCACGCGCACACGCGAAAAAAGAAATAGAAAAAGAGAGGCGCGCGATTGGCTGCGCCATTATTGACGTCGTTGCGCTCCGTCGCAGCCGAGCGCGCGCGCAGCACTTTCTCTCCGGCACCGAAATGGGTAGGCCACGTGTCATACGTACTGCTAAAGAGCAGGCAGCTTTCGATCAGCAACGCCACGAGCAGAACCGGGAACGAGCTTGTCTACGCCGCACCTATGCTCGTGCAGGCTCGTGCAGCCGAGTCCAAGCAGCAACTGCGTACCGATGATCCGGCAGCCTACGAAGCCGTCGTTTAACGAACCGCCAGGATTCAATCAGTGACAAACACCGGGGCCGCACGTTTTAGCTTCGTTGGTTAGCCATCTATACGGCGTGCTTGGGCGGTATTTTTTTGAGAGCTAAGAACAAACGCTGAAAAGAGTGCCAGCTTTGCAGGCCCTTATTCTCCTTAAGCACACTTTAAACGTTCGTTCATACTCTTGCCAAAAAGGATCCGAGTCATTGGCAGTAAGTTTTTCAGCGCAACCTTGCGTTGCGTCTTTGTGTTTCTACAAAGTTCGTGATCATATCTTTTTATTTAAACTTCAAGCGGTCACTTTGGGTGGCGCACTCAAGACACCAGAAAATGCCTAATAAGAGCTTGTGTTTCTCAAAGCGACAGCAGCGACTCCTGGAATAACACTGTGGGAAAAATGGTATGTACCCAACCCTCTAGAACCTTTTCAGTGTGCGCCGAGAAGCGCAATCAACCGTACACAGATACTTCTACGCACCTCAACCTTTATGTCACCAGCTGTTACTCGCAGCGGTGAATCTTAATAGAGCCGCTATACTCGCATTGCATATGTTTTGTTGCTTCAGAGATCGGCAGTAAATTGACAGGGGCACACGGAGAAACGGCCGTCCTTGAGTTTGCCCCGTCGCGTCATGTTATCGCGTCGCAATCGTAGCTATTGATAGTGCGTCGGGTTGGTGTTATTTGCCGGCCATGCTCTCATGCGTTTATTCGTGACCTAATATGACTCCCCTTCAGTTCAGTCTTTGCACGTCTCATTCGAGAAGCCATGAAAAGCAGCAGGGTATGGCCTCCTAGCGATCTGACTAGTAGCCTCGACTTTTCCTTGCTCCTTTTCACTGAGATGTCGAACGGGTGACCAGCTGCACTGTATAAAGTTGTGGGTATACAGCTGGATTTCTATGCGTTGGCTTTGTGCTTTACCCCAAAAGCTTTGCGCCACTTCAAGTTCAAGTTCACTTCGTCCGTGCTCTTTCACGTACTCACTGGGCACATTTTCTTGTCCAAACTCAGTCGAAGACGATTGTTTGTCAGCAAGATTGAATGTCAGTGTCGCACGTAATGCACCGGCCCGGAAGTTTCCCACCGTCGAGTTCCACTTCACGTTGTTTGTGCTCTTTCCCGTATACTCATTGGTGACATTTGCTTGTGCGTACTTATTCGAAGGCATTTGTTTGTCAGGGAGTTTGAACATCGGTGTGTCATGTGAAATATTTGGTGCCTTACTTTTACGCGCTATGCGTAACCGCTAGAGGGCCCGAGTGAGGCATTAGTGCTAGTCGAAAATTTTTACATTTGTATTTTCTAATCATTTCGCAACGTACATTCTGCGTTCATAGCACGCCTCAAATGTCATTATCATATTTCAATTTTACGCACTTTACTGTGAATACTTTAGCCCAGAATACAGCCATGTTACATCTGCCATTTGTCACTGACTACACCATCTATATCATCTCTTGGCACTCTTTGGCCATCATCGGCCCTTGTGCCACAAAACACCGAATATCATCATCATAACTGGTAGACTATACACACCGGACAATGGCACACACCGCAGAGGAAGAAACGGGGATTACGAAGTGATGTAATAATTTACAAGACAAAGGAGCCTAACACTCGTACAAAAGGGGCCCTTGCTATTGACCCGGCCGCACTGGCTCCGTTCCGATGTAGGCGAAATGCAAAATATTTGTGTACCATGCAGCGGGCGCACGTCAATAAAAAAAACCCCAAGTGGTCAGAGTTATTCCAGAATCCCCCCCCCCCCCCCACACACACATACACACCGGCAGTCTTCATTATCATAACATGGTTTTGAAGTGTGAAGCCCCAGAATTTAAATTAAGTTCTTTCCCCTAATATCTTTATTTAGCGCATCCAAGATATATGACCACGGCAACTGCAATATCGTACGGTTGCAATTGGATGCTTTATATGCGGGTCGCAGTTTTACACCAAGGAGAAAGGCGCTGCAGCACGTTGAAAACTTGAAGACAGTATAGTCTGACTATTTCTACTGGGCTATCAGAATCAGTTTATTTATGACAAAAATGGGGATAATTACATGATAAGTACATACAGAAGGAGGTCCCGTAACTGAGATGGGACATCCTCCGCATGATGAATAGAATTAATAATACAAACTACAATGGCAACATGTAAAATTTATGATGACAGTTTATGGGAAAGGCATAAGTGAATAGAAAAGCAGCAGATGAATGCATTAAACAATAGCAAGTCTTCAATAGCAAGTCAACGAAAGTTGAAACTACAAAGGGAGCTTAAGAAAAAAAATGCCGGAGACAGATATAGAAAAAAGGTTCAAATTAACAAAATAGAACTCATACTGCACTCAAATAGGAAAGTCGAAGGAAGCAAAAAGAAAGTGCTTAAGTTCTGTATAAAATCTGTTAGCTTTGACCAATTTTAAAGGAAATGGTAATGTGTTCCAGAGAACACATTACCGGTGCGAACGAAGGGTAAGATGAAGTTCATATTTCCTGCAAATCTAGTATTGTTAATATTTGTAAGGGATGTCTTTGGTGTGATGGTTACTGCAGTATCATTGTTTAATGCCCTAAAAATAAATATGGCCAGGTTGCATTTAACAAGGTCAGTCACATTCGAAACATTATGTGCATGTAACAGCTGATTTGCGCTGATGCTACGAAGTGAAAATGTTATTAGGCGAATAGTTCGATTCTGAATGACCTGCAATGAAGTGACTGTTGTAGGTGTTTCCCCGTGATTCAACATTATAGTTAATATGAGATGAACAAAGGCATAATAAAGCGACGTGAGAGTAGAAAATGAGGAATATGGTCATAGCTTTGATTAAAACGCGTATTCCATATGCCATTTTCTTTTTTACATTAGCTATGTGAAGGTGAAATTTAAGGCGGCGATCAAATTCCACACCTACATATGTGCAATGATCAACTGCAGTGATTAGGTGATTGTTGATGGAAATAGACTGAAGGAGCTCAAGCGGTCGCTGATGCGAGGTGAAGACGACAAACTTGGTCTTGTTATGGTTGATCCGCGGCTTATTCAGTTCACACCATGTGGAAATTTTCAAGAGATCTTCGTTTAGCTTACTTGCTAGCGTTGTTACACAATTGTTAGAAATAAATATAGTAGTGTCGTCAGCGCACAAAAATTCACTTCGGTGAGGAGAGGCAACAAGACAGATCATTAATATAAATTAGGAAAAGTAGGGGACTTAATATGGACCCCTGTGGTACACAAATCTTAGTAGTAGCTTCTTTATAGTAGTACCCATAAATGTTAACGGCTTGTTTTCTGTCTCGTAACTGCGGATTAGAAGTAGAGGCGGACCAGTTATTCCAATGGCTTGAAGTTTAGTACAAAGAATGGTGTTATTAGTTGTGTCGAACGCTTTGGATAGGTAAACGAATATCGAGGCTGCAAATTTACCTTCATCAATCGCCTTTTCGAGGTAATCACTAAGATGTCGAAGTGCTAGTTTAGTTGAAAAGCCAGAACGAACGCGAAACTGATAAGGGGAAAGAATACTAAATTCATCCAAATATTTTATTAGACGCTTTTCGATAAGTCTTTCAATAACTTTCTTAAACATGGAAGAACGCAAATGGGTCTATAACTGTGTAAGCTTGCGATCACCTTTTTTGCAAACAGGAATGTCTCGACCGCGTTTGAGTTCACGTGGGAAAACACCGGTTTTAAAAACCTGGTTAGTTATAGCTGAGAGAACGTTAGCGATATGTTGTGCCATCATTTTAATGGGGTAAGCGTTAATATTATAGAGGCCAGGACTAATGGCTTTAAGAGTCCTAATTATTAAAGTTACTTCATCAGGTGTTGTTCGAAAAGAAATGAATGAGGTAAACGGTTAAAGGACATGTTACAGCGTGAGGCGGAATCAGAAGTGTTATTGAAGAAAGCATCACAAAAGGCATTTGCAATATCTAGCGGATTAATATGTACCATGTCATTGTGAATGATTCTCGAAATAACGTTCTGAGAGTTACGGTTTAAAATGGTGTTAACTATTTCCCACTTTTTCCTGGTGTTATTACGTCATTCTATAATTTTTGTTCCTTATAATTCCTCTTCGCACTTCTCAGCTGTGTAGAAAGTGAGATAGAAGTTTTTCTTTTTTTTTTTGTATCGGGGCAAGCAGTTTAGTGTTGAAAGGTTGTTTCTTAGTTTTTTCTAAGCAAATTTTCACGACACCGATCTGATTATCAGGCACGCCATAGTAGGGGACTGCGTAAATTTGGACCACCCGAGGTTCTTTAACGTGCACCTAAATCTAAGTATACGGGCGTTTTCGCATTTCGCCCCCATCGAAACGCGGCCGCCGTGGCCGGGATTCCATCCCGCTACCTCGTGCTTAGCAGACCAACACCATAGCCACTAAGCATCCACGGCGGGTGGTCAGTGTATTTGACGGGAGACGCTTTTACAGGATGCGACTCTGGAGTGGCCCTCTGCTGGCGTCATAAAACGCCCTCGAAAGCTACGGGGCTCATTGAATCGGCTTTTGTCCAAGCTTAGTCGGCAGAACAGAGGACGTTTGAGGTTATCGACCTGTCGTGCTATACATGCGTTTCTGGCCTAATGGGTAGAACATCGGGCTACTGTATGGGGGGGAGTGAGGAGGTTGAGTTCGAAATTCACCTAAAGACACGGTTTTTAATGTGTTAGCATTATGAGCGTCAAAGTGAAAAAAAGTGCATGTGTGCGAAGTTTGGGAAGCGGGTCGCGTGGTGCGTATATATATATATATATATATATATATATATATATATATATATATATATATATATATATATATATATATATATATATATATATATATATATATATATAGTAGGTAAAGAGAAATTCTTCAAGCTACCTTTCAAACGCACAAAACTTGAGCGATGCTGCAAGGTAAACAGAACAAGTATTTAATTTCAGCTGTTTCGACCGGTGGGGCACTGATCTTCATCAGGGTTTACAGGAAAATGGAAGTTAGGCGTTAATAATGACCAGAGAGACCGGGTGCCCGGTCGTTATCAGATACATCAAACCGAAAAGGACAGGAATTGATCTTTTCTCCGCGCTTTGGCAGCTTTACAGCGGCCTTATCGAGAACAATGCAGGGCAAAAGGAAGGTGGAGTTTGATGTGTGTCGGGCAAGGAGACCAGTGCAAATAGAAAAGGAAGAAAAAGACGGAAAGAAAGAAGGAACAAAAAGGAGGAGGGAGTCATAGGTCGGAGAACGGAGAGGGTGCGGGGAGTACAGCGGCAGCTAGGTTCCTATGGACACGAGGCAGGCAGGGAGAAAAACGGTCGCTGTGCAGCACCAGTGCACGTGCAGCCGGTGTAGCGGGAGAGAGGGCAAGTCGATTAGGGCGGCGGGAGGGTGGGGTGGCAATAAAGAAGCGGCCCAGAAGACACACACACACACACACACACACACACACACACACACACACACACACACACACACACACACACACACACACACACACACACACACACACACACACACACACACACACACACACACACACACACACACACACACACACACACACACACACACAAACACACACACACACACACACACAAACACACACACACACACAAACACACACACACACACACACACACATTTCACTAAATAACAATATTTTCAGCGAATTACTCTAGCGCACGTAATGCAACATACGAATTCAAGCCAGTGATTTCGTAGGGCGCATCCATTTGGAACGAATTTCGAAACTAGGACCAGTTTTGAGATAACGGCAGTCAGACTTATCGCAAAAACGAACTGTTGTCGCACCTAAATTTTTTACGAGAACATCTTTTTATGCACTAAAGCTCAAAAGTTACTGGAAAACCAATGCACTTGTAAAATCGGAGAACGCAAATCTCAAAAATGGTGTCATCCTCGGAATTCGTTCCAAATGGATATGGCTTTAAAAGTCATCGACTACAATTTGTGAATTGCAATATGTGGTGCGAAATAATTAGTTTAAAAGTGAATTAGTCAAATATTCGCTTTCGTTTCTTTTTTGTGCAACTTGTCACGGCTGATTTCTAAAATGCTCTTAGCAGTAACATCAAACATCTTGTATATATATATATATATATATATATATATATGTATATATATATATATATATATATATATATATATATATATATATATATATATATATATATAATGAAGCAGAACGTGTATCGAGTGAGCTCCTCAACGAGACTGTCCACTATGGTGAACGCGGTTTCAATCGTGGTTCTGGGGCTTCGAGGAGGTTCGCCGTAATGCTAATGCATTTCTCTCGCACTTGTCGTTAAATCGCCGCTGTTTATTTTTTTGTTCTTCAGTTAAGATTACACGGCGTAGCGTCTTACGTACGAAGACAACCCGAAGTGACGCTACAGATGTTTAGCATTAAAAGTAGGGGAAAGTGAGGCGTATATAGATTGTTCATGATTTACAAAAGGTCATGGGGCGATAGGGAGAGAGAAAGAGAGAGAAAGAGAGGTTGGTTGAAAGGAGAGTGGAAAGCCGAAAGCCTGCTGACCACACTGTAACTGTCCACTGCGGGCGACAGACTCCGAACGTCGATAATTTGTGTAGGGAAGGAAGAGGAAGATTGGCGAGAGATACAGGGACATAATAAGGTAAGACTGGTTGTAGGTGACGGCTGAGCTCGCGGAAGATGGACAGCAAGAGAGCTCAGCAACTCAAAATTCAACGACTTCTTTGCATCGTGTGTGTGCCAGCGGGTATGCGTTTATTCTTGGCCAGTGCTCGCGAGAGGGAATGCGCCGTGCACTGTCACACAAAGGCACCGTTTAATATAGCCAGGTATATGTCGCACTTTTTGCTGTCACCTGTCGTCACCACTCTTACCTCGACGAGCGTCACACATCGCCTGCGTCTCCGCAGCGCAGCTGCATATACGACTTGCACTATACATCAGTGCGACTTGCTTGCATTTCTGCATGTTTTGTGAACGATGTAGTGCAGAAATATTTTTAAAAATTCATTAATGTTCTCACTTTCGCGGTGCACAAAGATAAACATAAGATATTAAACGTAACATATGACGTTATGTTAACGTAATTGTGCGCATCGCCGTTGGTTGTCTCACATTTAATGATACCGCCGCGGTGGCTTGGCGGCTATGGTGCTGCGCTGCTAAGCACGTGGTCGCGGGATCAAATTACCGGCCGCGGCAGCCACATTTCGATGGGGACGAAATGCAAATTTTTAATTTATTTATTTATTTATTTATTTATTTATTTATTTATTTATTTATTTATTTAATACATACTGCAGTCCGTAGACCAAGCAGGAGGACCGAAACTGGACAAGTTATGCAACAGAATATAGTAAGCATTACCACTCAAAATGATCGTGTCCGGTGCGCTAGGGGCACGTTAAAGATCTCCTGGTGGTCAAAACTTAATCCCGAGTCCTCCCCACTATACGGGGTGGCTCGTAATGAAATCGTGGTTTTGGCACGTTAAACCCCCAGAATTCATACATTTATTTAGCTGCTCCTTTGAAGCATCGCTTCTCAGAGAGAGCGAGAGAGAGAAAGAAAGGAAAGGCAAGGACGTTAACCAGACGCACGTCCGGTTTGCTACCCTGTGCAGGTGGATGGTGGTGTGGGGATGAGGAGAGAGAGAGAGAGAGAGAGAGAGAGAGAGAGAGAGAGAGAGAGAGAGGGAGCACAGTTTCGCGCACAGTAGATTCCAACACATTGGCGACCCGGAGCCCAACCTTTTCGAGCCACTTTCCGTTCAATCGATTGCCGCCGCCTTTCGTGCGACAAGCCACAAGCGACCAGGAATACGCGTGCGTGTCACCACGCTCCCATAGGTACATGGCGGCAGTTACTGTGGGCATTTTTAGCTCGGCTCTTTCCTCGGGACACCTGCCGTAACGGGCATCGATTAGGGCCGCTTGAACGACGTCAAATATACCCAAACGGGACCCCGCGATTCTGCCGAAACGTTTGCTTATGGGAAGAAGATTCTCGAGAGACAAGGTCGCGTAATATACAGCGGATACGGTAACGTCAAGGCGACCTGTGTTTTTGAGGTCCGGACGCTCTTAAAGATAGAAACGATGTAACACTTGTTTGTTCGTTAGTGTTCTTTTTTATTTACTCAGTAAAGAGGCGATGCTGGCGCGCGAATACAGCCCTTAAAGAGTAGAAAGAACCGAGGCTTACTTCGAACAGTCATGTTACGAAGGCGAGCACTAGTGGCCCTCCGGATATATTTGGAAAGGAGCAATATTGTTGGAAAATATTGACTGCACTGTGTATTCCTTTCTGTACCCGAATCTACGTGAATTTCTGTGACCTGACTTTGTGTGTTCTTTTTGAAATTTGTATTTAGTGCATCAATGAGAGTGTCTTATGCGAGTCTGTTGGGTTATTTCCTTTATTTATTTGAGCTGACTTTACATTCAAACGTGTTTCATGTGACTTGATTTGTGAGCTGTCTTTTTGGTGTTTATGTGAGATGAATTTATGTTTCGATATGCTATGTGATTTCTGTTGTGAACTGTTTAGTGCATCTGGGTCACCTGACTCTCTAGTTTCTCGTTATTGTTACCTCTTCTGTCAGCGCCTGCTTAACTGTTTCTTCATATTTAGTATATATTTGTTCTGTGTGATAATTAGTTGTCGGCGCTGCCTAAAGGTGCGTATCATGCATTCAAAGGTGCAAATATGCATTCAAAGGTACAAATATCATGCATTCGAAAAATACGGCGCCGGTGACTCCTTATCATATATAGAGGTAGTATATTTACATATGCTCATATACATCCAAACACATAACCCTCATACTCTGGTGCATATGCTATACATATACAACATAAATACTGCATATGCTTTATAACACGTGGTTCCATATAGAATGTAAACAACACAACATTTCAGTGAAAGTCCTAGAACTAGAGTGCGAACAAAACATTGCTCCGACTAAAACACACAAAGCGCAGAAGGACAATTCTTTTGTATCTTCGTTCGCCTGTACAGATTGTGTAGCCTTTTTTTTTTTACATATCGGAATAACCTTATTTTGGGCTGCTGCAGGAATGGGCAAAATATTTCACACTTTTTGTGGCAGAAATCGATGACAGTGAACGGCCATGACCAGGCAAATCATTTGCTATGCAAAGCGTATCTAAGTAGAAGCGTTAGCTTGAGAACTCTAAATGCATGCTAACGGAGAAATCATTTTTCTTAGCAGCCACCGCACCGATTTTGATTAGGTTTGTTGTACTTAAAAGGAAAGTTAAAATTTTGCGACTGTATGAATCACAGTCCTAACTTAGGCCGTCAGATTTTAGGAAATGTTTCAAAATTGCAAAATATTAAAAAAAACTTTAATATGAAGTTTACAACTCTGTAACTGAGCAATGAAGAACGATATCACAATTTTCTTTAAAACGACACCTAGCAATGCGTCTAAAGCGAATAAAAGGGATGTACTTATAAACCACTTTGAAATGTACCACTAATTTGTGATTGTTTACAAGAGCCTTGTAAACGTTGTAAAAATTTCACGTAGGTTGTAAATTCATATATCAAATTGTCCACCTTAGATGCTCTAACAAATGGCGTTTACCGAAATGCAATATCTGTTTCTGATGCAGAGCAACGCATTTGTAAACTTCCCGCGTCAATTTTTTTTGAAAAGTTGCCAATCTTCAGGATTTTTTTAATGCAAAGTCCCAAATTAAGATATGGTTTCCTATAAAGTCACTAAATTTTACTTTCTCTCTCAATTGCAAGACATTTCATTTAACTTAGTCGAGTGTTTGCGGTACAAAAGTATTTCTGCGTTTTAAGTGCATTAGAATAGGCGGTGTCGGAGTTGGCCCCGACCTAAAGCTTCCTCTTAAGCATGTCAATACTGACTTTACGCTTCGCGTATTTGGGCTTTAGCAAGCTTTCTACACCTATGTAAACTGATGCAGTGGCGTAAGCTAATTAGGAAGTGTATAAATATTAGACATGGAATGTGGCGAAGAGTTGAAAGAAGTGTTCAACACATGATCGCTAGAGGTAAGTGAAAATTTGCTGTCGTATCAGCAACAAATAAAGCGCAAAGCTTTCTTTTGTGTAGACTCCGTCTTGCTATTATAAGTTCTGTGCAAAGGGTTCCATGCCGTCCTCTTGGTTTCAGACTTCGCTCGTGCGGCGTGATAACTTAGGAGCGTAATATGAACTTGTTCGGCACACTTCTGGACGTTCTCATTAATTTAAGTAGTAAAGCGAACAGAAAGCCACGTAAATCAAACTATCAAATTATTTTGTGATGTGTTTCAAAGGACTCTTAAAAAGATCCTATTGTGAATCAGCATACCATCCGATACTTGACGGACAGAATCCGTTCAATTTGATGCGTTATTTCTAATCGGAGTAAATAGCCTATGGAAGGCACACAATTTGGACCGATGTGCTGAACCCATTGTTTCGTCGAAATTTCGTTATGCTCAAATGACCGGACACTTGAAGGACACATGTATGACCTAACCGAGTTTCAGCCGTGCTGCTATCGTACCACATCTTGGTAAGTTGCCTGTCGTCACTCTTTCAAGTGCAGAGCTTATCAATTTTCTGTGCTGCTTGCAGCCAACATCATGATCTATTGGTTATGTGATGTGTTGGGTACGGCTTGTGCATTTATACCATGTATATTATTCTTGGTGTAATAAATACCATGTAACAAAAAGAAAAACAAATGAATGATTAGACCACCGGGTTGCTGTGCTGGGGACTGTGGTTTGATACCACCGTCGGGCACGTAATTCATTTTTTTTTTTCAAATGTGAGCGTTGCGGCACGCAGCAGGCACAGTCAGGAAAATCCGCGAGGGTCTGCAGCAAAGAAAGCTTCGCTTTAAAATATAAGCTAAGCAACTTGTTTCCTTCAATGCAGCTTGTCGTGGGAAGCTTGCGTTGCTTTTGTGCGGCCGACTCATCATCCACCTGTCACACCCTCTACTGTGGGGAGCCGCGCCTATATTTCGAGAAGTGTTTGTCGGAGTGGGTGCTCATTGCATACAGGGCCGAGGCCACCCGTTACGAGATGTTTTTTGAGGGTGCGCACACGACGTGAAGCGCCGACGTTAACTGTTACGAAATGTTGCTTCGAGTTCGCACAGCTTACGTCATCCTTTGCGAAACGCTTTGTTTTCAACGTGCGCACACTGTAGATAAACACCGCCGAGGTCGTCATATAGGAAATGTCTATGCGATGGTTCATTAGGCAATGTGAACAACCGCTCCTATTTATCCCACTGATCGTTTTCTTACAACTAATTGCGACAGTACGGCAATTTCCTCCCTGTGAGGAATATACTGCCTGTGAAACTTTTCTGGTGCTTCCTAATGCTAATGTGCATTCCATTCGCCCCCCCCCCCTTCCCTCTCTCCTAAATAAAAAAAAAGAAGCAAAGAAAAAATTAAGCCCATTTGGCGATGACGGTACGCGTTCTTTCAAAAGAGGTTCAGTAGTTGTCATCCAAGTGACACGTGGTTCTGGGACGCTGAGTTATTGCCGCGGTCCCGGCGCCTTCAGAAGCACAGTTTGTCGGAAGTTTCAAGTGTCCCGCTGGGTGTGTGGGCAGAGGAAAGCGTTGTGCAACCGGACACATTCACCTTCTTCGGCTTGACGTCGTGCTGGCTGTACGGCCCTTTCATTCCTTTCCGCTTTTTTCATTTATTTCTTTCTGTAACGTGACATGGTCCGACCTTGGGCGACACCTCTTTCATTTCACCACTGGCAGGCATTTCTCGCCGAAGTTAACGACGCACGACATTAGACATTTCTTTGAGTTGACTTTTCTTTGGTGTCTCCTCGAAGTGTAAGGATAGAGGGTTGGACGCCGCATCAAGAACGGGCTTGCAACCGAAACCGGCTGCTGAATCTTTGGAACCAAGTGTATACCGTGGCTGTCCCACAAACGAAGCGCGATTCGGTGAGAAGATGCCATCGCGTCTGAAAGCGTGTGTGCGATAGCAGACGTTGCGAAAAACACTGTTTTAAATACAAGCTCATCTTTGAGAATGTTCTATATCGTGTGGTCCCTCTTCCTGCGAATAGTTGTAGCAAGTGGTGAAGGTCCGTTGTAGATTATAGAGCAGAACTGTTTGGACCGATGACGAGGTCTTCAAGTTTAGGATCATAGGACCTTGTGCATAGGGGCTCAGGGCTTATGGATAGCTACTTTTATATGCCATTGCTACAATTCTTGCATGAGGAGGCCCTTCGCACATTCGTTTAGATATTCTCATAAGCAGCATGGCCAACCTGCACGACAAGAAAAAAAGTGAGGTCAGGAGAAAAAGTGTTCAGTGCGGACATTAGAATTCGGATCAGTGTATGTCGAGCACGCTAACGAGAACTTCAGTATAGCGTACGTATAGATCCCTGTCCGTCTGCAGGCGATGCTTGCGACAAGCCTGGGAATATCGCTTGCACATGGACAACCGAATGCAGGAAATAAGGAAGCATGCCCGGCATTAGAAACGGTGATGATGGTTTGATAACATACACTGCTGGCTTATAATCGGTTCGTAGACCAAACAAAACGCTGCAAGAACAAAGGAAGCAGGGCCAGTGCGCTGGTTAGAAATCATTGTCTGACGCGCAGTGAGGTTATAAATGCTAAGATATTCATTTACAGTCTTCTCCCGTGTTCAAGTGTTTTGTGGTGAAAGTATAACATAAACACATATACCGGTGTGAGAGTGGGATCGATAATTTAATTGCAGTAGAGGTATAGTGGTGTAAACCTGAAACAGCTTACTCTGTCCTTCTACTCTGCAGGGGGAATTGACAGGATAATGACAGGGAGAAAAAGAGGGTTTGAAGAAAGGAGTGATGAGCTCTGTCCAGTTCAACAGAAGCCCTAGCGAAAAACTCGCCAAACTTTCTAACCTCATCACAGCGCATAATTTTCTTCCGCACCTAGCTCTCTTGGCGGCGTTTTTCTTTCGCGGTGAATCCGTTACGTCTGTGTAATGTGTGACCTGTGTGTTCTTTATGCTGTGCGATACGTAGTCCATTCAACTCCTTGCAGTCCAGGTTTACCGCATAACTCACGCGACACTTCGACGACCTCGATCGCGCAACCAGCCTCGGAGTTGTGTCGACGGCCGCATTTTCACAGATGCGTCGCGCTCGCCGGCTCCCGACAGTCAAGTCACGATTTCAGATGTCACCGCGCGGTGCGGCGAGTCTTACAGTGAGCACCAAAAGAGTTGCCTTTAAAAAATTTGTCACGCACGTCGCACCATATAGCTCATCCCAGCCTTTCAGAGCCTCGAAATGTGTGCGAACAGGACGCGATTAAGTAAGGGGATCACACGAGTTACGTAAGCATTGCAAGCGATTCGTCGACCTTTTTCCGCCACTGAAGTGCGAGGGCGTACAGTCGCGATCAATTTGAAGGTGATCGCTCGAGCGGCGACCAAAACTAGGAGCAGCGCCACGTTACGTCATCACCGTCGGTCGAGAGGGAAACATCAGATAGCTCCCCTCTCTCTATTTTGGTGTTCCCTGAAAAGCTGTCACTCCCGTCACCGTTCACGGCATAACCTGCGAATTCATCTCGATTGCGTTATGACCCTTTGCACGGAGGCGTCATTGTTAGCCAAGATATGCATGAGGAAGCGACGCACACAGATCATTGCCATGAAAGGGAAACAAACGCAAAAATGTGGCGAGTTGGTCTTGGGGGTGATGGCTGCAGCCTGGAAGAGCATAAGAGGGGAAGAAGGCAGCGCAATATTTATCTTCGCAGTTCCGCAATCGGCCGCTATGCTGCTTGGAAGGCCCGCCGGTCGATGCTCGCGCGATCAACTTCAAGTTGATCGCGACTGTACATCCTCGAACGCCTTAAAAAATTAAATTATTAATTAATTTTAATTAAATTAAAATTAAATTAAAAGGCCTTCGCCGTGTCAGCACCCGTCGCACTAATCGCGGACTTCAAGTATAAGGCCCGTTACTTATAGCGGCCTATAGGCTTGGCCGTTGTCAATTTCTCGTTGCGCCCGTTGACGCCTCCATTGCCAAATGCTTTTTGAAAGTCGATGGCCGGGATATCGCTACATTCAGTTCGACAAGAGCCAGCAGCAAGGCGGCCCTGTGTTGAGTCCCTTTTGGCTCAAATTGATTGCAGGCACCGTGCTCTCAAGCTCTCCGTGCTGGCGGCACCGCCAGACCACATAGCCTAGCGAACGGCGGAAGCATGCAGGAGAAGCATCCACCATGTCGTCTAGCAACCCTGCGCTCTGGGCAATGTAGAGGATGCGGATATTCACGGGGCCGCGTCACGCACATCACCGCCGGCATTTTGGTAGTCGCCGGGTGTCTAAAGAAAGGTAATGCGGATAAAAGCGTCGCAACAAATCAATGTTCCTCACTAGGAACAAAAGTTCCCACGTTCTCCGAATGTATAGTGGAACCGTGCGTGCCGTCCGTGACTGCACGGTATGATGGCTAAGGTCCACGAATTATGCTTTGCAACGCTGGCACAGATCGGTCAAGCTTTCGCTCATCAAGTTTAGGCAAGTCATGATACTCTGTAATATACGCTTTAATTGATTGATTCACTCGTGTTTAATTGCAGAAAGTGAAGAACGGGTCGGTTTCGCTGCAGTACTCTTTCTTTTTTTTTCTATATTGACTGTATAAGCATGTTTACTAAATGTAATTTATTGCTGGAACTCTTTCTTTCGTATCACTTCTTGACACAGTCCTTCGATCGTTGGACGATTTGCTTTACGCGGAAGATGCCGGCGACACAATAGTTGCCGTCATATGCAATTTTATCGAAATAAATCGCTCACTCACAAACGGACGCGCGTGTGTTGCTGTTCCGAATGTCGTCTCATTTCCGTCGTGGCTGCAGGCGGCTCGCATCCGCAGATCCTGTAGAACGACGACGATGATGATGCTAATGGTAGTATTTACTCTAATACATCTAATATTGGCATCTCCTTTGAAACAGGGTGGGGACAAATAGCCACCTGGCATGCTTGAGCTATTCAGGTGTGCTATACGTGCTTTTCATTGGAACGTATTTGTATACATTTCTTCAATCGTTTTTCTCTTCTTCAAAACTTATGTATCTACCTTGTGCCGCTACCTATGCCTCTAATGGATCGGGATTATCAGTCGCTACCTTGCTTTATTTTTCACCAATGCTCTAAACGACTCATGCTTATATTGCTGACCGGTTGATGCTTCCGTCCTCTTTAAATCCAAGCGCCGCTGAAACAGCCGCAACGCCTTCTGGCCAGTATGCCGTGCCTATATGCCAGGCATGTGCAGTCGTGAGTAATATGAGTGGAAACACCGAATTTGGTTTCATGCAACTATTACTCGTGCTGTGTGAATTCGAATGTTACATGTGAACGTACAGAGCAGGTAGCTCACCCTCCGACGTTTAGCGGCATTGGGCACTTTTGGGCTTGGAATGTGTGTTTAGCCATTACAGCTTTATATAACCAATTTCTTTCGCTCTGTCTCATATTGCTGGAAGGTGTATACTCACAACCTGCGCAACGTGATTCAGATCAGTTATTATGGTTTAGATGCGCGACGTTCGACATGTTCAACGTGTTGACGCAATTCTGCGTTAAGGCGCTGCGGTTAGGTTTCTGCCGTGCTCTCCAAACTTTTGCTCGCAAGTGTATACGTATGCCTTTTCTTTTCTAGCCTTTGCACTTAAGGACATCTATGGCGATTTGACGCCATTTCCCAAAGAGGCTGTATACCCTAACTTTTCAGATGAAGCAAATCATTCGATCGATAAAAGGTATAATGAGCCCATGGATCAAAGCACGTTTCGTTATGCACGCCGTCCTGATTCGTCGACCAAAGCATTCTCTTGCCGAGCGTAAGGTTGGGTGTTGGCACGATTCCCGAGCCTAACAGCAGCGAGTGGGCGATGCATGTGATAATAGTAGTTCTTTCTAAAACATGGCGCCCATGACGTGCTTCCGGCTCCCGCAATCGCGTCCCACACGTGCACCCAGCAAAAGCATAGTCTTCGAGGTCTGCTTCTGTTGCCCCGAGAGAGACGTTGCTGGGGCGTAGGTTTGGACACCAGCTGCTTGCAAAGCCCGCGGAGCACATTGCACGTTGAGAAAATTTTGTGTGCGCAAGATTGATGACAGTGGACCATTTGCTAAATTCTGCAAGTCGGCTACCCTGCAAGGCAGCAGATTTACACGCTGCATTTGTCTCCTTAAGCGCGGATCTCCCTTACCTCAGAGAGCATGCGCTGGCAAGAAGGCTTTCCGAAAATCATTATAAAAGTTTTATGTCGTCGTACGTGGCCTCCGTGATCGCACCGGTGCTTCTTCGCGCCCGCAATCTCGGAGGCCGTGTGTCGTAGTTCCCCCACGCCTGTTCTTCCCACCGATCGAGAATGTATCGCCGCCAAGCACTTACCAACCGCTAAAGTGTCGCGGAGTAGCGGCGTACGTGTGTGAAGGTTGGGTGACGGTAATACGCCCAATTGGAACAATAGTTTGTTCTGCTGGTCTGTGTGGTCGGTGGTCGAGAGTGTTTTCAATGGAAAATACCCCTCTCGGCGCTTGCGCGGCATCATTATTGCTCATTTCTTTTCATTGTCGTGGAAAAAGATAAGCGGCGAAGGGAGTACCTTCTTATAGTGTGAGCAATGTCAAAAGGACAATGAGAATTTCAGTTTATATGTCGTCATTGACCAGGGGGAAGTTGTCGCGCAGTGTCACGGGCGTAATTATCGAGGCGTCGTAGAGGAAGTTCCACATGTATTAGTATGCCCAGCTGATCAAGGAAATCTACAGGAAGGCAAGGACACACGTTCGCTGCTGCCTCTTTGGAGAGGAATGCTTCGAATGGATAAGGCTCCCTAGAAAGATGGCACAAGGCCATTTCCTGTTTAACAAATTGACAGTTATTAACACAGCGACGAATAACCTTAGAGAGAGAAAGAATGTATAATAAGGGCAAGAAGTTTAAGCAGACGTAGTTCTGGTTGGCTACCCCAGTAGCCTACCATAACTGGGAACTGGCTACCCTGGAAAGGGATAAAGCATGGAGGCATGAAAGAACTAGGAAGGAGTATTGTGCAACACGACTGAAGCCAAACGTGGCCAAACGTATCAGTGCGACACGTGATCGCCATGTCAGAGCGCGCGACATGCTTTAGCGTTCCCGATCTGCAGGCAGAGCTATATGACAGGGCAGCCGAGTAGGCGCGCATCGATTAAAAACTACCGGGATGGAACCAAACACTCTCGGCGAGTACGCTGAGTGTCAGAGGTCACGTGTTGGGCCGACAATGCAAGGGAAAAAAGCGAAGATAATGGCTTCTAGGAGAGTTCGCTTGCCAAGGCTGACTGCTTGACCTAATACTTCCTTCTGTTTATTTCCTTCCTCCATGTGGCAAAAGGATAGAGGATGATCACGAAGAGCGTAAATCACCTTCGCGATTCAACCTTATAATGCATGCAGCGTTCTGAAAGTCTGTTGTAGAGGCGCGGAGACTTGTTTGCTGGAGACGTTCGTTGTGTGACGTTGTTCATAATCTCCGAGAGGATTGAGCATTATCATTGCCTCACATGGCACGTCGCATCGTGGCAGAAGTGTTAAACTTTAACTGAATTATGGGGCGGTACGCAATTCAAGCAATTATTATACTTGTATTGTTACGTCCCAACACCACAAAGGCGTTAATTTGACATCTGCCACAAGACAAACACCCGCCCATCCATCAGCGCCTATCGAGGCATCAATGCAACGTGGACACCAACTCTAGACGGGGCCACAAAAGGCCACCAACCCCTCAATTACCTGACAGCCTGAACTAAGGGTGAAAGGAAGCCCCCTTTCAATGCTACCAAACAAGGACGGCGACCTTGGATTCGCAGGTTGCTATCATGCCGAATATTCCATACCATCGGGCTTCGGAGGCCAAGTTACAACGGAGTGTTGCGAGCATGGGCGTGGTATCGCAACGGATTAGACGATTGTGATTTGCTGCTGGACAGACTTCGGATTCCTAGGCGGGTCAGAAGACGACGGTATTAAAAGCGGAGACTTTTCGAGCAGTGAGACAGAGGGTCCTGATGTGAACTCGGCCGTTTAACTTGCTCCTGCATGGAGTGGGCTTTCGTAGCTGGAGGGGTGTAACTCAGCCAGTAAACCCATTTTCATTCATTCTTACAACCTGACGTAGCAATCGATGGGCTTGGTGGATTCCTTGCCCTAACGCCATCCTCAGCCGCAACAGTATATATACATTGTATGCACACACTGGTGGTCTGCACCACCACCGAAGGCGCTCCTGTCCCGCGCGACGCTTCTTTGGGTCTAGCTGTACTCGACACTGCACACGCGCTCGGGAGCCATTTGGTTGCGCGTGTTTACGTGCTCCTTGTGCATACGTAGCCAGCACTCTGCTGAGACGCCAGTTCCAAGCGCTCTCTGCACGCTGTGAAACGCTGCCGCGGCGGCGCCGGCCGAGGTGCACGTAGGCCACGGAGGAAGGAAACTCAGGAGAGGCCCTGACGTCACTCTTTGCGAAGCTAAAGTGAAGCCGGAAGTTGGCGTTGCTCATGGCGTTGCTCCGCCTATCGGGCCAGCTCTCCTCTTTTGTTTACATTTCTCGCGAAACCACGACGCGCCGCGCGCAACCGTCGTGCTCGGACGCGCGCGCTTCGCAGCAATACTAAACAATCGTTAGCACGTTATCATGATTCCGCCAAGGAGGGCAATATTTCCCGCGGATATTACTTCGTCCGTTGCCATTGCCGTGGTGCGGTACATTGCGTACAGCGTTGCATGCGCGTTCATTTCACGAATTCTAGTTCCTCGTGTCCCACCTGGCCACAGCAAAATCCGGGAGAGCACGGTCCAGCTAACGCAGCGCAACAAAACACGGAGACCAACGCGAACCTGCCCGCACGGCGCCTTTGCCACGGTACGAAACCTACGGAGCAACACGTGTGAGCGCACAGAACCAAAACAAAGCCGCCATTGTGGCCCGAAAGGCGTGGCTGCCACGGCAAAGAAATAAAAAATCAGCAAAAAGAGGAGAACCTACTACGTCATTTTCTCCACACTTTTCTCCTAGCGCGCGGAGGGGGTAGGGCCTCTCAGTTTCCTTCCTCCATGACGTAGGCGAACGCCATATCTGGTGCTGTTACAAGAAACCCAGCAGCACGCGCGAGCATGAGTTAGAGTTACTGTATGTGCTACCGCAGGTAGCAGAGTTGCGCGTCTGTTTTATCACGCCGCTAGCGCCTCTATTGGCAGAACGTCATCACGTGGTAGCCAAGCAACCGTGCATTGCGGAGAAGCAGATGTTCGGGCCAATTTTTGTATTTCTCGACGCCGCCGCTGCAGCGAACTGGATTGACACAAGTTGTCGCCAGTCAAATTCAAATCCAATCCGGCCGATCTTGCCGTTCGCTGTCCACGTGCGTGCTAGCTGCGTAGCAACAACGCAACGTGCGCAGCGCATCTCACGTTTGTTTCGTCGGCCTGCCTCGTGACACCTTACTGTAGTAATTGTTTTTCTTCCTTTGTAAAACTAGTGAAGGGTGTTCAGGTAAAGACACCTGAACAAACAAATTTTCAGCCAACTGCCTATTGCGTCAAGTGTGTATGAGACGAAATTGCTTGACTAACAGCTACGTGCTTTTTGGGCTGTGCTAAAAAAATTCACAGCTGGAATATTAAAAGCTACTGCAAGTCTGCATATTTTTAAATAATGGAAGCACGTAGAGTTATACAGAAGATTTAGCTGGAATTACCAGTTTTCTGCATGTGATGCACCACACTGCTTTCACAGAAGTGTCGTAAAAAAGCCAGCTCACATTTTCATGATTATGCACTGCTTGGGTTGTTTCTGAATATGAAAGAGGTTACTACTAAGTAAAGATATTTAATCTACTACAGCTTATGTGAACCAGGATGCAAGAGGAATGAATGTCGTCATTTAACATACGGTAAGGGCCTGACTGTGTTTTGAATTATTCCCTATAATGTAGCTATGTCAATCCTGTGAGAAAAACTTTCGCTACACTCCCACAGAAGGCTACTTTTGGAATCCCTGCAGTGAAAAGGCACATAATGAAATCACACTTGCAGGTGTAGCTGATATCCGTTGCTTGCTGGTAGATGGATATGTTCCTACACAAGATCTAATGGGGTACCAGAGTCGAAATATCAATCGTTGGTCATTGATTGACCAGTAATATTTTAGACTGGCTACATGTTGAGAGCTATGGCACATAAGCAAGTATGAGCCTCATTATATTTAGTACAGTTCCTTTTGTAAAAGAGTACCACTTGATAAAGCTCACTATATCAAAATATTTGCACGCGCATATACTAGTGTTTGTTTTTTGTCTGAAATTCGCATTGTGATTTTATTGCAAAAAAAAAGAGGTAGTTGCGGCTCGGTGCTTTTTGTTACTGTTTACATGCTAAAAGAGCACTGCACTGCTCTTAGTAGCGTAGTTATCTCTTGAAACAAAACCTGAGTGCCAAGCAGTATTCAAGCGAAGGAAAGTTATTAAAGTATCTGTTTACCTCAATTACTAAAGTTTGTCCAGTTTTTAATACGCT
Source organism: Dermacentor variabilis (assembly GCF_050947875.1). NCBI lineage: Eukaryota > Metazoa > Arthropoda > Arachnida > Ixodida > Ixodidae > Dermacentor > Dermacentor variabilis. Next base: position 20,938,573 of record NC_134577.1, read on the forward strand.
ATCTTATTTCGAACCTTATACTACCTTGTGAAGTAGCTTTTTCGCACGAAAATTTTGTAGGATTTGCGGAATCTATGAAATAACATCACCATATTCCCTAAGTTTATTCGGTGCGATCTAATCGTTACCGTCGCGGTTCACGAATGCTGCGTCTGATCGGCGTATATAAAATACACAATCTATTCTAGATACGCGAGTGCCCATACGTTATTAGGGCGGAGAAAGTGCACAGGTGAATGCAACTCCAAAAAAGAACCAATATACGCGCTGCATCTTACGCCGCGCGCTAAAAAAGGGAAGCGCCTTTTTCTTCACAATCTAATCAAGTCAGCTGTTTCGATGCGCTTTGTTTGAGATTTGGCGGAAAAGCGGTGCACAAGCGATGCAAAAGCGCCCACGGTCGATCGACGATACGTTAGGCATGTCGCCTGCAAAAACGGAGTGCGGCTTCGCCGCATAGACTTGGTTGCTTCTCAGGCAAGATGGCGGACCTACGCGCAACTCTGCTACCTACGGTAGCATATACAGTAACTCTAGCATGAGTTAGTGTTCCTGTATATGCTCCCGCAGGGAGCAGAGTTGCGCATACCTTTTCCGGCGCCGCTCGCACAGCTATTGGCCGAGCGCGAAAAATGACGTCAAATGATCCGCGCCGCTGCGAAGCCAACTTTACGGGCGCATCGCCGACTCATGCGAACTCGTCGTTTCCGTCAGTGCCATCGCCATTGCAATCAGCGGGCCGTCGATCGTGCGTTGAGAGGAGCAGCTGCGGGTTTCAGGTACGGTATTCGACGATGTGAAGTCAAGAACCTTGGTGAAGTGATACGAAACACATCGTACTGGCACTTGTATTGTGCCATTACGATGCCAAAAATGTGTTGTCAGATTACAGTCTGCACTGTGTGAATAATTACTCTGCAAGTTTGCCATCTTGATGTGATTAGTGCAATAAAAATAACCTGTTGTTAATCTTAATAGCTTGTTGCCTTTCCATTTTCTTTGAATTCTGCCCCCAAGGTTCCAAGAACCAGCACACTTGGCCTGCTGCCAGCAGCCGTTCATGCATTCCCTTGTATGAAATAAATTTGATCTAGAAGCTCTTGCATCTTGAATCTTTTTCTACTTGCAGATTTGCTGATACTATATAGCTGATTAGTCTGCGGTATGAATGAATCGTAAAAGTAAGCTTTGCTTAAAATGTGCGCATGTGAACATTTGAAATGCGCTTAAATCTGTGTCTGCACCGCATGTATCGAAAACGTGCAGCTGTTTCGAACGATGGTTAGTGATAAATGACGCTCTGTTAACGGTCACTGACATAACTGCAGGCACGATAGCTCTCTTGGCGACGGTCATTAATCGGCTGGTTTCGGCAGCCAACATGCGCTAAGTGTCCAGCTTACGTGTGTGAAGTTTTAAACACTCTCTAAAACATTTCTTGCTTTCTGACAATGATAAGACAACTTCATATGCATGAAAATCATTGCAGCGCCTTTTGTGGCAACGTACTGCGCGTTTGCGAGCGAACTTTGGAGCTGTTCGAGCCACGGGAGTATTTTATTTTGGGGAACTGAAGGCGGTCCTACCCCCTATTTGTACGTTCATGTGTGTGTTTGTATATGCGTGTTTACATAGGTACATACAAAGTTTCGGTTGGTTGGAAGCCCACCCCCTCCGACTGCACGAATGACTCATTCGAGTGTAGCCTGTATTAAGAATTGCCCTTTACTAAGCGCCTGCGAACAATTGGCGCTTGTAGCTCGCGACCACTAGAGAAAAAGGCGGAACACCGCGCGGCATTTGGCTCCTGCGCGCGCGAGGAGGGGCTTCGCTGCAGAGCTGGATCACGACGGCGGACCTATGCGCAACTCTGCTCCCTGCGGGAGCATATACAGGAACACTAGCATGAGTGGGAGGCGAGCGCCATCTCTTGGTGTTACAAGAAACCCAACAGCACGCGCCAGCAAGACCACAGCAGTGCCCGGACAATCGGGAAAAGATGCAAAGAAAGCTTCGCTATAAAAAAATCAGCGCCCAAGCACTCCTTACAGATGGTTAACTAGCGAAGCCGGAACGTGCGGCCCCGGTGTTTACAATTGGGTTAATTCCGATGGTTTATTAAACGACGGCTTGGTAGGCTCCCGGATCCTCGTTACGCAGTTGCTGCTTGCGCTCGGCTGCACGAACCTGCCCTTGCGCCCGGGCTGCAGCATCGGCGCGGCGTAGACGAGCTCGTTCCCGGTTCTTATCGCGGCGTTGCTGATGGAAAGCTGCCTGCTCCTAGGGAGTACGTATGACGCGTAGCCTACTTATTTGGGAGCCGGCGAGAAACTCCTGCGCGCGCGCTTGGCTGCGACGGAGAGCAACGATGTCACTACTGGTGTAGTTAATCCAACACCACCTAGGTAGCACGGGGCCTTTTCACTCTGATTCATGACCTCACGTTAGCTGGCCCTTCTGCCATAGAATCTAATGGGGATGCTCCCGAGTATGCAACACTGATTCACCGCTTTCATCACGCGAGCTTTGTCAGTGGAAATTTCGGGCCAGGTAGCGTGCCGTCATGGATCGGAGTAAACATGCATTGTGCTATCTAAGTGCTGTTTGGATAATCGCGTGCGTCTCTCTCTTTCGTGCATGTGCGTGTGGTTGCGCCCGATGAATTTGCGGCGTACAGGCGACCGACAAACGGACGACGGACGGACGAGGCGGCTAGCCATATACAGCTTCTCCGTAAAAAGAAGAGCTTTACAATACAGTGGTACAACCCGCAATGGCTACGAGGAACCTAAGTGATTCCACTGTAAAGTCTAGTAAACAAAAGGTGCGAGTAGCTGAACTAAAGATGGTGAGATCACTGTGTCGATTAATGCAAGCAACGACCGCATCCGAGGAATGTTCTGAGTCGTGGACATTGCAGCAAATAGTCACGATGGAAGACTTGGGCGTTTAATTCCGCTTCGCATGGATATATGGGGAAGAAACCGATGGGGACTGATCATGGAGGCAAGACGTAACAAGATAGGCCAAATGAAGAGGATATAGAGAAAATTGCAACGAACGAAACTGAAGAGGCAGTGAATAAGCAACAAGACAAAGACACTATTTTAAAAGTAGCTTTCGGACAGGCCTCAGAGCGAATATATCTATTCAAGAGCATTTAACTGCTGTTAACCTTTAGTGACCGTGATACTAAATGATGAGGCAGTTATTCCTTGCGTCATGCTAATTTGTTATCTGTGAACAGGTTAGGTAAACGGCTCATCAACTATTGAGACGAATATCATCGGTAACCTATAAGGATATTTCAAGGAAGGACAACGGACAACAAGCGCCTTAAAAGCGACTGTCAATTGCGCAATCTGAACATTAACCGATTCCGTTGCCAACAAGGCTGATTCTGCGTATTAGTTATGCTAATGGACTGCATAATTAACTCCCATCGCTTTCTCGGAGCAGCTATAGCGTAAGATTAATTTTTTTCAACTTGAGTGAAAGAATCCTGCTTTTCTTACTAGTTTTGTAACTCTTGCGACGTTCGAGAATGACAACGTGGATAATAGCGGTAATCAGGCTAATGGAAGAGGGCCGCATTATTTCCACCTTTTGGCTTCCACATCGTTGAAAATGTAGCGATCTTATACGTGATCGTAAAGTCAGAAAGTAATACGCTGAAGTTCTTTTATCTTATTTTATTTCGTTTCATTTTCCCCCTTAATCATGCGGATTAGCATGACAGGCAGCTCGCTTGGCTACCATTCGCATATTTATTTTGGCCTGGTGAAAATAATTTGAATTGCAGTTAGCAGTACTTGTATGCGAGGTTAGAACATTCAAAAGTAGTCTCACAAGATTTGCTACCCCGGTGTAAAATTTTTACACTCGTTAAAAAACTGAAACAGGCATCATTTTTCACCCTAATCATGCGGATTAGCATGACAGACATCTCTCTTGGTAACGCGTACATCCTTTCTTGACCTGGAGAAAAACATTTGAATTGCTGTTAAAAGTACTTATATGCAAGGGTTCAACATCCAAAATTACTCTCACACCATTTGATACCCCCGTGTCAGATTTATAGACTCGTTAAATAAAACTGAAACAGGCATCTACCGTAAAACAATGCATTTCTATTTGCGTGTTTTTTTTTTCACTCTACAAACACTCACTTGTGTAGTTCGTGCCGTGTGCCGCTGTCACTAGTTTCAGCATGGAATACCAACGTGCCCAACGTACCGTGCTTTCGAAGCGTATTACTATTTCTTTGGGCTCTTTTCGGCCCTTAATCATTAGCGCAAATAACCCTGCTCTTTTTGTAGCCCTTGTCACAGAGCTTGTCCGTGTATTTTTCTTGTGTAGTTCGTGCCGTGTGCCGCTGTCAATAGTTTCAGTACGGAATACCAACGTGCGCAACTAACGTACCGTCCTTTTGAAACACTAACTTGGCAGGTGAACCGTCTCGCATCTTATGCAGTCATTATAAAGCAGTTGGTATACGCAGTTTGTGAACCTTAATCGGTGCAGATGAATGCATTTCTTGGAGTGTTCAACCTTCGTTGGAAACACCATGCCCTAAGCGTTGTTTTATGAATCAGAGACGCCGACACGATAACGTGTTTTTTTTTCTGGACGACTACACATGACGTCAACATACATACATACATACATACATACATACATACATACATACATACATACATACATACATACATACATACATACATACATACATACATACATACATACATACCTACATACATACATACATACATACATACATACATACATACATACATACATACATACATACATACATACATACATACATACATACATACATACATACAACACTGCACCTACCGCGTTTTTTCAGAACGTACAGGCTCACAAGATTTGCTGCACACTGTGAAGCCGCTTGAGGCAAAATGAAACGCAAACCTATAAAACAACAATTAAAATAATTGAATGGCATTCACTGTTTGTTCTCTTCTCATCGTTGTGCTTTAATTTGAATTGACTAAATATAACACACGTGCTATTAATAATGCTTCCGTAGAAAACACTGCGAAGCCATTATACAGGGGAAGTTGGGCTAGATTATTGAGCAGCATTATGAAAAAAAATGAGCACTAAATACACGCCCAAAGGAAGACAGAATAACACACGCTGAATATCAAATGCTGGTTTATTCATAGGAAAAACATAGTGCGAAAGTGGAAGGACCTTGCGCCCTTTTTGTCATTTAATCTTTAAATCAGGCCTATTTTTTTCTTGATGAAAAAAATTAAGTCTCTGTAGTTCACATCCGGCGCCCCACGCTGTCCAGCCTGTCAAGTCAGCCTGGGCACCGCCATAGTTTTCCACGTTTCGAGCCTTTCGGTGGTCATATATATCTAGCGCCAAACGCAGCCACGAAACATATTTTCGTGAGGGGTTGATAAACGAAACGCAATCTTTAAGCTCAGCCATAAACCGGGGCGGGCTCAACGAAAGCGCGCTTCGATGAAAGGCACGATTAGACCGGGGTGTATTGACCGGGGCGTATGACGACGGCGACGGCTCAAGTCCACTGAGATGCTCAAGGTCACCGAGTCATGACCCTATATTGTAAACATACGCACCGGCTGACGTCAATGAGAGCGGCATGCTGCTCGTTTTTGAAACCATGAACGTAAATGATAGGAGCCCCTTCGCGTCCGGAAACCAGTTTTGTTTCTTCCCACAGCGTTCTATACTTACAACGAAGCAGCTAAACAAAATTCACAATGTGCCGGTGCGACGCGCCGGTGTTTTGTGCCAGCGCGCTGTCGACCCCGTAAGCTGATTCCGCGTATGTCAGTGGACGCGGGGCTCACCGAAAGCGTTGAAGATCGTGCCCAATTCTTTTTTTTTTTTATCCCGAAGTTTATCTTCGAGCGACAAAGACTAGGAAGGGCGTTGGAGGAAAGTCCTGAACTGAATGTAGCGATTAGTGCGTCCCAGACGCAGGAGAGACTTCGTGGTTCATGGGTCGGCAGTTTGCAATCATCGTCATTATCCTCATCATCAGCCTATTTTATGTCCACTGCGGGACGAAGGCCTCTCCCTGCGATCTCCAAATACCCCTGTCCTGCGCCAACCGATTCCAACTAGCGCCCGCGAATTTCCTTATTTCATTGCCCCCACCTAGTCTTCTGCCGTCCTCGACTGCGCTTCCCTTCTCTTGGCAACCAAAGCGGGTCACAAAGGTAAACGAACGCGACCTGGGTAGCCCCACGTGCTGTAAAAGACGCCGTGAGTTAAGCTGGTTATAGTCGCCGTACGCGGCTGGAACGACCGTACTATACGGTGTTATACTACCAGCAGGTCAGGCGCGTTTACGCGCGTAATGTAGAGGTTAAGCTGTACTGGAGGGGAGGGGAGAAAGGGGATTATCATACGTCCCCGGTTCTATAATACCATTCGCTTTTGACAGCAAAGGTTCGTGGAAGCTGCGCAGAAGTTGTTTCTACTAAATGAAACAGCTTCAGGTGCATGTGGAGACTATTTGTGCTTTTGATGAATGATAAGTAACGTACCAACGGTTTGAACTCGGCCAAGCAGCGTGACAGAGTGCAAGAAATGAGCATGCGAATGTCTGGTAACTGAGGACAAATTAACTTCCTTGTTTCTTTGTTCCTTTTATTTTTGGCTCACGCAGGGAACGCTGGCTTTCTCAATACCTGACTGCTTTTCGTTCGGGAGTAAGCGTGACGTCTGTGAATTGGTTCGGCCTCTGCGCTAACAGCAATGTAGAGGCACTGTACTTGTACGACTCTAAATGAAAAGCAAATTACACCGTGTTTATCAGTAACATTATTGATATTTCTTGTCGCGCCAGGTCATCCACATTTCGTTGTCATCGGTGCGCAGTTTCATGTAGTTTGCGAACCGCAAGAATTGCGCCAGCTTGCTGCATAAAACTGCTGAAAAAACAGGCAAGCCTAAAACTGTGGCGCCGAATTCGAGAAGCATTTCGTTAAGTGTTGTCTCCCATTGGCCGGCTGCCTTCGCTAATGATATGTCCACCATCATGATTGGCTGGCCTGGTTTGCTCTTAGAGATAGTTCTAGCGTACGTACGCTTTCTTGAATGTGGGCCCTGTTTCGGTCTTGTTTGCATCGAGATTGAATCTTTTGGATCCTAATACGGAACAGCCTTAATAGTAACATCGTGGAACGTTACTGTAGCAAAAAGCGGTAAAATGGTGGCCTATTCCAGATAAAAAAGAAAAAGAAAGAAAGGGAAGAAATGAAGACAGTTAACGACATGGAAGATGTGCCAGAAATCTCGACTACAAGAGTGACATTTGATCGTCCACGGCATGGTGGGGCGAGTGACAAAGAAAGGACACGAGTAGTGATATAGTCATGAACACGAAATGATGACACACCGCTTGTATGAATTTAAATAGTGCGGCTCAGCATTCTCGTGGTTCAAATCATTCAGTATCCTCAGTGCACACGAAACAGAACCAGTTTCGGGGAGGATGGTATGCTGCCGTATACAATGACGCAATAAAGGATGCTGCTCTGCAGCACATTTGAAATGGGTCCAACGGAATAAAAGACGCCGCTTACCCAAGTGCCAACTCTGGAGGAAAAGGCAGCGTGAGGCGCAAAAGCCTTCCACCGGTAAATCAGCTTGGAATATTTCGCCGGAGCTTGAGTTGCGCATTCACGTGGCTTCCGTGCTGAAGCCACGTGTCACGGTATAAGCAGCCGTCGACGCGCTTGTCCGTAGAACGCCAACGTTATCCAGGGCAGTGTTAACGCGGCGATCTTCAGAGTCTCACTGATCACGTGGGTTAGTATGTGCTTTGGGATGGAGGGGGCAAGTCACTGGACCAGTCCTGGCTGGGTGTCGGACCTGCTGCGCTACTTTTTTTTCTTGCTTCAGTTCCGGTGAGGGGGTTTTCGTCTTCAGTCATCTTGCATCAGGGACATTGTGCGCTGTTTTCTACTGTCCAGGTCCTCTCAAGGTCGTCAGTGCAGCATCTCTCGTCTTGCTTTCATTGAATTGATACTCGAGATAAGTGAACTTCGTTTCACCTTCCAAGAGTCTACATGATTACTTCCTTCTGCACTCAGTCGATGTTGCGATATCAGAAAACGTAGCTGTGATTTCACTTGTGTGCGCTCTTCTTGTTTTCTTACTTTCGCCGCTCCTAGCTTAGCCTTCAGTATTTTTTTTTCTGAAGGGCCGAACTTTTGGTTTGTGGATTTCATTTTGTATATTTTAGGGAAAAGATTTTTTAAAGCTACTTTGTTGCACGCTTCCTTTCGCAAGCATTTCAGAGTAGCAATCGGGTTGAAGAAAACGTATATCCTCCTGAATTTCATTATAACTTGAATTTTAGTTTTCTCGTTCATTGTCTGTCAGTCAGTTTGCTCGTGTTTGATTTATTTTATTTAATTTACTTTTCATCACGAGGATCACGGTGTCGAGGGTGAAAGCTACAACGAGCGAACGACATAATGTCATAGCATTAATATCATAACGACAAGATCCCTTTGTCAAAACGAAAAGTAAAATCTGTGCATTAGACACATTCAACTTTGTACAAAATAAACATACAACACGTACATACATTCATCATGTGCAGCTGTATGGAACTATAGGCCAAAACTAGAGAAGTGTGTGTCCGGTGTAAGACATCGCTGGCGACTTGCTATACTGGGTGATCACCCTTAATTTTTATGGAATTGTTAAAATATAGTTTGTTGCAGATAACATAATTCTGTTTCTTGACCTGGATTATTCCAAGAGGCGGGTATTAATATTCGCGAAAAATCGAAACGCACATTCAACTAATTAACAAAAACAATCTAATTATCTATTTAATTATTTACTTTACGGAGATATCTCAATTTACGAAATTGTAGCCGGTGGGTTTGCTTGGCGTCCCCACTTGGAATTAATATCCAGAATGTCGCCAGTTTACAGGTATGCGCTGTCAAACTTGCCGTACAAAGCACTGCTCGACTGCGTTAACAAAAACGCTCGTTTTTGTGCATTGAAGCACGAAGGTAACTAGAACGCCCAAGTTTTTCGTTCCATACTTCCGGACATAATATCTCAAAACTAATTTCATCCTGGAAATACGTTTCAAGTGGACACTTCTTGCAAGCTGACCGGCTAATGTTCGCAAATTGCAATGTGTGCCGTAAAGTAATTGATTAGGAGGCTAATTAGGTCGACCTTAATTAGTAGAATATTTGTTTCGATTTCTCGTGCTAGTGGTGTCCGCTTCTTCGCATATTCCATCCCAATGACAAGAGTTATGGTATACCTGCCACAAGCTATATTTAAAAATTCAGTAGAACTTAAAAATGATCACCTTGGGGCACTATAACGTAAAACTATTCCAATCTGTTTTTATTCCAATCCCCTATCGTCAAATTTACATAACCACTGACCCAGGCTTCGGGTGTTAAGCCGCAGCGTTGTTTGAAAAGCCCAATCAAACTCGCTTCTCGTTTGTAGGATGTCACCTTCTTGTGCTTTCAAAGCGAATATTATTGGCAACATTGAGCCGTTTTTTTCTTATCCAATAGGCTGAGAAAGGGCGGGGACTACGTTCGAATGGAGACGGCTTCGAAGGGGCCGAGCCAGCGCAGTGAAAGTAGATAGCCGGATGAGGAGGGTGGTGCCGGCGTTGGGGATTGGTCCGCTTCCCCTTACTTAGCTTGCGCTGGCTAGTCGAAAGTCGCGGCGGCAAGCAACGGAAGGTCAGAAATGCCGTAAAAACGGATCCTCAGCAAAGTAGAGTTGGCAGAGCGATGCCGTATACGTACCGAGAGGTCTCGATAACGTTATACTGCCACGCAAAATCTTGTGTCAAACGCAAATAAACCTATGCTCCCCGTCAGCTCCGAGTAGCCAGTGCCACAGCGATAAGCGGCAGCCATCTTCTATTCGTTTTGGAACGGAATAGACTCCGGCTATTCAAAAAATGTTTCGGTTTTGTTCGTCATATTAATGCGTCTTTAACGCGTACACGTCACTTTGACGTGGTGAGTTTTCGTGGTTTTGTGACGTCGCGTGACAGACAGGTAAAGTGGGCGTAGCCCGAAATCGTTTGACCAATAGCAATCGATCAAACGACGCCTTTTGCACTAATGGCAGAAAAGGTGTCGGATCAGAAATTATTATTTTTCTTTCGTTCGGTCTAATCATGCATGATCAGTGGGCGCATATCATGTCGGGCGTTTTCACAGTTTTCGTGACGTTGCGTGACATACAGGTCGAGTGGGTGGTGACTCGAATATTTTTTTTAACCGATCGTGGAGGGTTCATTGCAGAAATGGAATAAAAAAAAGTTTGGAATAGCTTTACGTTATAGCGCGCCTGTATAGGCTACACACCAATCGTACAAATGCACGCAATAATCGAAACTCTAAGAGCCAGGTGTATTTCCGACATTAATACTATCTTTGTACAAGTGATTAAACAGATTTGTCAATTAATGAGATAAGAGCTGCTCAGCATAATTTGAGCGCGCTGTTTTGAACAAGCCACGTTTAAAGTTGTCTGGTTTTATAGGCCGCGCTAATTAAGGAGGCCAATGTGGCTAGCTTATTAAACTTCCTTCATTGTTCCTTTTCTTTTTTTACCGTGAAATCAAACCGAAGTCGGAGAGTGCGGTTTCTTTTATTATCGTGGCATTTTGAAAGGCTTCAGTCTCGTGTTCTTGTATTTCTTGAGCTGAAAGATGCTTCGTATAGCCGTCCGAAGAGGGCGGGGTCAGAGTAAGCCATTCCCCCACCCCACCCCAATTTTCCAAAGCTGACACTGTCGTCAGCACATAGAAAAATCCAACAAAACAACAGCTGAGACCAAGTTGTCTTTCAAAACAGCGGCCACGTATACGAGTTTTTTTTTTACCCCATATTCCCTGCTTAGGCAGCTAGGAATGTCATTCGGGACTCGCCGCTACATGTTGTAGCAGATGACGCTCGGCCGACAGCACTACAAGTACTTATAAGCACTATAAGCACTTCGCGGTGTTCGGGATGCGCCTTGCACACTTGCGTTGAAGAGGAGGGCTGTCGCCTGTGAGCAGAAAGCAAGTTTAGCCTTCCGCCTCTTGCATCATCCCGTTTTTGTTGGGGCCCATCTAACCCAACCATCTCTGAAAACACATAGACAGCTTCACTTTTTGTAATTTAGCAATCTGTAGCAGTGTTGCCATTTTAGCGATTTTGTCATTAGATTTAGCGACTTTCTTGTTTATTTAGCGACAGTTTTCTGTTTAGCGGCCGGCGTCCTTTTTGGCGACTTGAATGAACCATTGGCGACATTTTAGCGACGTCGAAGTTCGGAAAGTTGCGACGAACCCCGTCGAAGAAAGCAGGGTGTATATCTTGCAATAAAACGTCGGTTTTGGCTAGTTGGTTCATCATGTAAGTGTCTTGTATACGTGTCGCTTCTTTTTCCGAGCCCTCTGCGCGCTGCCATGCCCATCCTAACGACATATATTTTCAACCAGCATCGTTGGACAGGACAGGCCGTTCTAGCAGACGAAGTTTCGGAGCGAAGAAGCAAGAGCAAGTTTGACGAAATACTTGAGAAAACAGTTTTCTTGCTTTTCTCGAGAAAATTCAGATTGAGGTGGATAGAGCACGTACGCATGCGATTTGCCGAAGTTGTTAAACGTTCAGCGACACGCGAAGTCATAGTTCTTTCTTTTATGTAAATTCCCCGTCGTACCCCGGCAAATGTACGGGTGTCTAGCATCGGTCACTGCAGCTGTACCGCCAAGGGTGCCGTAGTAGCCACGTGTCTAACCCAAAGGTTTTATGATTTGATACCTATTGGCAAGGCCGGTGTCCTTGTTGACTTTCTGTACTGTAAAAAAGAAACTGCTAATGCTGTACGGCAGCAGACTCAGAGTCTCTTTCTCCGAAAGTGGCATGTTCGAAAAAGCCTTAGTCAAGTTCGCTAATAGGCACGTGGCATTGCATTTCAGCTCGCAGGAAAACAAGCGTTGGGCCAGCGCGAGACCATAATTTGCACCCGGTTCATGGACGCCAGGATTGCTGTCGCCTGAGTCAGCACGGCAATAGGCAGCATAGAGGTGTAGCTAGCAGCCCCTTTGAATGTGTTATAATTGGAATCACCCGTTCGAATGAATTAACTGTGGAATTGCTAGCAGGATGTGAGTGACAACAATGTACGAACGCGTAAAAGCTTTTGCATCGCGTGCCGTTTACAGCATGTATATTAGGCGCAGATGCAAAGAAAATAGAAGGACCTCAATTTTGCCATTCGAGAATGTGCTTTTCCCGTCATGTTTCGTTTCGGAAGGCGCCGCGTTGAAGCCCGGTCGCTTGTACTATCCAATCTCTAGCTACGACTTCCGTCGCTGCCAGGCCTACGTAAGTTCGAGTAATTGTGTCAGATTGCTCAGGCTGCCTTTCTCTTATTCATATGTTTTCCCTTGCTGGCTTGTGCGAGGGGGCGGTTGCACGGAAATATTTACAAAGCACTTGTCAATGCGTCTTCGGTGCTCTGACTTTGCTTGTTGTTGCCCATCATTTTGCCTGAACAAATGTGACATTTATAAATGAAGGTGTCGTACTGTGGCTACAAGACGCTGGATCCACGCATGCGTTATCCCGTCGTAGTGGTAGACGGTGTTGCCAGTGTTGCGTATTATTATGCATACAAGTATGTATTTCTTTACGGTCGTAGGTAGCCGGGGATATGAAATTTTACAAAGACGTAGTCACAGAATTAAACCTATCGGATGAATCGCAAGAAAGAAAGCTGGAAGTGTAAGATATTTTATTACTGTAAAAAAAAAAGAAACCGATGTGCGTCATTCATTTCCTTCTTAAAGTTACCTGTTTCTGCAGATGTTCTTGCATCCTGCTAAAACATGTGTAAACGCGGCGATGTCCTGGCTGTCGTAGAGCGTAAATACAGCTCGTGCCGGGTGATTTCAGCGCCGTCATGCTATGGCCGTCGGTGCGTACACAGACACGTGCGTGACTTCTCCGTTAATCCCTCCTCCTCCCCCTCGCCCCATGCATTGGCAACATCGGGCCCTAACACATCTCAGTAGGATCGCGACAGTTACCGCGCAAACGAATGTCTTTGAGCGAATTGCGACTGGGCTGCAATGGCGTTTCATGTCACACCATGACATCTACCGACAACTGCACTCAAAGGAGCGTGTCCGATGCTCTCATTTCTTCTGAAGCTGCGGAAGCAGGTGCGCAAGCGCGGCATGCGTATACGTGGAACCAGCGCTGGCAAGATGGTGCTGCGGCAATTCGAGGAGGACAACTAAAAGTACGCTGACGCCGTCCGGCACGGACAGCACGAAAACAGCACCGAGGTTTGAGCTAAAGCGGGCGCGCGTCCGTATCTACGTTTGCTTTAGCCCGTCGCGTCCTGCAAAGCTCGCAACGAGCATGCGCTCCTGCATTTTAGCACGTCAGTGTTCGATCAGGTCAGAAAAATAAACGCATGTGGCTCAAGATGTGCCCTGAAATCACTGACACGAAATAGCGGTACATGCTACTGACAATTGTTTCCTCAGTAAGTGCCGCGCGAGCGTGTGGTGAGAAATTGTGGCCAAACTTTCCTTGCGCGCTTCGTTGAGTGCGCTCCATCTTTATCTCGACAGATTGTCCCGCACGCCGATATGACACTTCAAGCGTTTGCCCGAGCGTCTCCGTGCCGCCTCGGCTTGGCTTCGGCGCGCGAGGAAGCATGCAGCCATAGAAGCCGACTCCGCCAGCCGTATGGAGCGTAAGTCTGAGTTTGTGTTTACCTTCGTACTGTCACAAGTGTTGCCCAAAGTCCTGGTGACGCGAATAGCTGTCGTATTTAGTAGCTCTGTGCGGTCTTGCAGCAGAATGCCGCAAGAGTGCATAAACATGCCAACGAACACAATACCGGCACATAGCCACCACAAGAAAGTTAAAACGTAGCAAAGAATACAAATGCGGTAAGACTGGCTGTCGATTGGCTACTGATGGTTATCGATGGCTTACGAAGGGAGCGTAAAGTTCAGGTGATCGGGCTCTGAAATTTTACTCCGTTCATACTTCTCCATAGCGCTCCGCCGCAATGCAGTGCAGTCCTCACTAATAGGATGCGTATAGAGAAATAAGGGGTGTGTCAACAAAAGCACAGGAGTCGCGGAGCAACTTTTGACGAGCCACCGTATTCTAGAATGTTCCTCCACTAAACACTCGGCCTCGACTTAGTTGATGGCGGCGCTTCCCTTGGACGTATGTGGTCACTGCGCTTCATTGACTCTCCGCGTCAATTCTTGAAAAGCATAGTATATTCTTCTATGGAAAGGTGGCACTGTGCTCAGCTTGGGGGCAGTGGAAGAACTTCGAGTCGAGGATGGTTCGAGAATACGGGTGTAAGCCCTCTAGTCCCCGTATTCGCAAACCACCACCGACTCGAAGTTCTTCCTCCGCTTCACCGAGTTGAACACAGCGCCACACCTCGAGTACAAAAGGCGCCACGCTTCTCAAGAATTGACGCGGAGATGTGAATGAAGTGCAGTGACCACTTCTTTCGTGTGGCGGCGCTGCTTTTAACGTTCTTGGCAGATTTGCCCAGAGGGATGAAGGGATGAAGAGCGAGGAGAAAGTTTATATCTCCAAAGGACTAACAGAAGGGTGCCCTTTATCCTCGCCGTTGTTTATGAGATACATAGTATGATAAGTGTGCTAGAGGGAAGCAATATCGGGTTTAATCTCTCATACAAAAAGGCGGGTACGATAATAGTAGCTGCCAGTTTGTTTTATGAAGACGACATTGTGTTGCTAGCTGACAAGCAAAGTGATACGCAACGTCTGGCTAATATCTGCGGACAGGAATGCGAGAATTTAAGTCTGAAATTTAGCGTTAAAGGTAATGTACGGCGTTGTTCAATGAAAACAGCGAACAGAAAGTGTCAATCCAAGGCCAAGAAATACCTCGGGTAAGAGAACACAAATACCTTGGGTTACGGATAAACGAAGGCAATAGATATATGGAAATACAGGAAAATGCAATAATAGCAGAGGGGAAGAGAAATGCGGTTGCTTACTGGCTGTGGTGTTGGGCTGCTAAGCACGAGGTCGCGGGATCGAATCCCGACCATGGCCGCCGCATTTCGATGTAGGCGAAATGCGAAAACACCGATGTACTTAGATTTATGTGCACGTTAAAGATCCCCAGGTGGTCGAAATTTCCGGAGTCCCCCACTACGGCGTGCCTCATAACCAGAAAGTGGTTTTGGCACGTTAAACCCCATAATCTTTTTTTTTTTAAGTACGAGGTGGCTCCGGGAAAGATGTAATGGTCCCGGGACTTACATTTGGAAATGCGGTTGTTTACTTGAAGCCAGAGTTGAACACGATGGCAACCAAAGGTCAGTGGGATGCTGCATTGGGTGTCCACGAGAAGACTACGAATGATGCTGTGCAGGGTGATACGGTGTGGTATGGTAACACTTCATTGCGCCTCAGCACGTAGCGGGCCACTCCCACGTCGGTACACTTAGGCCGAGCCTCTCTGCTGCGTCGCGGGCGCGATGGACTGCCCACAGCTGTGCTTCAAGATCGGGGCTGCTTAGGGCAGCCTCCCATTTCGACGACGTGACGCCGTCGCCATCGCGTAACGCGGGTCACCGCCAGAGCATGGGTTCCAAGTTAGCTAGGTGTGAGCATAGCTCGCAGGTATTAATTGATCGGTTGTATCTCTGGATAGATTATGTGTAACAGTGCGGGGTTAGGGTATACCCCGACCTGGAGTAACCTGAGTGTCAACGCCTGTGGTCTGCCTAGTTTCTTGTGTGGCGGAGGATATCGTCACCGTGCCGTACAAAAGCTTTGGCAAGTTCGTTATATGAGGAGGGACGCTCCCGATTGTATATGACCTCAGCGCCGTCCCACCCGGTAGCTACGCGGTTAACGATTCCTCGCGCAGCCCTGTGGGCCAACTAGTTGAGGTTGGGCAGGTCGCCCTCGATGTGCCCCATGTGTTCAGGAAACCAGATGATCGTGTGCGGCTTGATGTCCCTGTCCCGCAGAATCCGCAGGGTTGGACAAATTTCGATGTGAGGAAAGCTCAAAGTAAAACTGATTTCAAAGAAAGAGTCAGGAATATATGAAAGAAAATAAATGGGTTACAAGAATGTTCAGGTATTTGTACAGGGAAGACATTGATTCACGGTGGAGGAAAAGAAATAGGAAGCTTACTACCAAGTACGCAACCGGTATAGTTGGCAACAAAGAACGTCAAGCGCAAAGTCAAAAGTCAGAGAGGCTGAGATAATCTCATGGATGGTGGCAATGGAAAAGAAGCCTGCTGTGAGTAACTACTTAAGAGGAAAAACGAAATCAGGAAAAAAAAGACTATTTATGTTAACTCAGAGGCAAGCCCTTTACTATTTGAAGCGACACCATGGCGACTTATAACGCGTAGTTATAAAGCGAGCTGCACCAAGCAAGAAGACGCATGTGCTTGTGCAGTAAAGTACGGAAACGATTGAAGATGCTTTAATAGAATGTGAAGATGTCTACTCGGCTGTCAGTTTAGGCTCCGCTGGCCTCCTTTAAGCCCTTGGGTTCAGGCATAGCAGGGGGAAAGTAAACATCTCCGCATTAGAGACCGATAAGAGGTGATTGGAGGTTGGGCGGCAGAAAAGTGCGCATACCACAAACAACGGAGGCGTAAAAAAACAACAACAAAGTTCCCAATAATAGTTCGAAAGGTTTGATGCTGAGAAATTTTGTCTGTTTAAAAAAAAAAGAAAGATAGGTCATCAGGCAAAATAAGAGCTTGGTGGCGCCACCATCGCCTTGTTTCAAAGAGGACGCTCGTAGCACCCGTCCATCTCATCCGTCTTGAGTCGAGTTGGAGGGACGTCATTGAATACGGGCGTAAGTATGCTGAAAGTAGTGCCATTCTCGTGTCTTGCCGTCGGAGTCGACTATAGCAAGCGCAGTAGAGGTTTTGGTCTCCGTGTTGCTTGAGAGGAGGCACGTGGTTTCGCTCGTTCCCACTCCTGTAAGAAAGGTCCAGCGCAAGGCTGACGAGCACATTCTCTTTTTGGCGCCGCGACATCTGCTCGTAATCACCACACTCGGCGTCGTGAAGCAAAATCGAAGTGCTCGAGCGTTTTCGCACTCTGCCCCCGTCGAAAGGCAGACACGCCCAGGCCGGGAGTCGAACCTACGACCTCGTTCTCAGCAGCAGAGCAGCAGAATGCTTTAGCGAATGGGCCAGCATGGCTGGTAAATTCCAAAAACATGCCACCTGTCTAATGAGCAAGGCAGTTACCAAGCGACATAAAACACTAGTTTCTGCAGTTCATTCGCAATTCTTTCTTCCCTTCTTTCTTTCTTTCTTTCTTTCTTTCTTTCTTTCTTTCTTTCTTTCTTTTATTTTGGAAGAAAAAGTAAACTACTTCTCCTTTTTCTCCTAGCCATGTTGAAGCCTGCCCTAGCGATGGGCTTTTCGACCTTCTCAAGTTTGCGCGTACCATTTTCGTCGGATCACAGAAGCATAAACGCTCACATAACTTTCGTCATGAAGATACAAATTTTAGCTACTTTGTTTTCTAGGATAGCTCTTGTGTTCCGCTTTGTCCTGTCGGCAGCGCCGTTCACGATGCAAAGCACGTTCTTCCTGTTGATAACGTCAAAGGTTCTGCTGGTTAATTCTACGTGATTTGAAATGTGACAGCATGGTCACTGGTCACAACCGCCTTTTCGTTCTTTATTGTACGTTTTTTATTGAACCAACAATTGCTTAACGTTATAATGAATCAGCCTTTCTGTGGCTGACACGTAATCTTCCTGAGCGCTACAAAATTATCAAACAGAATAATCCACTCTGGCGGATCGAGTTGATTCCTGAACACCTCTCTAACACGAACAGCACCCTCAATGAAATTGTCACTTACAGAGAAGCCATTGATATCTGCCTGACGAACTTGCATGCGGTTCTTCCACAAACAGTGTAGGACACAAGAGCATTATTAAATCATTATGAACCCCGTTTGTCTTATGAACTAGTAAGAATCGTATACCGTACTCGTTCAGTGGCAGTTATCCTTTAGTGGTTTGCTAAAGCACATCCCAATGAAAAACTGCTTACCAGCAATGTAGGAACACATAATCAACGGTATCAGGTTATTTATGACAACTATGTGAGAAATTAGGCCACAACCTCGCTTGTATTTCTCTCTTGCCAACAACAACTAGCTCCTTGCGGTGATTTCCGCGTGTTGACGATTCTCACACCCACAACGGGACATTGAACAAGAACCGGGTGGTCCATACCGTGCCAACGCGAACTAGCCCTGAGATGATCGCCGCGTTTACATGACGTGGGTGGTTTTCATACAATGGCACGTACCCGTACGATAACTAGGGGTTGGCCAGAAGCACGCGGTGTTATGGGACGTGCCAACAACGGGTGATTGGCATGGAAGCGGGAGATACGTATCGTGCCTACAGCAGAGATCAGTGCGTGCCAACGCCTGTACTAGCTCTTAATGAGGATTTCAACATGTTGATGATTATTATGATTTCCGTACTGTGGCAGATGCCCACAACGGGGGGCTGGCCGAGAAGCGGCCGGTACATTTTAATTAAGAACAAACATGAGCCTATATACGATTTGTCACGTTGCTTAATTAACACGGGTACGCTGTAGACGCATGCGCGCGCCAGTTCTTTTTTTTTTTTTTACGCCAAAGACGCAGTCACGGAACGGGCACATTTATAGTATTTCATTAACCACTTCGGGAAAGCTTCGCTTCACATAGATTCCGACATGTGCTTTTGATCTGCATAATTTGATTTTTTTTTTTTGTATTTGGTCTATGCTTCACTTCTTTCTTACTCTTTCGTTCTTTGTTGCCGTTCGGCAAACCGCGTATATTTTCCAGTCGTAGTAAGGGTGCCCAGTTGAAAGTAAACACTTGTCCCTGTCTGCTCTTCAGCTTACATATCGTAAACCAAGTCGCGTTGTTACAATTTGAATGCTATTTCGTGAATAACACATGGCGACCGCGTAACCGTAGTCGACTTTGCATCCATCACGGACCGAATGACCGACACTACCGTAACGGCGAGAATAGCAACCATACCGCCAGACTAAGAGAGAGAGAGAGAGAGAGAGAAGACCTCTCTAAGGACGTGTGCATCGCGGAGCTGCTGGATTCCCCCGTCATTACAGTGCTTCTCTCTGCAGCATGCATGAGCGATCGCGTTCTCAAGCTGTGGACCCTCTTTCTTGCGGGTCAGTCGGGAAGCCCATGCGTACGTCTGTATCGTCCGCCCTTGACTTCGAGCTGTTGTCTGAATGCGGCTGTAGTATCGACGGCAGCTGGAAGGGTAATGGACGGTAAGGTCTGTACTTCGTCAACAAGTTAGCAACTGACTCGCCAGTGGCCCACCCTTCATTCGCCGCGAGATGCAGCTGTAGATGACAGCACCGTACCTGGCGACGTTTCGGTGCTGGCGATTTCAACTGATTTTTTAATGATGAAACTCGCTGATTGCAGTTAACCGATAACGTATTGCCGCAGGTTCATTTTTTCTTCTTTTTTTTTCACTAGACGTGCATAAAAATTCTATACTTTGCGCGATAGAATCGAAAATTGTCATTCAGCGGGGGACTGGCACTCAGCCGCAAAGACTGTTTTGGTACCTCGTTAGTGCTTTTTTTTGTGTGTGTGCCGCTTGCGTTCTGCCTGCTTGGTTGGCATTGGAGTTAAACAGCTCAGCTAACGCGGCATTTCCTGCTAATCTTGCACTGGTCTTAAATAAAGAAAAAACTTAATGTGTTAACTGTCTTTGCACACTCTAGGTCACCGCTTGTAAACACTTCTTTGTTTTTTCGGTGGCGTCGAAATAGTTTAAAACAAGTTGTGTGTGTGTGTGTGACAACCTCATTTAATATACTGCAAATTGATGGGCTGGGTCTAGGCCGCGCCGTGGGCAGCAGATAAGTTCAGTAAATAACTTAGGTAATAGCGCGAAAAATGAGGAAGATACGATGATAGAGATCAAGTGAAAAGAGCGCTGTAGAGTAAATAAGCTGTGTCACTGTGAGTGACAGCGCGTTAGCGTGATCGCAAAGTTGCTTTACATGCCGTTATTTTTGATTGCAGTAACATGTAAAAAAACGTCACATTTAAGCCCAAAGCTGTCTTGGAATGGTTGCGCTTGCACGAGAGTGATGAAAAAAAGAAATGATTTCAAGGGCCGAAATATCATGTTCTTTCCTTTATTGAAGCAAATACTGGCCGCTACCTTCCGTCAAGATAAGAACGTCACAACAAATAGCGCCGGCAAAGCAATTTTATGTCCTTCTTGCGTCTAGCGACTACCACGTCACACACGATCTCCATTTAAGTCCATTCTCGCTTATGTTATTTATCAGAGTACTAAAGTGTCACAATTCACTCGTGAGGCAAAATGATTTCTTCGTAGTGGGATCCGAGCGGTAGTCATGAAATTATACGCAGATTAAGTGTACATATAATGGGAGTGTTTCAGATTTCTTTTTTTTTTTTGCACTGCTCACTTATCTTCACGTCACTTCATGTTTAGCGTTATCGCAACGAAAGATTGCTGACTCACCAACACACTCCGACAGCAAGTCGATAAAGCGTTGCGCTTCCGTTTCGATGGGACCACCTCGTTTGTTTAGAACGACGCAAAATGCTTTTTTTTCTGACCTGCTTGAAACACAAAGCGGCAAGAAAATTGAAATCATTGTAGATAGCGGAGGTAGTTAACGGTCACGTATTGCACGCTCGGCACTGGCAGTAACTAATTTTTTTCACAGCACGAAGACTAATGTGCAAGGACAAATGCTCCTGTACACATCGTCTAAAAATGCATACGGGCATGTACCGCGGAACAGCCTTCAGAGAATATGTACGCCAGCCGAGCGCATGTAAGCACGTATACTGACTAGTGTAGGGTTCGTCGGACTATCTCGCCGCTGCCACCATTTGTTAGAGTTGGCGGACGATCTACGAGCTGTAGGCCGATCTCACCGCTGTCATTCAGATGTAAGATTTGGCAGTCGTAGCTGTAGGAAGGAGCTTGACTCTTCGTCGGGACTTAGGAGAGCAGGATTTATTTACATGTTATTTACAGTTGAACAAGAGATACATCGACAGTCTAGCGTGACTCCCAAATGGAGCCCGCAAGACGAGCATACAGCAAACGAGCACACAGCTCACGAGTACATTTCGAGCACGACAACGAGCACTCTCTAGCAGCCGACAATCGCTGCTTATATGCACTCCGCTCGACGTCATAGTTCGAAGCCATTGTAGATGACCCGCCCTTTTGGAGGAGGCGGGCTCTCGACTTGGAGGATGAGGGCTCACACACACGCACACACACACACACACACACACACACATATGTGCAATGCTCCGGAGCCGACGTCAGAGGGGCTTCGTAGAACTCTGAGCCGCTCCGGGTAGCGCTCTCGCGTAGCACATTGTCTTGCGTCTTGGTCGGCGCGTGGGAAGGAGCCTTCGTCGGCTTTCCCACGGCAACTCCCCCACTCATAGCTGAACACGGTGGCGTTATCGTGTCCTGCTTCGTCGAACTCGGAGCCGTCCCGGGTGGCGCACCCGGGTAGCACATTGTCTGGTGTCTCGAAAAGCGCATGGGGAGGTTCCGCCAGTTACCTCCCCTCGAGAACTCTCCTGAGCTGACCCTTCGCCACGTGGCTGCCGGTTATCCGCAGTTCTCTGAAGTGCGCCACCGTCCCGGTTTGATCGGAACACGTGCAGCGGGCTGAAATAGCTGCAGGCCGATTCTAACACTAGTCGAAGCGCGCTTTGTGAATGTACGGCGACAAACCAGAGGATTTGCAGGTCGGAAACTGTTTCCGATATAGGCGTCTGTTTCCTGTAATGCTGGCGGTATCGTGGTACAAACCCGCGTAAAAGAGGTTGCGGAGAGAGCGAGCGAAAATTCGCAAGTAAAGCGAACAATCACGAAAGACGCATTGCTGACTCGGTGCAACTTAAGTCGGGCAAACAAAAAATTTGTAATGAAACAACGCAGCATATATAAGGGTGACCCACATAACTTTGAGCCAAGAGTTTAAAAATGAAAGGCACGTCGGAAGAGAATTGAACCGAACGCATACTATTCGCAATAGCCTGTAGTAACTCAGACAACTTTTTTCCCAATAGCTCACTAATTAATTAAGTTTAATTACCCAACTTTTTAATTACTGGCTGAGGACCCCAAGTATGTTACGCAGATTAGTAGCGCACCTTCAGAAACCACCGATCGAGTAGTTTCCTTTACGATACGTCTCACGCAGTCCTTTTTTTCTGGGTTGCAAAGAAAGCCCGCGAAATATGATTTAAACAATGCCGCGTGACGGAGCGGTTTCGCAGAGGTATCGTGCTGCTGTCAAGCGTGCGTTCGGTGAACAAGGTCGGCTCTCGTCGGATGGCGGTGAAAATACAGGCTGCTGGCCGAGCGCTGCCGATGAGATAAAAGAACACCCCGCCGCTTCTTCGCTGCCTGTCACGATGCAGCCGACTTTGTGAAATGACGAGCCCACAGTGTACAGAAGCCTATAGGTATCGATAACGAGAAGGTCGGCTAGGAGACGTAAATGGCACTGAAAAAGATCACCGCACGGATCACGCGAAAATTACAAACTTGAGCTCAAAATCATCTGACGTAAATCTAGAAGAGAACTAACAAAAGAAGGTCACGTAAGACGCATTACAATGGAAGGTCGCATACAATGAAGGCAAACCACAACAAATGTCATATAATGCTCTAGACACCTTATTATATATAAGGTGTCTGATATATATATATATATATATATATATATATATATATATATATATATATATATATATATATATAATGCGTGTGTGTGTGTGAGAGAGAGAGAGAGAGGGAGAGGTAACTCTGTAGCTCCGGTGCATAGTTAGTTGAAGAAACGCTCGTTTTTTAAAACTATATATGTATCGTGAAAAGGCAGAGTAAACCGGGTGCACTACGACGACCAAAACGAAACTTAAATGAAAAGAAGGCATTTCGACTCCCACGCGGGAGCCTTGTTCACAGTTAATGTATGCATATATATGAAAGAAGCCCGCGAATACACGCAAAGTACCTCGAGCGGCCAGTCACGCGACAATATTGCGTGTATTCGCGGGCTTATTTAGCGCTTGGGAAAACACTTTTATGTAGCACGTATCCAGCAACAGAAAGCTATGTCGGGAGGTTTTCTAGTCGTTCTACAATTTTATCATTGACACTTTTCATATAATCATAATATTTGAGAAGTTGATTAATTAATACTAATCATCTAATCAGGCTGAATGAAAAAAAAAAATCTATCTGCAAGCGGCGGCAAACAACGTTGCCTTGGTTTTGTCTAGATGCGTGGCATTTGCGTATTTTAAAATCTTGTTGCTTGATAATTGGGGCGCCTTGTATATCTATATCATATACAGACACTCTAATCAGCTGTCTCATACTAAATACAGAAACGCCTAAATCAGGTCACAGAAATTCCAGTGGCTATGGGCCTAGAAAGTAATGCAAACTGGAACCAATAATTTTCAACCCTTCCGTAAATTTCTGAAGGGCCAGTAGCACTCGCCTTTGTAGTGTATCTGCTAGCCATGGGCCTAGTATCTTTGTAATGCTTACGGTCCTGCGGTCATCGCTATTAAGGTGCGTGTCAGACGGTATCATATCGTTGACATCCCAGCAACAGGCGGTGCATGCCTTCATCCGCGTGGCCACAAAATATTCCTTTGACCTGACAGACTTCAAGGAGATGCAGCTTTACGCCCACCTGACACCTATCCCATGTTGCAGTGTCATTGTTTGGTTTGGCTTTCCTCTATAGACGTATTTGTTTTTACATTTGCGAAGAAATTGTACACGTTTACTGGACCAAGGGTTGCAATAATCTGATTTCGCGACAGTAGTTGGCATGTATACTTATCTTTAACATCGTATTTTTTTTTAATAGCTCCCATTTTGCGATGACTAAGCGTGAAAGAAAGGTGTGGTCGAAATTCCGACAAGAAACCTCAAATTCTCTTTTTTTTTTAGCGTCGTAGTTACCTCACCGGTAGTTCGAAGTTAGTTTTTGGGTCAGTGATTTCTTACTCAGTGGTAGAGAAGTACAACGTGTAGGATGCAATGGTCGCTGAAGCAAGCTATCGCGGTAATGGCTGAAATGTCGTCCGGGTAACGAAGTCGAGTATGTTATCGGCTCTGGTGGGATGCGATATCACCCGCTGAAAGCTGAAATCTTCTGCTATTTCAAAAAAAATAAGATATTTATCCTCATTGGAAAAAGGTCCCCACTGATACTGAAAGCATATACAGCAGTTTATCTGGGGGTAATTGAAATTTGCAAATAGAAAAAGCGGTGCCTTATGAATCTTGTGTTTTTGTTTCCTAAGCTTCGATATGGGACAACATATTATTGAAAGCTGGATGCTTATGAAGAGGTCTGTAACACACACACACACACACACACACACACACACACACACACACACACACACACACACACACACACACACACACACACACACACACACACACACACACACACACACACACACGCACGCACACACACACACGCACACACGCACACACCTTCAACCTTGCCTGTCGTTACGACGTAAGGTAAATTATGTCAGACGAAGCAATTTTATTATGATCTACATCCGAGTGCAATTACGTTTACATATCGAGTTAGATATCAGTTCTTTTGTCACTGAAATAGCTGTGTAATGGACCGTGCTTTGGGACTGCCCTTTCGTATTTTCGCCATTAAAGTGCAAAAGCGATGGCGGCCTTTCGGAAACCGAACTTGATGTTTGTATCATTGAGGCGTGATCTTGCTGAGACAGTTGTTGTATCGACAGAAATTTCAGTCCTCCTATGCGCATGCCTCACTGATGGTGCGCATTCGATCCTTAACCTTGGAAGACGCGATGTCATAGAAAAAACACCTATCGCCGATGTGACGCTTATCCACACAGTTTTAATGCACATATTTCTGAGTTCGAACTAACTGCCAGAGTTTAGATGGAATCGTGCAGGTTGCAGCTGCAACGTCTCCTCTTAATCGCGTAGCTCGCATCCTTTCACTTTATTTTTTGTCCATGGGGCCACAATGTTGTTTCTTTTTTTTTCTGAAATTGTATTAATTAAATTTCACAACGATAGGTCGTTTTTTAGTTTCAAAAAACTTCTATTTTAGTGCGCAAATTATACGCGCACGAGGCCAAACTTTTTTCCTTCAGACACATTCCGTGACTCATGTTGCTGCAGTCGTGTGCCGCGCGCACATCTATAGGGAATATTTAGTGAGTGTTGTCCCCGGGCTTTACACGAGTTCTGCGATGCAGACGGGAAGGAAGTGCTTCCACACGTGTCGTCGTCTTCGCGCCAGAGTTTGCGCTGCGTGTAATGCGGCTTCGTTCTCGCCACATAATCGAGGCGCCGATCGGAAGGTGCACGGCGTTGCAACCAAACTTTCCGGATCGGATCGTCTCAATTATACGCGGTTCGCTGCCGTTACCCTTGGGGTCAGGGAAACAGCTGATCGCAGACGTCGACGTGAGTTTTCACAAATAGTTTCCCCTTCACTTCCTTTTTTAATGAGGCTCGCGTCGCGAAAGATATCGACTCGTCGCCAGAAAAGCTGAACGGCTGGAACGATGCCCTCGTGGTGTACAGTCTGGAGTAAAAGTAAATTAATTTCTTCTTATCATAGCTGTTCAACGTGGAATTGTCTGAATCTATTGCTTTGGTCGAACAGGGGTGCCATATACTGTATTAAAGTGTGCCGCTTTATTTCAGCCAGTGTGTCTGGACTGCGGAGAAGACAAACCTTTCCGCTCGATCTGTGGTCTTCAGACTTTTGCTCGCCGACAGCATACGTTACTGACTCATCGCGGTGGCTCTGGGGTTCTGCTGCGGCTGATCGGGAAGTCGCGGGTTCGACTGCCGCTCATTTTCCCCTGTAACGTTGGCTTTCGAGTCGCTGAGATGCCCATTTAGTGAATTTTAGTTCCTCCTTTCGTAGCCTAAAACCTACACTACAGTTTGTTTTTATATCCGGAATTAGGACCCCGAAATTGCAATTCGCTTTTTTTATATGCCCCTTGTACGCACGTTTTGTCCACGTTATGTCCCTTTTGTGGAATGCGCAACTTGTTTTCTTTTTCGCCCGTTATGCCACTTGTATTCCGCCGCATGCGCGACTTATTTACGCATGCGCAAGTAACTCTTGCAAATTTTTTCCCGCCAGTGCATGTTGCGGTGACATCGTTAAGCGGTTGCCACCGAGCGCAGCAGTGAAGAAAACTTGCTTAGTGGCACGGCATCCTTGGGCATGACGGGGTCCATAGACAGGACGTAACTCAATGTACGCATGCCGCAAACGATGTGGACAGACGGCAGCGCTACACTGCTGCTGCTCTTCCCTTCCTGATATGCCAGCGTGCGCTTTCAACACAGTGGTTCGCACAGCTTTAGCCAGACTATCAGCTTTCTAAGATTGCGAAGTAGCGTTAAGGCCTTAAAGACCTATTTCCCTTGAAGTGACAGCCTAACGCAAGTCACAGAAAATCGCAGCGCGTGGTAAAGGTAATGTTCCCTGTACGATATTTCACAGAACGCCGACAGCGCCGTCTTATACGCATGAGTTAGTGTTTCTGGCAAACTGAGGCGTGAAGGTAACGACTTGCAATAACGTGACATCTAAACCGCTGTTGGATCTCGCTATAGCGCACAATTACAATACTCTTTTTGCAGCTTCGCGGCCGCGTCGTTGAAGATGAATTGATGTACTCTAACTGGGAACGTTGCAGCGGTCTCGTGAACGCGGAAGAGTGGAATTTTGGGCCAGTTGGTGATGCATATTTTGAGTACGGTGAAGCGCAATAGACGGGGCAAAGTATAGGGCGAGACAGACACGACAAGCGCTACTGAAAACCGTGAACGTTTATTGGAAAATTCAGCTGCAGCAGAACAATGAGCTCATGCGCCCGTGACGCCTCCAAACCAGCAAAAAAAAAAGAAAAAAAAGAAAACAAAGGTCAGGCGCAATAACAAGGCGATACGGCGAACATTGCAAACAACGCTTGGATAAACGCGATAAATGGAAGTCCTGTGCACACTGTCAACTGCGCACAACTGGCAAAAGGGGCATAAAAAAATACGAAACAGAAGTGAATAAACCAGATTAGCTGTGGCTGCCCGTGAATCGCGCTTCTTTGTTTAAAATTGTTACCGAAGCCACGCTACCGCACATATCAGATCCAGAATTTTCGATTAACAAGGCTCCCAAAAGCTCACTTTCTAATTTTTTTTTCAGGGTCTACAGCTTCCGCATTCTTCAACCGCGTACAGCAACCGCAACTTTTGCAGTGTAAAGCAAAATTCCACCCTCTTCCTGATTTCAAACACCTAAAGTGCTGTCGCAGCCTGTCGTTAAGGCACTGGTCAGTCTGTCCCAAGCAAACACGACCGCACCTTAAGTTGTGTTCACGACAGAAGTAGCGCAAGAGACATACTCGTCTTTCGTCGCATAGTTTTCTTCTTTTTTTTTTTTTACTTGACTTCCCGTGACGCGTTTGCACAGTTGTGCCAACTTGCACGGCGCAGAAAACACCAGATCAACACCATTCTTCCATGCGACTTTCCTTAAGTTTTGCGAAACCTTGTGTACATATGGCACAACCTCGCCACACGATTCTTCTGCGGGGTATACGTGCAACGTCTGCTACGGGTTCCTTGCGCAGCTGATTAAGCAGCGTTTCTGCGCCAACTTGAAGGAGTGTACGCGAGAAACGAGCCTGCTGCAACCTTGGTACTAGGTGACCGAAGGTTTCCGTTATCCTGTGCGGGCAGGGCTTCAGAGGAGCCGACCTGAAACATAATTTTGCGATTCCCCTTTTAATCAGTTTCGAATGTGATGAATCGAAGGATAGAATGGCTTTGTTGCATTCTGGCATGTTAAGCCCAGCAGATGTGGTCACTTTCATTAAAAAGTATGCTAAGGTATAAAAGCTGAATGGAATGGGCCTGCTGTAGCTCAAACGTGAACTTCAG
The DNA here is from genome assembly GCF_050947875.1 of Dermacentor variabilis. Lineage (NCBI taxonomy): Eukaryota > Metazoa > Arthropoda > Arachnida > Ixodida > Ixodidae > Dermacentor > Dermacentor variabilis. The sequence continues at coordinate 20,966,712 of NC_134577.1, forward strand.
CGGGGAAGAACACTCGCTAAAAACTTCTACGACCGTCATAGCCACCAAAGTTGAGCGTGTCGGTGCGGAGAAACTTAAAGTGACAAAAAAAATCGTCTACGTATCTAAACACCTTTACTACGCCTAGTTCGGTTGGGTCGAGCTGACGTTTCAATTGACAGTCAAAGCTGGCGAGAAACTTTTCAGAGGACAGGCGCTGCCCAAGAGCCTATGCAGAAACTCTGCTTCTGAATGTACAGTCGCGAGCAAAAGCTTGGGGACTAAAGGGGCCGCGATTTTTTTTTTTTTTTGCAGACTGGTAATTCCGGCTGAAATCAAGGCCGCACGTCTGCGTGTGCGTGTTTGACCAATATTATATGTTAAATTGATTCCAGGCCGCGGAGCTGCGCCTGAATGTATTTTTATTTATTTATTTATTTATTTAATTTTTTTTTTTTTGCTGATGCCGTGGTCTCCAAACTTTTGCTAGCGACACGCTGTACAAGTTGTTTTCGAAGGAAATTAACGTAGCGCCAAGATAACGTCTTGGCAGCTCGAGGAATGGTTCTTTGGACACGTCGCATTCGTTTTGAAAGACAAATGTGCCGGAATGGTCAGTTAGTTTGCTCACAGCTTGAAGCAGCTCGTCGTGTGGGGCAGAGTAAGATAGTTGCTCGATGTCGATGGCCATACCGCAGCTCGCTCCTCCGATGCCTTGCTGCTGAACCGCTGTCACACATTCGGCGGCACACATTTTTGTGTTGCTGGCTTAGGGCTGTCCTGGGTGCATGCGCGAATTGTCTTGCTGGAGCTAAATTTTTAAGTAAACATTCACGTTTGTGAGTAGCACTTGTCCCGTCTGTCTTGCCTCACATCGTCTACGTCCATTGCGCTTCAACATACTAAAACATAATCGTGAACACGGGATGTCACGATTTTTTATGGTGCCAAAAATAGGTGAAGCGGACGGTAGTAGAAACAGGTAAAGCCTGACGTGACAGAAAATAAAAGATATAATTTTCAGAACAATAGCGTAATACAGGGTTGGGTATTGGGCGAGTTGGTATTGCATTCTAGAACTGGTACAGCGCAACATACAACATACAACAACATACAGCGCTCTGTTCCTTCATCTGGTGTGTTGCGATGTACCAGTTGTAGTAATACAGGGTGTTTTAGCGAACATTCTCAAGCATTTACAAAAAAATTGCCTTTGTCAGACAGCACAATTCCAGTCCATGAGCTGGTCTACTCGAAGAGGCGAACATTGAAGTGCATAATTGAAGTGCATAATTGACAATTTAACAAGAATTCCGTAATTAAGTTTCTTAACAAATTACATTGTGTCACATATTGCAATTTACAAATTCTAGTGCGTGATACTGCAAGGCACATATCCACTTGAACATAATTGTGTGGATGACACCGTTTACGAGACATTCGCCGTAAATCTTGCTGTGAAGAATGCGCTGTCGTTCGACTTACTTTCTTAACAAAACGTCGTTTTATGCATTGAAGCAAGAAGTAACTGGAACGCCAGTGCATGTCTCCGCGAAGTTCAGGAATTAGTATCTCGAAACTGATGTCATCTCGAGAATTCCTTCTAAGTGGATCCGCCTCGCGAACTCCCCGGCTAGAATTTCTAAATTACAATAAGTTCAATAGAGTAATTAGTTCAAACAAAATTAACGAATTTGTTAATTAGTCAGATATGCATTTCAACTTTTTGCGCAAGTAACGTGTGCATCTTCGAGTAGACCAGCTCATAGACTAGAATTGTTTTATCCGGCACAGGCAATCTTTACAAAATTTTGAAAGTGTTCGCTTAAACACCCGCTATGGTTCTGCTCCGTGAAAGTAGAGTAAAAAAACAATTCTTCATTCTGGATGATCACCGGCAACATTGTGCTTTATGCACCGGCTTCTTATCGTGTCACGGAACCTGAGCAGCATTCCATTGGGGCAGTCTCCGCGAGGAAGGACGTAAATACGTGAAGCCGAGACAGGCATGGTTATTGGCAAACGTGAGAGTGCTGATTTACGTGAAGATTTTCGTGGAGACCGAACTATTTTGCAGCCCCTTCCCCACTACGCCCCTCCCTACCCCTTCTCATCAACCTCATTTTTTTTTTGCGTGCTATCAAAGACACGGACATCACGCCGACATTCGACGAAATATTGACAGCCACGTATATTATGCAATGCATATTATTTATTCAATAACCGTTTATCACACCTCAGCATTGTCCGGCGCTCGGGTCTCGTGCAATGCATATTTGGTCCAACGCTTATTTGAAGCGACCTGCAAGCACACACCGGCAACCAGGATGAACTGATGCAAAGAAACGATGGCTTTCTCTTTTCGCACGAGGTGTCGTTCGTCGTGTATTCATAAATTTGCAGGTTTCTTTTTCAGAACTCTGCTTGTAGCTCAAACAACTACACTTTAAATGTTACGGCTTCCTAGAACTGGTAAACAACTTCCACGAAGCACCTCTTCGTGCTCTTGAAGACATTAGGCATTAACAACTCGGGATGCTAACGTAGGAGATATGAGTAAGGGCTCTAGCACTTACATATTCTGTCCTCACCTATACTGTCCTTGCATATCATCCTCAAAGCGAAAGCCTGCATTCTTTTGACCGATGCTGTATGATCGAAGCGTATCCGGTATAGACAGTGCAATGTCCTGCTCAACAAAAGGCAAAAGAAACCGTTGAAGGCTCACTAAGGTTGTGCCACCATGCGCTGAGGGTATGGCTGCAGTTATACGAATAGTCGTCGGTAAGCAAACTATGTTCGCCAGTGGCGTACGGCATTCTGTTATGTGAGAGAATGCCTCCTGCGGAGTGCATGGGGACCGCAAAAAAAAAAAAAAAAACACAGCCGGCCTGCCAGCGTATACATTTGGCATGCTCGCGCGGTGCGATGTTCCTGGTTTCCGATTCTCAATAAGAGCGGCACGGGCGTGTGGTGGCAGCCTTGGAATCGCTGGCCGAATTGTAATGAACTTCCTCCACAACTCGTGCGGTCTTGCACTGCTAGGCGCGGCGGCACGCGGCCCTAGTTTCCGCCGATTCCCGTTTCACGTTTTCCCCGTCCACGGGGTGGCGCAGCTTGATCACGGTTGGTTGCAATTGGCGTGCCTTTGTGAGTGGCTCGTACGATATTTCACAAGGTAGCGCCGCCTCAAAGGCACCAATTAGTCTTTCTGACAAACTGTGGCGCGAAGCTAGGTGACTGGGGATTCGCCAAAACTGTGAGGAGTTAGAAAGATAATTAGTCATATTTTAAAGTAAACACTAATGAAATTCTGATACAATCAAAGGAAAAGAAAATAACAACATTTTAGCAATTTAGCGACGAAATATATCGTTCTGATTCAGGTAGAAACTTCTCATGACGCGAGCGCTGCTCGAAGACGACGACGAAAGTAAACAACGCTGTATCCGTGATGACGAATCCAGTGATTCGATGACGATAATTGACACGAGGAAGTCTAGAGATGTTGTAGGCACGAACGGAAAAAGCTTTGTTGAAAAAATATATATATATATATCTTTCACAGATTGTGTGAAACAGACAGAAAAAAAAAATTACCCACGATTACGTTACTTCCTAATGCGAAGTTTGAGCGCAGCAAATAAGCTGTTTCACCTTTTCGATAGATTGAGGCAAAGAAATCGAGCAACACATGTATGCGCTATCACAGAATTTTTTTTTTATTTTTCACACGTATTCCTTTAACAAAGACTCCACTAACAGTTCTTGACAGTCATGAAGGAAGCTTTGTGGTCGGAGAAATAGACTGATATATGTTCGACTTGGTACACCAATGCTTGATTCTCAAAGACGAGATGTATACAAGTGCCTCGCGAGGTTGTCACAGCCGTGGGACGCGTTACGAGCGAGAGGAACGGGATGTTCTCCCGCATAAGTGTTAGGAAATTGCTGTTTGTCTTTATGTCAAGCCGCCAGCGATCTGGCTCTCTGATTGCCACCGCACAGGGCGAACGGCAGCGGCAATTTCGGCTCGGGCGGTGCACATATACAGATCCGCCGCCACCGATCTGGCTCTCTGATTGCCACCGCACAGGGGTTGCATTGGAGGAGGAGCGAAGAAAGGAATTAAGTTCGAGCCGGCGCTTTGACAACCGGAGACTCGCAGGAAGAGGGGGGAGGGGGGCGGCGTGTACACCCAGCGGCAAACGATGGGGGCAGAAGCGCGCGCAGCAAGCGGACAACACGATAAAGGGAGGAGGGAAGAGATAGCAGCGACTGACTGATGCTGCTGACGCCGATAGTGAGTCAACCCCAGCTGCGGAGTTGCTTTCAGGGACAACGAATAACCGGCGCGTCGGCAACTGAAGAGCACCCTATCCGCCACACAAGAACAGGGGGGGGGGGACCCTTTCCTCCTCTTTCTGCATGGCGGCGACGGTGTTCTATGCAGTCACGTTATCTTGACTCTCTAGCGGCGTCAGCGGCATCCAGCGGTATCAGTCGGTCGCTGCTAGCGCTGGGGGGATGAAAGGGGGGCGGAGCTGGTTACGAGGCCGACGACGACGACGACGCGAAACCCAGGAACGGACGCCAAAGAGCTGCGCTCTAAAAAAGAAACTAACTGTCCGTTACTGTTACGAAACATTCTTTATCATGGTGCGATACGCACCTTACGCGTGACGAGAACGAACAAACAACTGACCACGATTGGTCTAGCTAGCCGACCATACATAGCACGAGCCAATAGATCAGAACCATTTGAGCTATCACCTACACAACGGTCTTTACTACTACTGTAGACGAAAACAGAGTCAAAGCGGCATGCGGAGTACCAGTAAATCGCCACATACAAACTGTATTAGCTGCCTGACGTCAGCGATTGTCATATTCTCTGCGGTCACTGACCCCTTCACACTGTCGCAGGTTAGATGCGCGAGTATGTTTAACTGGCGGTGTTAGATGAAGCAGTCTGAAGCAATAAGTTTCCGACTACGGCACTTCTCGAGAAAAGGAGCCGCGCACAAGTACTAACACACTGCGCGCTACTAAAAGAAGCGGCAGGGCTTATTGCTATAGCGGACATTCACCCGGAAAGCGGGCTCACATGCAGATTGCAAGGACACTTGAATGCAGCATTCAGGATAGAAGTACACACGGCAAAAACATTGTCATCGTAAGATCGCGATTGCATGCCGGGGCCGCCTAGCCACTGCTGGTTGCATGTTGACGAAGGAACAGTCGAAATGAAGAATCATGCGCGCAGACATGACCAATACCATTTAATTCCACTCTTCATACATGACACAGGAAGCATCCTACGGAAGCTTTCCGAGGACAGCAGCGACAGGATCGTTCGATATGTCACATCTCGCAGGCACGTTTAGTTCGAAAAAAAAAATAGAATGCGCAGAAATCTAGACGTTATGATGTGAAGACTAGCACTAAAGAGCGTGTTATATTCCAGTATTTATACAATTCCAATATCTAGTGATAAACAGCCGTCGAACAGGGAAATCTCGCTCGAGCCAACGTTTGGAGTGGACTTGCCTTCGTCAGGGCGAGTCTCCTTGTCGAAACTTTGGCTGCAGCGACATTCGTTGTTCTATGCACTGTTAATGACTTCAAGCCTCCATCTTTCTGTGACGCTCCGTTTTGTTCAGTTACAATCTAGGTGATTTGCATGCATGTGTCGCTGTCAGCTATCAATGATGACGACGACGTGTTTTATCGATAAACAGGGTGCTCCCGTGCGGTTCCGTTGAAGACTGTTCGAGTTGCCGTGTGTGTGCTCCACATCAATCCTATATTTCTTGCTTTGCCTTTGCAGTACGTCGAAGAGTATCGAGAAAGGCCTGTTAGCCCAGCTCGCTGGTCACTGAAATCGTGAACTAGCCCGCGGTTCATCGACGGATCATGATAGGACCCTGACAGGACAATGTGTAATTTACGGCGTTGGGCTATTTACATAAAATGAAGTGCTTCCTTCGAGCATTCCTGAAAATCGGAGGTAGCCACGGACGCCAAGAACTTACTAATATGCTGCAGATGTCTGCTTTATTGTGATAGTTCCAGTGATGTCTAACGAGCAAATTAGCTTGCGCCCGCTGTATTGAACTCAAGAAAAGTTGCATTACGTGAGACTCGCGGCGCAGAAACCAGACAAGGCTGTGACGCTGAAACAAAAGCTTTATCTACTAACGCTATATAAGACTAATTCCTTGGTGATTGAGTCTACGCTAGTGCCGTTGCAAATACACGTCTGTCGATATTGATTCCTGTGTCAATCATATGCGAAGCGCACTGGTAAGCCATATCCAATAATACTGTTTGCGTGCATTGCTTCCGGCGCCGCGACACACTTATAACAAAGCGGTTTTATCGTAACGAGAGACCGGATTGTTAGACACCATATAGTTCTTTTTAGGTGCCTATAACAGGCACTAAAGCTACCATTTAAGCCACATAGATACGCCACAAGCTGTTCTTTAGGCATGCATAGGCTGAATAAGAATTTATGCTCTGCATGTGAGGATCAGCTACGATTTTATAAAGAAAAGACCCTACTGAATCCCGGTTCTGTGAAATTCATTTTATTTGCTCGATAAAACGTAGTGCGGAAAGTTGTGTAGGTTAGAAGATTTATTTCAAATTTCGTGTGGCTAGACATCACGGAAAAAGTTGTGAAATAGTCACAAAGAAGCGCCATCTCACAATTTACGGGTTTCTAGTGCTTTATTTCTCTTAGTATATCAGTTTCTATGCAGAAAAGGAACACGCTCAACATGCACAGAAATTAGCGGCACACCAACTTCGGGAAGTTCAGTGGACCGCAGTTCGCCGGTCAGAACCTTTGAAAGTTCTTTAAGCCCGTAAGAGGTTCGTTGCGGATAGCCGCGAACATTTTCTGAGTGTCCAGCATGAGCATCACATTCCAGGTCAGATTTAATAATAATAATAATTATGAGGTTTTACGTGCCAAAACCACTTTCTGATTATGAGGCACGCCGTAGTGGAGGACTCCGGAAATTTCGACCACCTGGAGTTCTTTAACGTGCACCTAAATCTAAGTACACGGGTGTTTTCGCATTTCGCCCCCATCGAAATGCGGCCGCCGTGGCCGGGATACGATCCCGCGACCTCGTGCTCAGCAGCCTAACACCATAGCCGCTGAGCAACCACGGCGGGTCAGGTCAGATTTACGACCGAGCATTCAAAAGTCTCGGCGATGTTGACTAGAAACCTTAATTGAGCGCACAATTAGTGTACATCGTCGCGTAGAGGAGTTCGAGCCCTTCTCACAGCGATACCCTGGTTTGCTGCAAAGCTGTTAATAACTGCCTTTACACCGGAAAAGTGGTTGTTTAACAATCGACTGGGCCTTCAGCCAAGTTCCCCAGCTACTGGCGGATAGCATCTTAAACATGACGAGGCTATTGCAAAACACGGAAAGGAGTATTTTCAGTCCTTGAAAATGCAATATATTGGCACCAATAAGGAAATAGGCACAATGAGGAAGCCAATAAAAGGTTTCTGGACGTATAGCTCGTGTTTATATATCAAATATGTACGACAGCGACATAAGGAAAATGTAATAATTTTGCCTTAAGTTTCGGTGTTTATAGTCATAACGAGAGTTGGCGTGATTCAATAGGCAAAAGTGCCGTGTGTGCTGCCATCTGTTGTCTGCTTCTTGAACAATTGCGCGGTGGATCTGGCGTGCGCGGGGTTTTTTGAAATAACGTGCGTGCAGTTTTACCGACAATATCGCCCCACTGTGGTGGTCACGAAATGTTTTGTGGACACAACAGCGGGCTTTCGTGAGCGTCCCATCTGTCGGTCTGGTTTTACAGAGTTTTCAGCTGCACGGGAATAGTAAGTGTTCATATTCCGGTCTCGGTAGTCTTACGATACTTCCTTTATTCTACATCTGCAATGCGATTCGCCGTCTTCCCAAATCCCATTGCTCAAATCGAGCTCGTGTCGCAGAAGGGTGCTCGATACTCCTTTCGGAAAGAAGACCTCGAGGACATATTTGAAACATGGCAGGAGTGCTGGAAGCGCTGTATTGCTGCGGAAGGGAACTATTTCAAAGGTGAAATTGTTTGAATGTACATAAACAAATTACTTTCTTCAGAACAGAGCCAGTCCCGAACTTTTTGCTACCACCTCGTAGACTGGTCTTACCTAATAAATTCGGTGCAAAAGGAAGGCCATACGCTACGCAGCGCACATCACAATAGGTGAACTGCCAACTTCGACCACGTGACTGGGTGCAGTCGCATGGCCTAGTTGAGGAGAAATTGTCGACAATACTATCGCAGCTAGCACTGTACCAACAATCTACAACCTAAAGGTTGTAGTGACGGTGACGTAAACGTGCAAAGGAACCTTGTGATCCCTTTTAATTTTTATGTGCCACCTGAAAGCCCGGTAACAATTCTCAATCCAAACCATTAGGTCGGGAAGGGGATGCTGTTTTCGACATTGTCAAATTCTGCGCCGTTGAGTTAAATACCTTCATGTTGGTGTTTTGAGCAGATGTGAGACGCCACAGTACTGCGAGTCACTTGGAACTGACAAGGTGGCATGTTCGAAAATATGGAGGAACTTGACAATGTAAAAAAAAAAAAAAATGGCATCCACGCTTAACTGAACTGCAGTAATTTTTACAGTGGTTGGGACTCATAGTTGGGACTCCCGAGGTGCAGCGTGAATACGAGGTGCGGCAAAGGAAAAAAAAAAGTAAAAACTGAAATACGACCCGCGGTGGCGTGCTGTCAAAATTACCATTACTTTCATTACCCTAAATCAATAAAGCATTGCATATCCCCCTCACCATTTGTATACTATAGTGGTGGTTCTCAAAAGCTTCGCTGGACACCCACTTTCGCAGGGCCGGGATGGCGAGTCAGTATTAAGGCGAAATAAGCCTTAAGTTGCTCGTTGTAATGGCTCATACGCGGAAAAAGCGGCGTCCAGTCCAGTGAGAGAAAAAATATCATCGTCATGAATGGCTCAAACCCCCAAAACCAGCAAAGATGCAATTGCTGAATATGAATGAAGAAACTAAAGAAAGATGGAAAGTGTATATTCAAGCACGCAGTAACGTACCTGACAGGACACATGTGTATTGCAACTTGCAATGCAAAGGAAAGAACCGCAAGGCACTTACGTGGCCGTCTTATATAGCTGTACAGAACAACTCGGTGACCCGCCGTGGTTGCTCAGTGGCTATGGTGTTAGGCTGCTGAGCACGAGGTCGCGGGATCGAATCCCGGCCACGGCGGCCGCATTTCGATGGGGGCGAAATGCGAAAACACCCGTGTACTTAGATTTAGGTGCACGTTAAAGAACCCCACGTGGTCGAAATTTCCGGAGTCCCTCACAACGGCGTGCCTCATAATCAGAAAGTGGTTTTGGCACGTAAAGCCCCATATATTATATTATTATTAGAACAACTCGGTGACATCACAGAGCCACACACATGCACGTACATCCTACTTTAGGTACAACAATCCAATACCTCAGTGACGTCAGAGCACGACTAGCACACGTTCTAAGGGGTGATGACACAACGCAAGGAAAGAAAAAGCGAAAGAAGGAAAGACCAAACGAAAGAACGAACAAAGAAAGAAAGAACAAAACATCGCGAAACAGTATGCGCCATTCGTTTTCCTAGCTGATGCGCTCGAATTCTATAAAAAAAAAGAAATTGACTTGACGCTAGCGTTCGCCTTCTATCCTCGCACGTTCATATGCAACTCAGCCAGTCCTTGAACGCCTGGCAGCCCTTGATGTGGACGTCGGGCCTGCCGTTGGCGCACACCAGTGATCCGTCCGCACTGACCACGACCAACGTCGGTATGCCGGAGACCTTGTACCGGGCCTTGAGAACGCTGCCAGAAAACAGAAGCGTACAGGTTTGCGTGGATATTCAGATATTTGTACTTCACCCAACGCTGCCTCGACTTTGGCAGCCCTGGTGTCACGAGGGGTAGCATACGAGAGTTTATTCGGGCAGTTGCCTGCTACTGAGATCACGTGTACTACGCGACATCATTTGTTGCCGTGAGCGACATTGGCTCACACTCCCCGAGGCTTACTGTGAACGCATACACGAATACCGAAAAGATGTGCGGACGGGAGGACGGCGGTCGGGGCGGCTTGATTGGTAAAGCACCGCACTTGTGATGCGGAGATTCGAGTTTCGGCTCCCCCCTGTAGCAAGTGGTCATTTCATCCACTTTCATTTTCCTCTTTCTTAGTACTTCTACGTGTAAATTAAACGTAAAAGTATAATTTCCTATATGCTTTCTCTGGTTATCAATGACTGTTTTCTTCATGTGGTCGTAACTACAACATTCCTTTTCTATAACAATATTTTTAGGAGACCCTAAGCAATCCAAGTCGTGTCCAAAGCCATTCTCGTTAGGTCCAGATACGAGACACGTTATAGAAATGTCGATAGCTGATAGCGCCTAGCAGAGAAATTAAATGATAATCACGGCCGAGGATTTGCTGGAGCTGCGCTCCTACAATGTTTCATGCTGCAACAGCAGTGCGCTGTCGGGAAACAAATCGCTGATTGCTGTGACAGCTACTTGCCAGGTATACAGGTAGCTCGCATACAAGCTGCGTACTTTGCAAAGCCTGCAGTTCCCAATGCAGCGTAACAGGGCAGGTTTCGGCACAAATCAAAATCAGGGAATAAAAACTGCCTAATCTTCGTGCCGAGCTTGCAGATCGTGCACGCATGATCCCTCTTAGGCGTTTTCTCGGTGACTACAAGTCGCGTATAAATTAATGTAATCTGTGATCGACGTCAGGGTGACGCCGGTGACGGCCGGAGTGATGTATCGGCTCCGTTCTCAATACTTCTCAAACTTGCTAAGTACAGTTTCATGCTATAATGTAGTCCGTCTGTCGATAAGAGCTTGACCAATGGCTTGACCCTTTTATTTGTGAGTGTTGCCTACAGGCCTCAAATAAAAAAAAAAATTCTTGTTGAGTTTCGGTGCTGCATGTGTACGGTGTTTCTGGCTAAATGTGTTTGGCCAATGGTGAATGACAGACAGCGAGCCTTATTTGTTGGATTAGAGCAGGAACAGACGACAAAGAAGCAGTTTTGCGCGCGAACCGCTTTCTTTTGAAAGCACGCTCAGAGGAGAGAGAACGAGATACCGAGCAATATCCTCGGCTACAGTGGTGTCCCATCTTTAATTTAGAGCAGATGTATTGTACACTTGGGTTTCACATCTGACCAAAACTACTTGTATACAACTTGCAAACGAAATCAAAGGTGGACTGGGGTGAAGCTTGCTTCCAGTGTTCCGTCTGCTGTTTCATCCTATACTGCTGCAAAAGTTTCCTCAGAACTATAGATATTCTTTTCGTTGAACGTACTCATTCTCGATTTATATCGCACATTTAGATAAAAAATAAAGATTTCGTTCAGGTATGTATATTTATCATCCTTAAAGTGTTAACCAGGCCCAATCGTAGGCTGCAAAAATCTAGTGGCGGGGCCATCTGGTGCCGAAATTTCAATGCGGCGTCGCCAACACTATTTCGTTCTCGCTTATTTGTTCTTTTTTTTTTTTTTGGCTTATGATGTCTTCTGTCACGGCAAGAGCGTTTGCTTGTTTGCTAATTCCTTTATTGTGCAAGCGTAATTTGCTAATACAGCTGAACTTACTCTTCTCTTTAGTGCCCCTTTAACCTACATGTTACAGAGATTAACGTGGTCAACCGCAGTCGCCGTAAATTTGCGATGTATCAGAAAGCCGTACGTGCGAATCGAAGCGCTGGACCGGAAGCATGTCTGAAAGTGCTCCCCGCATAAGAACTCCCCTGCATCACTCACGCCTGCAGCCCGTCGCCGTAGGGAAGCGTAGGCCAGTCTTCGTGGTCGCTCCGCACGTAGGCCAGCATGTCTTCAGAGCTTTTATCCGATGACACGAAGACTACCTGCGTAGAGGAAGGGAGACCATCGGCTTTTTATTCGCTGCCATGTCTTGAACTGAACCAACTAGACAGCCGAAGTAGTAGGCGACCGTGAGTGACGTCACTGGTTGCGTCTGACCGTCGGGCAAGCACGAAGCGAGCGAGATCGCGTCAACCAGCGAGGCGCGAGCGTGGCCGACTAAGGGCGTGGCAGATGCGCTCTTAATATAGGCTGTTCAGCTTTGATTTTCTGTGTAATATCGGCCGCGAATCAACGCGCTGTAGAAATTAGCAGCGTCGAGTCTTCGCAATTCTGGAAGCCGTTACAAATTCTTCGAATGGTACGCTTCACCTTGCATTGAAATCAATCGCAAGGCTCTTTTGGTTAGAAAGCAAATTAGTCTAATTTGCATAATTACCTGAGTAATTGCTGCAAGACCATTTTCCACTGCATGTCTTTGTAGTAAAAGCAATCAAAAGAAGGTGATTCAATTATCTCTGCTTCCCCAGTTCTATTTTTAAACAATGTCGAACACATTCCGTGAAGCACCTGGTATAGTCATCTGTATACTCAACCCGCCGTGGTTGCTTATTGGTTATGGTGTTGGGCTGCTAAGCACGAGGTCGCGGGATCGATTCCCGGCCACGGCGGCCGCATTTCCATTAGGGCGGAAACACCCGTGTACTTACATTTAGGCGCACGTTAAAGAACCCCATGTAGTACATATTTCTGAAGCCCCCAACTACAGAGTGCCTCATAATCAATAGTGTTTTTGGCAATTAATACCCCGTAATTTAATTAATCTGTATACTAAACTAGAAATGTGCCGTGGCGGGCTGTGTTCTCTGCGGAATATTGAAAAGAATCTAGAGAAGGTATCTAAATAGCCTAACTGCTAAAAAGAAACATCTCAAGCGCATAATTTCTTTATTAAAGCGAAGCCTTCCTTGCCTTCATTATTGGCGCCGTCTGATCGATCGATTTCTCGTCGAGTAAACTGGGCAGATCCCAGAGGCTGTCTAAAATTAAACTGGACCGATCGCTGAGATGCTGTAATCAAAACTGGGCCGATCTCGGAGACGTTGTAATCCACGGTCGTACGCGTCACATGATGGGATCATGTGTGGTGGAGTCTTTGCGTCTCGCGCCACTGTATATTGACGGATGCGTCGCGCGCCTCTCTTTGCTTCGTCATTTAGTCGGTTTACGTGAAGTTCCGCTCAACAAAATTTCTGGCGGATTCCAAGGAAGCCATATCGCTGCCGTTGACAACCACATCGACGGCTTTGGCGATAGCCGATAGGTATCTTAGCTCCGTACGCTTGCTGGCCGCATTTAAATAGTACATGGCCCCCGAGGTGTTCGTGATAAGCGACAGCAAGGCGACCCGCGTACTTCGATGGCCAGTCCGTCGTCCTTGGCCTTCCGGTAGGCGCCGGCCAGCAGCGGCGTGAAGGTGCGGCACGGCGGGCACCACTGTGCCGCGAAGTAGATGCACACGAGCCGCTTGTAGCGCAGCGCCTCGTCGGCCGAGATGGTCGTGCCGTCTCTCTTGAGCAGCGACTTCCCCCGGAACAGCTCCATCGGCACGCAGGCACAGCGGAAAGAGCTAGAGAGGGAGGTAGGTAGGGAGGGAGTAAGGGAGGGAGGGAGGTAGGGGGCAAAGTAGTTAGGGAGGGAGGCGGCTCGGGGCGGAGAGAGAGGGGAGATATAAGGAAGGCAGGGATGCTGACCAGTAAAGAATCTGGTTGGCTACCTTACGCTGGGGGAAGGGAGAAGGGGAACATGTTCCTATGGGTGGGCAGCGCAACCCGGCCGAAAGACGAGAGGAAGTACACGATACGAGCGCGCATAGGAACATGCTGAATCACAAACTCGCCCAGCTTTCTGGGTTAATTGCGAAGGCGAAGGTAGAGAATGGAGAGAGAGGGGGGCGTAGAAATACGTGCACAGGCAGTACCTGAGTCAAAGCCGCTCGTTCTGCGGGGCAGACATGGAATAAAAGGCGGTAGGGCGGCATTCAGATGACTTACGGCCCAACATAGTTCCATTCTGATGAATCTTTTTCTTTAACTGCAAATCCCAATCTGACGTTCTTGCTATGCCGAGGGAGACGCTTTACTCTCGTTACTGCGCGAGGAACTTAACGAAAAGACCATAATAGCGTTTTTGATACGCTGTAGCCGCATTTGTTTTGTGGGCAGGCCAGGAAACTAATCATTTATGAATTGCTGTACTATTTCTACTGGTGCGAAAATGTGTTTGCACGATTTTACTCTACACGACCATAAATAAAGGGTACTGTAATTTTTCTCAATGTGGAATGGTGTTTAGGCTTTATGGGACTGACATATCTGGCCGCAGCTGCACACTTGCTCGCCTGCACGGACACGTAATGCAACGCTGAAAAAAGCAAAGCCGAGTTCCGGTCAACTTTCGAAGACAACCTCAGAAACCGAGCTCCGCAAGCGTTTAGCGCGAAAGCCGGGGAGAGATAGATTATTGTACGTGAGTGCGAAGCCGGGACTATAGTTGGTTGAGCAATATTCCGACAAAGACAAACAGCTCACCAAGTACAGGACAAACGACAGACAGCGGCTTTTGTCGTTGTCTTTTTATTTGTCATGTTGCTGGCGCTGTTCTTTCCTTTTTTTTCTTCTTGGAGACATCGTGATTTACAGAATTGTACGTCTCAAAGCTAACCAAAGGCTACGTGGGTGATGGCGTAACGAAATGCTCTAGGTTTGCCTAGGCCACGTGAGATTCTGGGCATGCCCAATCTTCTTCAAATACTCGGGAGTTGACGTTTTTCGTTCCTTTCGCCGTCATTCCGAATCTGAATACAGACGCCGGAAGCGGGAACCGAATTCACGATCTCGCCGCCAACAGCATAACGCCATGCCCGCTGATGCCAATGTGCATGTCAGGCAGGCTTTAATCAAAGGAACAAAAATCGAGTCTACCCATAAGCTCTGAATGTTACTTGACATTGCCAACGTTGGCAGGCGCACGCACGAAGCACATTGAGGCTTAAAGCTTCCTGATCGTCACAACTTGGGCGACATCTACGGCAACTTAAACGCGCTTTTTTCTTTCTTTCTTTCTTTCTTTTTGCTTCGCTACCAGCAGATTTACGTGACTGACCTGCTCAAGAAATCGACGTGGTGAAATCTCCAAGCGCAGCTGGGTTCAGTGCACACCCAGCGCTCCTTCCATCTTCTTCTACTTCCTCTTCTTCTCATTGCACCTTCCCACGGTGCCGAGGTAGCAACAACAACCACCACTTTGTCATCGCTTCACTGCTGGAACTCCACTTTGGTGCCACCGTGCTTCACTGCACAAAGTCATCACTTCCTTCCTCTTTTCTTCTTTCTGTTCCCCCTTTCCGTCACCCCAAGTGTAGGGTAGCAAACCGGACGCTCGTCTGGTTGGCTTCCCTGCCTTTCCTATCTATCTATCTATCTATCTATCTATCTATCTATCTATCTATCTATCTATCTATCTATCTATCTATCTATCTATCTATCTATCTATCTATCTATCTGTCTGTCTGTCTGTCTGTCTGTCTGTCTGTCTGTCTGTCTGTCTGTCTGTCTATCTATCTGTCTGTCTGTCTGTCTATCTCTGTCTATCTATCTATCTATCTATCTATCTATCTATCTATCTATCTATCTATCTATCTATCTATCTATCTGTCTATCTATCTATCTATCTATCTATCTATCTATCTATCTATCTATCTATCTATCTATCTATCTATCTATCTATCTATCTCACTCACTCACTCACTCACTCACTCACTCACTCACTCACTCACTCACTCACTCACTCACTCACTCACTCACTCAATCACTCACTCACTGCTGCAAGAAAAAGAATGTTGGAACTACTTCTTCGAAGCATTGGCCTGGATTTAACGGAACCCGTTTATTCTTTCGTCAAGGGCCTCGACTTTGGTATTCAGCCACAGGGGATGGTTGCTCCGCCGTCTAGGAGGTTCTTATCGAGACTAACGGAATGCCCTGTTAAACTTGAATCTCTTTTCTCTCTGTTTCTTGTACTTTTATTTAGTTATTATTCGTTGTTTCTGCTATCATTACTGTCATTTGAACAGGTAATCTAGCCTTTCAACGTTATCCACGCTATGTATAGCAGTCCTGAAATATTATTTCTAATTATAACGAGGAATAAACCACCTGTTCCTAAGGCAATCCTCTATAGTGGGTGTGAGCCGCATTTTCGCCGGGCAATACTTTTAACGGGTGCTGGCAACATCTCCAGATATTCAATACCTTGATTTTTGCTGAAACCCGCGGTGGTTGCTCAGTGGCTATGCTGTTAGGCTGCTGAGTACGAGGTCGCGGGATCGAATCCCGGCCACGGCGGCCGCATTTCGATGGGGGTGAAATGCGAAAACACCCGTGTACTTAGATTTAGGTGCATGTTGAAGAACCCCAGGTGGTTGAAATTTCCGGAGTCCCCCACTAAGGCGTGCCTCATAATCAGAAAGTGGTTTTGGCACCTAAAACCCCATAATAAAATTTTTAAAATTTTTGCTGAACAACCAGAGGGTGTCCTTCTCGGCAATTGGAAGGTTCATACACAAGTTAAGATGTATCCTATCGTGCAAATGATTTTTTTTATTTAAACAGAACTGGTCTAACAATGTCCTCTCTACGCCATACTTGTCATAATATTGAATCACTTCAATGGAGCACTTCTGATGCCGACGATATTCAAACATAGGAAAGACGTTACTAGAAGCTCCACTTTCAAAGATTGTAATATGATTATTCTGATAATACTACCATTTGGAACACCGACGCTAGGCTGTGCAGTCACATGGATGTTTGTTGCGTAGATGTTCGATTTTTTTTTAATGTGAAACAAAGCGATCACCTTGCTATCTTCTTTTTGTCATCTCTATTTTGCTTCTATGTTTTTTACTCATTTCGCCGAGCTTGTTTTTCCATATCCTTTATTTACAGGGTCTATATTTTCCTCTTGATTACTAAATCTTTCATAATTTTCTTTGTTAGTCTGACTGTTCACTCGCATACCGTGTTCTATTTCTTTCATTCTTTCCTTTGGTATTTAATTATTTTCGCTTCTCCTCATCCTTCCTTACATTAGCTCCTGGCACCCGATTCTCGGCCTATCCCCCTTAGTGGGCATGCGCTGTGGTTGCCGAACGTCATCATCATCGCGACCATAATAATTAACTGCCTCGCTATGCTGGCGCACTTCCTTGGCTATGTAGGAGGTCGTGTCATCGCGAGCGATAAAACCTTGTGCGCTATTACGTTGTTCCGCGCACCGAAACACGTGGTGACGGAAAGCGTGCGCATGACCGAATACCCACCGTAGTAAAGATAAGTGCTGATTATATTCCCTGCTAATTATTCAGCTATGAGAGAGTAGCAGGGCAAAATGTAAGGTAAGTTCACTTCGTAATCGAAAGACGCCACGCCTAGACTGGACGCAGATAACACGCGAGGAAGCTATAAGGGGAGGACGAGAAAGATAAGTGGAAGCCAGAAAATATCGCTAGTTATCTGACAATGGATGGAAAGAAAACTCGTACAATGCGTGAGAGAAAGGGGAACGGGAACAAAAGCACTTGCTGCACAACAGCGCCTGATTTGTGGGAATCTTGTGGTTAGCCAATCACCTATTCCTGCATGAATTGCCAGTTCCGCATGGCTGCATTGTTCTACTACTCATTTTTAATATCGTACCAATAATCTAAAGCGTGACAAAATTGTAACACCTGTACACCTGTCTGCGTAATGTTTGTTCGTCACTGCCCCAACCCCCACGCATTGCGCAAATGTGAAAAAGGCCTTCAGCGGTGCGCTGAATGAACGAATGAATGTGTGAATGCAACGAAATCCCCAAGTTTAATTAAGAGACACTTAAGAGAAACACTAAAGTGCAGCGTTACCTTAATTCGCATACGTATGCTTGCAGCTCCCCTAGACGCATGTCGGTAACCACTTCACGTAGACGACAAATCCGCAATGCCCGCCGTGGCCCAGGCCCTGTGTACAAGAGACCACGGCCGAGGAACGCCGGGAAATCGTTGAGAGAGCTCGGATAATGTACGGAGGGTCAGCCGCCGCACTGTCACTCGTGCTTGTCTTTAAAGGTGCTCTAATGACTTGTCTAAAATCAGCTGACTTGAAAAGACACCCTGCGTCCACCACTGTGCGCGTGAGCTCTCTCTATCCTTTTCCCTTCTTTTTTTTTCTTTTAATCCATCCTCATCCCTTTTTCCACATACAGAGCAGCCAACCGCATGACCATGTGGTTAACCTTCATGCCTTTAATTGTCTTTCTATCTCGTTTTTAAAGAGATAAACAAACATCGCTAATTGTATTGGTAATCACTCAAGTGAATCACTTGAGCATGTAAGTAATGCATGCTCGTATAAGGGGCCTGGAAGCACAGAGAAACAAATTACATTAAAAGAGGACACTCCCATAGAGCCCTGCGGCCGAACTGACCTCATTATTAGGCTCGAGGCGCGATCGCGCCATCGCCGTTGGCGGCGCTATCGGCGACGTCGTTCCGTCCTGCTATCGACGGCGCATGCGCGCTAACATTTCACTTGCTACTTACCAACGCCGACGGTTTCCCGACCGCCTCATGCGGTGCACCACCGAGATTCGACACCTGGAACACCAGATGACGGCACTCCTGATCACGACAGCGTATGGTCTTGTGTTATCTTACGCTGGCGTTATGGCATTCTGCGGTAGCTGCCAGGGCGATGTTCCTTCTGCCAATGCCTAACTGCGCTTGCGTCGCGTGCTCCGTCATGCCAAGATGTCGCAAACCGCGTAAAGTTCGAACACCGGCCAAGGAGTTCTAGCGCAATGCTAAATATTGATATCGCTGCAACTATTTTTGTACTTTCAGTGTACGTCCAATGAAGCGTCCCCCGAATCTCCCGAGAAATATGCGCATATCCTGCGTTACTATGAATTGGAAAGAAGAGCATACTTCCTTACCGCACCACAGGCTAACCAGAGAAGAGAGAGGCGCTCTGCGGCGTCTCCAAACAGATTCCTATGTACGGAACACTATACTGAATAGAGTGCGGCCAACCAAATTTCCATACCCTTGCCGCTCCTGCGGGGCTCCGGACACCCTTCGCCACATGGTGATGGGGTGTCCTAAGCTTGTAGAATCCAACAATCAATAAAATGAAGACGCAGAAAGAAGCACAGAAGACATTAGCGCGGAAGGCGACCGTCAGGAATCGTGGCGTGTCATGCTCGCGGTCCCGGTTTCGGAGCACCAGCTCAAGCTGGCGAACCAGCCCGGAGAAGCAGCAAACGACAATGGCTACCGGGACTGAAGAGGCGACACACCTTCGCTGTATAAAGAAGCACTCATTCTCACTGGTTCAGATAATTAAACATTTAGTTGGTACGAAAGCATCAAATGGACAATTGAAGGAAAAATCCCTCCCTGATCGCTCTCGCAGAACAATTGACCGTCTTTGTCTTTCTCATAAAATTTAATTTTTTGCCTACCATGATCTGAAGCACACCATTCCTGTTGCGTTGTCTTAGAACCCATCACCTCTTGACTATCATTGCACAGTATCAAGCTGCCGCAACAGCTTGTACTTTCGTTCATTCATAACGATGACATCGTCGGAATGGATTCATTACCGCATCAACAGAAACCTAGATCAATCTGGTCAAGGCTTACAAATGCAACCCTCCAACGCTAATTACTGCACAGCTCCTTTCTATAACGCCACAGTGGCCTTGGGAGTACTTAGGTAAATAAATAAATGAATAAATCAACACAGTCCTTACTAATAGAGAAGTCTCTCATATGCGAGTCATTTCAAGGCCAGTAGCTCGCCATTGTCCTAGTATAGGATTGTAGGACTTTAGTACAAATATCAGGGGGGGGGGGGGACTTTGACGGGACCCCGAGGAGTCGCTGCTGTCTCAGTAAATGAATTCACGGCCGGCGAAGTCGCTGAACACTGCTGTTTCATTTTTACGTGCAAGCTTAACTGCCCAGCTCTTCAAATCGGTGGTCTCTGTCTGAGGCCACGAAGCAAGCGAACGCAAGCGAACGAGGAAGGCGCCTGGAGGTTAGGAGAATAGCGCGCCGGAGAAAGTACGAAGGAGGGTGCGCCTGGCAAAGTACCTGATGTTACTGGGTATGCGGCGAGCGACATTGCGTAGGGCCGCTGTAGTTACTCGGGCTGTGCCACTGGGTATGTGTTACTGGGATCACTGGGAATCTGATGAACATGATGATGATTATAATGACGCCGATTATAAATGGTGACAAGAAGTTGAAAGGTGACTCAACATCTAGTTGATGTTGATCAAAAGTCATAGCCGCTCCCAGCGCGGCTATTACAATAAATCATACAATTCATGCACCCAATTTTCACCGTCATCTCGCCAAGGAAGACAATGTTTTCCACCCACTTCGACTAGACGTTGAATCGCCTTCCAATTTTTTTTTATTTATAAACAGCTTTTACAGTAAGTAAGATGTTAATGTTGTAATAACCCACAGCGGTGGCCTGGCGGCTATAATGTTGCACTGCTAAGCATGATGTCGCGGGATTGAAACCCGGACGAGGCGGCCGCGTTTCTGTCGGGACGAAATGCAAAAGCACCCGTCTCGTGAATTCGGGGCACTTTATAAGATCACGTGGTGGTCAGAATTAATCCGGAGTACCCCAGTATGGCGTGCCACATAATCACATCGTGTTTTGGCACGTAAAACCTCCACAACTCAATTTAGTATTTCAATATGTAAACGGCAAGCTGAAGCACCGGAAATTTCAAACACGCATATTACAATTTGGACACAAAATAATGAAGGACACGATGATCGTGTGCAATACGATCAAGCTATCACAAAGTGATCTCCAAATCAGCTAAACGTATCAAGAGTTCTGACATAATGCAATAGCACAAGCTGTACCAGTCAAGAGCGGGTTTATTATACTATTTTATAATATTTAAGTACGTGAGAACGAAGTGTTTTGCATAAAAACACAACTACAACTTAAATCGTTTTTTTTTCTTTGTTTGCTAAGGTAATTTAGACAGTTTCTCTAAGTTTTCGTAATAGCTTCACGCAGAATGCCTCGGATATATGCATGTAGAACGTCCGCATATGCGAACATTTAATCGTCTCGTACGCTTTTATATGTGCAGATGCTTGCGTAATCTATGATGCAAGTGTCGCATTAAAAACTCGCCGAGCAGCGTATACTTAGGGGACAAGAGAGTGCAGCGAATGAAGCCGGCAGCTACTCATTGCAAGGTTTCTAGCTTGAATAGCGTCCAACATCGACGTCTGAAAATGTTCATGCCAACCTACGCAGAGCTGATAGTGCGAACGCGTCGATGACTTGCAGGCTGCAGGGCGCGCGATAGATGATAACGATAGCCGCAAGGAAGGCCCCGACGGAAGAACAGCGAAGCGTGAGGAGACCTGCGCTGCTCGGGTTAACTCTCCTCGGTTGCCTAGGAAACGGTCCCGCATGCGCCAGGCAGGCATAGACGTTACCGCGGCAGAACGCTGTCGGGACCTGGCTGCGGTCGACGTGTCTGGGAGTTCGGTAAGTGGCACGGACATTATTTTTCGCGCTAGTAAGCTGAAAATTGTGTTGCGAACGTGGTTACCCTAGTTCGGTGATAAGAAGAGTAACTGTACGTTGCTTGAAAAGAACGGCACAATCTAATTTCGTTTGGAAACCCTAAAAAAAAAAAAAACGCTTTCGTTCAATCTTGTTGAAACTAATGATAGCCTTGCCCTCACACATCTCGTTTCTAGCAGATGACATTCTCCCGTTAGCGCGCAGTAGTAGCACACGTGTGTTGTCCGGAAGTCGGAAGATTTTAATGCGACACTTGGCCTTCCGGCATACAAAGTTTGCATGTAAACCTGTAAACCAACGAATTTTTGGAAACTGATATAATTGAGTCTGTTTTGTTAGTGCCTACAGTGGTTTATGCTGACAACTGCAATTGCACTTTAGCGCCGTCGTCATATTTACGGCTTGCGTTGGGGCTAGTTGAAATAGCATAATTCGAATACAGCGCTATCATATGTTTTGCCATATTTAGCGCGAAGACGCGCTTTTAGCGCCGTTCTGCTTCTTCTGCGGGCGGTGCTGGACATTTCTGTATTCATTGCTTTTAATGGTGCTAGCTTAATGCGTCCTCCTTAAAAACATTCAGCATTCAGTTTTGGACGTTCATTGTTACAATTAATTCTGATGGCGGCTGCACTTATGGCGATTTTTCATGAGGCTTGAATGCCACCGCCGTGATAAGCCGCGAGAGCTGGACTTCTGCGCTCAATTTTGGCTCGCTGGTCCTGATGACATGCCTTCAGGTCGTGGTGCCACCTTGACACGTTGTTTATTCCGTGATTCCTTCAGCTTAATTGCCACGTGGCGTCATGTCTAAGCTCACAATTGAAAACGCGGTTAGCCTTGGATCTTGAAGCAACAGTCATTTCGGGATGTTCTTATCAGAGGCGCTTGATATGCTACGCATGGCAGGAGTGTGTCTTGCGGCGACCTTATGAAACAAAGCATGAATATGTTGTTCACTCGATTATGTTGTTCTGTTACGCTAAGCATTATTTTTCGCACCTATTAGAATCGCCATGCGCACAGTGCATACTTTCACCATCGTTTGCCCTTTACCAGTTATCGCTTCTACAGAAATGTTGCTCTTAGATAATTCGCTCGGGCACGACGTGCTTTGGTTGCATTCGAACTCTGCGAACGTTGTCGCCAATTCGATAGCAACGCAGGCTTGCCTTATAATGTTGCATCTGCAGTTGACCGACTAATTAACAGTACTGCGCGAGCAGTGACTGGCCGGTCGGTCAGGCCCTTCTAACCGCGCCGTTATCTCCGTTAAGCCGGGCAGCTTGCACCGAGTTAGTCGTGCCGGTGGCTGTGTCATGCTGGCATGGAAAGAGCCTAGCAGACGGAACTTGCGCGTCTGTTCGGTGTGCATGCGCTTTACTGCTGCCGGTGTCGTAGCTTCGCGCGGTTTGAAGACGCTGAGCGGCTGGCCAGTCAATGCTGTCACGTTTTCTGTTAAGGAATCAGTCTTTCGTTTCTGTCACGGCGAAATGAAAAGCGGTCAGCGTAATGCGCGCCCTGCGCCGCGTACCCGCGCCCGTCGGCAGACGTTCGTCGACAAACGTCGGGCACAGAATTTGACGCAAGAAAGACTCCTCCGGAGTTGGTGCTGCGCGACGACGCTGAATAAAGTACCACGCGTTTAGTATGTATACAGCACGGGAAACTGTTTCGCGATTTTATAAAGAAATTGTTGCTAATTTTTTGTTAATTATTATTATAAATTAAGGTGTACGTTAAAGAACGCTATGCGGCCCGTCGTGGTGGTGTTATGGGTTCGGCGTCGCCCTTCTAAGCCCGAAGGCGTGGGATCGAATTCCGGCCGCGGCGGCCGCATTTCAATGGGGGACAAAATGTGACAACGCCCGGGTACCGTGCATTGGATGCGCGTTAAACAACCCCATGTTGTAAAAATGGTTCCGGAGTCGGCCACTACGGCGTGTCACATAATCAGATCTTCGTTTTGGCATGCAATACCCCTAATTGCAATACCCCTAATTGGGTTTCCTTTGTAGCAATTGCTACGAAAGGGTGGATGTCTCATTTTCCCTTTATTCATTACTTCTCTCCACCTTGCGGGTTTCCGCAGAACTACTACGTCAAACTCTTGCCTTTGCTTCGTGTTGTCGACAAATTCGACTTCGCTCTGCCATCTGCTAGCCGCCTGGTTAGCTCAGATGGTAGAGCGGCTGCCCCGGAAAGGCGGTGGTCCCGGGTTCGAGTCCCGGACCAGGACGAATTTTTCTTCAACTATGAGGCTTTTCTTTCGAGGAACCCGTATGGGTTTCCTTTGTAGCAATTGCTACGAACGGGTGGATGTCTCATTTTCCCTTTATTCAATACCCCTAATTGTAATGTTCCATTTTTCCTAAAAACAATTCACTCGAGTTTAAATTTGCACTAATATCTGCCTTTGGGAGTGTATCTCGCGTGAGAAAACGATCCTGAAAGGATTTGAAAGAGCAGTATATGCATTCCATGTCACGTACTGACGTGCAACGTAAGATCTGCTTAAGTAGTAAACTGTTCCGGCGCCCCCTAGTGCTTCGGTTTTTGTCGTACTCTTATGGATTTTCGGTTGGTTGTAGTAATTTTTGGAGACAAATTAAAATTGCTACGCCCTAACTTTTCGCTTGTTTAGGGGCGTTGCGTAAAACATTTTGGAGGAAGTATAACAACAGGTGTTGATAATGCAAGTCTAGAGCTCTCGCCAGCAGATTTTTCTTTTTGATGAATCTTTAATGAACGGGTTGAAATATATTTCACGAATAGGTTATGCGCTCTGCAATAAAAAGGATTGCAATAAGTATTACAAGTAGACGTGCCTGCTATCATTGAGTTGAACGTCTCCAGCTGCAAGAAATGATGCGAAATAGCAGCGATACAGAGAGCATCTCGTCAAACATGTTAGTGCACGTCTTAAATTACCTTGCTGCATGGTGGGTTACTCTTTGTACTTAAATTACATATGACTTTTTCTTAATAGATGGGTTACGTTCCCACTAAATCGACGTGTTCAGGTGCCTTGTTTCATTTCCCCCCTTTTCAAACACATCCGGAAAACAATGATCGCGAAATTTAAATTCAACATATGAAATTTTTTACAAATAAGAACTGAGGCTGGTGCGCCGTACGTAGATCGGTGTATATGCAGGCGGTAATGCCGAGCAGATGAGTGCAATAAACCGTGCGTGGTTTTTCCCTGCGCAAAGCGTGTATTGTCCCGTCTTTGCAGGAGTGCTCGGACATGACTTCAGCCGCCACTTGCCGCTTGTGCGCCAACAAAACGAAAACCGCACATTAGGGTGTTTCCTTGAAGAGTAGACCGCACTTTTCGTGCTGTAATGTGTGTTTCGCGCTTAATTTGAACACTGTCGCTCTTTATTTACGTAACTTACCCGCCGCGATGGCTTAGTGACTATGGTTGGATTATCGTGGGATCGAATCCCGGCCGCGGTGGCAGGGACGGAATGCAAAAAACGCCTGTGGCCCTTGCATTCGGGGAACGTTAAAGATGACCCGGTGTTCGAAATTAATTCGGAATACCCCACTACGCCGTGCCTCATAGCCGAATCGTGGTTTTGCACGATTCTCTAATGCAATTGATTGCATTGATTAATGCAATATAGTGCAATTAGCGAACTTGACGAGACGATATATGTCGCAGTACAGGTTTTGAAAACGCATACTGTGCTGGCTTGCACGACGGATTCTAATCCAGAGCAAACTCTCCTACTACTGCCAAAAAAAAAAAAACTTTCCTTGCGTAGCCAATTTCTGCGTAGCAAATGGACTGTGCGGAGTAGTATTAGCTGTGTAAAAATTTGCGCGCAGGTGAACCGCATCGTGCAGGTCGCCCGTGAGCGCGCCGACGGTAGAAGCGCCGCAGTACAAGTAAAACACAGGACGTCGGTGGCTATATGGAACCCAGAAGCCTGAGGTAAAGCGAGGTGGAGGCAGTGTGTCCAAGATTGTCCTCGACTCTGCGCAGGCCGAGGTGTGCTTATACCCGGCGAGACACACGCGGGATGTGGGTATCCAGGCGCGTGAAAACACCGAGCTCGATGGTGTGTGCTGCTTCGAGCATCACGGGGACCGCACTGTAATATCCCAAATTTATGCAGGTGTGATTGCAGTGGGATCCCCGAGCTGCCTTCCGTGTCAGTTTCCGGCGCCACCAAACGTCCTTCTAGCCAGGCCATCAAGGGGTGGGTAGCCTCATTCACGTTTCACGGGCGGTTTGAGCGGCGCATTTACCCTCGGTGCAATCACTTCGCGCCAGGGACATTGTAATGATTACACAGTACAGGTGAGTCATGCTGTACTGAGCAGTAGCACATTGTCGCTATAGGGCGAAGGTCCGGGCGCAAACGCGTCGCATATGAGGCGCCCCTAGTGGTAAAACAGGCATGAAAGGGGCGGCCGCATCGGTTTGCCCTATGTCCGACAATTGTGCAAGGCAAGCAGACGACACTGGTTAAATGGGGGGAGGCAAGGAAAGCTTAGCTGTAAAAAAAAATATTCTGAAGCCATTGGACGTTCAAGATCCAGTCAAACATGGTGCAAGTGCATTCAGAACTGTGGTCGTGTGCAGCAGCATTATAGTACTTGTACCAATACTAAGCACTCTGAAATGATATGGTGTCATGTTGAGTACGCCGAGGATTCAATTTACCCGAAGCTAAATGTTGGCGTCTTCTCCCTCGCCCAGGCCAGACAGAAATGGCGACAATAAGTAGCCGACACACTAGCGCGCACATTCAGCGAAGTAGGGCGCGGAGATTGAAGCCAGCAGATATTCAATGTAAGATTTCAAGAAAGCCTTGCTAACTACGAGCATTGCTGATAGTGTGAAAGCGTCGATGAATTGCACGCAGTGCGGCATTTACGATAGGCGGTAACGATATCGCAAACGGCGACCGCGGTGGAAGTAAAATGATGACGAGGCTTATGCTATGCAGGTTAACTCCGGTCGGTCGCCTAGGGAACGGCGATTCTTGCGCCATGCCGTGTGAGAGTGGCAGAATGCTGTCGGGGCTCGGCTGCGGTCGACGTGGCTGCAAGTTTGGTAAGTGGCGCGGATATTATTTTTTGTACTAATTAGCTGAAAGTTGTGTTCGCGAGCAGATGCATGGTATCTAGGTCCTCACTATTAGATTGTCAAATTTGTTGAAAGAACTTTATTTGAGCTTAGAAATGCCAGAAAATTGTTTTACTTGACAAAACCATAGTCTGATCATGAGGCGCTCCGTAGTGGGGGACTCCGGATTAATTTTGACCACCTGGGGTTCTTTAACGTGCACGTAAATATAAGTACACGGGTGTTTTTCATTTCGCCCTCATCGAAATGCCGCCGCCGTGGCAGGGATTTGATCCCGCGAGCTCGTGCTTAGCAGCGTATCACCAATGGCACTAAGCAGCCACGGTGAGTAGAAATGCCGAAAAAAAAAAAACTTACTGATCTTAGTAAAAAAATTTCCTGGCCAAAGGTTCTCGATGTCACCTTCAAGTGCATCGTCGCGTAGAGCAGTTTGAGCTCTTCTCACAGCGATGCTCTAGTCTGCTGCAGTGCTGTTTTACACTGCCATATTTACGCTGACATATTTACACTGGCAAAGTATTTGTAGTACTAACAGCTTTTCTTCAACGAAGCACCTGAGCGGGTTATAGCGTTATAGACGAAATCAGTGGCACAAAACAAGCGGAAATACTTTTTTAGGCCTGTAAATTCAGTATGGCCACTAGCGTCATAATATGCACGGTAAAGGTGCTAATGAAATGCTTCTAAACCCAGCACATAGCCCCTTTATCCGTTTAAGCTAAAGGCACATTCGGGTAGTCGTTTCGGATCGCTCCGAAACTTCGTTCGGGTGGTCGAATAAGGTCACGCTGAGTACAGTCGGTCGCCCAAGCGGTATGCAGCTTCCGTCAGCGCGGTTTCGACGGTGTTGGCTCGGCCGTCGTCGCGGTAACGTTTGAATCTGTTAGTGACACATTCAGTTATTATTTTCAGTCGACAGGCGAGTACTGACAGCATCTTATCATTGTACTGAAAACTTGTTGCTCTGGCTTACGTGGTTTCTCAGTGGCTATGGTGTTAGGCTGCTGAGCACGAGGTCGCGGGATCGAATCCCGGCCTCGGCCGCCGCATTTCGATGGGGAAGAAATGCGAAAACACGCGTGTACTTAGATTTAGGTGCACGGTAAAGAACCCCAGGTGGTCAAAATTTCCGGAGTCCTCCACTACAGCGTGCCTCATAATCAGAAAGTGGTTCTGGCACTTGAAACCCCATAATTTATTTATTTATTTATTTATTTATTTTGCTCTGGCGTAGCACTGTCTCACAAGCGACGGCCACTGTGGCAGTCGCTTTCGTTGTCTACCATTTTCTGTCTGGCTTGCGCTCTCGCTCGCCGGGATGCTGTAATGAGGCGGCCTTCAGTCGCGCATATCATCGAGACTTCTTCTCGGCCTTCGTTTCATGTTCTCGCGAGGCTCCCGAAATTGACTCTTCGTTCTTGTGGCGTGCGCTTTCTGTGACTCGGACCTAGAGTGCCTTGCACCGGCGCGACCATCCGAATTTACCATTACGTGCGCGTGAGTTCAATGGCGAGAGGCGTATCTACGATTGCGTGTACTGTCGCGTCCACTTTCAGCTGCAATGCACGAGCCGTGTTCGGAGCGCAGTCTGCGACGCTCACGTTCTAACAAGGTGCTTATCCTCGTGCTCTAGAGAGAGAGAGAGAGAGAGAGAGAGAGAGAGACGAGTTAGTTACGTAACCGAGGAGGCTGTGCGCCATGACGCAGCACGCTGCGCTGAGGTCTAAGGAGGCCGAGCAGCTTGGCGGAACAGTGTATTGCTCCGCGAAGAATGCATACGATGCCTAGCGCGGGCTGATACCCGAGCTCCGGGGCCCGAGCCCCCTCCGGAGTTTTCCGGGGGATGGAGGGAGGCTGAGACACGCCCCCCTACCCCCCCCCCCCCGGCTATGCCCAAGCCTACCCCACCCATCTAACGTGTCATTGCCAGAGTTTTGTCACTCACGCCATTTGAAGTTTCTTTTCACTTGCCTCGACCTTTTCACTTCAAATTTTATTGTGGCTAACAGCTTACTGCATAATTTTTGGCGCAGGCGTGCACGAATTTTAATCCATACTTTGCTTTGTTTCTCCATATCCTGACAATAAGAGGGCAAGCGCATTAGAAGTACCAGCGTATCCGTATTTTCTCACTTCAACATTGTTTTAAATTTGCACGGTAAACGCCATGCACTTGCATAATATATTTAAATATATACACAGGTCAAAATTCATTATATATATTTAAAGAAAAGGAAGCAGCCAATTAACAATTATTTCTAAAGGTATGGATAGCTTATGCCTAAAGAATGAATATACTGATGTATATTCTCGCTTCAAAACGCTTTGCGTGCCTTTCTGGCCCCGAAGAAAAAAACCTGTAGACTTTAGTGACTCCTTCTGCAGTCATTTATCAACGGCGTATGAAATGCACGTGAATGATATGTGTCTCAATATCGCTTCTCTTTCCAATTAACAAAGCTAACGACTCATTAAAGGACACTTCTAATAATTTACAACATTTATTAGGGATGAAAACATCGTCATTTGCATGTAGATATCATAAATATATACAGGGTGTCCCAATTAACTATCGTACGCAAAGATAAAATAAAAGTAATGCGTTACTCGAAGTAAACCTAGTGCCTCGATATTTAATTAGGTAATTGTAATTAATTATCCAACTCGAGACGTACTATCATGATTATCAAAGTGTCAATGAGCATTCCTACCCACAGCCACGGGGCATCTAACCGCGGTATCGTCAGTGACGTACTAATTGCGTACTAATTATTTCCGATTGATAAATAAGCCCTGTAATATATGGCGAATACACAGACAGCTCTTCTCTCTGTATCTGTTTCTTGCTACGTGCTCGTTCAGTCGCGCTTGTACACTCTATCACGAATACGTACCCCACGTCACTGCGCTCCCACCAGCACCATAATACAGCACCCTCGAACAGGCTCCTTCTGAGTTAGCCAGTGTGAAATTAAGGAAATAACGAGAAAAAAAAAAAAAAGACCGCCCAAGCACTCCGTACAGATCGTTAACCAGCGAAGCTGAGACGTGCGGTCCCGGTGTTTATCACTGGGTTAATCCCGATGGTTCATTAAACGACGGCTTGGAAGGCTGCCGCATACTCTGTACGCGGTTGGCTGCTTACGCTGGGCTCCACAAGCTTGTTCTTGTGCCCGGGATGCAGCATCGGGACGGCGCGCGGACGTCATTTAGGCAACAGCTGGTGTTCAATGGCGCTTAGGAATTCATAAACAAGGGCTCACTGAAATGTTTTTTTTTTTTTTCGTGCAGGAGTCCCGATTGCCGATTCGGCTCATATAGAAGTGGTCACTTAATTTCTTGAGCGCATCGGTTTTGCCTTATCTCAACACGTCGTTCGCTTCGCGCTGTTTTTATTTGGCTTTTATGCCCTGAACCTGTTCTTGCAGCACCTGTACACTCTTACGAAAGCTAAGACCGCCACTTTGGCTTTGGTCCGCGAGGCAAACTTCTGACGCGAAATATAGCTGCGCGCATACTCTGTCGATGCGGTGCGAGCAAAGACGGGATTTTCAAACATGATATATCTATTACATTGCTTTTTGCGTTTCGTGCGGGGTCAGAACGGCGCTTCGGCCGCGTTATCAAGGCGCTTTTGTGGTCAGTCTCATCAGTCGGCCTTGAGAGACGGATAATAAATGTGACGTAGTGGTGGTCAGAATTAATCCCGAGTCCTCCACTATAGCGTACCTCATAATCAGATATTGTTTTGACACGGAAAACCTCATAATTCAATTAAAGAAAATTAAATTATGGCGTTTTACGTGCCAAAACCACTTTCTGATTATGAGGCACGCCGTAGTGGAGGACTCCGGCAATTTGGACCAGCTGGGCTTCTTTAACGTGAACCTATATATAAGTACATGAGTGTTTTCGCATTTCGCCCCCATCGAAATACGGCCGCCGTGGCCGAGATTCGATCCCGCGACCTCGTGCGCTCACCAGCCCAACACCATAGCCACTGAGCAACCACGGCGCGTAATTCAATATAATATGTAAAAAGTAAGCGGAAGCGCCGTACATTTCACACACATATTATAACTTGGACACAAAATAATGAAAGACAAAATCATCGTTTACAATAGTCAAGCTATCAGAAGGTGATCTCCAACTGACATAATCGTATCGAGAGTTTTGATGTAATGCAAACGCAGTAGTACGTACCAGTCGAGAGCGGGTTTATTATACTATTTTATAATATTTAATTAACTGAGAACAGTATTTTTTATAGAAACACAAGAAAATTGCTACTTAAATCGTTTCCTTTCTTTGTCTGCTAAAGTAATTTACACACAGTTTTTCCAAGTTTTTGTAATAGCTTCACGCAGAACGCCTCGGATATATGCATACAGAACCCCCGCATATGCGAACATGTAATCGTATCATGCATTTATATGTGCAGATGCCTCGGCAATTCATGGTGCAACTGTCGCATTAAAATGTTGCTAAGCACCGTACACTTTAGGCGACAAGAAAGTGCAGCGAATGTGTTTCGCGTCGTCGTATCTTGCCGTAGGCGGTGTTGTGCGGATCGCAAAGTCTGCTAGCGCGCTCGGGTCTTCTTAGGAAAGTTGGCGTACAAGCAGTTCACGTGTTAGCGTTATACTTCTCATTTAAACAAAGTAGCAGATTAGTATTGCCTTCCTCTAAAATGAAGAAAAATTTTATATTAAAGGCTGAAAGAAAACGGCCGCCACCAAAGTTCCGAGACTCTCAATGCTGTGAGGATGCTAAAGCATCGGCAACACCGGACGATTATGAAGATAATAACGAATACTTATGCTTGTTGCATGTACTGCTATTTCTCACGCTACGTTTTCAGTTAATTGTTTTTGTTCTGACACCTTTCATGATTGATCAATTATTACGCTGCATTGAAGAAGGCGAATAAAGGCTAATAATCGCGCGAATGTTTTTGTACTTCGCGGCAGCTGCATATTCATGCCGATAAAATGGAAAAGAATGCCCCAGTGTCTGCGATCCGGACACCTACAATATGGCTCACCTCATCGCCCGCAGTGTTGCATTAGAACTTGAAAATCCGTTAAGCAATTGAAAACCGCTGGAAAAGTCGGCGAACAGCGCTGCGGAGCTCTCGGCAGGCCGCTTCCTGCGCCCCCCCCCCCCCTCGCAACATGGCAGCCGCCGGCTTCACCCAAGCAGCCATAGGCCGGTATACGCGACTTCCACTGCAGCCGCCTTCTTTGGTATGAATAGCGTCCGCCATCGACGTCTAAAAATGTTCATGCGAACCTAGGCAGAGCTGACAGTGCGAACGCGTCGATGACTTGCACGATGCAGCGTGGGCGATAGATGATAACGATAGCCGCAAGGAAGGCCCCGACGGTAGAACAACGAAGCCTCCGAGGAGACCACCAGTGCTGCTCGGGTTAACTCTCCTCGGTTGCCTAGGAAACGGTCTCGCATGCGCCAGGCTGGCATAGACGTTACCGCGGCAGAACGCTGTCGGGGCCTGGCTGCGGTCGACGTGTCTCGGAGTGCGGTAAGTGGCACGGATATTATTTTTCGCGCTAGTAAGCTGAAAATTGTGTTGCGAGCGTGGTTACTCTAGTTTGGTCATAAGAAGAGTAACTGTACGTTGCTTGAAAGGAACGCCACAATCTAATTTCGTTTGCAAAACCTCAAAAAAAAAAAAAAAAAAAGAAACGCTTTCGTTTAATTTTGTCGAAACTAATGAAAGCCCGGCCATAACACATACGTTGTCGTTTCTAGCAGATGACATTCTCTCGTTAGCGCGAAATAATAGCACACGTGTCTTGTTCGGAAGTCGGAAGATTTTAATGCGACACTTCCGGCATTCAAGGGTTGCATGTGAACCTGTAGACCTAATTTTTGGAAACTGATAAAATTGTGTTTTGTTAGTGCCTACAGTGCTTTATGCTGACACCTACAATTACAATTTACGGTCGTCGCCATATTTACGACTTGCGTTTGGGCAAGTTGGAATAGCATAATTCGAATACAGCGCTGTCATATGTTATGCCATATTTAACGCCAAGACACGCTTTAAGCGCTATTCTACTTCTTCTGCGGGTAGTGCTGGACATTTCTAGATTCAGTGCTTTCAGTGGTACTAGCTTAATGCGTCTTCATTCCAAAGCATTCATTCTTGGCCGCTGTAGGTGTGGCTTCATTGTTAGAATTAATTCTGGCTGCACTTACGGTGGTCTGACATGAGGCTTGAATGCCACTGCCGCGTTAAGACGTGAGAGCTGTACTTTTACACTCAATTTTGGCTCGCTGGTCATGATGACATGCCTTCAGGTCGCGGTGGCACCATGACACGTTGTTTATTCGGCGACTCCTTCAACTTAATTCCGACGTGATGTCATGTCTAAGCTAACAATTGAAAGCACGGTTAGCCTGCTCTGGGAGCAACGGACGTTTCGAAATATCCTTACCAGAAACGCTTGATATACTATGTTGGCCGGAGTGTTTATCTCCGGCGAGCTTAATGAAACAAAACAGGAATATGTTGTTCATTCGATTATACTGTTTTGTTTTCTAATAATTCGCGCAAATTCGCATTTATCACAGCTATCATAATCACCATGCACCGTACGTTGTTTCT
The DNA here is from genome assembly GCF_050947875.1 of Dermacentor variabilis. Taxonomy (NCBI): domain Eukaryota; kingdom Metazoa; phylum Arthropoda; class Arachnida; order Ixodida; family Ixodidae; genus Dermacentor; species Dermacentor variabilis. Next base: position 21,000,026 of record NC_134577.1, read on the forward strand.
CCCTTTACCGGTTATCGCTTCTACAGAAATATCGCTCTTTATCAAATCATTCGCCCAGGCACGACGTGCTTTTGCTACATTCGAGCTTTGTGAACGTTGTCGCCAATTCGATAGCAGCCTCAGGCCTGCCTTAGAAGAGTGTATGTACAGTCGACCGGTTAATTAACTATACCGCACGAGCGGCGACTCGCCGGCCGGTCGGCGCCGACGAACCGCGCGAAGCGACGAGATCCAGAGCAGCGTATGCGCACCGAGATCGCTGGAAGCCGTTATCTCCGATAAGCCGGGCGGCTTGCACCGAGTTAGTCGTGCCAGGGGCTGTGTCATGCTGGTATGGAAAGGAGGCTAGCAGACGGAACTTGCGCTTCCATTGTATTTGGTGCCCATGCGCTACTGTTGCCGGTCTCATCGCTTCGCGCGGTTAGAAGACTGGCCGGCCAGCCAGTCGATGCTGGCGCGCTTTCTGTTAAACAATCGGTCGACTGTGTTATCCTGACGAAATAAAACGCGCTCAGCGGAACGCACGCTTTTTGACGTAACCTTGCGCCGTGTGCCTGCGCCCGTCGGCAGACATTCGTGAGCGAACGTCGTGCGCAAAATTTGAATCGAGAGACGTAACGGGAGTGCGTGCTGCGCGGGCATCCGGCATAAACTATACCACACGCTTAAGAGCTGTTAGGAAAATAGGTCCTGGCTATTTCGAGGGGAGAAATAAGTTCAAATGTTTTGAGATTTTATAAAGAAATTGTTGCCGTTTCTTAGATAAAGGACTACGTTAAAGAACCTTATGCGGCCCGTCGTGGTGGCGTTAGTGGCTTTGCCGTTGCCCTTCTGAGCCCGAGGGCGCGGTGTCGAATTCCGGCCGCGGCGGCCGCATTTCAATGGGGACGAAATGGGAGAGAGCCCGGGGTACCGTGCATTGAATGCCCGTTAAATAAAACCCCATACGGTCAGAATTATTCCGGAGTCGCCCACTACTGCGTGCCACATAATGTAAAATGTTAATTTTTTTCAGTTTTGCTAAATATTCACGCAAAGAGTGCAAATTTGCACTAGTATGTTCCCTTGTGGACGTATCTCGCGAGAAAAATTGATTCTGAAAGGGTTGAAGGAGAGAGCAGTGTATGCATTTCATGTCGCGTATGTGCAACGTTGGATCTGCTTTTTTAGGTTAGGTGCACGTTAAAAAACCCCGGGTGGTCCAAATTCCCGGAGTCCCCTACTACGGCATGCCTCATGGTTTTGGCACGTAAAATTCAATAATTAATTAAATCTTCAAAAGCCTGCGGAACAGTTCATTTCACTGCTGAGCCCGTTTTACTCATAAAACGTCACTGCCAACTGAAGTGCAACTTGACAATATAGTGTATAGTTGCAGCGAAGCAAGCATCTTATTTAAATTTAATAAAGAATTAGGCATTCGCTATTCCACTATAATTGGCGAGGGAAAACTTATAAATTTATGCGCTAATAATGTTATTTTCGTGGTTCCCACCTGATTTGGGTAAAAGGAAAAGGTTCAAGTACGAATTATTTGCAGCCTCGCGGACGTACAGTGGCTGGCGGTTATGAGGGCGTGATCGGGGCTTCACTGCAGGCTTGCGTTGTATCCGACCATAGCAGTTTTTTGAATTGGCTCTGGAAGAATTATAGAGGAATACATATTTGCGGAACAATCACAGTTCTTTTGGATCGCCCGTTTACAGCTCTACCAAGATAAGTACCACAACCGACTCGTATTATTTGGGAAGTTGCGTAACGATGAGTGGCTGCCAGTCCCGTACAACCGCGTAGAGTGCAGGACCCTGTGGTTCTAGACGTACTGCGCCCAATGCGGAAGGTTAGAATAACATCTATAAGTAAGCAGAGCAGAAAAGTGGCTACGCCAGGGGGCTCGACTGATAACTGTAGAAGCGTCATTCAAAATACGGAATTTTTCTCCACTTCCGCTGGCGTTTTCTCTACTTCCTTTTTAAATAAGATTATGTTGATCCATAGATTTTCATAAACAACGCTAAATTTATTATTCCTTTTTCCTTCCTATTTGGCTGCTGCCTTGGCTCTCTCCCTTAGTATATCGCTTAATTTCTCAACTCCTTGCGACTCTTGTTTCCAGTTGCCAATTTTGCTCAAAAAGTGCTGTACAATTAGGGAAAAACCAGACGGGGTAACGGGTCAGTCATATTGCTTATGGGTTTAAGAGGAAGCTTTAGCTCAGGTGCTTCTATCTAAATACATGTAAAAGGATAATTTGTTTTTCTCGGCAACCACTGCACCAAATTTGACGAGGTTTGTTTCATTTAAAAGAGAAACTTAAAATCTAGTGACTGCTGGTTTTCAATTTTTGATTTAGATTATCAATTAAAAGAATACCAGAAATCGAACATTTTCAGAAAACGAAACTATGAAGTTTACAACCCTCCAACTCGGCAAGGAGAAGTAATATCAACTCTGTGAATCGCATCTGACATTACATCTAAAGGGGACTAAATTGAGATGTTACACATGAATCTAAAAAATTCAGTGATATGGAAACACAGCTTTTGCTGAACCCTTGTACACAACGTAAGAAATTCACGTAAAATATAAATTGACGTATCAGATTCGTCCGCTTCGAATGATCTAATGGATGCCGTTTACAGAACCGCGGTATGTTTTTTTTTATGCAGAGCTACTAATTTATAAACTTCGTGCGTCAATTTTTTTTTAGCTTTCGGATTTTTGCAAATAGTTTTCACAATATTCAGGCCATAAATAGAAATTCCACTTCCGACAGTAACTAGACTTTAACTCTCTCTCTCATATGCAACAAATTTCAATAAAATCTGTGTAGGGGTTATCTGTGAAAAGCGTTTTTGCGTTTTACATGCATTTGAATAGGCCGCGTCGGATTTGGGCTAGAGCTAAAGCTTCCTCTTGAGGGTTATTGCAGGGTTTGATGATGAACGCTGTTTTGCATTATTTTATTTTCTACATTATCTAACCCATTTCGCGGGTATATGGTTCTGAGGATCTGCCACCGTCGCGGCGAACCCTCACTCGAGGAAGTAATGAAGCAAAAGTACAAGTTATGCGCAACTGGAGTTTTGTCCGCCCGCAACTCGTTTCTCGCGCATACAGACCAACTGACTACAAACCGAATCCCCTTCCTGCTCCCTGGACCATTCTAAACAAATAAGGTTGAACTAACGAAGCAACAGCAATGCGCATGACCACTTAATAGACGGTGACAACTGAATGCATTTCGAGTTAATCGCGCGGGCACAGAATTCATGAGGAAACTGGCCTTAACACCCCAGACGATACCGATAACTAGCACCATCCAAAAGGAATAAAAAAGGCAGCAAAATGTGGACCGCCAAATAGCTGTCAAGTGTCAACATTGATTTGACGGCGCTTTATCAATGTGTGTGAGGACTGGTGGCGTGGGTGGTGAGGAAGGTGGGGTATGCTGCTTAATTTCGGAGGAGGGGGCGGTCCCCCCTCCTCCTCCTTCCCCCCCCCCCCCTCGGGTACATTGACCGAAGCAGAGCGCGACTATTGAAGCCAGCAGATATTCAGTGTATTTCCAAGTTTGAAGGACGTATTCTTGCGAACTACGAACATTGCTGATAGTCTGAAAGCGTCGATGAATTGTACGAAGTGCAGCGTTTACGACAGGCGATAACGATTTCAGAAACGACGACCGTGCTGGAAGAAAATTGATGAGGCGTATGCTATATGCAGGTTAACTCTGCTCGGTCGCCTAGGAAACAGCTGGTCATGAGCAATGCCGTGTGAGAGTGGCAGAATGCTGTCGGGGCCTGGCTGCGTACGACGTGGCTGCAGGTGCGGTAAGTGGCACGAATATTTTTTGTACTAATAAGCTGAAAATTGTGTTCGCGAGCACGTGCAAATTAATGCAGTCAAAGCAATTTAATTGTGCTTAGAAATGCCAAAAAGAATTGTGGTTTGACGTGCGACAACTATGATTTGATCATTAGGCGCTCTGTAGTGGGTGACTGCGGATTAATTTTGACAATCTGGGGTTCTTTAACATGCACCTAAATATAAGTACACGGGCGTTTTTGCATTTTGATCTCATCGAAATGCGGCCGCCGTGGCCGGGATTTGATGCCGCGACTTCATGCAAATGGCGAAAAAATAATTTCCGCTTCTGATCTTGGTAAAAAGATTTCCTGACAAGAGTTTCTCGATGATGTCACCTTCAAGTGTATCATCGCGTAGAGCAGTTTGAGCTCTAGTCTGCTGCATTGCTGTTAACATTCACGCTAGCAAAGTATTCCTTGTACTAACAGCCTTTCTTCAGCTAAGTACCCGAGCGGGTTATAGACGAAGTTAGCGCGGCACAAAAGAAGCGAAAATACATATTTTGGGCCCTCAAAATTCAACATGGGCACTAGCTTCATACCATGTACGATAAAAGGTGGCACTAAAACGTTTATAGGCCCAGCATGCACATCCCCCCTGGATCCGCTCTTGCTTAATGCACATTCGGGTCGTGTTTTCGGAGTGCTCCAGAGGTAGTCGCCTTGTTCAGGTGGTCGAAGAAGGTCACTCTGAGTGCATTCCATTCGGTTCATCTGCTGTAGCGCATGAACGACTCCCGAACCGGTTTGAAGCGTCCAATGTATTTGATGATTGCCGATCGTGCTCGCTATCATTGTTGTCAGATGAGTGTTGCTTTAATTTCTTCCTTCACCAGAGAAAGGTTGGTTCTTTCATTCTTAGAGGACATGAAACTCGGGCAAGATGGTAGGGACTTTATTAATTATATTCTGTGGTGTTTCTGCTTGTTCACCATTACAGTGTGCCAATTTGTATGCATGTATGTATGCTTTGTTTCCACAAAAGCATAGTATTGCAGAGGGAAAGTGGGAAATACAGCTGCTCGTAGCAGCTTGACCGGCCCTAATATAGTGTACACTCTAAAAATTTTAGTGTTTGCTTATCCAATGGGTGACACTCTTACGATGAAGGGTTTTAACAAATTTAAGGAGCAACACGTTGCAGAGAAAAATATTCTCTGCAGCTGTCATCAGCGTCGCGTTCCCTATGCCACAACCCTCCTTCCTCTTCGCATGCTATCATCTTTCTTATTCCCCGAAACCCCTTTCCCAGCGTTAAGTAGCAGGCTAGTGGGGCAATACTCAGGCCGACCTCTCTGCCTTTCTGCCAATAGAAATTATCTATGTATAGCACAGGATAACGAGATCCATCTAGATGTGCGACGAGAAAAAGCTGGTTGAAATTGTGCAGTAATTATGACAGCCTTGGCACCAACAAAATATCCGACAGGATAATTTGACAGTGAAAGCTTCGAATGTTTTGTTAAAGGGCGGTGCGTGTTTTCTGTCACAGCTGCCATCATTCTTGCCAGAAAAAGTCTGCAAACAGGATACCTTCATTGGTCCATACCAACGATTTGGTCTTCCTTCTTACACGTGAAGGTTTTAGCCATGCGACAACGGAACGCACTTTCTAAACCCATACATGTGCAAATTTTTAGTGAGATAATTTTTTTCATTGCTTAAGTCGTCATAGCAGATAAATCTTTATCCCCGGCAAGCATTTTATTCCTCTTCGGAGAAGTGTAAGTGTAAGGATTACAGTATTAGTAAATGTAAGTCAGCTCTCATCAACGTCGATATAAGGGCCCAGTTATCGCTGCTTTCAGTAGTTTTTAAACTTTCGTTCGTGAATTTTTCAGCAGTTTTATCTCGTGGACGGTGACCTTGATCAGATGCCAACAAATATACCGCTGCGTTTCTGCCTCTATGTTATTGTCTTCACACCCCTTCAATAAATATTTATTTGAGGCTATTCATGCAACCGTTCCAACTAATTAGGGATAAGAAGGGAAGAAGAAGAAGAACGTTAAGGGGTAAGAAAAGAGCAGATTGGGTGAGGGAACAAAGGCGAGTTAATGACATCTTAGTTGAAATCAAGAAAAAGAAATGGGCATGGGCAGGACATGTAATGAGGAGGGAAGATAACCGTTGGTCATTAAGGGTTACGGACTGGATCCCAAGGGAAGGGAAGCGTAGCAGGGGGCGGCAGAAAGTTAGGTGGGCGGATGAGATTAAGAAGTTTGCAGGGACGGCATGGCCACAATTAGTACATGACCGGGGCTGTTGGAGAAGTATGGGAGAGGCCTTTGCCCTGCAGTGGGCGTAACCAGGCTGATGATGATGATGATGATGATGATGATGATGCAACCGATCCAACTAATTAGAATATACAAAAGTAAATGCTTATCAAGAAGTTAGCTATCCAGAAAGCGATGAAACAAGGAGACATCATCTCTCCAATAATATTCACTGCATGCTTAGAAGTATTCAAGCTATTAAACTGGAAAGGCTTAGGAGTGGGGATCAACGGCGATAATCTCAGAAACTTTGGGTTTGTAGATGACAATGTCTTCTTGAGCAACACTGGGGACGAATTACAACAATTATTGAGGACCTTAACCGAGAAAGTGTAAGAGTGGGGTGTAAGATTAATATGCAGACGGCAAAGGTAATGTTGAATAGCCTGACAAGTGAACAAGAATTAAGGACCGCCAGTCAGCCTCTAGTCTGAAGGAGTACGTTTACCTAGGTCAACTAATCACAGTGGAGTCTGATCATGAGAAGGACATTCATAGAATAATAAAAACGGGTTGGAGCACATACAGAATGCATTACCAAATACTGTCATCGAGCTTACCACTCACACTGAAAGGAGAAGTGTACCACCCTTGCATTCTACCTGTGCTAACATATGGGACAAGAACTTGTAGGTTAACAAAGAAGCCCAAGAACAACTTAATTACTGCGCAATGAGCAATGGAACGAAAAATGTTAAATGTAGCGTTAACACACGGGAAGAGAGCGGCGTGGATTAGTGAGCAAACAAGGATAGCCGATATTCTAGTTGACATTAAGAGAAAGAAAATTCTCGCAGAAACAACTCTGGGCGTTGCATGAGTATGCGTAAACATTGTGCCACTTGCTCATCTTCACGCAGCCCATTGTAATTATCAATGTTATGAAACTTGATCCGAAAAGTATAAATCCTTATCTACCCTTGTCGGTCGTTATCAGTTTTGTCGAACTTGATCCGACCTATATTAAGTAATATTGGTCCATATCAGCCTGGGTATCCAGCGAAGCTGTTGCAAAACCACCACTACATTTGATGAGGGGGGTATCCAATACTTTAGTGATGGTTCGTATGCTTGTTTTGAACTTGTCCTTTCATCATCATCATCAGTATATTTTATGTCCACTGCAGGACGAAAGCCTCTTCCCGCGATCTCCGATTGCCCTTGTCCTGCACCAACCGATTCGAACCTGCACCTGCAAATCTCCTGATTTCATCGCTCCACCTAGTCTTCTGCCGTCCGCGATTGCGTCTCCCTTCTCTTGGCACCCATTTTGTGTAACCCTAATGGCCCAACGGTTATTTAACCGGCGCATTACATGACCTGCCCAGCTCCATTTTTTTTCTCTTAATTTAAATTAGAGTATCGGCTATGCCCGTTTGTTCTCTGATCCGAACCGCTCTCTGTCTGTCTCCCAACGTTATGCATAGCATTTTTCGTTCCGTCGATCTTTGCGCGGTCCTTAACTTGTTTTCAAGCTTCTTTGTCATTCTGCAAGTCTCTGCCCCATATGTTGGCACTGGTAAAATGCACTGATTGTACATCTTCCTTTTCGATGATAATGGTAAGGTTCCAGTCAGGAGCTGGCGATGTCTGCCATATGCGATCCAACCCATTTTTATTCTTATATGAATTTTCCTTCTCATGATCAGACTTCCCTGTGATTAGTTGACATAGGTAAACGTATTCCTTCGGACTCTAGAGGTTGACTGGCGATCTTGAACCATTGTTCCCTTGCCTGGCTAATAATTATCTTCGTCTTCTGCATATTATTCTTAAACCCCACTCTTGCACTCTCGCTGTTAAGGTCCTCAATCATTTGTTGTAACTCGTCTGTAGTGTTGCTGAATAGAACAATTTCAACGGGAAACCGAGGGTTGCTGAGATATTCGCCGTCGATCTTTACTCCTAAGCCTTCAAAGTTTAATAGCTTGAATACTTCTTCTAAGCACGCAGTGAATAACATTGGAGAGATTGTATATCCCTGCCTGACCCCTTTCTGTATAGGTATATTCCTGCTTGTGTAGAATTAAGGTAGCTGTAGAACCTCTGTAGATATTTTCCAAGGTATTTACGTAAGCGTTCTGTACTCCTTCCTTACGTAATGCCTCTATGACTGCTGGTATCTCTACTGAGTCCAATGCCTTGTCGTAATCTATGAAAGCCACAAAGCGAGGCTTATTGTACTTTGCGGATTTCTCGATAACCTGATTGATGACATGGATGTGATCCATTGTAGAGTAAACCTCCCCGAAGCCAGCCCGTTACTTTGACTAAGGTCTAGTGTAGCCCTTATTCCATTGGAGATAATTTTGGGGAACATTTTATATAATACTGGGAGTAAGCTAATGGGCCTATAATTTTTCAATTCTTTAACGTCTTCCTTTAAGTAGATTAGTATAATGTTTGCGATCTTACAGTTTTCTGGGACCCTTGTAGTCGCTAGACACTTCGTATAAAGAACCTTCAGTTTTCTAAGCATTACGTCTCCTCCATCTTTGATTAAATAGACTGTTATTTCATCTTCTCCTGCCGTTCTTCCTGGTTTCGTGTCTTGCAAGGCACTTCTGACCTCTATCCTAGTTATTGAAGTTCCTGTATCCTTTTCATTATTGTTTGTAATGGAGGTATCCTGACTCCTCTGGGTACTGTACAGGTCAGTATAAAATTCTTCCACGGCTTTTACTATACCTTCAAGATTGCTGATATTACCCTGCTTATCTTTCAGTGCATACATCTTGGTTTGTCCTATGCCAAGTTTGATTTCAGGCTGCATCCATTTTTTACTGGTTCTTCAGTCTCGCACATTATAGTTTCGAATATCACTTGTTTTCCTTTTGTTGATCAGTTTTGACAGTTCCACGAACTCTCTCTTACCTCTTGAGTTGGGCACTTTCATTCTTTCTCGTTTCCTTATTAGGTCCTTTGTTATTTGGTAGAGCTTGCCTACTGGTTGGCTTGGTGCCTTGCCTCCCACTTCAGTTGCTGCCTCTGAAGACAGCCTCATTACGGTTTCATTCATTACCTCTATGTCATCATCATCTCTCTGTTCTAAAGCTGCAACTCTGTTTGCAAGTACCAGCCTAAATGTGTCTGCTTTTACCCTTACTGCCTCTAAGCTGACCTGTTTCTTCTTGACCAATTTTACTCTTTCTCTGTTTAAATTGAGGTGAATGCTAGCCCTCACTAACTTGTGACCACTGCAGTTTACCCTACCTATCACTTGTACATCCTGCACTATGCTGGGATCAACAGAAAGTATGAAAACAATTTCATTTCTTCTTTCACCATTAGGAGTTTTCCAGGTACGCTTTGTTTCTACGCTTCCCGAAAAAGGTGTTTATTACTGGAAGCTTGTTCTTTTCTGCAAATTCTACCAGCATCTCTTCTCTAGCGTTCCAAGTATCGACGCCGTAGCTGCCAACTGCTTGTTCATCAGCATCCTTTATCCCCTATTTTGCGTTGAAGTCACCCATTACGACAGTATACTGAGTTTGCACTTTTCTCATCGCTAATTCAACATCTTCATAAAACCGACCTAGTTCATCATTATCGTGATTGGATGTAGGCGCTTAGGCTTGTACTACCATTAATCTATATCTCTTATTAAGTTTGATTTCGACTACAGCTACCCTCTCATTAATGCTGTAGAAGGCGTCAATGTTGCCCGCTATGTCCTCATGGATTAGGAATCCTACCCCGTATTGCTTCTTACTTGGGGGACCTCTGTAGCAGAGGGCATGGCCGTTACTCAGCAATGTATAAGCCTCACCAGTTCTTCAAATCTCACTATGGCCAATGATGTCCCAATGTCTGATTGTTCCTCAGAGTTCTGCTAAGCTAGCCTCACTCCACTCAGTTCGGCTGTTAAAGGTTGACAGGGTCAGTTTCCATTGGTGGCCTGTCCGGACCCAGGCATTCTTAGCACCCTCTGCTGCGTTACTGGTCTGACCGCTGCCTTGTCAGGTGCTCTGCAGCTGCTGGGGATGGAGGGCCATGGGTTAGTTGTAGGAATCATGTTCTTTATTGGAACGTATGGAGGGCGGTTCTGTCTGTTGTATAGGTGATTTCAATAGATGTATGCAATGTTTGCTTCACTTTTATGAGCGCTTGTTGTGGCTGCTTTACGTGGTATAATCCATTGCATTTCCTCCTTGCTTACGGGGTTATGATCCATTACTCTCGGATGGAGTCTGCAGTGTTGATTGATTTTTTGGTATGTTGTCACTGATCTCTTCTGTGTCTTCCGGTGCCTGGTCGATAAGTGCTCGGGCCTTGTAGTGGACGAGTTCGTTGCTCTCCAGACAGGCGTGAGCAGGTGTCGGCACTATTTCAGCATTTCTTCCTAGTACCGTGCCGGTCTTATGCCTTACAGTCGTTGGTGCAACCCAGCCCGACGTAAAGCTCCTGCACATTTCTGTAGAATCAGTTATAATGGATGTTGCTGTAGTCTGTGTTAGGGATAATGTCACGCCTAGTTCCTCTCCTTCCTGCGTTCTTGCATATGGCGTGGTGGCACTGACGAGGAGATCCGTCTTTGTCGGCACCACGACTGCTTTGGCTCTTCCGCGCGGTATGTGGCTGCGTCTGTATAGCCTACCTAGTGTCGAAATCCGTAGGTTCTGCCCAGGGCCTTGGCTCTTGCTTCACGCCGCCCTTGGTGGCAGGCAGGGTATATATTTTCCCGTAAGTGATGGATCATACCGTGGCGTCCCCAATCTCCTGGGCGTAGTCTGGGTGGTTTAGTATTTGTAGGCGAGTTCCACTTGATTTGCTTAAGACTGTTTGGGTCGCAGCCAGACGCATTTTCTGGCTGAAGAAGTCTCCTTCTATTAGGTCTTCAACCGTGTTATGCAGACCAATACGCAGAATGCTGTCTGCGGTCGTGCTCATAGGGATGCCAAGTGCTTGCTTTGTGGTTTTTCGAATGTGTTTAGTTTGTCTTTGTTTTCGTCAGTACCACGTGCGACGCTGCATACGTCACCCTAGCAAGGATGAAGGCACGATCGAGGTGGATGGGTTCGTTCTCTTTCATGCCTCGGTGTCCGTTTGTTATTGTACGAATCACCAGTGAGGCCTGGTGAGGTGTTGGAGCATCTGGTCGCATTTTGCGTTAGCTTGTATGAGGAGTCCAAGGATTGCGAGGGTTTTGAAGGGCTTTAACCTGTCCCTCTATGATGATCTGCATGCTGTCTTGACCCTTCTGGGTGCGACGCCGCCCGACCACAAGAAGCTCTCACTTCTGTGGCGAGCAGAGAAGTCCGATCTCTTCTGCATATTGGTTTACCGTGTCCGCTGCCATTCGCAGCGTGTCTTGCGCGCCGTCGAGCGAGTCCGCACCCGTCCATAGGGTCACATCATCTGCTTATTGTGCATGGCGTAGGTTCGATATGCCCCCCAGCCGCCCCGGGAGCCCCAGGAGCGACATGCTGAAGAGAATCGCGGGAAGAACCGAGCCCAGGGGCCTTTGCTTTCGAGTGTGATGGCGACAGGCTATATCCCCAATCTTGGTGATGGCTGTGTGGTGAGATAGAAAATCAGCAACGTAATTGTGTGTTCCCTCCCCGCATCCTGTGTTGCTGATTCCGTAGGATAGCCTCGTATGCTACTTCGTCAAATGCCCCCTTCAGGCCTATCCATGAATGTATGCACTGTAGGCTTCTCTTTGCGCTTGTAGCCTCTGCCTTGCGTGAGTATGAGCCATTGCATTCGTCTGACGTGACAGACGTACAGGATTATTGTTGGCTGCATCGAAATATTTACGCATATAAAGAAGGAGCAGGAGAGGCCATGTAATGCGTAGGGTAGATAACTGGTGGATGATTAGAACTACAGAATAGGTGCCATGGGAAGGGAAGCGCAGTCGAGTGCGGCAGGGAACCAGGTGGGTTGATGAAATGACGAAATTTGCAAGTGCAAGTTAGAATCGGCTACTGTAAGACGCGTAATTTGCGATCGCGGGTTAAGGCCCTTGTTCTGCAGTGAACATAAAAAATATACGTATTCCCACATGAAAAAAGAACACAATCAAAGACTAATAGGAAGTTTTAGGAAGATAGATTAAATTGCGCCACAAATAAAAACAAATACAAGCAACAGTTAATACAGTAATGCAGCACAGTATGTGGAACATGAACTGCAAAGTTGAACCACAAAGTGCATGCGAAAAGACCCATTATTCAGTGATAAGATAACCAATAATGTTTGTCATTAAATCTTAATTCTTTAGGTACTAAGAAGATTGACCGTAGCTGATTCCACTCGGATGACGTTCCGGAATTGAAGGAATTATGATGCGAAAATATCCGGCGCTGAGGGAGGAGGAGGTGTGGATTCCGACCTTGCGTGCTTAATATTTGGCTGATGAAAGCGGTGTCAGTGTAATAATGAATGTCTGTCACTAGCATGTTCATGATGCATATTTTGAGAACAAAAGTATAATGGTATGGGTATGCTCCCCAGCCGCCCCGGGAGACCCAAGAGCGCGATGCTAAAGAAAAGCGGATAGTGAACAGGGGCTTTCTGGCGTAATGAAAGGGATGCGAGCGAGAACTTGTGTGATTAGTGTTACTCTGGATGAATGCTTGATCATGAAGAATGAAGCGTGCTGCGCATTTTTGGACAGCTCTAATATCATCAATGAGAGTTTTGGTACGAGGGTACCATATCGATGGCGCGTTGTCATATTTCCTTCCATGTATTCCAGCATGCTATTTGTGTTAGCCATGATGAAAGGGACATGCGTGTTTCAGGCGAGATCGTTTGTTAGATGAACGCCTAGATACTCACTGAAAAGACGACGTTAACCAAAACAAGGTTGTATCGTTAATGCTGTACGCATGAGGGAATGGGGCACTGTGGCGGGAGAATCGTTTAGCATTTTTGAAACATTCAAAGCCATTTTGCATTGCAAGCACCAGTGAGAGATAGTGACACGTCTATATGCTTGCAGAAACATCACGCCGCCAGCGTTCTTTATTGTCGATACAGGACGCAATCGTTCAAGAAAGCTCGATAGCCGACGTTAGGTTGTTGAAGAACCCCCAGGGCGTCGAAATGATACCGGCGTCCCCTCTACTACCGTGTACCTCGTGATCATATCTTGGTTTTCGCACGTAAAATTCACAATTTAATTTATATTTCAAGCGTGATCGGAAAGCTGATACGAAAAAAAGGAAGGCCGTCGCGTCCAGCGGAAGGAAAATGGGAGCGCGAGGCAGTCGATGAGCAAGTGCCATGGTGCCAATCTTAAAATGATGGCACTACGATTACTGTACATTGCGAGGCTTAGCTATGGCCAAAAAGAGCCTGTATAGTTTTGCCCCACGTCTGTGTAACGGTGAATCCAAATTCTTGGACCGTTCCATCTGCAGGGAAGCCGATTAATAACCTTCATGAACGGCAATGCGCTGTTCGCCGCCTTCGCTGTTCTCATGCATGTACTTTCACGCATACATCCGTATTCGCATTTTCTTTACGGTCAAGTTGTTCACCCGCCGGTATCGAGAGCCAGCGAATAAAGTCAAACGTAAATAACCACTGCTGTTGAATGTCCATTGCTTGCATGCGCATTCAGCAGCAGTGGTTAATTATGTTTGACTACACAGAGACAGCGAAGAATCGCTGTCTGTGTGTATCTGTTTCTTTCTACGTCCTTGTTCAGTCGAGCATCTGCCCTCTACCATGGATTCTAACCAACTAGCCCGCCAACGTGTTTTAATCAAGTTCATCTACGGAGCATTACGCCGATTTCAATACTTCATTGTTGCTTGCTGCTGCTGTCATACCCACTGACGAAAGTTGGTGACAAAAAAGCATAAATGAAAAGCATCCATATCATGCGGCCCATGGTGCACATACCCAAGTTGCCGTCGAAGAGGTTCATTGTTTAAGAGCGGCACGTACCCACGGAGTGGAACATATGCACAGTGGAACATACCCAAGTTCTCATGGTATGGTATGGTGAACTTTATTTAATGTCCTGAAGATCAACCCTTAGGTTGACGCAGGCGGCTCCCACGTCGGGACAGTAAGGTTTAACCTTACCGCCGCTTCATGGGCCTTCTGGACGGCCTGTACTTGATCGAAAAGAACTACACTGTGTAGGACTCGCCGCCACCAGTCTCTCTCCTTGTCACAGTCTGTGAAAGTCACAGGACACTGCCAAAGCATGTGATCCAGAGTAATGATGCCATTACACTTCTCGCAATTGATTGGCATCTCTCTTTCACGATATATCTTGTTAATAAAGTTTGGACTTGGATAAGTTCTTGTTTGCAACAATCTCAGAGTCACCGCTTGAGCTCTATTGAGCTTAGCGTGTGGCACTGGGAATTCCCTTCTGTTCATGTAGTAATGCCTCGTGATTTCATTATATGTAAGTAATTGGTCCCTGTTCTCCTCCTGTATATTATTAAGGTCCTGGTCGCGTTGTGCACGGATAGCAAGTCCTCGTGCAGCTGCGTTAGCCATCTCGTTTAATTTCTTCCGAGATGGATCGACAGACCCCATGTGCGCAGGAAACCAGCGGATTTCGATCTCGTGGCTGTCCAACTCACTGATCAGCTGGGCAGCCCTTTTGGTTACAAAGACATTGGTAAAGTGTCTAATAGCCATCTTAGAGTCACTGTAAATCTTCGTCCACTTATTATTCTTTAAAGCCAATGCTATCGCTACTTGTTCCGCCACTGTCGCGTCTTTAGTCATGATTGTAATAGCATCCCGAGTGAGACCATCTGCATCTACTACTACTGCCGTAAAGGCTTTCTTTCCTCTGACCCACGCAGCATCTACAAATGCCGCATGTTCTCTGTCGTGTTCTATCTCTTGCAGGAGAGCTTTGGCCCTTTCCGTTCGTCTTTCCAGGTTGTGCACCGGGTGCATATTTCCGGGGAAAGGAGTCGTCTTGATTATCTCTCTTATGCTATCTTTTAGTTCTACTGTGCCTTCACCTGAAATTTTGGATTCGGTTGGGCACCATCCTACCTCTTCTAGTATTGCTCTACCTGGCCTTGTTCCAGAGAGCCTCTCTCTGTGGGCAATTTGCTGAGCTTCAATTATCTCGGCTATTGTGTTGTGGAGCCCCAGTTTCATTAATTTGTTATCCGGCGTGTTAATCGGTAGCCCCACTGTTGTTTTGACTAGCCTTTTAATTAATCTGTTCAACTTGTTTAGCTCTGTCTTTGTCCAACTGAGCGTCGCAGCTGCATATGAGAAGTGACACAAGGCGAAAGCGTGGACCAGTCTCATGGCGCTCTCCTCTCCCAGCCCTCTTTGTCTGTTAGTGATTCTCCTTAGCAGTCTTATTACCTCCACAGTCTTGCTTGTGATGTGACGTATTGTTCTTCCATTTGCACCGTTTGCCTCCAGGAATAACCCTAAGACTCTAATGGATTCTACTTGCTTAATAGATTCGCCTGCCTTCGTGGTTAGTACTAACCTGGGTTCTTCCTCGGGAACGTATCTCTTCGGTTTTCTACCCCTTCTTCTGTTCTTGAGTACAAGGAGTTCAGACTTATTAGCAGAGCATTTGAGTCCCATGTCTTATAAAATAGACTCTACCTCATAAATGCTCTTCTGAAGTCTGCTTTCCGCATGTCCCACACTTCCTTCAGCGGTTCATATAGTCAAATCGTGTGCATAAATGGTAAAGTGAATGCCCTCTATCCCTTTTAGTCCCTTTGCCACTTTTGACATGGCCAGGTTGAAAAGCATAGGTGACAAGACCGACCCTTGTGGCGTCCCTCTGTCACCGAGATCCATCTTCTTTGATTTAATATCCCCGAATCTAAGCTGAGCTGAACGATTGCCAAGAAAGGTTTTGACCACTTCATAGAGTTTTCTCCCAAATCCCAGTTCGGAAATCACTTCAAGTATTGCTCTATGCTTAATTCTTTCAAAAGATTTTTCGACATCCAACCCCAAGAGAGCTCGAGTGTTTTTTTTGGTTTAGCTAATAGCAGTTGATGTTTGATTAAC
Organism: Dermacentor variabilis; assembly: GCF_050947875.1. NCBI lineage: Eukaryota > Metazoa > Arthropoda > Arachnida > Ixodida > Ixodidae > Dermacentor > Dermacentor variabilis. Next base: position 21,016,149 of record NC_134577.1, read on the forward strand.
AACATGGCATCTTGTGTGGACAAGCCTGATCTGAAACCAATCAGATTGTACGGTAGGATGTCATTGTACTCCACATATTTCGTTAACCTGTTCAATATGACATGCTCCATTGTCTTCCCTAGACATGATGTTAACGAAATTGGCCTCAGATTATCCAAGATGAGTTGCTTGCCCGGCTTTGGTATTAAGATAGTACTGGGCCGTCCTCCATTCTTCTGGATATACCCCATCTTTCCATAGGTCATTAATGTATGTGGTCAGATATTTTATTTATTCGTCGTCCAAATTCTTAAGCAATCTGTTAGAGATGCCATCCGGGCCAGCTGCTGACCTACTATTCATATCATACAGTGCCGTGTGTACCTCACTCTCGGTGAATTCCTGATCCATATATTTGCATTCTACCGCTAAGTAATCGAGATAACTCACATCCTGATCTTCTTTCCTAAGAGGCAAGTATTTAGTAGCCAATCGCTCCATTATGCTCTCTGCGCTTGCAGTCTGACTTTCCTGGTGTACCAGTTTCGCGTACGTCTATTCGATTTAGTGCCTTTTTCGTTGAGCAGATGCCTGAGCAGACTCCAATTGCCTCCATGTTTTATCCTTCAGTCTACAGATTTACACACCTCATCTCATTTTTGTTTCTGCAAATATCGTGCGTGTTCCTCTATATTCTTATTGAGCTGAGCAATTCGTTTCCTAAGTCTTCTGTTTAAGCGTTGTGCTTTCCATCTTTGTAAAATCGATTGCTTGGCTTCGATCAAATGCGCCAATCTTCTATCAATTTGTTCAACCTCTTCCTCTGTCTCTATAGCCTTAGTTGCTGCATTCAAGTCGTCCCTAAGCTGAGCCACCCACTCTTGTAGTCTGATGCGCCCCTTTCTATCCGTGTCTGCTCTGATTCGTGATCCGTGTCTGATCTTTTCTGATTTTCTTAAAGTGATCCCTGTCTATGTAAGTGAAATGCTTTACCCCCCCCCCCCCCCCCCCCGTCGTTTCCGTCATTATGTGTAGTATATAATGGTCGCTTCCTAGGTCCGTACCAGAGTTGATCTAGTCTGCCCTGGGTAAGTTATAAGTGAAGGATAAGTCCGGGGTAGCGTCCCTACACGTGGAACAGCCACACCTGGTAGGAAAGGCTGGGTCCGTAATAGGAGAAAGACCTGAATCCGTGGCGAGATGCCAGATTCCTTCCCCTTTCTTACTACTCCAGCGGTAACCCCAAGATTGGTGTGGGGCGTTGAAGTCCCCTCCTATTATGAGTGGCGCAGTTTTGGCTACCCTCATGGCCTTATTAAAAATTGCTCTGAAGCTCTGTCTCATCTCTCTGGGACTGCTATATATGTTGAGGCAGAACAAGCTTTGCGCTTTACCTCTGTGCTTTTTTAGGACCATTTCTACCAATATATATTCAATTTTACTCGCCCCTAATTTTAGATCGTGCTCTATGTAGGGAATTTTCTTGTCAATTAGGGTGGCAATTGCTCTGCCTGGTTCTTTGCCTTTGCAGACCGAGTTAAAGCCGGACAGCCCGATCTCCTCCGCTAGAGTTTCGTGCAACATTATTAATTGCGGCCTATTTTCAACCGTTTTGATTATCTGTGCTAGTGACGCTCTTTTTTACTGAAATCCTCTGCAGTTCCACTGCCACACACTAAGTCTATTTATGTTATCCATTATTATTGTCGTTGCCCCCTGATTTGCTACCCCCTGTCAATGTTCGCTTGACTGTACCACCTACCGCTCCTGGGGGTGTTCTAGCGCTTTCGGCTTCCAAGGGCATATATTCTTCATCCTCTCCTTGGGCCTCTAGCTTTTTCAACCGTTTCTCGGCTATTAAATTCCACTTCCATGTTTTTCCACCTTAAGGTTAACGCTCTCTACCGTGTCCTTTAGTTCCCTAATCGCATTCCTAATCTCCTCCAGAACCGAGCACATCGATTCTGCCTCCGGAGCTACAGCTCTCTTCTTGGGCGCCGGTGTGTCTTCTTCCTGGCTGTTACTTCTACACACCGGCTTACCTATTGCCACACTGCCGCTTTCTGTCCTCAACCCTTTTTTCATTTCCTGAATCTGCTGCTTAAGTTCTTCATTTGCTTTCTTTAGTGATATAACCTCTCTGATCAGCTGTTCTACTCTGGCATCGTTGCTTTGTTCCTGCGAGGCTAGCGCACCTGTGACTTTCACAGTACCTTTGACTTTCTCGGCCCCGGTCGCTCCTGGCTCCTTTTTCTTGTTTGTCTTCAGCTCCTGCTCCTCGAAGCGCACCTGCGCCTCCCGAGATCTGGAACGGTTTCTTCCCCTCAATGTTGAGCGCTTTCTTGAGCTTGATGTGCTTCTCGAGCGTGAGCGCCTTCCGTCGCCTGGAGGGGTTTCCTTTGTCGGTTGGGCCGATTCCATCTCGCTCTCCACTTTGGAGCGTTGTCTTCTTCTTACTCTTACTACATATGGTATTTGGTACCGCTACTTGCAAGCCCTGTCACCTGTGGGGTGATCTTCACCGCAAAACTTGCATTTGGGAGAGCAGATATGAGCCTCCCCTGGGTCTTGCATACCACATCCCCTGCGCTGCACAACATCGGGTGTTGGACAAACGTCTGATCTGTGTCCGATTCTTCCACATGCGTAACATACGTCAAATTGCTTCCTGTACAGATAGCACTTCACGAGGGTTGACCCATATTTGATGAAGTTGGGCACCCTGAATCCGTCGAAAAGCACAATAACCGATCCCGTAGCTTTGATACGTTGTGCAGCGAACGCCGTTGGGTTGTATTCATGCACAATCTTTTTCGCGATCACACTCTGACTGTCATTGAGGTTCACTCTTCTAATCACCCCTTGCACGTAGAGTGGGGGGCTGTTTTCATAAGAGCTCACTTCATATTAGGTAGACGATGTCTTCCTTCGCTTGGTCTGCTGTAAGTTCGGCTGCCGCGACGATCGCTTCTCCAATAGCTGTGCTGACCTTGTTCAGGTTGAGGCCTCCCCGAGGCCTAACGATGATTTTCCTGTGCTCCTCCGGCAGTTGCGGCATTCTTGACGCCTTCACAATCCGGCGCTTCAGCTTGTCGGCCCCGGCAACACCTTGGTTGGCGATCTGCTTTCCTTGAGATTCTTGGATCAAATTGTCGGCTCCACCAGCTCGCCAGGTCTTTTTCGCAGATCGCGATCTTCGGTTGGTGACCACCTGCCAACCCATTCTTTCCTCGCCGTCTTCCGTCTCCGAGGAGAGTTCGTCGTCCATGCGTATATCGGCCATGCCGGCTTGGCGGGCTCGCTAGACCTACGTGGCGTTAGGCCCAGCGTGGCGCCCACGTGCGATGCACAGAAAAGAGGCTATAGAAGTCCAAAAAATGCTGGCCCACCTTGTCCAAAGGTATCCACCGATTCGGGTTAACCTCACGAATCCGATAATGAGCTTCAATGCGTGGTCCTGCCAAAGGTGCCTGCAGAATCATTCAAAAAGACGGAGCCGATGCGGGGCACGTCCGCTTTCTTCTGCTTCTTCTCCCCAAGTTCTCATGAAAAAATTCATTAAAGGGCGGCACATACCCCTGAGAGCGGCCCACATTTTAAACTTCACTACTTTCGGGATCGGCCCACATATTTAGTCCGAACTGTGTTCGGGATCGGCCATGAAAAACGGCCAGGCACCTGTTACAGGAAGCTGGGTTGAGCTCGTCAAAAATGCTTCGCATTAAAAGCGGCCGCCGAAGACAACGTAATGATTCTGAATTTGTGGACACATATCGAATAGCAAGCAATTCAAACTAAGCCAACCAATTTCAAGTTCCACTCTGTCGAACCAAATATGGCACTCAACAATTGAAGCACCTAATACCTACGTTTTTAAATCAACATACGCAAGTCTTAATTAATGTGATAGAATGTATGTATACGTCTCCTTTCAGTAATGTTTTTAAATCTCATTTGTCGTCCTATACATCTGTATAGAATACGTAGCATTCAAGCACAATGTCGTTTACGATGTATGTTAAATGATTTTTGTTGTGTGTATTAATAATTGTCGCTAATCTTCCTGCACCAAGTTCTTTTCTCGTACAATGTATTCACTGTTTACTGTTTAATTTCTTATAGCACGTTCACGCTACTGCTGGACAGCGCATGGGCGGTAGGGCTATTGTCAGTCTTCTCTGCCTTTAGCCGTGGTCAGAGTATCTTTGACACGGAGAACGGTCTCGAGTCCAGCCGGTTTAAAGTTTAAAGGGCAGGTACACAGTAGGTGCACTAGCACACTACTTGAAGTGCGCCGGCTTAAGTGCGCCGCTTATAGTGTCCCGGTGCATCCTCCCACACGCACTCGGTGCTCATTCTCTTTCTATTCCCCTTCCCTTCACCCCCGGTGTAGGGTAGCAAACCGGGTGCTCGTCTGGTTGACCTCCCTGCCTTTCCTGTCCTTGCCCTCTCCCTCTCTCTCTCTCTCTCTCTCTGCCTTTAGCTGTTCCTTCTCCTGACCTGTACTGCTACGGAAACCATAAATGCAATGTGTTCCTTGACGAGTTACCCCATTTCCGTATCGGGCATTTATTTATTTAGCATACTTTCAAGGCCCGAAGGCATTACAGAAAAGAGTGGGTGAACATAGAAAAAAAATTTGCGCAAGATACAAAGACATATTCAACGTGGCGTTTCATGAATGGTGGTTTTGAAGGATGGCTGCGACGGTGGCGGGAAGGTGGCTCCAATATTTATTGCTACACAGTTTAGTACGTGTAGACGGCACACCAACTTTGAAACTGTGGTCAGAGTGAGATGATACGTATGACTGTCCGGTGATAATCTGTTCTTTCAACCAAGGGTTATGGTGGTAGATTTCATAAAAACCGAAAGCCGGAAGCATCTACGGCGGAAAGAAAGCTCTGTCAAGTGTTGTTTTCATTGACGTAACGCTAGCATATCGGGAGTAGTTGGATAAGATGAAACGCGCTGCGCGATTTTGACCGGCTTCTATGCTGTTTGAATGTGATATTAGCCGGGTTCCAAATTGGGCATGCGTATTCTAGTTGGGAGCGAACTAATGATTTGTAGAGAGTTTCAGTGACGATGGCGCAGATGAGAAATTTCGTATTTGTTTTTTATTGTTTCCAGTCTCTTTCGTGAGCTAATTCAAAAGATGGTACAATAGAATTACAGCTGCCACTGTGCATTCGCCGCAGGGTATGTCCCCTTGGTGTTAATGCTTATGTGACGACCTTGCGTATGGGCCGCGGTAAATGTTTTCGCTCTCAGCGCGGCTACCACAATAAATCAAGCGATTCATGCACCCAATTCTTACCGTCAACATGCTAAGGAAGACAGTGTCTTCCATAGACTCCGACTGGGCGTTCAATCGCCTTCCAACTTTTGTTTAAGTTTTTACAGTAACCAAGATCTTAACGTTATAATAACCCGCCGCGGCGGTGTAGCGGCTATGATATTTCGCTGCTAAGAATGAAGTCGCCGGATCACAACCCGGCCGTTCGGCCGCATTTCTGTGGGGGCGAAATGCAAAACACCCGTTTTCCGCGGGCGCACGTTAAAGATACCGTGGTCGTCAGAATTAATTAGCAGTCCCCCACTATGGCGTGCCTCATCAAATCGTGTTATGGCACGTAAAACCTATTAATTCAATTAAATATTATAATAGGTAAACAGCAAGCAGAAGCGCTGGAAAATTCAAACATGCATATTATAACTTATAAAATAGACACAAAATAATGGACGATATCATCGTTTACAATTTAATAAAGCCATCGGAAGGTGATCTCCAACTGACATAACCGTATAGAAGGTTGTGACGTAATGCAATCGCACTAGTCGTACCATTCAACAGCTGGGTTACTGTACTATTCTATAATATTACCTGAGAACAAAGATGTTTTTTTATAGAAACACGAGAAAATTACAAATTAAATCGTTTCCTTTCTTTGTTTGCTACCGTAATTCAAAGTTCTTACAACTTTTCCTAATAGCTTCACACAGAATGCCTCAATTCTGTGCAGAAAGCCCGCATATGCATACATTTAATTATCTCATGCATTTATATATGTGCAGATGCCTCTGTAAATTATGAAGCAAGTGTCGCATTAAAAAGTTGATGAGCAGCGTATACTTTAGGGTCCAGGAATGCGCAGCGAATGAAGCCGCAGCTATTCATTGTAAGGTTGCAAGTTTTAATCAAGGAGGTTAAAGAAAAACTGCAGGAGTGGAGGGAACGCCCGACAAGTGAAGCCGCCGGGTCGCCATCTTTCTGGGGGCAAGAGCACGCCAGGAGCGCAGCTTGTGTGTTTCGCGTCGTCGTATCTTGCCGTAGGCGGTGTTGTGCGGATCCCAAAGTGTGCTAGCGCGCTCGGGTGTTCTTAGGAAAGTTGGCGTTGTGAACGGTCGGGAGGCAGGGAACAAAGTGTTTATTATCAGACAAGGGGCTGTATATATAGGGACAGATACAAATATGAGCATGCGCACTTCGTACCGTAAGGGCACGTGTTAACATGGCAGTGCGCATACTTACAGGCGCACAAGCAGTTGACGTGTTAGCGTTATCCTTCTCATATAAACAAAGTAGCAGATTAGTATTGCCTTGCTCTAAAGTGAAAAAAAAATTATATTAAGGCTGAAAGAAAACGGCCGCCACCAAAGTTCCGAGACCCTCAATGCTGTGAGGATGCTAAAGCACAGACACCACCGGATGATTATGAAGATAACGAATACTTATGTTTGTTGCATGTACTGTTATTTCTCACGCTACGTTTTCAGTTAATTGTTTTTGTTCTGACAGCTTTCATGATTGATCAATTATTACGCTGCATTAAAGAAGGCGAATAAGACCAATAATTGCGCGAATGTTTTTATACTTTGCGGCAGCTGCATATTCATGCCGAAAGAATGGAAACCGTGTTGCATTATAACTTGAAAATCCGCTAAGCAATTGAAAACCACTTGAAAAGTCGGCGAACAGCGCCGCGAAGCTCTCGGCAGGCCGCTTCTCGACCCCCTCCCCCCCCCCCCCTCAAAAAAAAAAAAAAAAAATGGCAGCCGCCGGCTTCACCCGAGCAGCCATAGGCCAGTATACGCGACTTCCACTGCAGCCATCTTCTTTTGTTTGAATAGCGTCCGCCATCGACGTCTAAAAATGTTCATGCGAACCTAGGCAGAGCTGACAGTGCGAATGCGTCGATGACTTGCAGGCTGCAGGGCGCGCGATAGATGATAACGATAGCCGCAAGGAAGGCCCCGACGGAAGAACAACGAAGCGTGAGGAGACCTGCTCTGCTCGGGTTAACTCTCCTCGGTTGCCTAGGAAACGGTCCCGCATGCGCCAGGCAGGCATAGACGTTACAGCGGCAGAACCAGCAGAACGCTGTCCGGGCCTGGCTGCGGTCGACATGTCTGGGAGGGCTGTAAGTGGCACGGATATTATTTTTCGCGCTAGTAAGCTGAAAATTGTGTTGCGAGCGTGGTTACTCTAGTTCGGTCATAAGAAAAGTAACTGTACGTTGCTTGAAAGGAACGCCACAATCTAATTTTGTTTGGAAAACCTCAAGAAACGCTTTCGTTTAATTTTGTCGAAACTAATGAAAGCCCGGCCATAACACATACGTTGTCGTTTCTAGCAGATGTCATTCTCCCGTTAGCGCGAAATAATAGCACACGTGTGTTGTCCGGAAGTCGGAAGATTTTAATGCGGCACTTGCCCTTCCGGCATTCAAGGTTTGCATGTGAACCTGTAGACCAACGAATTTTTGGAAACTGATATAATTGAGTATGTTTTATTAGTGCCTACAGTGGTTTATGCTGACGCCTACAATTACAATTTACCGTGGTCGTTATATTTACGACTTGCGTTGGGGCTAGTGGAAATAGTATAACACAGCGCTGTCATATGTTATGCCATGTTTAAGCCGCGCACACTCCTTACGAGCATTTCTACCTCTTATGAGCATGGTGCTGCACATTTATGGCTGGAATGCTTTCAATGTTTCTAGCTTAATGTGTCTTCCTTCCAAAGCATTCAGTTTTGGCCGCTGTAGGTGTGGCTTCATTGTTAGAAATAATTGTGATTGCAGCTGCACTTATGGTGGTCTGACATGAGGCTTGAATGCCACCGCCGTGATATGCCGCGAGAGCTGGACTTGTACGCTCAGTTTTGGTTCGCTAGTCGTGATGACATGCCTTCAGGTCGCGGTGGCACCATGACACGTTGTTTATTCGGCGACTCCTTCAACTTAATTCCCACGTGATGTCATGTCTAAGCTAACAATTGAAAGCACTGTTAGCCTGATCTTGGAGCAACGGACGTTTCGAAATATCCTTACCAGAAGCGCTTGATATACTATGTTGGTCGAAGCGTTTATCTGCGGCGAGCTTAATGAAAAAAAAACACAGGAATATGTTGTTCATTCGATTATACTGTTTTGTTTTCTAATAATTCGCGCAATTTCGCATTTCTCACAACTATCATAATCACCAGGCACCGTACGTTGTTTCTCCCTTTACCGGTTATCGCTTCTACAGAAATATCGCTCTTTATCAGATCATTCGCTCGGGCACGACGTGCTTTTTCTGCATTCGAACTTTGTGAACGTTGTCGCCATTTCGATAGCAGCCTCAGGCTTGCCTTAGAAGATTGCATGTACAGTCGGCCGGTTAATTAGCAGTACCGCTCGAGCGGCGACTCGCCGGCCGGTCGGCGCCGTCGAACCGCGCGAAGCGTCGAGATCAAGAGCAGCGTATGCGCACCGAGATCGCTGGAAGCCGTTATCTCCGATAAGCCGGGCGGCTTGCACCGAGTTAGTCGTGCCAGGGGCTGTGTCATGCTGGTATGGAAAGGAGGCTAGCAGACGGAACTTGCGCTTCCATTGTATTTGGTGCCCATGCGCTACTGTTGCCGGTCTCATGGCTTCGCGCGGTTAGAAGACTGGCCGGCCAGCCAGTCGATGCTGGCGCGCTTTCTGTTAAACAATCGGTCGACTGTGTTATCCTGACGAAATAAAACGCGCTCAGCGGAACGCACGCTTTTTGACGTAACCTTGCGCCGTGTGCCCGCGCCTGTCGGCAGACATTCGTGAGCGAACGTCGTGCGCAAAATTTGAATCGAGAGACGTAACGGGAGTGCGTGCTGCGCGGGGATCCGGCATAAACTATACCACACGCTTAAGAGCTGTTAGGAAAACAGGTCCTGGCTATTTCGAGGGGAGAAATAAGTTCAAATGTTTTGAGATTTTATAAATTGTTGTTTCTTATATTAAGGACTACGTTAAAGAACCTTATGCGGCCTGTCGTGGTGGCGTTAGTGGCTTTGCCGTTGCCCTTCTAAGCCAGAGGGGACGGTGTCGAATTCCGGCCGCCGCGGCCGCATATCAATGGGGACGAAATGGGAGAGAGCCCGGGTACCGTGCATTGAATGCCCGTTAAAAAAACCCCATGCGGTCAGAATTATTCCGGAGTCGCCCACTACTGCGTGCCACATGATCAGATCGTCGTTTTGGCACGCGATTCTCCAGATTTTAATTTTTCATTTCTCCTGAGAACAATTCACTCAAAGAGTGCAAATTTGCACTAATATGTGCCCTTGGGGACGTATCTCGGGAGAAAAATTGATTCTGAAAGGGTTGAAGGAGAGAGCAGTGTACGCATTCCATGTCACGTACTGACGTGCAACGTTGGATCTGCTTAAGTAGTGAACTGCTTCGGCGCCTCCGCCTGCTTCGGTTTCCGTCGAACTGTTAGCGATTTTAGGTTGCTTGTGGTAGCTATTGGGGAGAAATGAAAATTCCTACAGTCTAGCTTTTTGCTCGTTTAGAGGCGTTATGTAAAACGTTTACAAAGTTCTCCTGCCATTCTTGAGAAAGTATAACAGGTGTAATAATGTTAGTCGGCAGCTCTCGCCAGCCGATCAAGCCGCATGTAGGCAGATTAAAGAAAAATGATTGATAGTGACAGTGAATGATAACGTTATAATAGAGATTGGTGATTGGTAATAGAGATGACTAATGACTACTAATGACTTGTAATGAATATTAATGACTCCAAAATGCCCATTATGCCTTACTACGTCTTGTAATGACCACAATTGATTAGAAATTGCTAGAAATGTTTAGTAATTAGCAGCAGTGACTAAAATGAGTAACTTTTAATGACTACTGATGACTACGAAATGACCAATATGTCTAACGACGGCTTGCAATGACCACAATTGATTAGAAATGACTAAAAATGCTTACTAATGACTAGTAATGACTAATAACGACTGAAAGCACTTGTAATGACTACTGATAAATATGATATGACCAACATGTCTAACGACGGATCATAATGATAAGAGGAGGAAGAGTAGGCTTTAGCCGTTCACCTCCTACGAGAGATATTGAGACCCTGCAATTTTTTTGAATTTTTAACGAACATGTTTAAGTATATTTCATGAATAGGTGGTGCGCTCTGCAGTGCAAAGGATTGAAATAGTTAAAAGTAGATGTGCCTGTTATCATTGACTTGAACGTCTCCAGGTGCAAGAAAGTATACGAAATAGCAGCGATATACAGAGCAACTTGTCAAACCTGTTAGCGCACATCTTAGATTACCTTGCTGGTGCATTACCTTTTGTATTTAAATTCCCTTTGACTTCTTTTCCCATATGTGGGTTGCGTTATCACTCAAGCGACGTGTTCAGGTGCCTTGTTTCATATTCCACATTTTCAAACAAACCCGGCTAACAATGATCGCGAACCTTAAGTTCAACAACATGCGAGATTATTTACAAATAAGAACCGAGGCAGGTGCGCCGTACGCAGATCGGTGTGTACGCAGGGCGTAATGCCGGGCAGATGAGCCGGCGCGCGGTTTCCCCTCCGGTGAACTTATAATCGCTCGTCTTTGCAACGGTGCGCTGACATGACTTCAGCCGGCACTTGTAGCTTGAGCGCAAGCAAAGCGAAAACCGCACATTACAATGTTTCCTTTAAGAGTGGACCACACTGTTCGTGCTGTAATGCGTGTTTCGCTCTAAATTTGAAAACCCGCGCTTTGTGTTCACTTACCCGGCGCGGCGGCTTATCGGCTACGGTGTTGCGCTGCTAAGCACGACGTCGCCTAATTAAATCCCCGCCGCGGCGGGCGCATTTCGATGGGGGCGGAATGCAAAAACGCTTGTGGATGTTGCAATAGGGGAACGTCAAAGATCGCCTGGTGTTCAAAATTAATTCGGAATGCCCCACGACGCCACGCCTCATAACCGAATCAGGGTTTTGGCATGTAGAACACCAGAATCTAATTAGCTAACCTGTAAATGGTCGACGAAATGCTACGACGCAACGCAAGTTTTGAAAGCGTATACTGTGGTAGCTTGCACGACGGATTCTAATCTAGAGCAAACTCTCCCACTGCTGCCAAAAGAATTTGCATTGCGCAGCCGATTGCTGCGTAGCAAATGGACTGTGCGGAATGGTTTAAGCAGATGGAAAATTTGCGCGCGGCTAAATCGCATTGTGCAGATTGCCCATGAGCGCGCTAACGGTAGAATTGCAGCTTTGCTTGTAAAGAACAAGTCATCGGTCGGTATCTGAAACCCAGAAGACTGGGATAAAGCGAGATGAGACATTGTGTCCAAGAGACAAAGATTCGCATTGTCCTCTACTCTCCGGAGGCCGAGGTGTGCTTATACCTGCAGCGCGAACCGCGCGGGATGTTGGCACGCACACGCTGGGAAAGACGGAGCTCGATGGTGTGTGCTGCTTCGAGCATCACGGGAACTGCCCTGTAATATCTCAAATTTTTGCAGGTGTGCCTGCTGTGGGATCCCCCGCGCTGCATGCCGTGTCAGTTTCCGGCGCCGCCATACGTCCTTCTAGCCAGGCCATCGGGAGGTGGACAGCCTCGTTCTTCACGTTTCGCGGGCGGTTTGAGCGTTTCATTTACCCTCGGTGAAATAACTTCCTGCCAGTGACATTGCAATGCCTGCACAGTACAGGTGAGTCATGGTGTACTGAGCAGTAGCACATTGTCGCTATAAGGCGGAGATCTGGGCGCAAAGGATGGATGGTTGGATGGATGGATGGATGGATGGATGAATGGATGTTATGAGCGTCGCCTTTGGAACGGGGCGGTGGGTTGCGCCAGCAAGCTCTTGCTATTATACTGCCTAATGTCCCACCTCGGTAAAAAGAAACAAAAGAAAACGCAAGATGAATTCCCGTAGCCAAATTTTATGACCCCCTATTGTAAACTTACTTCTTGTACGTCTCCCTTTTTTGTTGTTTCCCTACTTCCACCAAGCTTCCAATCGCCTCTTACTAATCTCTATAGCTGCCATGTTTACTTTGCCCCTGCTCTCGCTGAACCCAAGTTCTTCAAGGAGTCAATTGGTGCCTAAATCGACAGATGGGAATCCTCACATTCTAATAAAACATGCTCCATCGTTTCCCTAGCTTTACCGCAGCAAGCACATGCTTCTTTTTCCTTCTTACATCTCGTTTCATAGGCTTCGAAAAGTAATGAGCTTCCATTTCAATTATCATCAATTGTTTCTTTCCTGATTTCGTTTTTTCCTCTTGAACGCGTCGTATGAGGCGCACCTAGTGGCAAAAATGGGCATGAAAGGCATGTGCGCATCGGTTTGCACTATGTCCGGCAATCGTGCAAGACATGCAGAAAGCACTAGCTAAGTTGAAATTGAAATTGAAATTTATTCAAAATAGGAAAGTACACAGGAGATGTTGTACAGGACATCTGGATCCCTAGCTCAAGGCTAGTTGGGATCCATGCTAGTTACTATTCACAATCTTAACATCAATACGAAGTATAAGTAAGTCATATATACATAAACATTCATTTAAAGCACGAGGCAGGGTACGCGTATTAGCTGCGAGAAACCCACAGAAAGGAATTTGTATTTAGTAAATTATACACTGCAAGTGAAAAAGGTAAACATGTGTACACCATCCAGATGAAAACTATGACGATAATAGTAATGAGTGATAATGGGATTTCACTGATAGTGAAAAACATTTTGCTTGTTTTACTTCTGTTGGTAGGCCGTTCCATTGGAGTGCTCCAGTGTTGCTTAACCTTCGCCTTCCATATACATTATGCATTTTTGGCAAGAGAAAATTTCCCTTAAGTGCGCTGCGTGTATTGCTTCTGGAATGTAAAAAAATTTGATACACTCAAAGGACAGTTAGTGGTTATGCTGTTATGAGTATGCAATATAGTTTTAAGATTCAGTAATAAATTAAAAGGTAGTATATTTAAACTTTGAAACAGCGGCATTGATTTAGCATTGTAGTCCGAAAAAGTCATAAATCGCAAGGCCCTTTTCTGAAGTACGATAGGCTCAACATATGTAACGTACGTATTACCCCACGATGCAATACAGTAGGATAGATGGTTATGGAATATGCTAAAGTAAATTGTTCTCAGAGTGGCAGGGTCGAACTAATAACGGCATTTATACAGCATAAAACAAGCATTGCTCAACTTTTTACACAGCAATGCAATGTGAGGCTTCCAATGAAGATGCTCGTCTAGTGTGACACCCAAGTATAGAATTGAACTCACCCGCTCAAGTATATTATGGTTTAGAGACAGTCTTTTAGTGGTGCTTTCCACGAAGAAGTAAATAGAATATATTTAGTTTTCTTGATATTCAGAGTTAGCTTATTTGACGCGAACCACTGGTTAATACTCCGAAGTTCATTATTAGCCACTTGAAATGTTTTGTCCAAGGAGTCTACCGCACAAAGTAGAACAGTGTCGTCTGCATACATCACAGCAGAGAAGTTTTCTAAGGTATCAGGAAGATCGTTTACAAATAAAGAAAAAAATATTGGCCCTAGTACTGAGCCTTGTGGGACCCCTGTAACAATGTCAGAAACGTCAGATTTGGTATCTGCAATGGAAACTAGTTGTTTTCTGTTATTGAGATAGCTGCGGAAAAATTGAAGAGTTAGACCTCGGAAACCATAGCATTCTAACTTACTTAGCAGCATGTCATGATCCACAGTGTCAAACGCTTTTCTCACAGTGGGGGGAGAGGCAAAGAAGGCTTAGTTATAAAAGAATTCTGACGCCATGGCGCGACCTAAATGAAGTCAGTCATGGTGCAAGTGCTTTCAGCACTGTGGTGGTGTGCAGCAATACTATAGTACTTGTACCAATACTAAGCACTCTGAAATGAAATGGTCTCCTGTTGAGTACGCTAAGCATTCCATTTACCCGAAGCTAAATGTTGCTGTCTTTTCCTTCGCCGAGGCCAGAGAGAAATGGCGAGAATAGGCGGTCTACACGATAGCGCGCACATTGACCGGAGCAGAACGCGACGATTGAAGCCAACATATATTCAGTGTAACATTGCAAGCTTGAAGAGCGTCTTCTTGCGAACTACGAACGTTGCTGATCGCGTGAAAGCGTCGATGAATCGTACGAAGTGCGGCGTTTATGAAAGGCGATAACGACTTTAGAAACGACGACAGCGCTGGTAGAAAAATAATGAGGCGTATGGCTATATGCAGGTAAACTGCTCGGTCGCCTAGGAAACGGCTGGTCATGAGCAATGCCGTGTGAGAGTGGCAGAATGCTGTCGGGTCCTGGCTGCGCGGACGACGTGGCTGCAAGTGCGGTAAGTTGCAGGGATAATATTTCCTTGTAATAATAAGCTGAAAATTGTGTTCGCGAGCTCGTGCAATATAATGCAATAAAAGCTATTTAATTGCGCTTAGACATGCAATATATTTAATTATGTGGTTTCACGCACCAAAACAATATATGATATGATTATGAGGCACTCCGTAGTGGGCAACTCCGGATTAATTTTGGCCACCTGGAGTTCTTTAACACGCAGTTAAATATAAATACAGGGGTGTTTTTGCATTTCCTCCTAATTGAAATGCACCCTCCGTGGCCGGGATTTGATCTCGCGAACTTGTGCCGCAGGTAGAAAGACCGAAAAAAGAATACCTTTCGCTACTGGTCTTGGTAAAAATATGTCCTGGCCAAAGTTCTCGATGATGTCGCCTTCAAGTTTATCGTCGCGTAGAGCATTTTTAGCCCTTCTCACAGCGATGCTTTAGTTTGCTGCAGTGCTATTAAGAACATTTACGCTGGCAAAGTATTTCTTGTACTAACAGTCTTTCTTCAGCCAAGTACGCGCGCGGGTTATGGCATTATTGACGAAGTTAGCGTTGCGCAAAAGAAGCGAAAATACATTTTTGGGCCGTCCATGTACGATAACCATGTACGATAAAAGGTGGCACTAAAACGTTTATAGGCCCAGCATGCACATCCCCCCTGGATCCGCTCTTGCTTAAGGCACATTCGGGTCGTCTTTTCGGAGCGCTCCAGAGGTAGTCGCCTTGTTCAGGTGTCGAAGAAGATCGCACTGAGTGCATTCCGTTCGTCTGTAGTAGCGCATGAACTACTCCCGAACTGGCTTGAAGCGTCCAATGCATTTGACGATTGTCTTATTGCTTTAAGTTCTTCCTTCACAAGAATGTTTGTTTCTTTCACTCTTAGAGGACATGAAACTCGGGCAGGATGGTAGGGACTTATTAAATTCTATAGTGTTTCTGCTTGTTCACCATCACAGTGTGCCAATTTGTATGCATGTATGTATGCTTTGTCTCCACAAAAGCACAGTATTGCAGAGGGAAAGTGGGAAATAAAGCTGCTCGTAGCAGCTTGGCCGGCCCCAATATAGTGTGCACTCCAAAAATTTTAGTGTTTGTCCAATGGGTGACACTCTTAGAGTCCAGGATTTAAAAAAAAAATTTGACCACAGCACGTTGCACAGGAAAGTATTCTCTCCTGCTGCCATCAGCGTCGCATTCCCTATGCCACTACCCTCCTTCCTCTTCGCATGCTATCATCTTTCTTATTCCCCCAATCCCCTTCCCCAGCGTAGAGTAGAAGGCTGGTGCCTCTCTGCCTTTCTGCCAATAAAAATTATCTATGTATAGCACAGGATAGCGAGCTTCAACTAAGTGTGCGACGAGAAAAAGCTGGTTCATTCTGTACGATAATTATGACAGCCTTGGCACCAACAAAATATCCGACAGGACAATTTGACAGCGAAAGCTTCGAATGTTTTCTCGATGAGCGGTTCGTGTTCTTTGTCACAGCTGTCATCATTCTTGCCAGAAAAAGTCTGAAACAGGATACCTTCATAGCCTGACAAGTCAACAAGAATTAAGGACCGCCAGTCAGCCTCTAGTCTGAAAGAGTACGTTTACCTAGGTCAACTAATCACAGTGGAGTCTTATCATGAGAAGGACATTCATAGAATAATAAAAACGAGTTGAAGCACATACAGAATGCATTACCAAATAATGCCATCGAGCTTACCACTCACACTGAAAGGAGAAGTGTACCACCCTTGCATTCTACCTGTGCTAACATATGGGACAAGAACTTGTAGGTTAACAAAGAAGCCCAAGAACAACTTAATTACCGCCGCGCAAAGAGCGATGGAACTGAAAATGTTAGATGTAGCGTTAAGAGACGAGAAGAGAGCGGCGTGGATTAGTGAGCAAACAAGGATAGCCGATATTCCAGTTGACACTAAGAGAAAAAAAATTCACGCAGACACTACTCCGGGCGTTGTATAAGTACGCGTAAGCATTGTACCACTCGCTCATCTTCACGCAGGCCACTGTAGTTATCAATGTTATGAAACTTGATCCGAAAAGTATAGACCCTCATCAGCCCTCGTCGGTCGTTATCAGTTTTATCGAACTTGATCCGACCTTTATCAAGTAATATTGGTCCATATCAGCCTGGGTATACAACGAAGCTGTTGCAAAACCACCACTACATTTGCTGAAGGGGGTATCTGATACTTTAGTGATGGTTCGTATGCTTGTTTTGAGCTTGTTCTTTCATCATCATCATCAGTATATTTTATGTCCACTGCAGGACGAAGGCCTCTTCCCGCGATCTCCGATTTCCCTTGTCCTGCGCCAACCGATTCGAACCTGCACCTGCAAATCTCCTAATTTCATCGCTCCACCTAGTCTTCTGCCGTCCGCAACTGCGTCTCCCTTCTCTTGGTACCCATTTCGTGTAACCCTAATGGCCCAACGGTTATTTAACCGGCGCATTACATGACCTGCCCAGCTCCATTTTTTTTTCTCTGAATTTAAATTAGAGTATCGGCTATGCGCGTTTGTTCTCTGATCTGAACCGCTCTCTGTCTGTCTCCTAATGTTATGCATAGAATTCTTCGTTCCATCGCTCTTTGCGCGGTCCTTAACTTGTTTTCAAGCTTCTTTGTCATTCGGCAAGTTTCCGCCCCATATGTTGGCACTGGTAGAATGCACTGATTGTACATCTTCCTTTTCAATGATAATGGTAAGCTTCCAGTCAGGAGCTGGGGATGTCTGCCATATGCGATCCAACCCATTTTTATTCTTATATGAATTTTCCTTCTCATGATCAGACTTCCCTGTGATTAGTTGACATAGGTAAACGTATTCCTTCGGACTCTAGAGGTTGACTGGCGATCTTGAACCATTGTTCCCTTGCCTGGCTAATAATCATTATCTTCGTCTTCTGCATATTATTCTTAAACCACACTCTTGCACTCTCGCTGTTAAGGTCCTCAATCATGTGTTGTAACTCGTCTGTAGTGTTGCTGAATAGAACAATTTCAACGGGAAACCGAGGGTTGCTGAGATATTCGCCGTCGATCTTTACTCCTAAGCCTTCAAAGTTTAATAGCTTGAATACTTCTTCTAAGCACGCAGTGAATAACATTGGAGAGATTGTATCTCCCTGCCTGACCCCTTTCTGTATAGGTATATTCCTGCTTGTGTAGAATTAAGGTAGCTGTAGAACCTCTGTAGATATTTTCCAAGGTATTTACGTGAGCGTTCTGTACTCCTTTCTTACGTAATGCCTCTATGACTGCTGGTATCTCTACTGAGTCCAATGCCTTTTCGTAATCTATGAAGGCCACAAAGCGATGCTTATTGTACTTTGCGGATTTCTCGATAACCTGATTGATGACATGGATGTGATCCACTGTAGAGTAAACCTCCCCGAAGCCAGCCCGTTACTTTGTTTGACTAAAGTCTAGTGTAGCCCTTATTCTATTGGAGATAATTTTGGTGAACATTTTATATAAAATACTGGGTGTAAGCTAATGGGCCTATAATTTTTCAATTCCTTAACGTCTTCCTTTAAGTAGATTAGTATAATGTTTGCGATCTTAGTTTTCTGGTACGCTTGTAGTCGCTAGACACTTCGTATAAAGAACCCTCAGTTTTCTAAGCATTACGTCTCCTCCATCTTTGATTAAATCGACTGTTATTTCATCTTCTGCTGCCGCTCTTCCTGGTTTCGTGTCTTGCAAGGCACTTCTGACCTCTATCCTAGTTATTGAAGTTCCTGTATCCTTTTCATTATTGTTTGTAATGGAGGTATCCTGACTCCTCTGGGTACTGTACAGGTCAGTATAAAATTCTTCCGCGGCTTTCACTATACCTTCAAGATTGCTGATATTACCCTGCTTATCTTTCAGTGCATACACCTTGGTTTGTCCTATGCCAAGTTTCCTTGTCACTGATTTCAGGCTGCATCCATTTTTTACTGGTTCTTCAGTCTCGCACATTATAGTTCTGAATAACACTTGTTTTCCTTTTGTTGATCAGTTTTGACAGTTCCGCGAACTCTATCTTATCTTTTGAGTTGGACACTTTCATTCTTTGTCGTTTCCTTATTAGGTCCTTTGTTATTTGGTAGAGCTTGCCTACTGGTTGGCTTGGTGCCTTGCCTCCCACTTCAGTTGCTGCCTCTGAAGCCAGCCTCATTACGGTTTCATTCATTACCTCTATGTCATCATCATCTCTCTGTTCTAAAGCTGCAACTTTGTTTGCAAGTACCAGCCTAAATGTGTCTGCTTTTACCCTTACTGCCTCTAAGCTGACCTGTTTCTTATTGACCAATTTTACTCTTTCTCTGTTTAAATTGAGGTGAATGCTAGCCCTCACTAATTTGTGATCACTGCAGTTTACCCTACCTATCACTTGTACATCCTGCACTATGCTGGGATCAACAGAAAGTATGAAAACAATTTCATTTCTTCTTTCACCATTAGGAGTTTTCCAGGTACGCTTTGTTTCTACGCTTCCCGAAAAACGTGTTTATTACTGGAAGCTTGTTCTTTTCTGCAAATTCTACCAGCATCTCTTCTCTAGCGTTCCAAGTATCGACGCCGTAGCTGCAAACTGCTTGTTCATCAGCATCCTTTATCCCCAATTTTGCGTTGAAGTCACCCATTACGACAGTATACTGAGTTTGCACTTTTCTCATCGCTAATTCAACATCTTCATAAAACCGACCTAGTTCATCATTATCGTGATTGGATGTAGGCGCTTAGGCTTGTACTACCATTAATCTATATCTCTTATTAAGTTTGATTTCGGCTACAGCTACCCTCTCATTAATGCTGTAGAAGGCGTCAATGTTGCCCGCTATGTCCTTATGGATTAGGAATCCTACCCTGTATTGCTTCTTACCTGGGGGACCTCTATAGCAGAGGGCATGGCCGTTACTCAGCAATGTATAAGCCTCACCAGTTCTTCAAATCTCACTATGGCCGATGATGTCCCAATGTCTGATAGTTCCTCAGAGTTCCTGCTAAGCTAGCCTCACTCCACTCAGTTCGGCTCTTAAAGGTTGACAGGGTCAGTTTCCATTGGTGGCCTGTCCGGACCCAGACATTCTTAGCACCCTCTGCTGCGTTACTGGTCTGACCGCTGCCTTGTCAGGTGCTCTGCAGCTGCTGGGGACGGAGGGTCATGGGTTAGTTGTAGGAATCATGTTCTTTATTGGAACGTATGGAGGGCGGTTCTGTCTGTTGTATAGGTGATTTCAATGGATGTATGCAATGTTTGCTTCACTTTTATGAGCGCTTGTTGTGGCTGCTTTACGTGGTATAAGCCATTGCATTTCCTCCTTGCTTACGGGGTTATGAGCCCTTACTCTCGGATTGAGTCTGCAGTGTTGAGTGATTTTTTGGTATGTTGTCACTGATCTCTTCTGTGTCTTCCGGTGCTCCGGAGTTCGTTGCTCTCCAGACAGGCGTGAGCGGGTGTCGGCACTATTTCAACATTTATTTCTAGTACCGTGCTGCTGTTATGCGCAGAGTCGTTGGTGCAAACCAGCCCGACGTAAAGCTCCTGCACATTTCTGTAGAATCAGTTATAATGGATGTTGCTGTAGTCTGTGTTAGGGATAATGTCACGCCTAGTTCCTCTCCTTCCTGCGTTCTTGCATATGGCGTGGTGGCACTGACGAGGAGATCCGTCTTTGTCGGCACCACGACTGCTTTGGCTCTTACCCACGGTATGCGGCTGCGTCTGTATAGCCTACCTCGTGTCGAGATCCTTAGGTTCTGCCCAGGGCCTTGGCTCTTTCTTCACTCCGCCCTTGGTGGCAGGCAGGGTATATATTTTTCCGTAAGTGATGGATCATACCGTGGCGTCCCCAATCTCCTGGGCGTAGTCTGGGTGGTTTAGTATTTGTAGGGGAGTTCCACTTGATTTGCGTAAGATTGTTTGTTTCGCAGCCAGACGCATCTTCTGACTGGAGAAGTGGCCTTCTATTAGGTCTTCAACCGTGTTATGCAGACCAATACGCAGAATGCTGTCTGCGTTCGTGCTCATAGGGATGCCAAGTGCTTGCTTTGTGGTTTTTCGAATGAGTGTGTTTAGTTTGTCTTTGTTTTCGTCAGTACCACGTACGGTGCTGCATACGTCACCCTAGCCAGGATAAAGGCTCGATCGAGGTGGATGGATTCGTTCTCTTTCATGCCTCGGTGTCTGTTTGTTATTGTACGAATCACCAGTAAGGCCAGCTGCTTTGACCTGGTGAGGTGTTGGAGCATCTGGTCGCATTTTGCATTAGCTTGTATGAGGAGTCCAAGGATTGTGAGGGTTTTGAAGGGCTTTAACCTGTCCCTCTATGATGATCTGCATGCTGTCTTGATCCTTCTGGGTGCGACGCCGCCCGACCACAAGAAGCTCCCACTTCTGAGGCGAGCACAGAAGTCCGATCTCTTTTGCATATTGGTTTACCGTGTCCGCTGCCATTTGCAGGGTGTCTTGCACGCCGCCGAGCGAGTCCGCACCCGTCCATAGGGTCACATCATCTGCTTATAGTGCATGGTGTAGGTTCTATATGCCGCCCGGGAGCCCCAGGAGCGACATGCTGAAGAAAATCGTGGGAAGAACCGAGCCCAGGGGACTGCCTTTGCTTTCGAGTATGATGGCGACAGGCTATATCCCCGATCTTGGTGATGGCTGTGTGGTGAGATAGAAAATCAGCAACGTAATTGTGTGTTCCCTCCCCGCATCCTGTGTTGCTGATTCCGTAGGATAGCCTCGTGTGCTATTTTGTCAAATGCCCCCTTCAGGCCTATCCATGAATGTATGCACTGTACGCTTCTCTTTGCGCTTGTAGCCTCTGCCTTACGTGAGTATGAGCCATTGCATTCGTCTGACGTGACAGACGTACAGGATTATCGTTGGTGGCATCGAAATATTTACGCATATAAAGGAGCTGAAGAGGCCATAATCCGTAGGGTAGATAACTGGTGGATGATTAGAACTACAGAATAGGTGCCGTGGGAAGGAAAGCACAGTCGAGTGTGGCAGGGAACCAGGTGGGTTGATGAAATGACGAAATTTGCAAGTGCAAGTTAGAATCGGCTAGTGTAAGACGGGTAATTTGCGATCGCGGGTGGAGGCCCTTGTCCTGCAGTGAACAAAAAAAATAAACGTATTCCCACATGAAAAAAGAACACACTCAAAGACTAATAGGAAGTTTTAGGAAGATAGATTAAATTGCGCCACAAATAAAAACAAATACAAGCAACAGTTAATACAGTAATGCAGCACAGTATGTGTAACATGAACTGCAAAGTTGAACCACAAAGTGCATGCGAAAAGACCCATTATTCAGTGATTATACAACCAAAAATTTTTTTCATTAAATCTTAATAATTTAGGTACTACAAAGATTGACCGTAGCCGATTCCACTCGGATGACGTTCCGGAATTCAAGGAATTATGATGCGAAAATATCCGGCGCTGAGGGAGGAGGAGGTGTGGATTCCGACATTGCGTGCTCAATATTTGGCTGATGAAAGGGTTGTCGTCGGTGTAATAATGAATGTCTGTCACTAGCATGTTCATGATGCATATTTTGAGAACAAGAGTATAATGGTATGGGTATGCTCCCCATCCGCCCCGGGATACCCAAGAGCGCGATGCTAAAGAAAAGCGGATAGTGAACAGGGCCTTTGTGGCTTAATGAAAGGGATGCGAGCGAGAACTTGTGTGATTAGTGTTACTCTGGATGAATGCTTGATCATAAAGAATGAAACGTGCTGCGCGTTTTTGGACTGCTCTAATATTATCAATGAGAGTTTTGGTATGAGAGTACCATATCGATGGCGCGTTGTCATATTTCCTTCTATGTATTTCAGTATGCTATTTGTGTTAGCCATGATGAAAGGGACATGCGTGTTTCAGGCGAGATCGTTTGTTAGATGAACGCCTAGATACTCACTGAAAAGACGACGTTAACCAAAACAAGGGTGTATCATTAATGCTGTACGCATGAGGGAATGGGGCACCGTGGCGGGAGAATTGTTTAGCATTTTTGAAACATTCGAAGCCACCTTGCATTGCAAGCACCTGTGAGAGATAGCGTTAATATCTGCTTGCAGAAACATCACGCCGTCAGCGTTCTTTATTGTCGATACAGGACGCAATCGTTCAAAAAAGCTCGATAGCCGACGTTAGGTTGTTGAAGAACCCCCAGGGCGTCGAAATGATACCGGCGTCCTCTCTACTACCGTGTACCTCGTGATCATATCTTGTTCTCGCATGTAAAATTCCCAATTTAATTTATATTTCAAGCGTGATCGGAAAGCTGATACGAAAAAAAAGGAAGGCCGTGGCGTCCAGCGGAAGGAAAATGGGAGCGCGAGGCAGTCGATGAGCAAGTGCCATGGTGCCAATCTTAAAATGATGGCACTACGATTACTGTACATTGCGAGGCTTAGATATGGCCAAAACAAAGCCTGTATAGTTTTACCCAACGTCTGCGTAACGGTGAATCCAAATTCTTGGACCGTTTCATCTGCAGGGAAGCCGATGAATAACCTTCATGAACGGCAATACGCTGTTGGCCGCCTTCGTTCTTCTCATGCATGTACTTTCACGCATACATCCGTATTCGCATTTTCTTTACGGTCAAGTTGTTCACCCGCCGGTATCGAGAGCCAGCGAATAAAGTCAAACGTAAATAACCACTGCTGTTGAATGTCCATTGCTTGCATGCGCATTCAGCAGCAGTGGTTAATTATGTTTGACTACACAGAGACAGCGAAGAATCGCTGTCTGTGTGTATCTTTTTCTTTCTACGTCCTTGTTCAGTCGAGCATCTGCCCTCTACCATGGATTCTAACCAACTAGCCCGCCAACGTGTTTTAAACAAGTTCATCTTCGGAGCATTACGCCGATTTCAATACTTCATTGTTGCTTGCTGCTGCTGTCATACCCACTGACGAAAGTCGGTGACAAAAAAGCATAAATGAAAAGCATACATATCATGCGGCCCATGGTGCACATACCCAAGTTGCCGTCGAAGAGGTTCATTGTTTAAGAGCGGCACGTACCCACGGAGTGGAACATATGCACAAAGGAACATACCCAAGTTCTCATGGTATGGTATGGTGAACTTTATTTAATGTCGAGAAGATCAACCCTTAGATTGACACAGGCAGCTCCCACGTCGGGACAGTAAGGTTTAACCTTACCGCCGTATCACGGGCCTTCTGGACGGCCTGTACTTGATCGAACAGAACTCCACTGTGTAGGACTCGCCGCCACCAGTCTCTCTCCTTGTCACAGTCTGTGAAAGTCACAGGACACTGCCAAAGCATGTGATCCAGAGTAATGATGCCATTACACTTCTCGCAATTGATTGGTATCTCTCTTTCAGGATATATCTTGTTAATAAAGTTCTCTGTCACCGCTTGAGCTCTATTGAGTTAGCGTGTGGCACTGGGAATTCCCTTCTGTTCATGTAGTAATGCCTCGTGATTTCATTATATGTAAGTAATTCGTCCCTGTTCTCCTCCTGTATATTATTAAGGTCCTGGTCGCGTTGTGCACGGATAGTAAGTCCTCGTGCAGCTGCGTTAGCCATCTCGTTTAATTTCTTCCGAGATGGATCGACAGACCCCATGTGCGCAGGAAACCAGCGGATTTCGATCTCGTGGCTGTCCAACTCACTGATCAGCTGGGCAGCCCTTTTGGTTACAAAGACATTGGTAAAGTGTCTAATAGCCATCTTAGAGTCACTGTAAATCTTCGTCCACTTATTATTCTTTAAAGCCAATGCTATCGCTACTTGTTCCGCCACTGTCGCGTCTTTAGTCATGATTGTAATAGCATCCCGAGTGAGACCATCTGCATCTACTACTACTGCCGTAAAGGCTTTCTTTCCTCTGACCCACGCAGCATCTACAAATGCCGCATGTTCTCTGTCGTGTTCTATCTCTTGCAGGAGAGCTTTGGCCCTTGCCTTTCGTCTTTCTAGGTTGTGCACCGGGTGCATATTTCCGGGGAAAGGAGTCGTCTTGATTATCTCTCTTATGCTATCTTTTAGTTCTACTGTGCCTTCACCTGAAATTTTGGATTCGGTTGGGCACCATCCTACCTCTTCTAGTATTGCTCTACCTGGCCTTGTTCCAGAGAGCCTCTCTCTGTGGGCAATTTGCTGAGCTTCAATTATCTCGGCTATTGGGTTGTGGAGCCCCAGTTTCATTAATTTGTTATCCGGCGTGTTAATCGGTAGCCCCACTGTTGTTTTGACTAGCCTTTTAATTAATCTGTTCAACTTGTTTAGCTCTGTCTTTGTCCAACTGAGCATCGCAGCTGCATATGAGAAGTGACACAAGGCGAAAGCGTGGACCAGTCTCATGGCGCTCTCCTCTCCCAGCCCTCTGTGTCTGTTAGTGATTCTCCTTAGCAGTCTTATTACCTCCACAGTCTTGCTTGTGATGTGACGTATTGTTCTTCCATTTGCACCGTTTGCCTCCAGGAATAACCCTAAGACTCTAATGGATTCTACTTGCTTAATAGATTCGCCTGCCTTCGTGGTTAGTACTAACCTGGGTTCTTCCTCGGGAACGTATCTCTTCGGTTTTCTACCCCTTCTTCTGTTCTTGAGTACAAGGAGTTCAGACTTATTAGCAGAGCATTTGAGTCCCATGTCTTATAAAATAGACTCTACCTCATAAATGCTCTTCCGAAGTCTGCTTTCCGCATGTCCCACACTTCCTTCAGCGGTTCATATAGTCAAATCGTGTGCATAAATGGTAAAGTGAATGCCCTCTATCCCTTTTAGTCCCTTTGCCACTTTTGACATGCCCAGGTTGAAAAGCATAGGTGACAAGACCGACCCTTGTGGCGTCCCTCTGTCACCGAGATCCATCTTCTTTGATTTAATATCCCCGAATCTAAGGTGAGCTGAACGATTGCCAAGAAAGGTTTTGACCACTTCATAGAGTTTTCTCCCAAATCCCAGTTCGGAAATCACTTCAAGTATTGCTCTATGCTTAATTCTGTCAAAAGCTTTTTCGACATCCAACCCCAAGAGAGCTCGAGTGATTTTTTGGTTTAGCTAATAGCAGTTGATGTTTGATTAACAACATGGCATCTTGTGTGGACAAGCCTGATCTGAAACCAATCAGATTGTACGGTAGGATGTCATTGTACTCCACATATTTCGTTAACCTGTTCAATATGACATGCTCCATTGTCTTCCCTAGACATGATGTTAACGAAATTGGCCTCAGATTATCCAAGATGAGTTGCTTGCCCGGCTTTGGTATTAAGATAGTACTGGGCCGTCCTCCATTCTTCTGGATATACCCCATCTTTCCATAGGTCATTAATGTATGTGGTCAGATATTTTATTTATTCGTCGTCCAAATTCTTAAGCAATCTGTTAGAGATGCCATCCGGGCCAGCTGCTGACCTACTATTCACATCATACAGTGCCGTGTGTACCTCACTCTCGGTGAATTCCTGATCCATATATTTGCATTCTACCGTTAAGTAATCGAGATAACTCGCATCCTGATCTTCTTTCCTAAGAGGCAAGTATTTAGTAGCCAATCGCTCCATTATGCTCTCTGCGCTTGCAGTCTGACTTTCCTGGTGTATCAGTTTCGCGTACGTCTATTCGATTTAGTGCCTTTTTCGTTGAGCAGATGCCTGAGCAGACTCCAATTGCCTCCACGTTTTATCCTTCCGTCTACAGATTTACACACCTCATCTCATTTTTGTTTCTGCAAATATCGTGCGTGTTCCTCTATATTCTTATTGAGCTGAGCAATTCGTTTCCTAAGTCTTCTGTTTAAGCGTTGTGCTTTCCAACTTTGTAAAATCGATTGCTTGGCTTCGATCAAATGCGCCAATCTTCTATCAATTTGTTCAACCTCTTCCTCTGTCTCTATAGCCTTAGTTTCTGCATTCAAGTCGTCCCTAAGCTGAGCCACCCACTCTTGTAGTCTGATGCGCCCCTTTCTATCCGTGTCTGCTGTGATTCGTGATCCGTGTCTGATCTTTTCTGATTTTCCTAAAGTGATCCCTGTCTATGTAAGTGAAATGCTTTACCCCCCCCCCCCCCCCCCGTCGTTTCCACCATTATGTGTAGTATATAATGGTCGCTTCCTAGGTCCGTACCAGAGTTGATCCAGTCTGCCCTGGGTAAGTTATAAGTGAAGGATAAGTCCGGGGTAGCGTCCCTACACGTGGAACAGCCACACCTGGTAGGAAAGGCTGGGTCCGTAATAGGAGAAAGACCTGAATCCGTGGCGAGATGCCAGATTCCTTCCCCTTTCTTACTACTCCAGCGGTAACCCCAAGATTGGTGTGGGGCGTTGAAGTCCCCTCCTATTATGAGTGGCGCAGTTTTGGCTACCCTCATGGCCTTATTAAAAATTGCTCTGAAGCTCTGTCTCATCTCTCTGGGACTGCTATATATGTTGAGGCAGAACAAGCTTTGCGCTTTACCTCTGTGCTTTTTTAGGACCATTTCTATCAATATATATTCAATTTTACTCGCCCCTAATTTTAGATCGTGCTATATGTAGGGAATTTTCTTGTCAATTAGGGTGGCAATTGCTCTGCCTGGTTCTTTGCCTTTGCAGACCGAGTTGAAGCCGTACAGCTCGATCTCCTCCGCTAGAGTTTCCTGCAACATTATTAATTGCGGCCTATTTTCAACCGTTTTGATTATCTGTGCTAGTGACGCTCTTTTTTACTGAAATCCTCTGCAGTTCCACTGCCACACACTGTCTATTTGTTATCCATTATTATTGTCGTTGCCCCCTGATTTGCTACCCCCTGTCAATGTTCGCTTGACTGTACCACCTACCGCTCCTGGGGGTGTTCTAGCGCTTTCGGCTTCCAAGGGCATATATTCTTCATCCTCTCCTTGGGCCTCTAGCTTTTTCAACCGTTTCTCGGCTATTAAATTCCACTTCCATGTTTTTCCACCTTAAGGTTAACGCTCTCTACCGTGTCCTTTAGTTCCCTAATCGCATTCCTAATCTCCTCCAGAACCGAGCACATCGATTCTGCCTCCGGAGCTACAGCTCTCTTCTTGGGCGCCGGTGTGTCTTCTTCCTGGCTGTTACTTCTACACACCGGCTTAGCTATTGCCACACTGCCGCTTTCTGTCCTCAACCCTTTTTTCATTTCCTGAATCTGCTGCTTAAGTTCTTCATTTGCTTTCTTTAGTGATATAACCTCTCTGATCAGCTGTTCTACTCTGGCATCGTTGCTTTGTTCCTGCGAGGCTAGCGCACCTGTGACTTTCACAGTACCTTTGACTTTCTCGGCCCCGGTCGCTCCTGGCTCCTTTTTCTTGTTTGTCTTCAGCTCCTGCTCCTCGAAGCGCACCTGCGCCTCCCGAGATCTGGAACGGTTTCTTCCCCTCAATGTTGAGCGCTTTCTTGAGCTTGATGTGCTTCTCGAGCGTGAGCGCCTTCCGTCGCCTGGAGGGGTTTCCTTTGTCGGTTGGGCCGATTCCATCTCGCTCTCCACTTTGGAGCGTTGTCTTCTTCTTACTCTTACTACATATGGTATTTGGTACCGCTACTTGCAAGCCCTGTCACCTGTGGGGTGATCTTCACCGCAGAACTTGCATTTGGGAGAGCAGATATGAGCCTCTCCTGGGTCTTGCATACCACATCCCCTGCGCTGCACAACATCGGGTGTTGGACAAACGTCTGATCTGTGTCCGATTCTTCCACATGCGTAACATACGTCAAATTGCTTCCTGTACAGATAGCACTTCACGAGGGTTGACCCATATTTGATGAAGTTGGGCACCCTGAATCCGTCGAAAAGCACAATAACCGATCCCGTAGCTTTGGTACGTTGTGCAGCGAACGCCGTTGGGTTGTATTCATGCACAATCTTTTTCGTGATCACACTCTGACTGTCATTGAGGTTCACTCTTCTAATCACCCCTTGCACGTAGAGTGGGGGGCTGTTTCATAAGAGCTCACTTCATATTAGGTAGACGATGTCTTCCTTCGCTTGGTCTGCTGTAAGTTCGGCTGCCGCGACGATCGCTTCTCCAATAGCTGTGCTGACCTTGTTCAGGTTGAGGCCTCCCCGAGGCCTAACGATGATTTTCCTGTGCTCCTCCGGCAGTTGCGGCATTCTTGACGCCTTCACAATCCGGCGCTTCAGCTTGTCGGCCCCGGCAACACCTTCGTTGGCGATCTGCTTTCCTTGAGATTCTTGGATCAAATTGTCGGCTCCACCAGCTCGCCAGGTCTTTTTCGCAGATCGCGATCTTCGGTTGGTGACCACCTGCCAACCCATTCTTTCCTCGCCGTCTTCCGTCTCCGAGGAGAGTTCGTCGTCCATGCGTATATCGGCCATGCCGGCTTGGCGGGCTCGCTAGACCTACGTGGCGTTAGGCCCAGCGTGGCGCCCACGTGCGATGCACAGAAAAGAGGCTATAGAAGTCCAAAAAATGCTGGCCCACCTTGTCCAAAGGTATCCACCGATTCGGGTTAACCTCACGAATCCGATGGTGAGCTTCAATGCGTGGTCCTGCCAAAGGTGCCTGCAGAATCATTCAAAAAGACGGAGCCGATGCGGGGCACGTCCGCTTTCTTCTGCTTCTTCTCCCCAAGTTCTCATGAAAAAATACATTAAAGGGCGGCACATACCCCTGAGAGCGGCCCACATTTTAAACTTAACTACTTCCGGGATCGGCCCACATATTTAGTCCGAACTGTGTTCGGGATCGGCCATGAAAAACGGCCAGGCACCTGTTACAGGAAGCTGGGTTGAGCTCGTCAAAAATGCTTCGCATTAAAAGCGGCCGTCGAAGACAACATAATGATTCTGAATTTGTGGACACATATCGAATAGCAAGCAATTCAAACTAAGCCAACCAATTTCAAGTTCCACTCTGTCGAACCAAATATGGCACTCAACAATTGAAGCACCTAATACCTACGTTTTTAAATCAACATACGCAAGTCTTAATTAATGTGATAGAATGTATGTATACGTCTCCTTTCAGTAATGTTTTTAAATCTCATTTGTCGTCCTATACATCTGTATAGAATACGTAGCATTCAAGCACAATGTCGTTTACGATGTATGTTAAATGATTTTTGTTGTGTGTATTAATAATTGTCGCTAATCTTTCTGCACCAAGTTCTTTTCTCGTACAATGTATTCACTGTTTACTGTTTAATTTCTTATAGCACGTTCACGCTACTGCTGGACAGCGCATGGGCGGTAGGGCTATTGTCAGTCTTCTCTGCCTTTAGCCGTGGTCCGAGTATCTTTGACACGGAGAACGGTCTCGAGTCCAGCCAGTTTAAAGTTTAAAGGGCAGGTACACAGTAGGTGCACTAGCACACTACTTGAAGTGCGCCGGCTTAAGTGCGCCGCTTATAGTGTCCCGGTGCATCCTCCCACACGCACTCGGTGCTCATTCTCTTTCTATTCCCCTTCCCTTCACCCCCGGTGTAGGGTAGCAAACCGGGTGCTCGTCTGGTTGACCTCCCTGCCTTTCCTGTCCTTTCCCTCTCTCTCTCTCTCTCTCTCTCTCTCTCTCTCTCTGCCTTTAGCTGTTCCTTCTCCTGACCTGTACTGCTACGGAAACCATAAATGCAATGTGTTCCTTGACGAGTTACCCCATTTCCGTATCGGGCATTTATTTATTTAACATACTTTCAAGGCCCGAAGGCATTACAGAAAAGAGTGGGTGAACATAGAAAAAAAATTTGCGCAAGATACAAAGACATATTCAACGTGGCGTTTCATGAATGGTGGTTTTGAAGGATGGCTGCGACGGTGGCGGGAAGGTGGCTCCAATATTTATTGCTACACAGTTTAGTACGTGTAGACGGCACACCAACTTTGAAACTGTGGTCAGAGTGAGATGATACGTATGACTGTCCGGTGATAATCTGTTCTTTCAACCAAGGGTTATGGTGGTAGATTTTATAAAAACCGAAAGCCGGAAGCATCTACGGCGGAAAGTTCTGTCAAGTGTTGTTTTCATTGACGTAACGCTAGCATATCGGGAGTAGTTTGATAAGATGAAACGCGCTGCGCGATTTTGACCGGCTTCTATGCTGTTTGAATGTGATATTAGCCGGTTTCCAAATTGGGCATGCGTATTCTAGTTGGGAGCGAACTAATGATTTGTAGAGAGTTTCAGTGACGATGGCGCAGATGAGAAATTTCGTATTTGTTTTTTATTGTTTCCAGTCTATTTCGTGAGCTAATTCAAAAGATGGTACAATAGAATTACAGCTGCCACTGTGCATTCGCCGCAGAGTATGTCCCCTTGGTGTTAATGCTTATGTGACGACCTTGCGTATGGGCCGCGGGAGTTACTGGATTTGTGTCACTGGGTGTCTTACTGGGATCACTGGGAATGTGATGAAGATGATGGTTAGAATGACGATGACGATAAATGGCGGCAAGAAGTTTAAAGGTGATTAGTCCTCTGGTTGACGTCGAACAAATGTTTCCGCTCTCAGCGCGGCTACCACAATAAATCATGCGATTCATGCACCCAATTCTTACCGTCAACATGCTAAGGAAGACAGTGTCTTCCATAGACTCCGACTGGGCGTTCAATCGCCTTCCAACTTTTGTTTTTACAGTAACCAAGATGTTAACGTTATAATAACCCGCCGCGGCGGTGTAGCGGCTATGATATTTCGCTGCTAAGAATGAAGTCGGCGGATCACAACCCGGCCGTTCGGCCGCATTTCTGTGGGGGCGAAATGCAAAACACCCGTGTTCCGCGGGCGCACGTTAAAGATACCGTGGTCGTCAGAATTAATTAGCAGTCCCCCACTATGGCGTGCCTCATCAAATCGTGTTATGGCACGTAAAACCTATTAATTCAATTAAATATTATAATAGGTAAACAGCAAGCAGAAGCGCTGGAAAATTCAAACATGCATATTATAACTTGTAAAATAGACACAAAATAATGGACGATATCATCGTTTACAATTTAATAAAGCCATCGGAAGGTGATCTCCAACTGACATAACCGTATAGAAGGTTGTGACGTAATGCAATCGTACTAGTCGTACCATTCAACAGCTGGGTTACTGTACTATTCTATAATATTACCTGAGAACAAAGATGTTTTTTTATAGAAACACGAGAAAATTACAAATTAAATCGTTTCCTTTCTTTGTTTGCTACCGTAATTCAAAGTTCTTACAACTTTTCCTAATAGCTTCACACAGAATGCCTCAATTCTGTGCAGAAAGCCCGCATATGCATACATTTAATTATCTCATGCATTTATATATGTGCAGATGCCTCTGTAAATTATGACGCAAGTGTCGCATTAAAAGTTGATGAGCAGCGTATACTTTAGGGTCCAGGAATGCGCAGCGAATGAAGCCGCAGCTATTCATTGTAAAGTTGCAAGTTTGAATCAAGGAGGTTAAAGAAAAACCCGACAAGTGAAGCCGCCGGGTCGCCATCTTTCTGGGGGCAAGAGCACGCCAGGAGCGCAGCTTGTGTGTTTCGCGTCGTCGTATCTTGCCGTAGGCGGTGTTGTGCGGATACCAAAGTGTGCTAGCGCGCTCGGGTGTTCTTAGGTAAGTTGGCGTTGTGAACGGTCGGGAGGCAGGGAACAGTGTTTATTATCAGAGAAGGGGCTGTATATATAGGGACAGATACAAATATGAGCATGCGCACTTCGTACCGTAAGGGCACGTGTTAACATGGCAGTGCGCATACTTACAGGCGCACAAGCAGTTGACGTGTTAGCGTTATCCTTCTCATATAAACAAAGTAGCAGATTAGTATTGCCTTGCTCTAAAGTGAAAAAAAAATTATATTAAAGGCTGAAAGAAACCGGCCGCCACCAAAGTTCCGAGACTCTCAATGCTGTGAGGATGCTAAAGCACAGACACCACCGGATGATTATGAAGATAACGAATACTTGTTTGTTGCATGTACTGTTATTTCTCACGCAACGTTTTCAGTTAATTGTTTTTGTTCTGACAGCTTTCATGATTGATCAATTATTACGCTGCATTAAAGAAGGCGAATAAGACTAATAATTGCGCGAATGTTTTTATACTTTGCGGCAGCTGCATATTCATGCCGAAAGAATGAAAACCGTGTTGCATTATAACTTGAAAATCCGCTAAGCAATTGAAAACCGCTTGAAAAGTCGGCGAACAGCGCTGCGAAGCTCTCGGTAGGCCGCTTCTCGACCCCCTCCCCCCCCCCCCCTAGAAAAAAAAAAATGGCAGCCGCCGGCTTCACCCGACCAGCCATAGGCCAGTATACGCGACTTCCACTGCAGCCATCTTCTTTTGTTTGAATAGCGTCCGCCATCGACGTCTAAAAATGTTCATGCGAACCTAGGCAGAGCTGACAGTGCGAATGCGTCGATGACTTGCAGGCTGCAGGGCGCGCGATAGATGATAACGATAGCCGCAAGGAAGGCCCCGACGGAAGAACAACGAAGCGTGAGGAGACTTGCTCTGCTCGGGTTAACTCTCCTCGGTTGCCTAGGAAACGGTCCCGCATGCACCAGGCAGGCATAGACGTTACAGCGGCAGAACCAGCAGAACGCTGTCGGGGCCTGGCTGCGGTCGACGTGTCTGGGAGTGCGGTAAGTGGCACGGATATTATTTTTCGCGCTAGTAAGCTGAAAATTGTGTTGCGAGCGTGGTTACTCTAGTTCGGTGATAAGAGTAACTGTACGTTGCTTGAAAAGAACGCCACAATCTAATTTTGTTTGGAAAACCTCAAGAAACGCTTTCGTTTAATTTTGTCGAAACTAATGAAAGCCCGGCCATAACACATACGTTGTCGTTTCTAGCAGATGAAATTCTCCCGATAGCGCGAAATAATAGCACACGTGTCTTGTTCGGAAGTCGGAAGATTTTAATGCGACACTTGCCTTCCGGCATTCAAGGTTTGCATGTGAACCTGTAGACCAACGAATTTTTGGAAACTGATATAAGTATGTTTTATTAGTGCCTACAGTGGTTTATGTTGACGCCTACAATTACAATTTACCGAGGTCGTTATATTTACGACTTGCGTTGGGGCTAGTGGAAATAGTATAACACAGCGCTGTCATATGTTATGCCATGTTTAAGCCGCGCACACACCTTACGAGCATTTCTACCTCTTATGAGCACGGTGCTGCACATTTATCGCTCGAATGCTTTCAATGGTTCTAGCTTAATGCGTCTTCCTTCCAAAGCATTCACTTTTGGCCGCTGTAGGTGTCGCTTCATTGTTAGAAATAATTGTGATTGCAGCTGCACTTATGGTGGTCTGACATGAGGCTTGAATGTCACCGCCGTGATGAGCCGCGACAGCTGGACTTGTACGCGCAATTTGGTTTCGCCAGTCGTGATGACATGCCTTCAGGTCGCGGTGGCACCATGACACGTTGTTTATTCGGCGACTCCTTCAACTTAATTCCCACGTGATGTCATGTCTAAGCTAACAATTGAAAGCACGGTTAGCCTGATCTTGGAGCAACGGACGTTTCGAAATATCCTTACCAGAAGCGCTTGATATACTATGTTGGTCGGAGTCTTTTTCTGCGGCGGGCTTAATGAAACAAAACAGGAATATGTTGTACATTCGAATATACTGTTTTGTTTTCTAATAATTCGCGCAAATTCGCATTTCTCACAGCTATCATAATCACCATGCACCGTACGTTGTTTCTCCCTTCACTGGTTATCGCTTCTACAGGAATATCGCTCTTTATCAGATCATTCGCTCAGGCACGACGTGCTTTTCCTGCATTCGAGCTTTGTGAACGTTGTTGTGAACGTTGAATTCGATAGCAGCCTCAGGCTTGCCTTAGAAGAGTGTATGTACAGTCGACCCGTTAATTAACAGTACCGCACGAGCGGCGACTCGCCGGCCGGTCGGCGCCGACGAACCGCGCGAAGCGGCGAGATCCAGAGCAGCGTATGCGCACAGAGATCGCTGGCAGCCGTTATCTCCGATAAGCCGGGCAGCTTGCACCGAGTTAATCGTGCCAGGCCCTGTGTCATGCTGGTATGGAAAGAGCCTGACAGAACTTGCGCTCCCAGTGTATTTGGTGCTCATGCTCTACTGCGGCCGGTCTCGTCGCTTCGCGAGGTTAGAAGACTGAGCGGCCGGCCAGTCGATGCTAGCGCGCTTTATGTTAAACAATGGGCCGACTGTGTTATCCCGACGGAATGATACGCGGTCCGCGGAACGCACAGCTATTGGCATGCCCTGCGCCGTGTGGCTGCGGCCGTCGGCAGACATTCGTGGGCGAACGTCGTGCACAAAATTTGACTCAGACTTAACGGGAGTGCGTGCTGCGCGGGGATGCGGCATAAGGTATACAACACGCTTAAGAGCTGTTAGGAAAACTGGTCCTGGCTATATCGAGGGGAGAAATAAGTTTAATTGATACGAGATTTTATAACGAAATTGTTGCCGTTTCTTCTCTTAGATTAAGGACTAAGTTAAAGAACCTTATGCGTCCCGTCGTGGTGGCGTAGTGGCTTTGCCGTTGCCCTTCTGAGCCCGAGGGCGCGGTGTCGATTTGCGACCGCGGCGGCCGCATTTCAATGAGGACGAAATGGGAGAGCGCCCGGCGGTACCGTGCATTGAATGCCCGTTAAAAAAAAACCATGCGGTCAGAATTATTCCGGAGTCGCCCACTACTGCGTGCCACATAATCTAAAATGTTAATTTTTTCAGTTCTGCTAAAAAGAATTCACGCAAAGAGTGCAAATTTGCACTAATATGTGCCCTTGGGGAGGTATGTCGCGAGAAAAATTGATTCTGAAGGGGTTGAAGGAGAGAGCAGTGTATGCATTTCATGTCGCGTATGTGCAACGTTGGATCTCCTTTTTAGATTAGGTGCACGTTAAAGAACCCCGGGTGGTCCAAATTTCCGGAGTCCCCTACTACGGCATGCCGCATGGTTTTGGCACGTAAAATTCAATAATTAATTAAATCTTCAAAAGTCTGTGGAACAGTTCATTTCACTGCTGAGCCCGTTTTACTCATGAAACTTCACTACCAACTGAATTGCAACTTGACAATATACCGTATAGTTGCAGCGAGGCGAGCATTTTATTTCCGTTCAATAAAGAATTCGGCATTTGCTATTCTACTATAATAGGTGACGGAATACGTATAAACTTACGCGCTAATAATTTTATTTTCGTGGTTCCCACCTGATTTGGGTAAAAGGAAAAGGTTGAAGTACGAATTATTTGGAGCCTCGCGGACGTACAATGGCTGGCGGTTATGAGGGCGTGATCGGGGCTTCACTGCAGACTTGCGTTGTATCCGACCATAGCAGTTTTTTGAATTGGCTCTGGAAGAATTATAGAGGAATACATATTTGCGGAACAATCACAGTGCTTTTGGATCGCTCGTTTACAGCTCTACCAAGATAAGTACCACAACCGACTCGTATTATTTGGGAAGTTGCGTAACGATGAGTGGCTGCCAGTCTCGTACAACCGCGTAGAGTGCAGGACGCTGTGGTTCTAGACGTACTGCGCCCAACGCGGAAGGTTAGAATAACATCTATAAGTAAGCAGAGCAGAAAAGTAGCTACGCCAGGGGGCTCGACTGATAACTGTAGAAGCGTCATTCAAAATACGGAATTTTTCTCCACTTCCGCTGGCGTTTTCTCTACTTCCTTTTTAAATAAAAAGATGTTGATCCATAGATTTTCATAAACAACGCTAAATTTATTATTCCTTTTTCCTTCCTATTTGGCTGCTGCCTTGGCTCTCTCCCTTAGTATATCGCTTAATTTCTCAACTCCTTGCGACTCTTGTTTCCAGTTGCCAATTTTGCTCGAAGAGTGCTGTACAATTAGGAAAAAACCAGACGAGGTAACGGGTCACAGTCATATTGCTTATGGGTTTAAGAGGAAGCTTTAGCTCAGGTGCTCCTATCTAAATACATGTAAAAAGAGAATTCGTTTTTCTCGGCAACCATTGCACCACATTTGACTAGGTTTGTTTCATTTAAAAGAGAAACTTAAAATTTAGTGACTGCTGGTTGTCAATTTTTGATTTAGATTGTCAGTTTAAAAAAATACGAGAAACCGAACATTTTCAATAAACGAAACTATGAAGTTTACAACCCTCCAACTCGGCAAGGAGAAGTAATATCACAACTCTGTGAATCGCATATGATATTACATCTAAAGGGGACTAAATTGAGATGTTACACATGAATCTAAAAAAATTTACTGATATGGAAACACAGCTTTTGCTGAACCCTTGTACACAACGTAAAAAATTCACGTAAAATATAAATTGACGTATCGGATTTGTCCGCTTCGAATGATCTAATGGATGCCGTTTACAGAACCGCGGTATCTGTTTTTCTTTTATGCAGAGCTACTAATTTATAAACTTCGTGCGTCAATTTTTTTTAGCTTTCGGATTTTTGCAAATAGTTTTCACAATATTCAGGCCATAAATAGAAATTCTACTTCCGACAGTAACTAGAATTTAACTCTCTCTCTCAAATGCAACAAATTTCAATAAAATCTGTGTAGGGGTTATCTGTGAAAAGCGTTTTTGCGTTTTACAAGTATTTGAATAGGCCGCGTCGGATTTGGGCTAGAGCTAAAGCTTCCTCTTGAGGGTTATTGCAGGGTTTGATGATGAACGCCGTTTTGCATTATTTTATTTTCGACATTATCTAACCCATTTCGCGGGTATATGGTTCTGAGGATCTGCCACCGTCGCGGCGAACCGTCACTCGAGGAAGTAATGAAGCAAAAGTACAAGTTATGCGCAACTGGAGTTTTGTCCGCCCGCAACTCGTTTCTCGCGCATACCGACCAACTGACTACAAACCGAATCCCCTTCCTGCTCCCTGGACCAGTCTAAACAAATAAGGTTGAACTAACGAAGCAACAGCAATGCGCATGACCACTTAATAGACGGTGACAACTGAATGCATTTCGAGTTAATCGCGCGGGCACAGAATTCATGAGGAAACTGGCCTTAACACCCCAGACGATACCGATAACTAGCGCCATCCAAAAGGAATTAAAAAGGCAGCAAAATGTTGACCGCCAAATAGCTGTCAAGTGTCAACATTGATTTGACGGCGCTTTATCAATGTGTGTGAGGAGTGGTGGCGTGGGTGGTGAGGAAGGTGGGGTATGCTGCTTAATTTCGGAGGAGGGGGCGGTCCCCCCCATCCCTCCCCCCCCCTCCCGGGTACATGCCTGGCCGACACAATGGCGCTCACATTGACCGAAGCAGAGCAGGGCTATTGAAGCCAGCAGATATTGAGTGTATTTCCAAGTTTGAAGGACGTATTCTTGCGAACTACGAACATTGCTGATAGTCTGAAAGCGTCGATGAATTGTACAAAGTGCAGCGTTTACGACAGGCGATAACGATTTAAACGACGACCGTGCTGGAAGAAAAATGATGAGGCGTATGCTTTATGCAGGTTAATTCTGCTCGGTCGCCTAGGAAACGGCTGGTCATGAGCAATGCCGTGTGAGGGTGACAGAATGCTGTCGGGGCCTGGCTGCGGACGACGTGGCTGCAGGTGCGGTAAGTGGCACGAATATTTTTTGTACTAATAAGCTGAAAATTGTTCGCGAGCACGTGCAAATTAATGCAGTCAAAGCAATTTAATTGTGCTTAGAAATGCCAAAAAGAATTGTGGTTTCACGTGTGAAAACTATGATTTGATCATTAGGCGCTCTGTAGTGGGGGACTGCGGATTAATTTTGACCATCTGGGGTTCTTTAACGTGCACCTAAATTTAAGTACAGGGGCGTGTTTTGCATTTTGATCTCATCGAAATGCGGCCGCCGTGGCCGGGATTTGATGCCGCGACTTCATGCAAATGGCGAAAAAATAATTTTCGCTAGTGATCTTGGTAAAAAGATTTCCTGACCAGAGTTTCTCGATGATGTCACCTTCAAGTGTATCATCGCGTAGAGCAGTTTGAGCCCTTACTATAGCGATGCTCTAGTCTGCTGCAATGCTGTTAACATTCACGCTAACTAACAGCCTTTCTTCCGCCAAATACCCGAGCGGGTTATAGACGAGGTTAGTTAATAGACGAAGTTAGCGTGGCACAAAAGAAGCGAAAATACATTTTTAGGCCGTCAAAATTCAACATGGGCACTAGCTTCATACCATGTACGATAAAAGGTGGCACTAAAACGTTTATAGACCAAGTATGCACATCCCCCCCTGGATCCGCTCCTGCTTAATGCACATTCGGGTCGTCTTTTCGGAGTGCTCCAGAGGTAGTCGCCTCGTTCAGGTGGTCGAAGAAGGTCACTCTGAGTGCATTCCATTCGGTTCATCTGCTGTAGCGCGTGAACGACTCCCGAACCGGTTTGAAGCCTCGAATGCATTTGATGATTGCCGATCGTGCTCGCTATCATTGTTGTCAGATGAGTGTTGCTTTAATTTCTTCCTTCACCAGAGAAAGGTTGGTTCTTTCATTCTTAGAGGACATGAAACTCGGGCAAGATGGTAGGGACGTTATTAATTATATTCTGTGGTGTTTCTGCTTGTTCACAATTACAGTGTGCCAATTTGTATGCTTGTATCCATGCCTTGTTTCCACAAAAGCATAGTATTGCAGAGCGAAAGTAGGAAATAAAGCTGCTCGTAGCAGCTTGACCGGCCCCAATATAGTGTACACTCTAAAAATTGTAGTTTGCTTATCCAATGGGTGACACCATTACGGTCAAGGGTTTTAACAAATTTAAGGAGTAGCACGTTGCAGAGAAAAGTATTCTCTGCAGCTGTCATCAGCGTCGCGTTCCCTATGCCACCACCCTCCTTCCTCTTCGCATGCTATCATCTTTCTTATTCCCCGAAACCCCTTTCCCAGCGTTAAGTAGCAGGCTAGTGGCGCAATACTCAGGCCGACCTCTCTACCTTTCTGCCAATAGAAATTATCTATGTATAGCACAGGATAACGAGTTCCATCTAGATGTGCGACGAGAAAAAGCTGGTTGAAATTGTGCAGTAATTATGACAGCCTTGGCACCAACAAAATATCCGACAGGATAATTTGACAGTGAAAGCTTCGAATGCTTTTTCCAAAGGGCGGTGCGTGTTCTCTGTCAGCTGTCATCATTCTTGCCAGAAAAAGTCTGCAAACAGGATACCTTCATTGGTCCATACCAACGATGTGGTCTTGCTTCTTACATGTGAAGGTTTTAGCCATGGGACAACCGAACGCCCTTTGTAAACCCATACAGGTGCAAATTTTTAGTGAGATAATTTTTTTCATTGCTTAAGTCGCCATAGCAGAGAAATCTTTATCCCCGGCAAGTAATTTATTCCTTTTCGGGGAAGTGTAAGTGTAAGAAGTACAATATTCGTAAATGTAAGTCAGCTCTCATCACCGTCGATATAAGGGCCCAGTTCTCGCTGCTTTCAGCAGTTTTTAAACTATCGTTCGTGAATTTTTCAACAGTTTTATCTTGTGGACGGTGACCGTGATCAGATGCCAACAAATGCACCGCTGCGTTTCTGCCTCTATGTTATTGTCTTCACAACTCTTCAATAAATTTTTATTTGAGGCTATTCATGCAACCGATCCAACTAATTAGAATATACATAAGTGCCTATCAAGAAGTTAGCTATCAAGACAGCGATGAAACAAGGAGACATAATCTCTCCAATAATATTCACTGCATGCTTAGGAGTATTCAAGCTATTAAACTGGAAAGGCTTAGGAGTGGGGATCAACGGCGATAATCTCAGAAATGTTGGGTTTGTAGATGACAATGTCTTCATGAGCAACACTGGGGACGAATTACAACAATTATTGAGGACCTTAACCGAGAAAGTGTAAGAGTGGGGTGTAAGATTAATATACAGACGACAAAGGTAATGTTGAATAGCCTGACAAGCGAACAAGAATTAAGGACCGCCAGTCAGCCTCTAGTCTGAAGGAGTACGTTTACCTAGGTCAACTAATCACAGTGGAGTCTGATCATGAGAAGGACATTCATGCGCCAACCGATTCGAACCTGTACCTGCAAATCTCATAATTTCATCCCTCCACCTAGTCTTCTGCCGTCCGCGACTGCGTCTGCCTTCTCTTGGTACCCATTTTGTGTAACCCTAATGGCCCAACGGTTATTTAACCGGCGCATTACATGACCTGCCCAGCTCCATTTTTTTTCTTAATTTAAATTAAAGTATCGGCTATGCCCGTTTGTTCTCTGATCCGAACCGCTCTCTGTCTGTGACCTAACGTTATGCATAGCATTCTTCGTCCCATCGCTCTTTGCGCGGTCCTTAACTTGTTCTCAAGCTTCTTTGTCATTCTGCAAGTCTCTGCCCCATACGTTGGCACTGGTAAAATGCACTGATTGTACATCTTCCTTTTCAATGATAATGGTAAGCTTCCAGTCAGGAGCTAAGGATGTCTGCCATATGCGATCCAACCCATTTTTATTCTTATATGAATTTTCCTTCTCATGATCAGACTTCCCTGTGATTAGCTGACATAGGTAAACGTATTCCTTCGGACTCTAGAGGTTGACTGGCGATCTTGAACCATTGTTCCCTTGCCTGGCTAATAATCATTATCTTCGTCTTCTGCATATTATTCTTAAACCCCGCTCTTGCACTCTCGCTGTTAAGGTCCTTAATCATTTGTTGTAACTCGTCTGTAGTGTTGCTGAATAGAACTATTTCATCGGGAAACCGAGGGTTGCTGAGATATTCGCCGTCCACCTTTACTCCTAAGCCTTCAAAGTTTAATAACTTGAATACTTCTTCTAAGCACGCAGTGAATAACATTGGAGAGATTGTATCTCCCTGCCTGACCCCTTTCTGTATATGTATATTCCTGCTTGTGTAGAATTAAGGTAGCTGTAGAACCTCTGTAGATATTTTCCAAGGTATTTACGTAGGCGTTCTGTA
This sequence comes from Dermacentor variabilis, assembly GCF_050947875.1. NCBI lineage: Eukaryota > Metazoa > Arthropoda > Arachnida > Ixodida > Ixodidae > Dermacentor > Dermacentor variabilis. The sequence goes on from NC_134577.1 coordinate 21,057,655, forward strand.
CTCCTTTCTTACGTAATGCCTCTATGACTGCTGGTATCTCTACTGAGTCAAATGCCTTTTCGTAATCTATGAAAGCCACAAAGCGAGGCTTATTGTACTTTGCGGATTTCTCGATAACCTGATTGATGACACGGATGTGATCCATTGTAGAGTAAACCTCCCCGAAGCCAGCCCGTTACTTTGTTTGACTAAAGTCTAGTGTAGCCCTTATTCTATTGGAGATAATTTTGGTGAACATTTTATATAATACTGGGAGTAAGCTAATGGGCCTATAATTTTTCAATTCTTTAACGTCTTCCTTTAAGTAGATTAGTATAATGTTTGCGATATTACAGTTTTCTGGGACCCTTGTAGTCGCTAGACACTTCGTATAAAGAACCTTCAGTTTTCTAAGCATTACGTCTCCTCCATCTTTGATTAAATCCACTGTTATTTCATCTTCTCCTGCCGCTCTTCCTGGTTTCGTGTCTTGCAAGGCACTTCTGACCTTTATCCTAGTTATTGAAGTTCCTGTATCCTTTTCATTATTGTTTGTAATGGAGGTATCCTGACTCCTCTGGGTACTTTACAGGTCAGTATAAAATTCTTCCGCGAGTTTTACTATACCTTCAAGATTGCTGATATTATCCTGCTTATCTTTCAGTGCATACATCTTGGTTTGTCCTATGCCAAGTTTCCTTGTCACTGATTTCAGGCTGCATCCATTTTTTACTGGTTCTTCAGTCTCGCACATTATAGTTTCGAATATCACTTATTTTCCTTTTGTTGATCAGTTTTGACAGTTCCGCGAACTCTATCTTATCTCTTGAGTTGAACACTTTCATTCTTTGTCGTTTCCTTATTAGATCCTTTGTTATTTGGTAGAGCTTGCCTACTGGTTGGCTTGGTGCCTTGCCTCCCACTTCAGTTGCTGCCTCTGAAGCCAGCCTCATTACGGTTTCATTCATTACCTCTATGACATCATCATCATCTCTCTGTTCTAAAGCTGCAACTTTGTTTGCAAGTACCAGCCTAAATGTGTCTGTTTCTTATTGACCAATTTTACTCTTTCTCTGTTTAAATTGAGGTGAATGCTAGCCCTCACTAACTTGTGATCACTGCAGTTTACCCTATCTATCACTTGTACATCCTGCACTATGCTGGGATCAGCAGAAAGTATGAAAACAATTTCATTTCTTCTTTCACCATTAGGAGTTTTCCAGTTACGCTTTGTTTCTACGCTTCCTGAAAAACGTGTTTATTACTGGAAGCTTGTTCTTTTCTGCAAATTCTACCAGCATCTCTTCTCTAGCGTTCCTAGTATCGACGCCGTAGCTGCCAACTGCTTGTTCATCAGCATCCTTTATCCCCAATTTTGCATTGAAGTCACCCATGACGACAGTATACTGAGTTTGCACTTTTCTCATCGCTAATTCAACATCTTCATAAAACCGACCTAGTTCATCATTATCGTGATTGGATGTAGGCGCTTAGGCTGGTACTACCATTAATCTATATTTCTTATTAAGTTTGATTTCGACTACATCTACCCTCTCATTAATGCTGTAGAAGGCGTCAATGTTGCCCGCTATGTCCTTATGAATTAGGAATCCTACCCCATATTGCTTCTTACCTGGGGGACCTCTATAGCAGAGGGCATGGCCGTTACTCAGCAATGTATAAGCCTCACCAGTTCTTCAAATCTCACTATGGCCGATGATGTCCCGATGTCTGATAGTTCCTCAGAGTTCTGCTAAGCTAGCCTCCCTCCATAAAGGTTGACAGGGTCAGTTTCCATTGGCGGCCTGTCCGGACCCAGACATTCTTAGCACCCTCTGCTGCGTTACTGGTCTGACCGCCGCCTTGTCAGGTGCTCTGCAGCTGCTGGGGACGGAGGGCCATGGGTTAGTTGTAGGAATCGTGTTCTTTATTGGAACGTATGGAGGGCTGTTCTGTGTGTTGTATAGGTGATTTCAATGGATGTATGCAATGTTTGATTCTCTTTTATGAGCGCTTGTTGTGGCTGCCTTACGTGGTATAAGCCATTGCATTTCCTCATTGCTTACGGGGTTATGAGCCATTGCTCTCGGATTGAGTCTGCAGTGTTGAGTGATTTTTTGGTATGTTGTCACTGATCTCTTCTGTGTCTTCCGGTGCCTGGTCGATAAGTTCTCGGGCCTTGTAGTGGACGAGTTCGTTGCTCTCCAGACAGGCGTGAGCGGGTGTCGGCACTATTTCAACATTTATTTCTAGTACCGTGCTGCTGTTATGCGCAGAGTCGTTGGTGCAACCCAGCCCGACGTAAAGCTCCTGCACATTTCTGTAGAATCAGTTATAATGGATGTTGCTGTAGTCTGTGTTAGGGATAATGTCACGCCTAGTTCCTCTCCTTCCTGTGTTCTTGCATATGGCATGGCGGCACTGACGAGGAGATCCGTCTTTGTCGGCACCACGACTGCTTTGCCTCTTACCCCCGGTATGTGGCTGCGTCTGTATAGCCTACCTAGTGTCGAAATCCGTAGGTTCTGCCCAGGGCCTTGGCTCTTGCTTCACGCCGCCCTTGGTGGCAGGGAGGGTATATATTTTTCCGTAAGTGATGGATCATACCGTGGCGTCCCCAATCTCCTGGGCGTAGTGTGGGTGGTTTAGTATTTGTAGGCGAGTTCCACTTGATTTGCTTAAGATTGTTTGGGTCGCAGCCAGACGCATTTTCTGACTGGAGAAGTGGCCTTCTATTAGGTCTTCAACGGTGTTATGCAGACCAATACGCAGAATGCTGTCTGCGGTCGTGCTCATAGGGATGCCAAGTGCTTGCTTTGTGGTTTTTCGAATGAGTGTGTTTAGTTTGTCTTTGTTTTCGTCAGTACCACGTACTGCGCTGCATACGTCACCCTAGCCAGGATGAAGGCTCGATCCAGGTGGATGGGTTCGTTCTCTTTCATGCCTCGGTGTTTGTTTGTTATTGTACAAATCACCAGTAAGGCCAGCTGCTTGGACCTGTTGAGGTGTTGGAGCATCTGGTCGCATTTTGCGTTAGCTTGTATGAGGAGTCCAAGGATTGCGAGGGTTTTGAAGGGCTTTAACCTGTCCCTCTATGACGATCTGCATGCTATCTTGATCCTTCTGGGTGCGACGCCGCCCGACCACAAGAAGCTCTCACTTCTGAGGCGAGCAGAGAAGTCCGATCTCTTCTGCATATTGGTTTACCGTGTCCGCTGCCATTTGCAGGGTGTCTTGCACGCCGCCGAGAGAGTCCGTACCCGTCCATAGGGTCACATCATCTGCTTATTGTGCATGGCGTAGGTTCGATATGCCCCCCAACCGCCCCGGGAGCCCTAGGAGCGACATGCTGAAGAGAATCGCGGGAAGAATCGAGACTCGAGTGTGATGGCGACAGGCTATATCCCCGATCTTGGTGATGGCTGTGTGGTGAGATAGAAAATCAGCAGCGTAATTGTGTGTTCCCTCCCCGCATCCTGTGTTGCTGATTCCGTAGGATAGCCTCGTATGCTACTTCATCAAATGCCCCCTTCAGGCCTATCCATGAATGTATGCACTGTACGCTTCTTTTTGCGCTTGTAGCCTCTGTCTTACGTGAGTATGCGCCATTGCATTCGTCTGACGTGACAGACGTACATGATTATCGTTGGTGGCATCGAAATATTTCCGCATATGAAGGAGCTGGAGAGGCCATGTAATCCGTAGGGTAGATAACTGGTGGATGATTAGAACTAAAGAATAGGTGCTATGGGAAGGGAAGCGCAGTCGAGTGCGGCAGGAAACCAGGTGGGTTGATGAAATGACGAAATTTGCAAGTGCATATTAGAATCGGCTAGTGTAAGACGGGTAATTTGCGATCGCGGGTAGAGGCCCTTGTCCTGTAGTGAACATAAAAAATATACGTATTCCCACATGAAAAAAGAACACACTCAAAGACTAATAGGAAGCTTTAGGAAGATATATTAAATTGCGCCACAAATAAAAACAAATACAAGCAACAGTTAATACAGGAATGCAGCACAGTATGTGGAACATGAACTGCAATGTTGAACCACAAAGTGCATGCGAAAAGACCCATTATTCAGTGATAAGATAACCAAAAATGTTTTTCATTAAATCTTAATTTTTTAGGTACTACGATGATTGACCGTAGCCGATTCCACTCGGATGACGTTCCGGAATTGAAGGAATTATGATGCGAAAATATCCGGCGCTGAGGGGGGAGCAGGTGTGGATTCCGACCTTGCGTGCTTCATATTTGGCTGATGAAAGGGGTGTCGGTGTAATAATGAATGTCTGTCACTACCATGTTCATGACGCATATTTTGAGAACAAAAGTATAATGGTATGGGTATGCTCCCCATCCGCCCCGGGAGACCCAAGAGCGCCATGCTAAAGAAAAGCGGATAGTGAACAGGGCCTTACTGGCGTAATGAAAGGGATGCGAGCGAGAACTTGTGTGATTAGTGTTACTCTGGATAAATGCTTGATCATGAAGAATGAAGCGTGCTGCGCGTTTTTGGACAGCTCTAATATCATCAATGAGAGTTTTGGTATGAAGGTACCATATCGATGGCGCGTTGTCATATTTCCTTCCATGTATTCCAGTATGCTATTTGTGTTAGCCATGATGAAAGGGACATGCGTGTTTCAGGCGAGATCGTTTGTTAGATGAACGCCTAGATACTCACTGAGAAGACGACGTTAACGAAAACAAGGGTGTATCTTTAATGCTGTACGCATGAGGGAATGGGGCACTGTGGCGGGAGAATCGTTTAGCATTTTGGAAACATTCAAAGCCATTTTGCATTGCAAGCACCTGTGAGAGATAGTGACACGTGTATCTGCTTGCAGAAACATCACGCCGCCAGCGTTCTTTATTGTCGATACAGGACGCAATCGTTCAAGAAAGCTCGATAGCCGACGTTAGGTTGTTGAAGAACCCCAGGGCGTCGAAATGATACCGGCGTCCTCTCTACTACCGTGTACCTCGTGATCATATCTTGGTTTTCGCACGTAAAATTCCCAATTTAATTTATATTTCAAGTGTGATCGGAAAGCTGATACGAAAAAAAGGAAGGCCGTGGCGTCCAGCGGCAGGAAAATGGGAGCGCGAGGCAGTCGATGAGCAAGTGCCATGGTGCCAATCTTAAAAGGATGGCACTACGATTACTGTACATTGCGAGGCTTAGCTATGGCCAAAAAGAGCCTGTATAGTTTTACCCAACGTCTGTGTAACGGTGAATCCAAATTCTTGGACCGTTTCATCTGCAGGGAAGCCGATGAATAACCTTCATGAACGGCAATACGCTGTTCGCCGCCTTCGCTGTTCTCATGCATGTACTTTCACGCATACATCCGTATTCGCATTTTCTTTACGGTCAAGTTGTTCACCCGCCGGTATCGACAGCCAGCGAATAAAGTCAAAAGTAAATAACCGTAGCTGTTTAATGTCCATTGCTTGCATGCGCTTTCAGCAGCAGTGGTTAATTATGTTTGACTACACAGAGACAGCGAAGAATCGCTGTCTGTGTGTCTGTTTCTTTCTACGTTCTTGTTCAGTCGAGCATCTGCACTCTACCATGGATTCTAACCAACTAGCCCAACAACGTGTTTTAACCAAGTTCAACTACGAAGCATCACGCCGATTTCAATACTTCATTGTTGCTTGCTGCTGCTGTCATACCCACTGACGAAAGTTGGTGACAAAAAAGCATAAATGAAAAGCGTACATATCCTGCGGCCCATGGTGCACATACCCAAGTTGCCGTCGAAGAGGTTCATTGTTTAAGAGCGGCACGTACCCATGGAGTGGAACATATGCACAGTGGAACATACCCAAGTTCTCATGGTATGGTATGGTATGGTGATCTTTATTTAATAATGTCCTGAAGATCAACCCTTAGGTTGACGCAGGCGGCTCCCACGTCGGGACAGTAAGGTTTAACCTTACCGCCGTATCATGGGCCTTCTGGACGGCCTGTACTTGATCGAAAAGAACTCCACTGTGTAGGACTCGCCTCCACCAGTATCTCCTTGTCACAGTCTCTGAAAGTCACAGGACACTGCGAAAGCATGTGATCCAGAGTAATAATGCCATTACACTTCTCGCAATTGATTGGTATCTCTCTTTCAGGATATATCTTGTTAATAAAGTTTGGACTTGGATAAGTTCTTGTTTGCAACAATCTCAGAGTCACCGCTTGAGCTCTATTGAGCTTAGCGTGTGGCACTGGGAATTCCCTTCTGTTCATGTAGTAATACCTCGTGATTTCATTATATGTAAGTAATTGGTCCCTGTTCTCCTCCTGTATATTATTAAGGTCCTGGTCGCGTTGTGCACGGATAGTAAGTCCTCGTGCAGCTGCGTTAGCCATCTCGTTTAAATTCTTCCGAGATGGATCGACAGACCCCATGTGCGCAGGAAACCAGCGTATTTCGATCTCTTTGCTATCCAACTCACTGATCAGCTGGGCAGCCCTTTGGTTACAAAGCCATTGGTAAAGTGTCTAATAGCCATCTTAGAGTCACTGTAAATCTTCGTCCACTTATTATTCCTTAAAGCCAATGCTATCGCTACTTGTTCCGCGACTGTCGTGTCTTTAGACATGATTGTAGTAGCATCCCGAGTGAGACCATCTGCATCTACTACTACTGCCGTAAAGGCTTTCTTTCCTCTGACCCACGCAGCATCTACAAATGCCGCATGTTCTCTGTCGTGTTCTATCTCTTGCAGGAGAGCTTTGGCCCTTGCCTTTCGTCTTTCCAGGTTGTGCACCGGGTGCATATTTCCGGGGAAAGGAGTCGTCTTGATTATCTCTCTTATGCTATCTTTTAGTTCTACTGTGCCTTCACCTGAAATTTTGGATTCGGTTGGGCACCATCCTACCTCTTCTAGTATTGCTCTACCTGGCCTTGTTCTAGAGAGCCTCTCTCTGTGGGAAATTTGCTGAGCTTCAATTATCCCGGCTATTGTGTTTTGGAGCCCCAGTTTCAATAATTTGTTATCCGGCGTGTTAATCGGTAACCCCACTGTTGTTTTGACTAGCCTTTTAATTAATCTGTTGAACTTGTTTAGCTCTGTCTTTGTCCAACTGTGCATCGCAGCTGCATATGAGAAGTGACACAAGGCGAAAGCGTAAACCAGTCTCATGGCGCTCTCCTCTCCCAGCCCTCTGTGTCTGTTAGTGATTGTCCTTAGCAGTCTTATTACCTCCACAGTATTGCTTGTGATGTGTCGAATTGTTCTTATATTTGCACCCTTTGCCTCCAGGAATAACCCTAAGACTCTAATGGATTCTACTTGCTTAATAGATTCGCCTGCCTTCGTGGTTAGTACTAACCTGGGTTCTTCCTCGGGAACGTATCCCCTCGGTTTTCTACCCCTTCTTCTGTTCTTGAGTACAAGGAGTTCAGACTTATTAGCAGAGTATTTGAGTCCCATGTCTTCTAAAATAGACTCCACCTCATAAATGCTCTTCTGAAGTCTGCTTTCCGCATGTCCCATACTTCCTTCAGCGGTCCATATAGTCACATCGTGTGCATAAATGGTAAAGTGAATGCCCTCTATCCCTTTTAGTCCCTTTGCCACTTTTGACATGGCCAGGTTGAAAAGCATAGGTGACAAGACCGACCCTTGTGGCGTCCCTCTGTCACCGAGATCCATCTTCTTTGATTTAATATCCCCGAATCTAAGCTGAGCTGAACGATTGCCAAGAAAGGTTTTGACCACTTCATAGAGTTTCCTCCCAAATCCCAGTTCGGAAATCACTTCAAGTATTGCTCTATGCTTAATTCTGTCAAAAGCTTTTTCGACATCCAACCTCAAGAGAGCTCGAGTGTTTTTTTGGTTTAGCTAATAGCAGTTGATGTTTGATTAACAACATGGCATCTTGTGTGGACAAGCCTGATCTGAAACCAATCAGATTGTACGGTAGGATGTCATTGTACTCCACATATTTCGTTAACCTGTTCAATATGACATGCACCATTGTCTTCCCTAGACATGATGTTAACGAAATTGGCCTCAGATTATCCAAGATGAGTTGCTTGCCCGGCTTTGGTATTAGGATAGTACTGGGCCGTCCTCCATTCTTCTGGATATACCCCATCTTTCCATAGGTCATTAATGTATGTGGTCAGATATTTTATTTATTCGTCGTCCAAATTCTTAAGCAATCTGTTAGAGATGCCATCCGGGCCAGCTGCTGACCTACTATTCACATCATACAGTGCCGTGTGTACCTCACTCTCGGTGAATTCCTGATCCACATATTTGCATTCTACCGCTAAGTAATCGAGATAACTCACATCCTGATCTTCTTTCCTAAGAGGCAAGTATTTAGTAGCCAATCGCTCCATTATGCTCTCTGCGCTTGCACTCTGACTTTCCTGGTGTACCAGTTTCGCCACTGACGTACGTCTATTCGATTTAGTGCCTTTTTCGTTGAGCAGATGCCTGAGCAGACTCCAATTGCCTCCACGTTTTATCCTTCAGTCTACAGATTTACACACCTCATCTCATTTTTGTTTCTGCAAATATCGTGCGTGTTCCTCTATATTCTTATTGAGCTGAGCAATTCGTTTCCTAAGTCTTCTGTTTAAGCGTTGTGCTTTCCATCTTTGTAAAATCGATTGCTTGGCTTCGATGAAATGCGCCAATCCTCTATCAATTTGTTCGACCTCTTCCTCTGTCTCTATAGCCTTAGTTGCTGCATTCAAGTCGTCCCTAAGCTGAGCCACCCACTCTTGTAGTCTCGTACGCCACTTTCTATCAGTGTCTGCTCTATCTTTTCTGATTTTCCTAAAGTGATCCCAGTCTATGTAAGGGAAAATACTTTACCCCCCCCCCCCCGTCGTTTCCGTCATTATGTGTAGTATATCATGGTCGCTTCCTAGGTCCGTACCAGAGTTGATTCAGCCTGCCCTGGGTAAGTTATAAGTGAAGGATAAGTCCGGGGTAGTGTCCCTACACGTGGAAATGCCACACCTGGTAGGAAAGGCTGGGTCCGTAATAAGAGACAGGCCTGAATCCGTGGCGAGCTGCCAGATTCCTTCCCCTTTCTTACTACTCCAGCGGTAACCCCAAGATAGGTGTGGGGCGTTGAAGTCCCCTCCTATTATGAGTGGCGCAGTTTTTGCTACCCTCATGGCCTTATTAAAGATTGCTCTGAAGCTCTGTCGCATCTCTCTGGGACTGCTATATATGTTGAGGCAGAACAAGCTTTGCGCTTTACCTTTGTGCCTTTTTAGGACCATTTCTATCAATATGTATTCAATTTTACTCGCCCCTAATTTTAGATCGTGCTCTATGTAGGGAATTTTCTTCTCAATTAGGGTGGCAATTGCTCTGCCTGGTTCTTTGCCTTTGCAGACCGAGTTGAAGCCGGACAGCCCGATCTCCTCCGCTAGAGTTTCCTGCAACATTAATAATTGCGGCCTATTTTAAACCGTTTTGATTATCTGTGCTAGTGACGCTCTTTTTTGCTGAAATCTTCTGCAGTTGCACTGTCACACACTAAGTCTATTTATGTTATCCATTATTATTGTCGTTGCCCCCTGACTTGCTACCCCCGGTCACTGTTCGCTTGACTGTACCACCTATCGCTCCTGGGGGTGTTCTAGCGCTTTCGGCTTTCAAGGGCATATATTCTTAATCCTCTCCTTGGGCCTCTAGCTTTTTCAACCTTTTCTCGGCTATTAAATTCCACTTCCATGTTTTTCCACCTTAAGGTTAACGCTGTCTACCGTGTCCTTTAGTTCACTAATCGCATTCCTAATCTCCTCCAGAACCGAGCACATCGATTCTGCCTCCGGAGCTACAGCTCTCTTCTTGGGCGCCGGTGTCTTCTTCCTAGCTGTTACTTCTACACACCGGCTTAGCTATTGCCACTGCCGCTTTCTGTCCTCAACCCTTTTTTCATTTCCTGAATCTGCTGCTTAAGTTCTTCATTTGCTTTCTTTAGTGATATAACCTCTCAGATCAGCTGTTCTACTCTGGCATCGTTGCTTTGTTCCTGCGAGGCTAGCGCACCTGTGACTTTCACAGTACCTTTGACTTTCTCGGCCCCGGTCGCTCCTGGCTCCTTTTTCTTGTTTGTCTTCGGCTCCTGCTCCTCGAAGCGCACCTGCGCCTCCCGAGATCTGGAACGGTTTCTTCCCCTCAATGTTGAGCGCTTTCTTGAGCTTGATGTGCTTCTCGAGCGTGAGCGCCTTCCCTCGCCTGGAGGGGTTTCCTTTGTCGGTTGGGCCGATTCCATCTCGCTCTCCACTTTGGAGCGTTGTCTTCTTCTTACTCTTACTACATATGGTATTTGGTACCGCTACTTGCAAGCCCTGTCACCTGTGGGGTGATCTTCACCGCAGAACTTGCATTTGGGAGAGCAGATATGAGCCTCCCCTGGGTCTTGCATACCACATCCCCTGCACTGCACAACATCGGGTGTTGGACAAACGTCTGATCTGTGTCCGGTTCTTCCACATGCGTAATATACATCAAATTGCTTCCTGTACAGGTCGCACTTCACGAGGGTTGACCCATATTTGATGAAGTTGGGCACCCTGAATCCGTCGAAAAGCTCAATAACCGATCCCGTAGCTTTGATACGTTGTGCAGCCAACGCCGTTGGGTTGTATTTCGTGATCTTTTTTTTCGTATTTTTTTCGTGATCACACTCTGACTGTCATTGAGGTTCACTCTTCTAATAACCCCCTTGCACGTAGAGTGGGGGGCTGTTTCATAAGAGCTCACTTCATATTCTGCCTCCACGATCGTAATGGACTTGATTCTCACATACCTTTCAGCATGAGAGGAGTCCGGTGTACTAACCACCACAATATTCTGTGTGAAGTTGGGGTAGACGATGTCTTCCTTCGCTTGGTCTGCTGTAAGTCCGGCTGCCGCGACGATCGCTTCTCCAATAGCTGTGCTGACCTTGCTCAGGTTGAGGCCTCCCCGAGGCCTAACGATGATTTTCCTGTGCTCCTCCGGCAGTTGCGGCATTCTTGACGCCTTCACAATCCGGCGCTTGAGCTTGTCGGCCCCGGCAGCACCTTGGTTGGCGATCTCCTTTCCTTTTGATTCTTGGATCAAATTGGCGGCTCCACCAGCTCCCCAGGTCTTTTTCGCAGATCGCGATCTTCGGTTGGTGACCACCTGCCAACCCATTCTCTCCTCGCCGTCTTCCGTCTCCGAGGAGAGTTCGTCGTCCATGCGTATATCGGCCATGCCGGCTTGGCGGGCTCGCTAGACCTACGTGGCGTTAGGCCCAGCGTGGTGCCCACGTGCGATGCACAGAAAACAGGCTATAGAAGTCCAAAAAATGCTGGCCCACCTTGTCCAAAGGTATCCACCGATTCGGGTTAACCTTCAGTGCTTCAGTGCGTGGTCCTGCCAAAAGTGCCTGCAGAATCATTCAAAAAGACGGAGCCGATGCGGGGCACGTCCGCATTCTTCTGCTGCTTCTCCCCAAGTTCTCATGAAAAATTTCATTAAAGCGCGGCACATACCCCTGAGAGCGGCCCACATTTTAAGCTTCACTACTTTCGGGATCGGCCCACATATTTAGTCCGAACTGTGTTCGGGATCGGCCATGAAAAACGGCCAGGCACCTGTTACAGGAAGCTGGGTTGAGCTCGTCAAAAATGCTTCGCATTAAAAACGGCCGTCGAAGACAACATAATGATTCTGAATTTGTGGACACATATCGAATAGCAAGCAATTCAAACTAAGCCAACCAATTTCAAGTTCCACTCTGTCGAACCAAATATGGCACTCAACAATTGAAGCACCTAATACCTACGTTTTTAAATCAACACACGCAAGTCTTAATTAATGTGATAGAATGTATGTATACGTCTCCTTGCACTAATGTTTTTAAATCTCATTTGTCGTCCTATACATCTGTATAGAATACGTAGCATTCAAGCACAATGTCGTTTACGATGTATGTTAAATGATTTTTGTTGTGCGTATTAATAATTGTCGCTAATCTTTCTGCACCAAGTTCTTTTCTCGTACAATGTATTCACTGTTTACTGTTTAATTTCTTATAGCACGTTCACGCTACTGCTGGACAGCGCATGGGCGGTAGGGCTATTGTCAGTCTCCTCTGCCTTTAGCCGTGGTCCGAGTATCTTTGACACGGAGAACGGTCTCGAGTCCACCCGGTTTAAAGTTTAAAGGGCAGGTACACAGTAGGTGCACTAGCACACTACTTTAAGTGCGCCGGCTTAAGTGCGCCGCTTATAGTGTCCCGGTGCATCCTCCCACACGCACTCAGTGCTCATTCGATTTCTATTCCCCTTCCCTTCACCCCCGGTGTAGGGTAGCAAACCAGGTGCTCGTCTGGTTGACCTCCCTGCCTTTCCTGTCCTTGCCCTCTCCCTCTCTCTCTCTGCCTTTAGCTGTTCCTTCTCCGGACCTGTACTGCTACGGAAACCATAAATGCGATGTCTTCCTTGACGAGTTACCCCATTTCCGTATCGGGCATTTATTTATTTATTTATTTATTTATTTATTTATTTATTTATTTAACATACTTTCAAGGCCCGAAGGCATTACAGAACAGAGTGGGTGAACATAGAAAAAAAATTTGCGCAAGATACAAAGACATATTCAACGTGGCGTTTCATGAATGGTGGATTTGAAGGATGGCTGCGACGGTGGCGGGAAGGTGACTCCAATATTTATTGCTACACAGTTTAGTGCGTGTAGACGGCACACCAACTTTGAAACTGTGGTCAGAGTGAGATGATACGTATGACTGTCTGGTGATAATCTGTTCTTTCAACCAAGGGTTATGGTGGTAGATTTTATAAAAACCGAAAGCCGGAAGCATCTACGGCGGAAAGAAAGTTCTGTCAATTGTGTTGTTTTCATTGACGTAACGCTAGCATATCTGGAGTAGCTTGATAAGATGAAACGCGCTGCGCGATTTTGACCGGCTTCTATGCTGTTTGAATGTGATATTAGCCGGGTTCCAAATTGGGCATGCGTATTCTAGTTGGGAGCGAACTAATGATTTGTAGAGAGTTTCAGTGACGATGGTGCAGATGAGAAATTTCGTATTTGTTTTTTATTGTTTCCAGTCTCTTTCGTGAGCTAATTCAAAAGATGGTACAATCGAATTACAGCTGCCACTGTGCATTCGCCGCAGGGTATGTCCCCTTGGTGTTAATGCTTATGTGACGACCTTGCGTATGGGCCGCGGTAGCTACTGGGGCTGTGTCACTGGGTGTCTTACTGGGATCACTGGGAATGTGATGAAGATGATGGTTAGCATGACGATGACGATAAATGGCGGGAAGAAGTTTAAAGGTGATTTGACCTCTGGTTGACGTCGAACAAATGTTTTCGCTCTCAGCGCGGCTACCACAATAAATCATGCGATTCATGCACCCAATTCTTACCGTCAACATGCTAACGAAGAGAGTGTCTTCCATAGACTCCGACTGGGCGTTCAATCGCCTTCCAACTTTTGTTTTTACAGTAACCAAGATGTTAACGTTATAATAACCCGCCGCGGCGGTGTAGCGGCTATGATATTTCGCTGCTAAGAATGAAGTCGCCGGATCACAACCCGGCCGTTCGGCCGCATTTCTGTGGGGGCGAAATGCAAAACACCTGTGTTCCGCGGGCGCACGTTAAAGATACCGCGGTCGTCAGAATTAATTAGCAGTCCCCCACTATGGCGTGCCTCATCAAATCGTGTTATGGCACGTAAAACCTATTAATTCAATTAAATATTATAATAGGTAAACAGCAAGCAGAAGCGCTGGAAAATTCAAACATGCATATTATAACTTATAAAATAGACACAAAATAATGGACAATATCATCGTTTACAATTTAATAGAGCCATCGGAAGGTGATCTCCAACTGACATAACCGTATAGAAGGTTGTGACGTAATGCAATCGCACTAGTCGTACCATTCAACAGCTGGGTTACTGTACTATTCTATAATATTACCTGAGAACAAAGATGTTTTTTTATAGAAACACGAGAAAATTACAAATTAAATCGTTTCCTGTCTTTGTTTGCTACCGTAATTCAAAGTTCTTACAACTTTTCCTAATAGCTTCACACAGAATGCCTCAATTATGTGCAGAAAGCCCGCATATGCATACATTTAATTCTCATGCATTTATATATGTGCAGATGCCTCTGTAAATTATGACGCAAGTGTCGCATTAAAAAGTTGATGAGCAGCGTATACTTTAGGGTCCAGGAATGCCCAGCGAATGAAGCCGCAGCTATTCATTGTAAGGTTGCAAGTTTGAATCAAGGAGGTTAAAGAAAAACTGCAGGAGTGGAGGGAGCGCCCGACAAGTGAAGCCGCCGGGTCGCCATCTTTCTGGGGGCAAGAGCACGCCAGGAGCGCAGCTTGTGTGTTTCGCGTCGTCGTATCTCGCCGTAGGCGGTGTTGTGCGGATCCCAAAGTGTGCTAGCGCGCTCGGGTGTTCTTAGGAAAGTTGGCGTTGTGAACGGTCGGGAGGCAGGGAACAAAGTGTTTATTATCAGACAAGGGGCTGTATATATAGGGACAGATACAAATATGAGCATGCGCACTTCGTACCGTAAGGGCACGTGTTAACATGGCAGTGCGCATACTTACAGGGGCACAAGCAGTTGACGTGTTAGCGTTATCCTTCTCATATAAACAAAGTAGCAGATTAGTATTGCCTTGCTCTAAAGTGAAAAAAAATTATATTAAAGGCTGAAAGAAAACGGCCGCCACCAAAGTTCCGAGACTCTCAATGCTGTGAGGATGCTAAAGCACAGACACCACCGGATGATTATGAAGATAACGAATACTTATGTTTGTTGCATGTACTGTTATTTCTCACGCTACGTTTTCAGTTAATTGTTTTTGTTCTGACAGCTTTCATGATTGATCAATTATTACGCTGCATTAAAGAAGGCGAATAAGACCAATAATTGCGCGAATGTTTTTATACTTTGCGGCAGGTGCATATTCATGCCGAAAGAATGGAAACCGTGTTGCATTATAACTTGAAAATCCGCTAAGCAATTGAAAACCACTTGAAAAGTCGGCGAACAGCGCTGCGAAGCTCTCGGCAGGTCGCTTCTCGACCCACTCCCCCCCCCCCTCAAAAAAAAAAAAAAAAATGGCAGCCGCCGGCTTCACCCGAGTAGCCATAAGCCAGTATACGCGACTTCCACTGCAGCCATCTTCTTTTGTTTGAATAGCGTCCGCCATCGACGTCTAAAAATGTTCATGCGAACCTAGGCAGAGCTGATAGTGCGAACGCGTCGATGACTTGCAGGCTGCAGGGCGCGCGATAGATGATAACGATAGCCGCAAGGAAGGCCCCGACGGAAGAACAGCGAAGCCTGAGGAGACCTGCGCTGCTCGGGTTAACTCTCCTCGGTTGCCTAGGAAACGGTCCCGCGTGCGCCAGGCAGGCATAGACGTTACAGCGGCAGAACGCTGTCGGGGCCTGGCTGCGGTCGACGTGTCTGGGAGTTCGGTAAGCGGCACGGATATTACTTTTCGCGCTAGTAAGCTGAAAATTGTGTTGCGAGCGTGGTTACGCTAGTTCGGCGATAAGAAGAGTAACTGTACGTTGCTTGAAAGGAACGCCACAATCTAATTTCGTTTGGAAAACTTCAAGAAACGCTTTCGTTTAATTTTGTCGAAACTAATGAAAGCCCGGCCATAACACATACGTTGTCGTTTCTAGCAGATGTCATTCTCCCGTTAGCGCGAAATAATAGCAGGCGTGTGTTGTTCGGAAGTCGGAAGATTTTAATGCGGCATTTGCCCTTCCGGCATTCAAGGTTTGCATGTGAACCTGTAGACCAACGAATTTTTGGAAACTGATATAATTGAGTGTTTTATTAGTGCCTACAGTGGTTTATGCTGACTCCTACAATTACAATTTACCGAGGTCGTTATATTTACGACTTGCGTTGGGGCTAGTGGAAATAGCATAACACAGCGCTGTCATATGTTATGCCATGTTTAAGCCGCGCACACTGCTTACGAGCATTTCTACCTCTTATGAGCATGGTGCTGCACATTTATGGCTCGAATGCTTTCAATGGTGCTAGCTTAATGCGTCTTCCTTCCAAAGCATTCAGTTTTGGCCGCTGTAGGTGTGGCTTCATTGTTAGAAATAATTGTGATTGCAACTGCACTTATGGTGGTCTGACATGAGGCTTGAATGCCACCGCCGTGATATGCCGCGAGAAGCTGGACTTGTACGCTCAATTTTGGTTCGCTAGTCGTGATGACATGCCTTCAGGTAGCGGTGGCACCATGACACGTTGTTTATTCGGCGACTCCTTCAACTTAATTCCCACGTAATGTCATGTCTAAGCTAACAATTGAAAGCACGGTTAGCCTGATCTTGGAGCAACGGACGTTTCGAAATATCCTTACCAGAAGCGCTTGATACACTATGTTGGTCGGAGTGTTTATCTACGGCGAGCTTAATGAAACAAAACGGGAATATGTACATTCGATTATACTGTTTTGTTTTCTAATAATTCGCGCAAATTCGCATTTCTAACAGCTATCATAATCACCATGCACCGTACGTTGTTTCTCCCTTTACCGGTTATCGCTTCTACAGAAATATCGCTCTTTATCAGATCATTCGCTCGGGCACGACGTGCTTTTGCTGCATTCGAACTTTGTGAACGTTGTCGCCATTTCGATAGCAGCCTCAGGCTTGCCTTAGAAGATTGCTTGTACAGTCGGCCGATTAATTAACAGTACCGCTCGAGCGGCGACTCGCCGGCCGGTCGGCGCCGTCGAACCGCGCGAAGCGACGAGATCAAGAGCAGCGTATGCGCACCGAGATCGCTGGAAGCCGTTATCTCCGATAAGCCGGGCGGCTTGCACCGAGTTAGTCGTGCCAGGGGCTGTGTCATGCTGGTATGGAAAGGAGGCTAGCAGACGGAACTTGCGCTTCCAGTGTATTTGGTGCCCATGCGCTACTGTTGCCGGTCTCATCGCTTCGCGCGGTTAGAAGACTGGCCGGCCAGCCAGTCGATGCTGGCGCGCTTTCTGTTAAACAATCGGTCGACTGTGTTATCCTGACGAAATAAAACGCGCTCAGTGGAACGCACGCTTTTTGACGTAACCTTGCGCCGTGTGCCTGCGCCCGTCGGCAGACATTCGTGAGCGAACGTCGTGCGCAAAATTTGAATCGAGAGACGTAACGGGAGTGTGTGCTGCGCGGGGATCCGGCATAAACTATACCACACGCTTAAGAGCTGCTAGGAAAACAGGTCCTGGCTATTTCGAGGGGAGACATAAGTTCAAATGTTTTGACATTTTATAAAGAAATTGTTGCCGTTTCTTAGATTAAGGACTACGTTAAAGAACCTTATGCGGCCCGTCGTGGTGGCGTTAGTGGCTTTGCCGTTGCCCTTCTAAGCCAGAGGGGAAAGTGCCGAATTCCGGCCGCGGCGGCCGCATCTCAATGGGGACGAAATGGGAGAGAGCCCGGGTACCGTGCATTGAATGCCCGTTAAAAAAAACCCATGCGGTCAGAATTATTCCGGACTCGCCCACCACTGCGTGCCACATGATCAGATCGTCGTTTCGGCACGCGATTCTCCAGATTTTAATTTTTCATTTCTCCTTTGAACAATTCACTCAAAGAGTGCAAATTTGCACCAATATGTGCCCTTGGGGACGTATCTCGGGAGAAAAATTGATTCTGAAAGGGTTGAAGGAGAGAGCAGTGTACGCATTCCATGTCACGTACTGACGTGCAACGTTGGATCTGCTTAGTCAACTGCTTCGGCGCCTCCGCCTGCTTCGGTTTCCGTCGAACTGCAAGCGATTTTAGGTTGGTTGTTGTAGTTTTTAGGGATAAATAAAATTCCTACAGCGTAGCTTTTTGCTCGTTTAGAGGCGTTATGTAAAACGTTTACAAAGTTCTCCTGCCATTCTAGAGGAAGTATACAGGTGTTAATAATGTTAGTCGGCAGCTCTCGCCAGCCGATCAAGCCGCATGTAGGCAGATTAAAGAAAAATGATTGATAGTGACAGTTAGTGAATGACAACGTTATAATAGATTGGTGATTGGCAATAGAGATGACTAATGACTACTAATGACTTGTAATGATTAATGACTCCAAAATGACCAACATGTCTAACGACGGCTTGTAATGACCACAATTGATTAGGAATTACTAAAAATGCTTACTAATGATTAGTAATTACTAATACCAACTGAAGACACTAGTAATGATTACTGATGAATACGATATGACCAACATGTCTAACGACGGCTCGTAATGAGGAGGAGGAGGAAGAGTAGGCTTTAGCCGTTCACCTCCTACGAGAGATATTGCGACCCTGCAATTTTTTTGAATTTTTAACGAACATGTTTAAGTATATTTCATGAATAGGTGATGCGCTCTGCAGTGCAAAGGATTGAAATAGTTGTTAAAAGTAGATGTGCCTGTTATCATTGACTTCAACATCTCCAGGTGCAAGAAAGGAAACGAAATAGCAGCGATATACGGAGCAACTTGTCAAACCTGTTAGCGCACAACTTGGATTACCTTGCTGGTGCATTACCTTTGTACTTAAATTCCCTTTGACTTTTTTTTACCATATGTGGGTTGCGTTATCACTCAAGCGACGTGTTCATGCAGGTGCCTTGTTTTATATTCCACATTTTCAAACAAACCCGGCTAACAATGATCGCGAACCTTAAGTTCAACAACATGCGAGATTATTTACAAATAAGAACCGAAGCAGGTACGCCGTACGCAGATCCCTGTATATACAGGGCGTAATGCCGAGATGATGAGCAGGTGCGCGGTTTCCCCTCCGGTGAACTTGTAATCGCTCGTCTTTGCAACGGTGCGCTGACATGACTTCAGCCGGCACTTGTAGCTTGAGCGCAAGCAAAGCGAAAACCGCACATTACAGTGTTTCCTTTAAGAGTGGACCACACTGTTCGTGCTGTAACGCGTGTTTCGCTGTAAATTTGAAAACCCGCGCTTTGTGTTCACTTACCCGGTGCGGCGGCTTATTGGCTACGGTGTTGCGCTGCTAAGCACGACGTCGCCTAATTAAATCCCCGCCGCGGCGGGCGCATTTCGATGGGGGCAGAATGCAAAAACGCTTGTGGATGTTGCAATAGGGGAACGTCAAAGATCGCCTGGTGTTCAAAATTAATTCGGAATGCCCCACTACGCCACGCCTCATAACCGAATCAGGGTTTTGGCATGTAGAACACCAGAATCTAATTAGCTAACTTGTAAATGGTCGACGAAACGCTATGACGCAACGCAGGTTTTGAAAGCGTATACTGTGGTAGCTTGCACGACGGATTCTAATCTAGAGCAAACTCTCCCACTGCTGCCAAAAGAATTTGCATTGCGCAGCCGATTGCTGCGTAGCAAATGGACTGTGCGGAATGGTTTTAGCAGATGGAAAATTTGCGAGCGGCTAAATCGCATTGTGCAGATTGCCCATGAGCGCGCTAACGGTAGAATTGCAGCTTGTAAAGAACAAGTCATCGGTAGGTATCTGAAACCCAGAAGACTGGGATAAAGCGAGATGAGACATTGTGTCCAAGAGACAAAGATTCGCATTGTCCTCTACTCTCCGGAGGCCGAGGTGTGCTTATACCTGCAGCGCGAACCGCGCGGGATGTTGGCACGCACACGCTTGGAAAGACGGAGCTCGATGGTGTGTGCTGCTTCGAGCATCACGGGAACTGCCCTGTAATATCTCAAATTTTTGCAGGTGTGCCTGCTGTGGGATCCCCGAGCTGCATTCCGTGTCAGTTTCCGGCGCCGCCATACGTCCTTCTAGCCAGGCCATCGGGAGGTGGACAGCCTCGTTCTTCACGTTTCGCGGGCGGTTTCAGCGTTTCATTTACCCTCGCTGAAATAACTTCGTGCCAGTGACATTGTAATGCCTGCACAGTACAGGTGAGTCATGGTGTACTGAGCAGTAGCACATTGTCGCTATAAGGCGGAGATCTGGGCATCGAGGGATGGATGTTATGAGCGTCCCCTTTGGAACGGGGTGATGGGTTGCGCCACCAAGCTCTTGCTATTATACTGCCTGATGTCCCACCTCGGTAAAAAGAAAAAAACAAAAAAAAAAGGCAAGATGAATTCCCGTAGCAAAATTTTATGACCCCCTATTGTAAACTTAGTTTTTGTACGTCAGCCTTTTTTGTTGTTTCCCTACTTCCACCAAGCTTCGAATCGCTTCTTACTAATCTCTATTGCGGCCATGTTTACTTTGCCCCTGCTCTCGCTGAACCCAAGTTCTTCAAGGAGTCAATTGGTGCCTAAATCGACAGATGGGAATCTTCACATTCTAATAAAACATGCTCCATCGTTTCCCTAGCTTTACCGCAGCAAGCACATGCTTCTTGTTCCTTCTTACATCTCGTTTCATAGGCTTCGAAAAGTAATGAGCTTCCATTTCAGTTATCATCAATTGTTTATTTCCTGATTTCGCTTTTTCCTCTTGAACGCGTCGTATGAGGCGCACCTAGTGGCAAAACTGGGCATGAAAGGCATGTGCGCATCGGTTTGCACTATGTCCGGAAATCGTGCAAGACAAGCAGACAGCACTCGCTAAGTGGGGGGGGGGGGGGGGGGGGGGGGGGGGAGGCAAAGAAAGATTAGTTATAAAAGAATTCTGACACCATGGCGCGACATAAATGAAGTCAGTCATGGTGCAAGTGCTTTCAGCACTGTGGTGGTGGGCAGCAGTACTATAGTACCTGTACCAATACTAAGCACTCTGAAATGAAATGGTCTCCTGTTGAGTACGCTAAGCATTCCATTTACCCGAAGCTAAATGTTGCTGTCTTTTCCTTCGCCGAGGCCAGAGAGAAATCGCGAGAATAGGCGGTCTACACGATAGCGCGCACATTGACCGGAGCAGAACGCGACGATTGAAGCCAGCAGATATTCAGTGTAACATTGCAAGCTTGATGAGCGTCTTCTTGCGAACTACGAACGTTGCTGATCGCGTGAAAGCGTCGATAAATCGTACGAAGTGCGGCGTTTATGAAAGGCGATAACGACTTTAGAAACGACGACAGCGCTGGTAGAAAAATAATGAGGCGTATGGCTATATGCAGGTAAACTCTGCTCGGTCGCCTAGGAAACGGCTGGTCATGAGCAATGCCGTGTGAGAGTGGCAGAATGCTGTCGGGTCCTGGCTGCGCGGACGACGTGGCTGCAAATGCGGTAAGTTGCAGGGATAATATTTTCTTGTAATAATAAGCTGAAAATTGTTTTCGCGAGCTCGTGCAATATAATGCAATAAAAGCTATTTAATTGCGCTTAGACATGCAATATATTTAATTATGTGGTTTCACGCACCAAAACAATGATATGATTATGAGGCACTCCGTAGTGGGTAACTCCGGATTAATTTTGGCCACCTGGAGTTCTTTAACACGCAGTTAAATATAAATACAGGGGTGTTTTTGCATTTCCTCCTAATTGAAATGCACCCTCCGTGGCCGGGATTTGATCTCGCGAACTTGTGCCGCAGGTAGAAAGGCCGAAAAAAGAATACCTTTCGCTACTGGTCTTGGTAGAAATATGTCCTGGCCAAAGTTCTCGATGATGTCGCCTTCAAGTTTATCGTCGCGTAGAGCATTTTTAGCCCTTCTCACAGCGATGCTTTAGTTTGCAGCAGTGCTATTAAGAACATTTACGCTGGCAAAGTATTTCTTGTACTAACAGTCTTTCTTCAGCCAAGTACGCGCGCGGGTTATGGCATTATTGACGAAGTTAGCGTTGCGCAAAAGAAGCGAAAATACATTTTTGGGCCGTCCATGTACGATAACCATGTACGATAAAAGGTGGCACTAAAACGTTTATAGGCCCAGCATGCACATCCCCCCTGGATCCGCTCTTGCTTAATGCACATTCGGGTCGTCTTTTCGGAGCGCTCCAGAGGTAGTCGCCTTGTTCAGGTGTCGAAGAAGGTCGCACTGAGTGCATTCCGTTCGTCTGCAGTAGCGCATGAACTACTCCCGAACTGGCTTGAAGCGTCCAATGCATTTGACGATTGTCTTATTGCTTTAAGTTCTTCCTTCACAAGAATGTTTGTTTCTTTCACTCTTAGAGGACATGAAACTCGGGCAGGATGGTAGGGACTTATTAAATTCTATAGTGTTTCTGCTTGTTCACCATCACAGTGTGCCAATTTGTATGCATGTATGTATGCTTTGTTTCCACAAAAGCACAGTATTGCAGAGGGAAAGTGGGAAATAAAGCTGCTCGTAGCAGCTTGACCGGCCCCAATATAGTGTGCACTCCAAAAATTTTAGTGTTTGTCCAATGGGTGACACTCTTACAGTCAAGAATTTTAAAGAATTTGACCACAGCACTCTGCACAGAAAAGCATTCTCTCCTGCTGCCATCAGCGTCGCATTCCCTATGCCACTACCCTCCTTCCTCTTCGCATGCTATCATCTTTCTTATTCCCCCAATCCCCTTCTCCAGCGTAGAGTAGAAGGCTGGTGCCTCTCTGCCTTTCTGCCAATAAAAATGATCTATGTATAGCACAGGATAGCGAGCTTCAACTAGGTGTGCGACGAGAAAAAGCTGGTTCATTCTGTACGATAATTATGACAGCCTTGGCACCAACAAAATATCCGACAGGACAATTTGACAGCGAAAGCTTCGAATGTTTTCTCGATGAGCGGTTCGTGTTCTTTGTCACAGCTGTCATCATTCTTGCCAGAAAAAGTCGGAAACAGGATACCTTCATAGCCTGACAAGTGAACAAGAATTAAGGACCGCCAGTCAGCCTCTAGTCTGAAAGAGTACGTTTACCTAGGTCAACTAATCACAGTGGAGTCTGATCATGAGAAGGACATTCATAGAATAATAAAAACGAGTTGAAGCACATACAGAATGCATTACCAAATACTGCCATCGAGCTTACCACTCACACTGAAAGGAGAAGTGTACCACCCTTGCATTCTACCTGTGCTAGCATATGGGACAAGAACTTGTAGGTTAACAAAGAAGCCCAAGAACAACTTAATTACCGCCGCGCAAAGAGCGATGGAGCTGAAAATGTTAGATGTAGCGTTAAGATACGAGAAGAGAGCGGCGTGGATTAGTGAGCAAACAAGGATAGCCGATATTCCAGTTGACACTAAGAGAAAAAAAATTCACGCAGACACTACTCTGGGCGTTGTATAAGTACGCGTAAGCATTGTACCACTCGCTCATCTTCACGCAGGCCACTGTAGTTATCAATGTTATGAAACTTGATCCGAAAAGTATAGACCCTCATCAGCCCTCGTCGGTCGTTATCAGTTTTATCGAACTTGATCCGACCTTTGTCAAGTAATATTGGTCCATATCAGCCTGGGTATACAACGAAGCTGTTGCAAAACCACCACTACATTTGCTGAAGGGGGTATCTGATACTATAGTGATGGTTCGTATGCTTGTTTTGAGCTAGTTCTTTCATCATCATCATCATCATCAGTATATTTTATGTCCACTGCAGGACGAAGGCCTCTTCCCGCGATCTCCGATTTCCCTTGTCCTGCGCCAACCGATTCGAACCTGCACCTGCAAATCTCCTAATTTCATCGCTCCACCTAGTCTTCTGCCGTACGCGACTGCGTCTCCCTTCTCTTGGTACCCATTTCGTGTAACCCTAATGGCCCAACGGTTATTTAACCGGCGCATTACATGACCTGCCCAGCTCCATTTTTTTTTCTCTTAATTTAAATTAGAGTATCGGCTATGCGCGTTTGTTCTCTGATCTGAACCGCTCTCTGTCTGTCTCCTAACGTTATGCATAGCATTCTTCGTTCCATCGCTCTTTGCGCGGTCCTTAACTTGTTTTCAGGCTTCTTTGTCATTCTGCAAGTTTCCGCCCCATATGTTGGCACTGGTAGAATGCACTGATTGTACATCTTCCTTTTCAATGATAATGGTAAGCTTCCAGTCAGGAGCTGGGGATGTCTGCCATATGCGATCCAACCCATTTTTATTCTTATATGAATTTTTCTCTCATGATCAGACTTCCCTGTGATTAGTTGACATAGGTAAACGTATTCCTTCGGACTCTAGAGGTTGACTGGCGATCTTGAACCATTGTTCCCTTGCCTGGCTAATAATCATTATCTTCGTCTTCTGCATATTATTCTTAAACCCCACTCTTGCACTCTCGCTGTTAAGGTCCTCAGTCATTTGTTGTAACTCGTCTGTAGTGTTGCTGAATAGAACAATTTCAACGGGAAACCGAGGGTTGCTGAGATATTCGCCGTCGATCTTTACTCCTAAGCCTTCAAAGTTTAATAGCTTGAATACTTCTTCTAAGCACGCAGTGAATAGCATTGGAGAGATTGTATCTCCCTGCCTGACCCCTTTCTGTACAGGTATATTCCTGCTTGTGTAGAATTAAGGTAGCTGTAGAACCTCCGTAGATATTTTCCAAGGTATTTACGTAAGCGTTCTGTACTCCTTTCTTACGTAATGCCTCTATGACTGCTGGTATCTCTACTGAGTCCAATGCCTTTTCGTAATCTATGGATGCCACAAAGCGAGGCTTATTGTACTTTGCGGATTTCTCGATAACCTGATTGATGACATGGATGTGATCCACTGTAGAGTAAACCTCCCCGAAACCAGCCCGTTACTTTGTTTGACTAAAGTCTAGTGTAGCCCTTATTCTATTGGAGATAATTTTGGTGAACATTTTATATAAAATACTGGGTGTAAGCTAATGGGCCTATAATTTTTCAATTCCTTAACGTCTTCCTTTAAGTAGATTAGTATAATGTTTGCGATCTTAGTTTTCTGGGACCCTTGTAGTCGCTAGACACTTCGTATAAAGAACCCTCAGTTTTCTAAGCATTACGTCTCCTCCATCTTTGATTAAATCGACTGTTATTTTATCTTCTGCTGCCGCTGTTCCTGGTTTCGTGTCTTGCAAGGCACTTCTGACCTCTATCCTAGTTATTGAAGTTCCTGTATCCTTTTCATTATTATTTGTAATGGAGGTATCCTGACTCCTCTGGGTACTGTACAGGTCAGTATAAAATTCTTCCGCGGCTTTTACTATACCTTCAAGATTGCTGATATTACCCTGCTTATCTTTCAGTGCATACATCTTGGTTTGTCCTATGCCAAGTTTCCTTGTCACTGATTTCAGGCTGCATCCATTTTTTTACTGGTTCTTCAGTCTCGCACATTATAGTTCTGAATATCACTTGTTTTCCTTTTGTTGATCAGTTTTGACAGTTCCGCGAACTCTCTTATCTCTTGAGTTGGACACTTTCATTCTTTGTCGTTTCCTTATTAGGTCCTTTGTTATTTGGTAGAGCTTGCCTACTGGTTGGCTTGGTGCCTTGCCTCCCACTTCAGTTGCTGCCTCTGAAGCCAGCCTCATTACGGTTTCATTCATTACCTCTATGTCATTATCATCATCTCTCTGTTCTAAAGCTGCAACTTTGTTTGCAAGTACGAGCCTAAATGTGTCTGCTTTTACCCTTCCTGCCTCTAAACTGACCTGTTTCTTCTTGACCAATTTTACTCTTTCTCTGTTTAAATTGAGGTGAATGCTAGCCCTCACTAACTTGTGATCACTGCAGTTTACCCTACCTATCACTTGTACATCCTGCACTATGCTGGGATCAACAGAAAGTATAAAACAATTTCATTTCTTCTTTCACCATTAGGAGTTTTCCAGGTACGCTTTGTTTCTACGCTTCCCGAAAAAGGTGTTTATTACTGGAAGCTTGTTCTTTTCTGCAAATTCTACCAGCATCTCTTCTCTAGCGTTCCAAGTATCGACGCCGTAGCTGCAAACTGCTTGTTCATCAGCATCCTTTATCCCCAATTTTGCGTTGGTCACCCATTACGACAGTATACTGAGTTTGCACTTTTCTCATCGCTAATTCAATATCTTCATAAAACCGACCTAGTTCATCATTATCGTGATTGGATGTAGGCGCTTAGGCTTGTACTACCATTAATCTACATCTCTTATTAAGTTTGATTTCGCCTACAGCTACCCTCTCATTAATGCTGTAGAAGGCGTCAATGTTGCCCGCTATGTCCTTATGGATTAGGAATCCTACCCTGTATTGCTTCTTGCCTGGGGGACCTCTATAGCTGAGGGCATGGCCGTTACTCAGCAATGTATAAGCCTCACCAGTTCTTCAAATCTCACTATGGCCGATGATGTCCCAATGTCTGATAGTTCCTCAGAGTTCTGCTAAGCTAGCCTCACTCCACTCAGTTCGGCTGTTAAAGGTTGACAGGGTCAGTTTCCATTGGTGGCCTGTCCGGACCCAGGCATTCTTAGCACCCTCTGCTGCGTTACTGGTCTGACCGCTGCCTTGTCAGGTGCTCTGCAGCTGCTGGGGACGGAGGGCCATGGGTTAGTTGTAGGAATCATGTTCTTTATTGGAACGTATGGAGGGCGGTTCTGTCTGTTGTATAGGTGATTTCAATGGATGTATGCAATGTTTGCTTCACTTTTATGAGCGCTTGTTGTGGCTGCCTTACGTGGTATAAGCCATTGCATTTCCTCCTTGCTTACGGGGTTATGAGCCATTACTCTCGGATTGAGTCTGCAGTGTTGAGTGATTTTTTTGGTATGTTGTCACTGATCTCTTCTGTGTCTTCCGGTGCCTGGTTGATAAGTTCTCGGGCCTTGTAGTGGACGAGTTCGTTGCTCTCCAGACAGGCGTGAGCGGGTGTCGGCACTATTTCAACATTTATTTCTAGTACCGTGCTGCTGTTATGCGCAGAGTCGTTGGTGCAAACCAGCCCGACGTAAAGCTCCTGCACATTTCTGTAGAATCAGTTATAATGGATGTTGCTGTGGTCTGTGTTAGAGATAATGTCACGCCTAGTTCATCTCCTTCCTGTGTTCTTGCATATGGCGTGGTGGCACTGACGAGGAGATCAGTCTTTGTCGGCACCACGACTGCTTTGGCTCTTCCCCACGGTATGTGGCTGCGTCTGTATAGCCTACCTAGCGTCGAAATCCGTAGGTTCTGCCCAGGGCCTTGGCTCTTGCTTCACGCCGCCCTTGGTGGCAGGCAGGGTATATATTTTCCCGTAAGTGATGGATCATACCGTGGCGTCCCCAATCTCCTGGGCGTAGTCTGGGTGGTTTAGTATTTGTAGGCGAGTTCCACTTCATTTGCTTAAGATTGTTTGGGTCGCAGCCAGACGCATTTTCTGACTGGAGAAGTGGCCTTCTATTAGGCCTTCAACCGTGTTATGCAGACCAATACGCAGAATGCTGTCTGCGGTCGTGCTCATAGGGATGCCAAATGCTTGCTTTGTGGTTTTTCGAATGCGTGTGTTTAGTTTGTCTTTGTTTTCGTCAGTACCACGTACGGCGCTGCATACGTCACCCTAGCCAGGATGAAGGCTCGATCCAGGTGGATGGGTTCGTTCTCTTTCATGCCTCGGTGTCTATTTGTTATTGTACGAATCACCAGTAAGGCCAGCTGCTTTGTCCTGGTGGGGTGTTGGAGCATCTGGTCGCATTTTGCGTTAGCTTGTATGAGGAGTCCAAGGATTGTGAGGGTTTTGAAGGGCTTTAACCTGTCCCTCTATGACGATCTGCATGCTATCTTCATCCTTCTGGGTGCGACGCCGCCCGACCACAAGAAGCTCTCACTTCTGAGGCGAGCAGAGAAGTCCAATCTCTTCTGCATATTGGTTTACCGTGTCCGCTGCCATTTGCAGGGTGTCTTGCACGCCGCCGAGCGAGTCCGTACCCGTCCATAGGGTCACATCATCCGCTTATTGTGCATGGCGTAGGTTCGATATGCCCCCCAGCCGCCCCGGGAGCCCCAGGAGCGACATGCTGAAGAGAATCGCGGGAAGAACCGCGACTCGAGTGTGATGGCGACAGGCTATATCCCCGATCTTGGTGATGGCTGTGTGGTGAGATAGAAAATCAGCAACGTAATTGTGTGTTCCCTCCCCGCATCCTGTGTTGCTGATTCCGTAGGATAGCCTCGTATGCTACTTCGTCAAATGCCCCCTTCAGGCCTATCCATGAATGTATGCACTGTACGCTTCATTTTGCGCTTGTAGCCTCTGTCTTACGTGAGTATGCGCCATTGCATTCGTCTGACGTGACAGACGTACAGGATTATCGTTGGTGGCATCGAAATATTTACCCATATGAAGGAGCTGGAGAGGCCACGTAATCCGTAGGGTAGATAACTGGTGGATGATTAGAACTAAAGAATAGGTGCTATGGGAAGGGAAGCGCAGTCGAGTGCGGCAGGAAACCAGGTGGGTTGATGAAATCACGAAATTTGAAGCAAGTGCATATTAGAATCGGCTAGTGTAAGACGGGTAATTTGCGATCGCGGGTAGAGGCCCTTGTCCTGTAGCGAACATAAAAAATATACGTATTCCCACATGAAAAAAGACCACACTCAAAGGCTAATAGGAAGCTTTAGGAAGATATATTAAATTGCGCCACAAATAAAAACAAATACAAGCAACAGTTAATACAGTAACGCAGCACAGTATGTGGAACATGAACTGCAATGTTGAACCACAAAGTGCATGCGAAAAGACCCATTATTCAGTGATAAGATAACCAAAAATGTTTTTCATTAAATCTTAATTTTTTAGGTACTACGACGATTGACCGTAGCCGATTCCACTCGGATGACGTTCCGGAATTGAAGGAATTATGATGCGAAAATATCCGGCGCTGAGGGAGGAGGAGGTGTGGATTCCGACCTTGCGTGCTTAATATTTGGCTGATGAAAAAAAGGGGCGTCGGTGTAATAATGAATGTCTGTCACTAGCATGTTCATGATGCATATTTTGAGAACAAAAGTATAATGGTATGGGTATTCTCCCCATCCGCCCCGGGAAACACAAGAGCGCGATGCTAAAGAAAAGCGGATAGTGAACAGGGCTTTTCTGGCGTAATGAAAGGGATGCGAGCGAGAACTTGTGTGATTAGTGTTACTCTGGATGAATGCTTGATCATAAAGAATGAAACGTGCTGCGCGTTTTTGGACAGCTCTAATATCAATGAGAGTTTTGGTATGAGAGTACCATATCGATGGCGCGTTGTCATATTTCCTTCCATGTATTCCAGTATGCTATTTGTGTTAGCCATGATGAAAGGGACATGCCTGTTTCAGGCGAGATCGTTTGTTAGATGAACACCTAGATACTCACTGAAAAGACGACGTTAACCAAAACAAGGGTGTATCATTAATGCTGTACGCATGAGGGAATGGGGCACCGTGGCGGGAGAATTGTTTAGCATTTTTGAAACATTCGAAGCCATCTTGCAGTGCAAGCACCTGTGAGAGATAGCGTTAATATCTGCTTGCAGAAACATCACGCCGTCAGCGTTCTTTATTGTCGATACAGGACGCAATCGTTCAAAAAAGCTCGATAGCCGACGTTAGGTTGTTGAAGAACCCCATGGCGTCGAAATGATACCGGCGTCCTCTCTACTACCGTGTACCTCGTGATCATATCTTGGTTTTCGCACGTAAAATTCCCAATTTAATTTATATTTCAAGCGTGATCGGAAAGCTGATACGGAAAAAAAGGAAGGCCGTGGCGTCCAGCGGAAGGAAAATGGAAGCGCGAGGCAGTCGATGAGCAAGTGCCATGGTGCCAATCTTAAAATCATGGCACTACGATTACTGTACATTGCGAGGGTTAGCTATGGCCAAAAAAAGCCTGTATAGTTTTACCCAACGTATGTGTAACGGTGAATCCAAATTCTTGGACCGTTTCATCTGCAGGGAAGCCGATGAATAACCTTCATGAACGGCATTCGCTTTTCGCCGCCTTCGCTGTTCTCATGCATGTACTTTCACGCATACATCCGCATTCGCATTTTCTTTATTACGGTCAAGTTGTTCACCCGCCGCTATCGAGAGCCAGCGAATAAAGTCAAACGTAAATAACCGCAGCTGTTGAATGTCCATTGCTTGCATGCGCTTTCAGCAGCAGTGGTTAATTATGTTTGACTACACAGAGACAGCGAAGAATCGCTGTCTGTGTGTATCTGTTTCTTTCTACGTTCGTGTTCAGTCGAGCATCTGCACTCTACCATGGATTCTAACCAACTAGCCCAACAACGTGTTTTAACCAAGTTCAACTACGAAGCATCACGCCGATTTCAATACTTCATTGTTGCTTGCTGCTGCTGTCATACCCACAGACGAAAGTTGGTGACAAAAAAGCATAAATGAAAAGCGTACATATCCTGCGGCCCATGGTGCACATAGCCAAGTTGCCCTCGAAGAGGTTCATTGTTTAAGAGCGGCACGTACCTATGGAGTGGAACATATGCACAGTGGAACATACCCAAGTTCTCATGGTATGGTATGGTATGGTGAACTTTATTTAATAATGTCCTGAAGATCAACCCTTAGGTTGACGCAGGCGGCTCCCACGTCGGGACAGTAAGGTTTAACCTTACCGCCGTATCATGGGCCTTCTGGACGGCCTGTACTTGATCGAAAAGAACTCCACTGTGTAGGACTCGCCTCCACCAGTATCTCCTTGTCACAGTCTGTGAAAGTCACAGGACACTGCCAAAGCATGTCATCCAGAGTAATAATGCCTTTACACTTCTCGCAATTGATTGGTATCTCTCTTTCAGGATATATCTTGTTAATAAAGTTTGGACTTGGATAAGTTCTTGTTTGCAACAATCTTAGAGTCACCGCTTGAGCTCTATTGAGCTTAGCGTGTGGCACTGGGAATTCCCTTCTGTTCATGTAGTAATACCTTGTGATTTCATTATATGTAAGTAATTGGTCCCTGTTCTCCTCCTGTATATTATTAAGGTCCTGGTCGCGTTGTGCATGGATAGTAAGTCCTCGTGCAGCTGCGTTAGCCATCTCGTTTAAATTCTTCCGAGATGGATCGACAGACCCCATGTGCGCTGGAAACCAGCGGATTTCGATCTCTTGGCTATCCAACTCACTGATCAGCTGGGCAACCCTTTTGGTTACAAAGCCATTGGTAAAGTGTCTAATAGCCATCTTAGTCACTGTAAATCTTCGTCCACTTATTATTCCTTAAAGCCAATGCTATCGCTACTTGTTCCGCGACTGTCGTGTCTTTAGACATGATTGTAGTAGCATCCCGAGTGAGACCATCTGCATCTACTACTACTGCCGTAAAGGCTTTCTTTCCTCTGACCCACGCAGCATCTACAAATGCCGCATGTTCTCTGTCGTGTTCTATCTCTTGCAGGAGAGCTTTGGCCCTTGCCTTTCGTCTTTCCAAGTTGTGCACCGGGTGCATATTTCTGGGGAAAGGAGTCGTCTTGATTATCTCTCTTATGCTATCTTTTAGTTCTACTGTGCCTTCACCTGAAATTTTGGATTCGGTTGGGCACCATCCTACCTCTTCTAGTATTGCTCTACCTGGCCTTGTTTTGAGAGCCTCTCTCTGTGGGAAATTTGCTGAGCTTCCATTATCCCGGCTATTGTGTTTTGGAGCCCCAGTTTCATTAATTTGTTATCCGGCGTGTTAATCGGTAACCCCACTGTTGTTTGGACTAGCCTTTTAATTAATCTGTTCAACTTGTTTAGCTCCGTCTTTGTCCAACTGTGCATCGCAGCTGCATATGAGAAGTGGCACAAGGCGAAAGCGTAAACCAGTCTCATGGCGCTCTCCTCTCCCAGCCCCCTGTGTCTGTTAGTGATTGTCCTTAGCAGTCTTATTACCTCCACAGTATTGCTTGTGATGTGTCGTATTGTTCTTACATTTGCACCGTTTGCCTCCAGGAATAACCCTAAGACTCTAATGGATTCTACTTGCTTAATAGATTCGCCTGCCTTTGTGGTTAGTACTAACCTGGGTTCTTCCTCGGGAACGTATCCCCTCGGTTTTCTACCCCTTCTTCTGTTCTTGAGTACAAGGAGTTCAGACTTATTAGCAGAGTATTTGAGTCCCATGTCTTCTAAAATAGACTCCACCTCATAAATGCTCTTCTGAAGTCTGCTTTCCGCATGTCCCATACTTCCTTCAGCGGTCCATATAGTCACATCGTGTGCATAAATGGTAAAGTGAATGCCCTCTATCCCGTTTAGTCCCTTTGCCACTTTTGACATGGCCAGGTTGAAAAGCATAGGTGACAAGACCGACCCTTGTGGCGTCCTTCTGTCACCGAGATCCATCTTTGATTTAATATCCCCGAATCTAAGGTGAGCTGAACGATTGCCAAGAAAGGTTTTGACCACTTAATAGAGTTTCCTCCCAAATCCCAGTTCGGAAATCACTTCAAGTATTGCTCTATGCTTAATTCTGTCAAAAGCTTTTTCGACATCCAACCCCAAGAGAGCTCGAGTGTTATTTTGGTTTAGCTAATAGCAGTTGATGTTTGATTAACAACATGGCATCTTGTGTGGACAAGCCTGATCTGAAACCAATCAGATTGTACGGTAGGATGTCATTGTCCTCCACATACTTCGTTAACCTGTTCAATATGACATGCTCCATTGTCTTCCCTAGGCATGATGTTAACGAAATTGGCCTCAGATTATCCAAGTTAAGTTGCTTGCCCGGCTTTGGTATTAAGATAGTACTGGGCCGTCCTCCATTCTTCTGGATATACCCCATCTTTCCATAGGTCATTAATGCATGTGGTCAGATATTTTATTGATTCATCGTCCAAATTCTTAAGCAATCTGTTGGAGATGCCATCCGGGCCAGCTGCTGACCTACTATTCAGATCATACAGTGCCGTGTGTACCTCACTCTCGGTGAATTCCTGATCCATATATTTGCATTCTACCCCTAAGTAATCGGGATAACTCACATCCTGATCTTCTTTCCTGAGAGGCAAGTATTTAGTAGCCAATCGCTCCATTATGCTCTCTGCGCTTGCAGTATGACTTTCCTGGTGTACCAGTTTCGCCACTGACGTACGTCTATTCGATTTAGTGCCTTTTTCGTTGAGCCGATGCCTGAGCAGACTCCAATTGCATCCACGTTTTATCCTTCCGTCTACGCATTTACACACCTCATCCCATTTTGTTTCTGCAAATATCGTGCGTGTTCCTCTATATTCTTATTGAGCTGAGCAATTCGTTTCCTAAGTCTTCTGTTTAAGCGTTGTGCTTTCCATCCAATTTGTTCGACCTCTTCCTCTGTCTCTATAGCCTTAGTTGCTGCATTCAAGTCGTCCCTAAGCTGAGCCACCCACTCTTGTAGTCTGATGCGCCCCTTTCTATCTGTGTCTGTTCTGTCTTTTCTGATTTTCCTAAAGTGATCCCAGCCTATGTAAGTGATATGCTTTACCTGCCCCCCCCCACCCCCCTGTCGTTTCCACCATTATGTGTAGTATATAATGGTCGCTTCCTAGGTCCTTACCAGAGTTGATCCAGTCTGCCCTGGGTAAGTTATAAGTGAAGAATAAGTCCGGGGTAGTGTCCCTACACGTCGAACTGCCACACCTGGTAGGAAAGGCTGGGTCCGTGATAAGAGAAAGGCCTGAATCCGTAGCGAGATGCCAGATTCCTTCCCCTTTCTTACTACTCCAGCGGTAACCCCAAGATTGGTGTGGGGCGTTGAAGTCCCCTCCTATTATGCGTGGCGCAGTTTTGGCTAATCTCATGGGCTTATTAAAAATTGCTCTGAAGCTCTGTCTCATCTCTCTGGGACTGCTATATATGTTGAGGCAGAACAAGCTTTGCGCCTTACCTCTGTGCCTTTTTAGGACCATTTCTATCAATATGAATTCAATTTTACTCGCCGCTAATTTTAGATCGTGCTCTATGTAGGGAATTTTCTTGTAAATTAGGGTGGCAATTGCTCTGCCTGGTTCTTTGCCTTTGCAGACCGAGTTGAAGCCGGACAGCCCGATCTCCTCCGCTAGAGTTTCCTGCAACATTATTAATTTTGGCCTATTTTCAACCGTTTTGATTATCTGTGCTAGTGACGCTCTTTTTTGCTGAAATCCTCTGCAGTTCCACTGCCACACACAGTCTATTTCTGTTATCCATTATTATTGTCGTTGCCCCCTGACTTGCTACCCCCTGTCACTTTTCGCTTGACTGTACTACCTACCGCTCCTGGGGGTGTTCTAGCGCTTTCGGCTTCCAAGGGCATATATTCCTCATCCTCTCCTTGGGCCTCTAGCTTTTTCAACCTTTTCTCGGCTATTAACTTCCACTTCCATGTTTTATCCACCTTAAGGTTAACGCTGTCTACCGTGTCCTTTAGTTCCCTAATCGCATTCCTAATCTCCTCCAGAACCGAGCACATCGATTCTGCCTGCGGAACTACAGCTCTCTTTTTGGGCGCCGGTGTCTCTTCTTCCTGGCTGTTACTTCTACACTTGTGGCTTAGCTATTGCCACACTGCCGCTTTCTGTTCTCAACCCTTTTTTCATTTCCTGAATCTGCTGCTTAAGTTCTTCATTTGCTTTCTTTAGTGATATAACCTCTCTGATCAGCTGTTCTACTCTGGCATCGTTGCTTTGTTCCTGCGAGGCTAGCGCTCCTTTGACTTTCACAGTACCTTTGACTTTCTCGGCCCCGGTCGCTCCTGGCTCCTTTTTCTTGTTTGTCTTCAGCTCCTGCTCTTCGAAAGGCACCTGCGCCTCCCGAGATCTGGAACAGTTTCTTCCCCTCAATGTTGAGTGCTTTCTTGAGCTTGATGTGCTTCTCGAGCGTGAGCGCCTTCCGTCGCCTGGAGGGGTTTCCTTTGTCGGTTGGGCCGTTTCCATCTCGGTCTCCACTTTGGAGCGTTGTCTTCTTCTTATTCTTACTACATATGGTATCTGGTACCGCTGCTTGCAAGTCCTGTCACCTGTGGGGTGATCTTCACCGCAGAACTTGCATTTCGGAGAGCAGATATGAGTCTCCCCTGGGTCTTGCATACCACATCCCCTGCACTGCACAACATCGGGTGTTGGACAAACGTCTGATCTGTGTCCGGTTCTTCCACATGCGTAACATACGTCAAATTGCTTTCTGTACAGATAGCACTTCACGAAGGTTGACCCATATTTGATGAAGTTGGGCACCCTGAACCCGTCGAAAAGCACAATAACCGATCCCGTAGCTTTGATACGTTGTGCAGCCCACGCCGTTGGGTTGTATTCATGCACAATCTTTTTCGTGATCACACTCTGACTGTCATTGAGGTTCACTCTTCTAATCACCCCTTGCACGTAGAGTGGGGGGCTGTTTCATAAGAGCTCACTTCATATTAGGTAGACGATGTCTTCCTTCGCTTGGTCTGCTGTAAGTTCGGCTGCCGCGACGATCGCTTCTCCAATAGCTGTGCTGACCTTGTTCAGTTTGAGGCCTCCCCGAGGCCTAACGATGATTTTCCTGTGCTCCTCCGGCAGTTGCGGCATTCTTGACGCCTTCACAATCCGGCGCTTCAGCTTGTCGGCCCCGGCAACACCTTGGTTGGCGATCTGCTTTCCTTGAGATTCTTGGATCAAATTGTCGGCTCCACCAGCTCGCCAGGTCTTTTTCGCAGATCGCGATCTTCGGTTGGTGACCACCTGCCAACCCATTCTTTCCTCGCCGTCTTCCGTCTCCGAGGAGAGTTCGTCGTCCATGCGTATATCGGCCATGCCGGCTTGGCGGGCGCGCTAGACCTACGTGGCGTTAGGCCAGCGTGGCGGCCACGTGCGATGCACAGAAAAGAGGCTATAGAAGTCCAAAAAATGCTGGCCCACCTTGTCCAAAGGTATCCACCGATTCGGGTTAACCTCACGAATCCGATAATGAGCTTCAATGCGTGGTCCTGCCAAAGGTGCCTGCAGAATCATTCAAAAAGACGGAGCCGATGCGGGGCACGTCCGCTTTCTTCTGCTTCTTCTCCCCAAGTTCTCATGAAAAAATTCATTAAAGGACGGCACATAACCCTGAGAGCGGCC
The DNA here is from genome assembly GCF_050947875.1 of Dermacentor variabilis. NCBI lineage: Eukaryota > Metazoa > Arthropoda > Arachnida > Ixodida > Ixodidae > Dermacentor > Dermacentor variabilis. Next base: position 21,093,509 of record NC_134577.1, read on the forward strand.
CACATTTTAAGCTTAACTACTTTCGGGATCGGCCCACATATTTAGTCCGAACTGTATCCGGGATCGGCCATGAAAAACGACCAGGCACCTGTTACAGGAAGCTGGGTTGAGCTCGTCAAAAATGCTTCGCATTAAAAACGGCCGTCGAAGACAACATAATGATTCTGAATTTGTGGACACATATCGAATAGCAAGCAATTCAAACTAAGCCAACCAATTTCAAGTTCCACTCTGTCGAACCAAATATGGCACTCAACAATTGAAGCACCTAATACCTACGTTTTTAAATCAACACATGCAAGTCTTAATTAATGTGATAGAATGTATGTATACGTCTCCTTTCACTGTTTTTAAATCTTATTTGTCGTCCTATACATCTGTATAGAATACGTAGGACTTCAAGCACAATGTCGTTTACGATGTATGTAAAATGATTTTTGTTGTGTGTACTAATAATTGTCGCTAATCTTGCTGTACCAAGTTATTTTCTCGTACAATGTATTCACTGTTTAATTTCTTATAGCACGTTCACGCTACTTCTGGACAGCGCATGGGCGGTAGGGCTATTGTCAGTCAGTCTTCTCTGCCTTTAGCCGTGGTCCGAGTATCTTCGACACGGAGAACGGTCTCGAGTCCAGCCGGTTTAAAGTTTAAAGGGCAGGTACACAGTAGGTGCACTAGCACACTACTTGAAGTGCGCCGGCTTAAGTGCGCCGCTTATGGTGTCCCGGTGCATCCTCCCACACGCACTCAGTGCTCATTCTCTTTCTATTCCCCTTCCCTTCAACCCCGGTGTAGGGTAGCAAACCGGGTGCTCGTCTGGTTGACCTCCCTGCCTTTCCTGTCCTTGCCCTCTTCCTCTCTCTCTCTGCCTTTAGCTGTTCCTTCTCCTGACCTGTACTGCTACGGAAAACATAAATGCAATGTCTTCTTTGACGAGTTACCCCATTTCCGTATCGGGCATTTATTTATTTATTTATTTATTTATTTATTTATTTATTTATTTATTTATTTAACATACTTTCAAGGCCCGAAGGCATTACAGAAAAGAGTGGGTGAACATAGAAAAAAAAATTTGCGCAATATACAAAGACATATTCAACGTGGCGTTTCATGAGTGGTGGTTTTGAAGGATGGCTGCGACGGTGGCGAGAAGGTGGCTCCAATATTTATTGCTACACAGTTTAGTACGTGTAGACGGCACACCAACTTTGAAACTGTGGTCAGAGTGAGATGATACGTACGACTGTCCGGTGATAATCTGTTCTTTCAACCAAGGGTTATGGTGGTAGATTTTATAAAAACCGAAGGCCGGAATCATCTACGGCGGAAAGAAAGTTCTGTCAAGTGTCATTGACGTAACGCTAGCATATCGGGAGTAGTTTGATAAGATGAAACGCGCTGCGCGATTTTGACCGGCTTCTATGCTGTTTGAATGTGATATTAGCCGGGTTCCAAATTGGGCATGCGTATTCTAGTTGGGAGCGAACTAATGATTTGTAGAGAGTTTCAGTGACGATGATGCAGATGAGAAATTTCGTATTTGTTTTTTATTGTTTCCAGTCTCTTTCATGAGCTAATTCACAAGATGGTACAATCGAATTACAGCTGCCACTGTGCATTCGCCGCAGGGTATGTCCCCTTGGTGTTAATGCTTATGTGACGGCCTTGCGTATGGGCCGCGGTAGCTACTGGGGCTGTGTCACTGGGTGTCTTACTGGGATCACTGGGAATGTGATGAAGATGATGGTTAGAATGACGATGACGATAAATGGCGGCAAGAAGTTTAAAGGTGATTAGTCCTCTGGTTGACGTGACGTCCAACAAATGTTTTCGCTCTCAGCGCGCCTACCACAATAAATCATACGATTCATGCACCCAATTCTTACCGTCAACATGCTAACGAAGACAGTGTCTTCCATAGACTCCGACTGGGCGTTCAATCGACTTACAACTTTTGTTTTTACAGTAACCAAGATGTTAACGTTATAATAACCCGCAGCGGCGGTGTAACGGCTATGATATTTCGCTGCTAAGAATGAAGTCGCCGGATCACAACCCGGCCGTTCGGCCGCATTTCTGTGGGGGCGAAATGCAAAACACCCGTGTTCCGTGGGCGCACGTTAAAGATACCGTGGTCGTCAGAATTAATTAGCAGTCCCCCACTATGGCGTGCCTCATCAAATCGTGTTATGGCACGTAAAACCTATTAATTCAATTAAATATTATAATAGGTAAACAGCAAGCAGAAGCGCTGGAAAATTCAAACATGCATATTATAACTTATAAAATAGACACAAAATAATGAACGATATCATCGTTCACAATTTAATAAAGCCATCGGAAGGTGATCTCCAACTGACATAACCGTATAGAAGGTTGTGACGTAATGCAATCGCACTAGTCGTACCATTCAAAAGCTGGGTTACTGTAATATTCTATAATATTACCTGAGAACATAATGTTTTTTTATAGAAACACGAGAAAATTACAAATGAAATCGTTTCCTTTCTTTGTTTGCTACCGACCTTTTCCTAATAGCTTCACACAGAATGCCTCAATTCTGTGCAGAAAGCCCGCATATGCATACATTTAATTCTCATGCATTTATATATGTGCAGATGCCTCTGTAAATTATGACGCAAGTGTCGCATTAAAAAGTTGATGAGCAGCGTATACTTTAGGGTCCAGGAATGCGCAGCGAATGAAGCCGCAGCTATTCATTGTAAGGTTGCAAGTTTGAATCAAGGAGGTTAAAGAAAAACTGCAGGAGTGGAGGGAGCGCCCGACAAGTGAAGCCGCCGGGTCGCCATCTTTCTGGGGGCAAGAGCACGCCAGGAGCGCAGCTTGTGTGTTTCGCGTCGTCGTATCTTGCCGTAGGCGGTGTTGTGCGGATCCCAAAGTGTGCTAGCGCGCTCGGGTGTTCTTAGGAAAGTTGGCGTTGTGAACGGTCGGGAGGCAGGGAACAAAGTGTTTATTATCAGACAAGGGGCTGTATATATAGGGACAGATACAAATATGAGCATGCGCACTTCGTACCGTAAGGGCACGTGTTAACATGGCAGTGCGCATACTTACAGGGGCACAAGCAGTTGACGTGTTAGCGTTATCCTTCTCATTTAAACAAAGTAGCAGATTAGTATTGCGTTGCTCTAAAGTGAAAAAAAAATTATATTAAAGGCTGAAAGAAAACGGCCGCCACCAAAGTTCCGAGACTCTCAATGCTGTGAGGATGCTAAAGCACAGACCACACCGGATGATTATGAAGATAACGAATACTTGTTTGTTGCATGTACTGCTATTTCTCACGCTACGTTTTCAGTTAATTGTTTGTGTTCTGACAGCTTTCATGATTGATCAATTATTACGCTGCATTAAAGAAGGCGAATAAGACTAATAATTGCGCGAATGTTTTTATGCTTTGCTGCAGCTGCATATTCATGCCGAAAGAATGGAAACCGTGTTGCATTATAACTTGAAAATCCGCTAAGCAATTGAAAACCGCTTGAAAAGTCGGCGAACAGCGCTGCGAAGCTCTCGGCAGGCCGCTTCTCGACCCCCTCCCCACCCAAAAAAAAAAAAAAAATGGCAGCCGCCGGCTTCACCCGAGCAGCCATAGGCCAGTATACGCGACTTCCACTGCAGCCGCCTTCTTTTGTTTGAATAGCGTCCGCCATCGACGTCTAAAAATGTTCATGCGAACCTAGGCAGAGCTGATAGTGCGAACGCGTCGATGACTTGCAGGCTGCAGGGCGCGCGATAGATGATAACGATAGCCGCAAGGAAGGCCCCGACGGAAGAACAGCGAAGCCTGAGGAGACCTGCGCTGCTCGGGTTAACTCTCCTCGGTTGCCTAGGAAACGGTCCCGCGTGCGCCAGGCAGGCATAGACGTTACAGCGGCAGAACGCTGTCGGGGCCTGGCTGCGGTCGACGTGTCTCGGAGTGCGGTAAGCGGCACGGATATTACTTTTCGCGCTAGTAAGCTGAAAATTGTGTTGCGAGCGTGGTTACTCTAGTTCAGTCATAAGAAGAGTAACTGTACGTTGCTTTAAAAGAACGCCACAATCTAATTTCGTTTGGAAAACCTCAAAAAATGCTTTCGTTTAATTTTGTCGAAACTAATGAAAGCCCGGCCATAACACATACGTTGTCGTTTCTAGCTGATGACATTCTCCCGTTAGCGCGAAATAATAGCACACGTGTGTTGTCCGGAAGTCGGAAGATTTTAATGCGGCACTTGCCTTCCGGCATTTAAGGTTTGCATGTGAACCTGTAGACCAACGAATTTTTGGAAACTGATATAATTGAGTATGTTTTATTAGTGCCTACAGTGGTTTATGCTGACGCCTACAATTACAATTTACCGAGGTCGTTATATTTAAGACTTGCGTTGGGGCTAGTGGAAATAGTATAACACAGCGCTGTCATATGTTATGCCATGTTTAAGCCGCGCACACTCCTTACGAGCATTTCTACCTCTTATGAGCATGGTGCTGCACATTTATGGCTCGAATGCTTTCAATGGTTCTAGCTTAATGCGTCTTCCTTCCAAAGCATTCAGTTTTGGCCGCTGTAGGTGTGGCTTCGTTGTTAGAAATAATTGGGATTGCAGCTGCACTTATGGTGGTCTGACATGAGGCTTGAATGCCACGGCCGTGATATGCCGCGAGAGCTGGACTTGTACGCTCAGTTTTGGTTCGCTAGTCGTGATGACATGCCTTCAGGTCGCGGTGGCACCATGACACGTTGTTTATTCGGCGACTCCTTCAACTTAATTCCCACGTGATGTAATGTCTAAGCTAACAGTTGAAAGCACGGTTAGCCTGATCTTGGAGCAACGGACGTTTCGAAATATCCTTACCAGAAGCGCTTGATATACTATGTTGGTCGAAGCATTTATCTGCGGCGAGCTTAATGAAAAAAAAAAAAAACAGGAATATGTTGTTCATTCGATTATACTGTTTTGTTTTCTAATAATTCGCGCAAATTCGCATTTCTCACAACTATCATAATCACCATGCACCGTACGTTGTTTCTCCCTTTACCGGTTATCGCTTCTACAGAAATATCGCTCTTTATCAGATCATTCGCTCGGGCACGACGTGCTTTTGCTGCATTCGAACTTTGTAAACGTTGTCGCCATTTCGATAGCAGCCTCAGGCTTGCCTTAGAAGATTGCTTGTACAGTCGGCCGATTAATTAACAGTACCGCTCGAGCGGCGACTCGCCGGCCGGTCGGCGCCGTCGAACCGCGCGAAGCGACGAGATCAAGAGCAGCGTATGCGCACCGAGATCGCTGGAAGCCGTTATCTCCGATAAGCCGGGCAGCTTCTACCGAGTTAGTCGTGCCAGGGGCTGTGTCATGCTGGTATGGAAAGGAGGCTAGCAGACGGAACTTGCGCTTCCAGTGTATTTGGTGCCCATGCGCTACTGTTGCCGGTCTCATCGCTTCGCGCGGTTAGAAGACTGGCCGGCCAGCCAGTCGATGCTGGCGCGCTTTCTGTTAAACAATCGGTCGACTGTGTTATCCTGACGAAATAAAACGCGCTCAGCGGAACGCACGCTTTTTGACGTAACCTTGCGCCGTGTGCCTGCGCCCGTCGGCAGACATTCGTGAGCGAACGTCGTGCGCAAAATTTGAATCGAGAGACGTAACGGGAGTGCGTGCTGCGCGGGGATCCGGCATAAACTATACCACACGCTTAAGAGCTGTTAGGAAAACAGGTCCTGGCTATTTCGAGGGGAGAAATAAGTTCAAATGTTTTGAGATGTTATAAAGAAATTGTTGCCGTTTCTTAGATTAAGGACTACGTTAAAGAACCTTATGCGGCCCGTCGTGGTGGCGTTAGTGGCTTTGCCGTTGCCCTTCTAAGCCAGAGGGGAAAGTGCCGAATTCCGGCCGCGGCGGCCGCATATCAATGGGGACGAAATGGGAGAGAGCCCGGGTACCGTGCATTGAATGCCCGTTAAAAAAAAAACCCATGCGGTCAGAATTATTCCGGAGTCGCCCACTGCTGCGTGCCACATGATCAGATCGTCGTTTTGGCACGCGATTCTCCAATGTTAGTTTTTCATTTCTCCTGAGAACAATTCACTCAGAGTGCAAATTTGCACTAATATGTGCCCTTGGAGACGTATCTCGGGAGAAAAATTGATTCTGAAAGGGTTGAAGGAGAGAGCAGTGTACGCATTCCATGTCACGTACTGACGTGCAACGTTGGATCTGCTTAGTCAACTGCTTCAGCGCCTCCGCCTGCTTCGGTTTCCGTCGAACTGTTAGCGATTTTAGGTTGCTTGTGGTAGCTATTGGGGAGAAATTAAAATTCCTACAGTCTAGCTTTTTGCTCGTTTAGAGGCGTTATGTAAAACGTTTACAAAGTTCTCCTGCCATTCTTGAGAAAGTATAACAGGTGTAATGATGTTAGTCGGCAGCTCTCGCCAGCCGATCAAGCCGCATGTAGGCAGATTAAAGAAAAATGATTGATAGTGACAGTGAATGATAACGTTATAATAGAGATTGGTGATTGGTAATAGAGATGACTAATGACTACTAATGACTTGTAATGAATATTAATGACTCCAAAATGCCCATTATGCCTTACGACGTCTTGTAATGACCACGATTGATTAGAAATTGCTAGAAATGTTTAGTAATTAGCAGTAGTGACTGAAATGACTAACTTTTAATGACTACTGATGACTACGAAATGACCAATATGTCTAACGACGGCTTGCAATGACCACAATTGATTAGAAATGACTAAAAATGCTTACTAATGACTTGTAATGACTAATAACGACTGAAAGCACTTGTAATGACTACTGATAAATATATGACCAACATGTCTAACGACGGATCATAATGATAAGAGGAGGAAGAGTAGGCTTTAGCCGTTCACCTCCTACGAGAGATATTGAGACCCTGCAATTTTTTTGAATTTTTAACGAACATGTTTAAGTATATTTCATGAATAGGTGGTGCGCTCTGCAGTGCAAAGGATTGAAATAGTTAAAAGTAGATGTGCCTGTTATCATTGACTTGAACGTCTCCAGGTGCAAGAAAGTATACGAAATAGCAGCGATATACAGAGCAACTTGTCAAACCTGTTAGCGCACATCTTAGATTACCTTGCTGGTGCATTACCTTTTGTATTTAAATTCCCTTTGACTTCTTTTCCCATATGTGGGTTGCGTTATCACTCAGGCGACGTGTTCAGGTGCCTTGTTTCATATTCCACATTTTCAAACAAACCCGGCTAACAATGATCGCGAACCTTAAGTTCAACAACATGCGAGATTATTTACAAATAAGAACCGAGGCCGGTGCGCCGTACGCAGATCGGTGTATATGCAGGGCGTAATGCCGAGAAGATAAGCAGGTGCGCGGTTTCACCTCCGGTAAACTTGTAATCGCTCGTCTTTGCAACGGTGCGCTGACATGACTTCAGCCGGCACTTGTAGCTTGAGCGCAAGCAAAGCGAAAACCGCACATTACAGTGTTTCCTTTAAGAGTGGACCACACTGTTCGCGCTGTAATGCGTGTTTCGCTGTAAATTTGAAAACCCGCGCTTTGTGTTCACTTACCCGGCGCGGCGGCTTATCGGCTACGGTGTTGCGCTGCTAAGCACGACGTCGCCTAATTAAATCCCCGCCGCGGCGGGCGCATTTCGATGGGGGCAGAATGCAAAAACGCTTGTGGATGTTGCAATAGGGGAACGTCAGAGATCGCCTGGTGTTCAAAATTAATTCGGAATGCCACACTACGCCACGCCTCATAACCGAATCAGGGTTTTGGCATGTAGAACACCAGAATCTAATTAGCTAACGTGTAAATGGTCGACGAAACGCTATGACGCAACGCAAGTTTTGAAAGCGTATACTACATGTGGTAGCTTGCACGACGGCTTCTAATCTAGAGCAAACTCTCCCACTGCTGCCAAAAGAATTTGCATTGCGTAGCCGATTGCTGCGTAGCAAATGGACTGTGCGGAATGGTTTTAGCAGATGGAAAATTTGCGAGCGGCTAAATCGCATTGTGCAGATTGCCCATGAGCGCGCTAACGGTGGAATTGCAGCTTGTAAAGAACAAGTCATCGGTAGGTATCTGAAACCCAGAAGACTGGGATAAAGCGAGATGAGACATTGTGTCCAAGAGACAAAGATTCGCATTGTCCTCTACTCTCCGGAGGCCGAGGTGTGCTTATACTTGCAGCGCGATCCGCGCGGGATGTTCGCACGCACACGCTGGGAAAGACGGAGCTCGATGGTGTGTGCTGCTTCGAGCATCACGGGAACTGCCCCGTAATATCTCAAATTTTTGCAGGTGTGCCTGCTGTGGGATCCCCCGCGCTGCATGCCGTGTCAGTTTCCGGCGCCGCCATACGTCCTTCTAGCCAGGCCATCGGGAGGTGGACAGCCTCGTTCTTCACGTTTCGCGGGCGGTTTGAGCGTTTCATTTACCCTCGGTGAAATAACTTCCTGCCAGTGACATTGCAATGCCTGCACAGTACAGGTGAGTCATGGTGTACTGAGCAGAGCACAGTCGCTATAAGGCGGAGATCTGGGCGCAATGAATGGATGGAGGGATGGATGTTATGAGCGTCGCCTTTGGAACGGGGCGGTGGGTTGCGCCACCAAGCTCTTGCTATTATACTGCCTAATGTCCCACCCAGGTAAAAAAAGAAAAAACGCAAGATGAATTCCCGTAGCCAAATTTTATGACCCGCTATTGTAAACTTACTTCTTGTACGTCTCCCTTTTTTGTTGTTTCCCTACTTCCACCAAGCTTCCAATCGCCTCTTACTAATCTCTATAGCTGCCATGTTTACTTTCCCGCTGCTCTCGCTGAACCGAAGGGCTTCAAGGAGTCCATTGGTGGCTAAATCGACTGCTGGGCAGATATCTTCGCACTCTAATAAAATATGCTCCATCGTTTCTCTATCTTAACCGCAGCAGGCACATGCTTCTTCTTCCTTCTTATATCTCGCTTTATGGGTGAGTGTTCTAAGGCATCCTGATCTCGCTTCGAAAAGTAATGAGCTTCCCTTTGAGTTATCATCGTTTCTTTCCTGATTTCGTTTTTTCCTCTTGAACGCGTCGTATGAAGCGCACCTAGTGGCAAAACTGGGCATAGAAGGGGCGACCGCATCGGTTTGCACTATGTCCGACAATCGTGCAAGACAAGCAGACAGCACTCGCTAAGTGGGGGGAGAGGCAGAGAAAGCTTAGTTATAAAAAAATTTCTGACGCCATGGCGCGACCTAAATGAAGTCAGTCATGGTGCAACTCGCCAATGCGCGAGCTCTCCTAAGGCGCCCATGTCAACAAGGGTCGCGAGGACAACAACGCACTGATCTCAAGGCTTGGACAACTTCTAATGCACGTTTACGAGTAAGTGGGTTGACTAAGTTTGAGTGGAGCCAATAGAGAGAGTGCTACTCACCGATCCTCGGCTGCGCGATCCTCTCGACGAGCGTCCAGGTGGGCGATCGGGCCACGTTCAGCTTGAGCGTCAGCAGATGACACAGGTCGATGCAGCGGAGGTTCTCCTCGACCACCATGCGCTGGGTGCCCCCGTCCGGAATTAAGTGCTTTCAGCACTGTGGTCGTCTGCAGCAGTACTATAGTACTTGTACCAATACTAAGCACTCTGAAATGAAATGACCTCCTATTGAGTACGCTAAGGATTCCATTTACCCGAAGAAAAAAGTTGGTGTCTTTTCCTTTGCCGAGGCCAGAGAGAAATCGCGAGAATAGGCGGTCTACACAATAGCGCGCACTTTGACCGGAGCAGAACGCGACGATTGAAGCCAGCAGATATTCAGTGTAACATTGCAAGTTTGAAGAACGTCTTCTTGCGAACTACGAACATTGCTGATAGCGTGAAAGCGTCGATGAATCGTACGAAGTGCGGCGTTTATGAAAGGCGATAACGACTTTAGAAACGACGACGGCGCTGGTAGAAAAGTGATGAGGCGTATGCTATATGCAGGTCAACTCTGCTTGGTCGCCTAGGAAACGGCTGTTAATGAGCGATGCCGTGCGAGTGGCAGAATGCTGTCGGGGGCCTGGCTGCGGACGACGTGGCTGTGCGGGCGGTAAGTGGCAGGTATATTATTTTTTGTACTAATAAGCTGAAAATTGTGTTCGCGAGCTCGTGCAATATAATGCAATAAAAGCAATTTAATTGCGCTTAGACATGCAATATATTTATGTGGTTTCACGTACCAAAACAATTATCTGATTATGAGGCACTCCGTATTGGGTAACTCAGGATTAATTTTGGCCACCTGGGGTTCTTTAACATGCAGTTAAATATAAATAGAGGGGTGTTTTTGCATTTCGTCCTAACTGAAAGGCGGCCTCCGTGGCCGGGATTTGATGCCGCGAACTTCTGCGGCAGGTAGAAAGGCCGAAAAAAAGAACACCTTTCGCTACTGGTCTTAGTAAAAATATGTCCTGGCCAAAGTTGTTCTCGATGATGTCGCCTTCAAGTTTATCGTCGCGTAGAGCATTTTTAGCCCTTCTCACAGCGATGCTTTAGTTTGCTGCAGTGCTATTAAGAACATTTACGCTAGCAAAGTCTTTCTTGTACTAACAATCTTTCTTCAGCCAAGTACGCGAGCGGGTTATTATTGACGAAGTTAGCGTTGCACAAAAGAAGCGAAAAAAGGCCGTCAAAATTCAACATGGGCACTAGCTTCATACCATGTGCGATAAAAGGTGGCACTAAAACGTTTATAGGCCCAGCATGCACATCCCCCCTGGATCCACTCTTAATGCACATTCGGGTCGCCTTTTCGGAGCGCTCCAGAGGTAGTCACCTTGTTCAGGTGTCGAAGAAGGTCGCTGTGAGTGCATTCGGTCGTCTGCGGTAGCGCATGAACTACTCCCGAACTGGCTTGAAGCGTCCAATGCATTTGACGATTGCCTTATTGCTTTAATTTCTTCCTTCACAAGAATGTTTGGTTCTTTCATTCTTAGAGGACATGAAGCTCGGGCAGGATGGTAGGGACTTTATTAATTAAATTCTTTAGTGTTTCTGCTTGCTCACCATTACAGTGTGCCAATTAGTATGCATGTATGTATGCTTTGTTTCCACAAAAGCAAAGTATTGCAGAGGGAAAGTGGGAAATGAAGCTGCTCGTAGCAGCTTGACCGGCCCCAATACACTGTACACTCCAAAAATTTTAGTGTTTGTCCAATGGGTGACACTCTTAGAGTCAAGGATTTAAAAAAAAATTTGACCACAGCACGTTGCACAGGAAAGTATTCTCTGCTGCTGCCATCAGCGTCGCGTTCCCTATGCCACCACCCTCCTTCCTCTTCGCATGCTATCACCTTTCTTATTCCCCCAATCCCCTTCCCCAGCGTAGAGTAAAAGGCTGGTGGCGACCTACTCGGGCCGACCTCTCTGCCTCTCTGCCGATAGAAATTATCTATGTATAGCACAGGATAACGAGATCCATCTAGATGTGCGACGAGAAAAAGCTGGTTGAAATTGTGCAGTAATTATGACAGCCTTGGCACGAGCAAAATATCCGACAGGACAATTTGACAGCGAAAGCTTCGAATGTTTTCTCGATGAGCGGTTCGTGTTCTTTGTCACAGCTGTCATCATTCTTGCCAGAAAAAGTCAGAAAACGGGATACCTTCATTGGTCCATACCAACGATTTGGTCTTGCTCCTTAAGCGTGAACGTTTTAGCCATGGGACAACCAAACACCCTTTGTAAACCAACCCATAAAGGTGAGCATTTTTAGTCTTTATCCCCGGCAAGCATTTTATTCCTGTTCGGGGAAGTGTAAGTGTAGGAAGTATAGTATTAGTAAATGTAAGACAGCTCTCATCACCGTCGATATGTGCCCAGTTATTGCTGCTTTCAGTAGTTTTTAAACTTTCGTTTGTGAATCTTTCTACAGTTTTATCTCGTGGACGGTGACCGTGATCAGATGCCAACAAATGCACCGCTGCGTTTCTTACCTAATGCAGCTGCCTCTATGTTATTGTCTTCACAGCTCAACAATAAATTTTTATTTGAGGCTATTCATGCAACCGAGTCAACTAATGAGAAAACAATGCCTATCAAAAATTTAGCTCTCAGGAGAGGGATGAAACAAGGAGACATAATCTCGCCAATAATATTCACTGCATGCTTAAAGTATTCAAGCTATTAAACTGGAAAGGCTTAGGAGTGAGGATCAACGGCGACAATCTCAGAAACTTTAGGTTTGTAGATGACATTGTCTTCTTGAGCAACACGGGCCGAAGTACAACAATTATTGAAGACCTTAACCGGGAAAGGGAGAGTGAGGTGTAAGATTAATACGCTGACGAAAAAGGCAATGTTCAGTAGCCCGGCAAGTGAACAAGAATTGAGGACCGCCTGTCAGCCTCTAGGGTCTGAAGGAGTGCGTTTACCTAGGTCAACTAATCACGGGGAAGTCTGATCATGACAAGGAAATTCATAGAAGAATAAAAATGGGTTGGGGCACATACAGAATGCATTACCAAATACTGCCATCGAGCTTATTACCACTCACATTGAAAGGAAAAGTGTACAACCATTGCAATCTACCTGTGCTAACATATGGGACAGGAACTTGGAGGATAACAAAGAAGCTCAAGAACAACTTAATTACCGCGCAAAGAGCCATGGAACTAAAGATGTTAGATGTAGCGTTAAGAGACTAGAAGAGAGCGGCGTGGATTAGTGAGCAAACAAGGATAGCCGATGTTCTAGTCGACATTAAGAGAAAAATTCACGCAGAAACAACTCTGGGCGTTGCATAAGTATGCGTCAACATTGTGGCACTTGCTCATCTTCACACAGCACATTGTAATTATCTATGTTTGAAACTTGATCCGAAAAGTATAAACCCTTCTCAACCCTTGCTGATCGTTATTAGTTTTATCGAACTTGATCCGACCTTTATCAACTAATATTGGTCCATGTCAGCCTGGGTATCCAACGAAGCTGTTGCAAAACCGCCACTACATTTGCTGAGGTGGGTACCCAGTACTTTAGTGATGGTTCGTATGGTTGTTTTGAGCTTGTTCTTTCATCATCATCAGTCTATTTTAGGTCCACTGCAGGACAAAGGCCTCTTCCCGCGATCTCCGATTACTATTTGCAAAAAAGAGGTGAGGCGTGCAGACAGGACACAATAGTACTTAATGTACTTAATTTCTCATGTAATGTAATCGAAGGCTGACTGAGGCACGCACTTCCACCATTATAGATATGCCATGCCTCTACCGTAAGACGCGTATCTTCATTCTTATGCCTGTGCAATATCGCGCATTCATCTAACTCTGGCTTGCAGTTAAATAGACCGGCACATGTACCCGACTGACACGTGGCATTCATGAGCTTGCGCAGATGAGTTTTGTGTCTTCTTTCTTTTTTCTCCTCAGTGCTCTCTTCAGTTGATAGTCGGCGTCCGTGTTCAGTTCTCTACTCTTGTGTCCTGTCTGCACGCCTCACCTCTTTTTTTGCATAATTAGTCCTTACCAACAAGCCCAGCTTTCTGTCGTTCTAAGCTCCGATTACCCTTGTCCTGCGCCAACAGATCCGAACCAGCACCCGCAAATTTCCTAATTTCATCGCTCCACCAAGTCTTCTGCCGTCCTCGACTGCGTTTCCCTTATCTTGGTACCCATTCTGTAACCCTAATGGTCCAACGGTTATCTAACCTGCGCATCATATGACCTGCCCAGCTCCATTTTTCTCTCTTAATGTCAATTAGAATATCGGCTATGCCCGTTTGCTCTCTGATCCAACCGCTCCCTGTGTCTTAACGTTATGCCTAGCATTCTTCGTTCCATCGCTCTTTGCGCGGTCCTTGTTTTCAAGCCTCTGTCATTCTCCAACACTCTGCCCCATATGTTAGCACTGGTAACCACGCTGTTGTGTGCGGCCATGGATAATGTCGTGTTGGTATTGAAGAGGGGCCGCTTTGTTCTGCGGGCATCCGGAAAATGATGCAGTGTGGGGCCCGTCGCAATTCGCGCACTTAAGTTGTCTTATAGACTTGCAGTCTTTGTGATGGTTGTCTTCTGCGCATATTTGGCAGCGCCTTGTTCCTCGGCAGTTTTTCGCTAAGTGACCAAATCTCTAGCAGTTGGAGCAGCGTCTGGTGGGCCCCAGATATTGCTCGACTGGATGGCTAGTGAATCCAAGGTACACTCGCTCTGGGATTGGTCGGTCAGCGAAATAGGAAAATTACACTTCTAACGGGGTGCGATTCCACGGTACCATCTTCTTGACGTATGTAACGGGTTTGACCTGTGGCTGATGTCACTCCTGCCTGTCTTAAATATTCTGTTAACTGTGTATCTTCTAGAGGTACGTTTCTGATTTCGCCAACATTTCCTATGTATGACTCCGGAATAAATGGCTTCACAAGTACGCCAGCCACCTGTACACATGACAACAAACACTTGGCTGAGGCGAGTGAACTCGGTGACCGAGAAACTTACGTCTTTGTTCACTGGGAAAAAACCTACTTTCTCTTTTGCTAGCGCAACGATTTCTGAGGCTACAACATTTCGGTTCACTTTCCAAAACGTTTTCACTTCTTCAATCGGTCGGAATACCGCAGAAATTCCCTCGAACCTCCTTTTATGTCACAAGAGTGAAAGGATCTGCCTCCTCATCACATTCAATGTCCTCTTCTTCGCTAAGGGAGCAGGTCGATGTTTTCTCATTCATGTGGTCAATGTGATCTTCCACTCTGACCCTTTTCGCACGGCTTGCTTCGTCCGCCATGCTCCCTTCTTTCCTCGCCGCTTCCAGGACCAGTGTTGGTGGTCACATGTAAGAGAACCTGGTGGCTCCAGACTGGCTCACAGGCTCGTCGGTTCCGAAGCCATGCTGAGGTAATGGCGGCCCTTGCCACGCTTGCACATAGCCGTTGCTGCCTTGCCCCTCCGCCACAGCGGCAGTCGAACGACAGCTCTTGGTGCCGTCGCGCCCCTCATCGGTATCAGTGATCGCTGCTGATTTTGTCTTCGAAGCCGTAAAAAGTTTCCACGATAGCCGCTCTAGTGCCTGATTTGCCTCGGCAGCTACACTTCTTCCTCTTCCACAAGAATATTTACCACAAGAGAACGAAATTCGATGCTGCATAGACCTTGTTGTTTGACGACCGCCATTGCAATGTCGACGCAGAGGTAGGACAGATGCTGAATAGCAAGCGATGCAGTGAGCAGACAAGGGCACTACTTGGCCAACTGACGTACAGGACAGTATTGTTAGCATGCCTTGCAGCATGCGTCCGTATTACGTACACTAAAGCTTCAGTGACAAATGTTTTGGTTATTTCTGGTTGTCGTTACTGTTTACTAGAATAAGAATTCATTTTGACAATTTTACCTGCGTGATCCTATTGTGGTGCGATAAGTTTGCACACAATGGCACATTGACTATAATAATTAAGCTGTCTATTATCAAGACCCTTAATTCCTGTACTTGGGCTGGGGGTCTTCACAATCTTTTGCGCCTGATTACGTTGTGATAAGTATGAACCAACTAGGCCGGCAACAAGTAACGATACTAATAACGGCCCATGTATTATACTACTTTGCGTGTATTGTGGGTTTTTAGGACACCCTGACGGAGAAACTGAAATGGTGAAATTCAGAAGAATTTGATAACCGAAAAATACGATCTTCCCCTTCATGCGGGCCACCTTGATCGCTGACGTTAATGCCTCAGCACCAGTTGCGTGCTTACGTGATCATTCCATATTCAGAAAATGATGACGATGATGCTTCTCTGCTGTGACACGCGTAACCTTAGAAGAATCACTACTTCGTCTTCATGCTTCGTATACCATGGGTCACATTTCGTACCTTTCTTTGGGATGCAGCGCACTGCAAAGGAGGACACCAGAGTGCAAGAACAAGCCCACGTACGGTGATAGGCAAGGATACGGTGAAAACACACAGTTCATCGCAGCCATGGCAGGTGGTTCCCTCCGTTCCCTAGGAGTCGAATCAACATGTCTTAAGTGACGTCACCGCAGACGACACCGGCATCAGATTTATTGTGGACGAAACTGGTAAGCATAATGTCCGCAAACGTGGCTTGAAACTTATATCACTGCAAAGCCTAAGACTAAACAAAGTTTGTGGGCGAACGGTTTACTACGAAGAGCGCTCCCATTTTGCAACAAACACGCAGTGTACGTTAATTAGTGCCATCCACAAAACGTACTTTGATTTAAAGTTTTGTCCTTGCAACGTACGTTAGCCAGATAACTACTATGCTGTAACCGGAGGCAGTATACAGGCACTTTCACGTCTGTATTGATAGCTGGCTAGAAGAGTGCACTATCACGACTGGTATAAAGATAGGTTTGTGTTTAAAATGCTAGATAGCTTATAAGCGTGAGGAAACAAACGGGCCGCATAAGGACAAATTTAAATCTTTAACGATAGCATGGCGTCTAGAAAGCGCATTTAGAAGAGGAAGTCAGTATATCTGTTCTTGCGTATACAGTCATAGCGATACAAGTGCGCATACAATTATGCTACAAAATCTTAAGTCACGTTCTGAAAAAAAGAATGGTGAAAGAATAAACAGCGTTACTGCCCTGTGTGAACGAAATCTATTAGGCTCCGAAGGCTCTGCAGACCGATGGGAAATAAATGATAATAAATCACGTGTAATTGTAGGTCAGCGTAAATTAAACGAAATAAGAGACAGGTAGAGGCAAGACCGTGTAATAGCGCTGGCGTACAAAGAGAATTACAAGACAGAGGAAAGCTGCGTTGAAAACCTAAGCAAGAAATATGTGAGGCTGATGAAAAATCAGGCAGAGTTCCAACACAGAATGCGACGCGAAAGGCCTTTGTTCTTGTGGTGTTGCCGATTCCCCTTCAGAATCTTGGAATAATAAGCTGCTCCATGTAACCTCTGAGGTATAATGGATTCCCATAGACCTTCCCATTTGCAAAAGTAAATCGAAAAAGCGCAGATGAGATGCGCACATCTATTGCAGACGTGCATATCCACGTCAGTTGTCGTCAAATTTCAAGGCCTGTGTTGCACATTATGGAGTCCTGAATATAGTGACACGGCGACGATAGCCGAGCCGCAGTAGAGGCCACTCAGCTTGCAAGCGGTTTGCCACGGTGTATTGGGGAAGATTGCGGATGAGACCAATGTTGCCAGATGACATTGCCTTTTAACAACTCCTATTATACAAACAATTATTGCCACGAACATATTATTTGTAGATGATACAGAACACATGCAAAAACACTATTAGGCGGTTTGAAGAAGATTGACTCAATTGGCGCGCAAATGCAAAAAGAAATACAACCAACAAATAGTACAGTAGTGCGAAACAATGTATGTGGAACACGAACTATGCAATCGAGCCATCAAGTACTCGCGGAAAGTACCGTTATTCAATGGTAAAGAATAAAAAAGAAATACTTTTCTCAAGATCTTGTGGATTGTTAATTACCAAAATGGACGGTAGCTGATTCCACTCGAATGATATTTCGGGATGGCACGAATTATGATGCTAAATTGTGCGGCAAAGGGGGGGGGGTTCACTTCGCGCTTGCTTGGGCGATTTGTGCGTGAATGTTTGTTGTACTCCAGCATGCGATTCGTGCTAGCGATGATCGAAGTGACATGCGTATTTCATGCAAGATCGCGTGTTGTGTGAACGCCTTCATACTCACAAAAAGAAGACATTGCCGAAAGTTACATCATTATTGCTGTAGTGTGAGCGAATGACGCATGCCGTCGCGATGAGGCACATTGTACTGCGTTTTTGAAGGATTAAAAACCATTTTGCATTGCAAGCACCAGTAAAACAAAGCGTTAAGATCTCCTTCCAAAATAGTTATGCCATTAGCGTGCTTTATTCTCGATACAAGACAGAACCGTTCAGAAAAGCTCGATAGACTATATAAGTTATGATCATTGATATAAAGAAAAACTACGGGTGGAGCACCTATTTGATACGCCATGTATTACTGAAATTATAAATGGAATGCAATGATTATACACTTATCATTTCAACGACATTGATAAGCTCCTCGTCAGGATTTGGCAATTGCTGCCGTACGCAATCTAACCCATTCTTATTCCGTAAATTTCCCTCTCATGATCATGGGCCCTTTTGAGTAAATGCTCTAGATAAACCTACTCCTACACAGCCTCTAGGCTTTGACTTGCGATCATGAATTTTCGTTGTCTTTCCAGGCTATTTATTATCTTTGTCAGCTACATGTTATTCACCCCTACTTTTATACTTTCTTGGTTAACGAGGTCAATCATTTGTTGCAATTCATCTCCAGTGTTGCTTAACAGGATAATGTGATCTGCAAAGCGCAGGTTGCTAAGATTTTCCCCATTTATCCGTACTCATAAGGCTTCCTCTAATAACTTCAATACTCCTCTTGAGCAGGCAGTGAATAGCACTGCAGAGATGGGTCTCCTTGCTTGACGCCTTTATGGAACTATCAGACATTGTTTGGGATGTCATTCGCCTTAGTGAGATTAGAACTGGTGAGGCTTATACAGTGCTGACTAACGGCCGTGTCCTCTGCTATAAAGGTCTCCCATGATAAACAATACGGTGTACTATTCCTAATCCATAAGGATAGCGGGCAACATTGACGAATTCTACAGCATTAATGAGCGGGTAGCAGTAGTCGTAATCAAACTGAATAAGTGGCATAGATTAAAGGTAGTACAAGCCTACGCTCCAACATCCAGTCACGATGATGATGAAGTAGATCAGTTTTATGAAGATATTGAATTAGCGATGAGAAAAGTGCAAACTCTGTATACTGTAGTAATGGGCGACTTCAATGCAAAAGTGGGAAAAAGGAGGCTTGTGAACAAGCAATTGGCAACTACAGCGTCGATTCTAGGAACGCTAGAGGAGAGATGGCGGTAGAATTCGCAGAAAGGAATAAGCTTCAAATAATGAACTTTTTTATGAAGCGTAGCAACAGAAAGTGGACCTGGAAAATTCCTAATGGTGAATGAAACAAGAAATGAAATTGATTTCATACTTTCTGCCGACCTCAGCATAGTGCAGGATGCAGAGGTAATAGGTAGGGTAAAGTGCATTGATCATAGGTTAGTGAGGGCTAGGATTCACGTCAATTTGAAGAGAGACAGAGTAAAGTTGGTCAGCAAGAAACAGGTCACCCTAAAGACAGTAAGGGTAAAAGCAGACAAATTCTTAGGCTGTTACTTGTAAAGAAATTTGCAGCCTTAGAACAGAGAAATGAAGGTGACATACAGATAACGAATGAAACCGTAACTAGGCTTCTCCCAAGTAAGAAAGGACCTAATAAAGAAACAGCAAAGAATGAAAGTGTCTAACTCAAGTGATACGACAGAATTCGCGGAACTGTAAAAACTGATCAGCAAGGCGAAAATAAGAGATTCAAAACTATAACGTGAAAAAGACTGAAGAAGCCATAAAGAATGGGCGCAGCCTGAAATCAGTGAGAAGGAAACTTGGAGTAGGACTAATCAAGATGTATGCACTGAAAGATGAGCAGGGTAATATTAGCATTCTATACTGAACTGTACAGTACCCAGAGGAGACAGGATACCGGCATTCGAAGTAGCAAAGAAAGGGTAATATAGGCTCCTTCTATATATAGCGATGAAGTTAGGAGCTCCTTGCAAGACATGAAACGGGGAAAAGCAGCAGCAGAAGATGATTCGAATAACAATCGATTTAATCAAAGATGGAGGCGGAATCATGCTTGTGAACCTGGCGGCCCTTTATACGAAATCTCTCGCGACTTCAAGGGTCCCTGATAACTGGAAGAATGCCAACATTATCATCGTCAGCAGCAGCTTGCTTTATGTCCACTACAACACGGAGGCCTCTCCCTGCGATCTCCAATTACCCCTGTCCTGCGCCAACCTATTCTAACTAGCGCCCGCGAATTTCCTAATTTTATCGCTCCACCTTGTCTTCTGCCGTACTCGACTGCGTTTTCCTTCTCTTGGTACCCATTCTGTAACCCTAATGGTCCAACGGTTATCTAATCTGCACATTAAATGACCTGCCCAGTGCATTTGTTTTCTCTTAATGTGAATGAGAATATTGTCTATACACGTTTGCTCTCTGATCCAAACCGCTTTCTTTCTGTCTGTTATGCCTAGCATTCTTCGTTCCATCACTCTTTGCGCGGTCCTTGTTCTCAAGCTCCTTTGTCATTCACCAAGTCTCTGCTCCATATACCAGCACCAGTAAAATGCACTGATTATATACCTTCCTTTTCAATGATAACAGTAAGCTTTCAGTCAGCAGCTGACACTGTCTGCCGTATGCGATCCAACCTAGTTTTCTATAAATTTCCTTCTCATGATCAGGGTTCCCTATGATTAATTGACCTAGGTAAACGTGCTGCTTCAGACTCTGCAGGCTGGCTTGCGATCTTGAACTTTTGTTCTTTTGCCCGGCTATTCATCATTACCTTCGTCTTCTGCATATTAATGTTCAACTCCACTCTCACACACACTCTTTCTCTTAAGGTCCTCAATCGTTTGTTGTAATTCGTCCGCATTGTTGCTGAATAGAACAGTCATCAACCTTCATCAGCAAACTTAAGGTTGCTGACATATGCGCCGTCGATCCTTACTCCCAAGCCTTGCCAGTTTAATAGCTTGAATACTTCCAAGCACGCAGTTAATAGCATTGGAGAGATTGTGTTCCTGTCTGAGCCCTTCTTTAATAGGTATCTGCCTGCTTTTCTTGAGTAGAATTAAGGTAGTTGTGGAACCTCTGTAGATATTTTCCAAGGTATTGACGTAAGCTGTCTCTACTCCTTGATTACGTAATGCCTCTATGACTGCTTGTATCTCTTCTGAATAAATGCCTTTTCGTAATCTATGAAAGCCATATAGAGAGGCTTATTGTACTCTGCGGATTTCTCGATAACCTGATTAATGACATGGATGTGATCCATTGTTGAGTACCCCGTCCTGAAGCCAGCCTGTTCCCTTGGTTGACTGAAGTCCAGTGTTGCCCTTATTCTATTTTTATTTAAAGGTACATCACAGGCTCCGGTCGGAGCATTGAGTGATGGAGGATTATACAATAAAATACGGGATGAGCATGGACAAGAACAAAGTAACAGTAAGCGGAAGAAAAAAACGCATCATTATACAGTCTCAGTTTGTGAAATGTGTATATAAGCGCTCACGGAAATGTTCGCGGTTAGTGATTGAAACAATGGCATCTGGAAGATCGTTCCAAAGTGCGATGGCTTGTGGCAAAGCCGAGGAATTGAAAGCTTTAGTTTTACCAAATATGCGTTTGATGCTGAGGTGATTATGAAGGCGCCTGGATGTACGTAATGGCTTTGCAAGTGGCAGTGGGGATGTTACGCGGTGAATATATTTGTGTATTAAGCATAAAATAGCAACAGAACGACGAATACTTAACGTCTAGAGTGAAATCTAGAAGCGTACGGTGAGGCGCTAGTTGGTATGACATTGTGAGAACAAAGAAAAACTGCGCAAAAAAGAACGAGACAGAGAAAGAACCACACGACACAGGCGCAGTGAAATGCCTTGCTTAATTTTTGTTATACTGGAATGGCGATTATAGTTACATGAAATGGATCGAGCGGCTCTATTTTTGTACGGCTTCCAGCATTGAGATTACATACTTTTGATGAGGCGACCAGATGGATGAAGCAAATTCAAGCTGTGGGCGGACGAAGGTTAAATATGCCAATTTGCGTGTATGAGCTGAGCAATGACGCAAATTTCGACGTAAGTAACCCAGCGTTTGTGACGCTTTAGCACATATGTTGGTGATATGCAATTTCCATGAAAGGTCTGATGTTAGATGCAAGCCTAAGTACTTATATGACACCGCACGGGACAGTGAAACGCTGCCTATAGAATACATGAAGTTAAAAAGTGACTGTTTACGAGTAAAGGAAATTGTTTTGCCCTTATTCGAGTTCAACGTCATAAGCCAGTTGTCACACCAGGCATAAACGAGGTTAAGGTCCTTTTAGAGGATCAAATGGTCATCAGGACTTTCAATAGTGCGGTTTACGATGCAGTCGTCAGCAAATAGTCGCATGCAAGAGGAAAGGTTAGAAGGTAGGTCATTATTATAAATTAAAGAAAATGCAAAGGGCCTAGCACGCTGCCCTGCGGAACACCGGATGTGACATCAGAAAAAGAAGCAAAATTATTGACGACTGTGAACTGCTCGCGAAAAGATGAAAGGTTACGAAGCCAAGATAGCGTTAGGGAGTCGAGTCTAAGAGTAGATACCTTAGCGATGAGGCGGCAGTGAGCAGCGCGATCAAATAGCTTTTGAGTAGTCCAGAAAGATGCATTCAGTTTGAAGGTTATTATCCATGTTAAAGTGCAAGTCAGTGGTGAACTCTAGTAACTGCGTATCACACGAAAGATTTTCGGAACCCATGCTGGTTATTAAAAAAGAAGTTATTAAACTCGAGGTGGTTATAAATATTCGACGCAATAATGTGCTCAAGCATTTTGCAACGTATGCAAGTGAGCGAGATAGGGCGGTAGTTCTCCGCCATATTTCTGTTACCACTTTTAAACATTGGAATTACTTTTCCAACTTTCCAATTTCGATTTTTCGATTAACAGCTACTAAGACGCCGCCTCTTATTTTTTCGGTGCGGACATGCCTATATACGTTGTACACAGGGCAATCATGAAAAAATTCGTTGTTGGTTATTTCGGGTCGTAGCCAAGTCTCTGTCAAAAAGATAATGTCTGAATGACTGTCTTGGATGAAAGAACGCACCAGATCGCGCTTTGGGAGTAGGCTTCGAATTTTAGTGAAAGATAAGGATATCGACTGTACTGATGAAATTGATTGGGTTGTTTGTGGGACGTCTCTACAAATACCGTTTTCTAGCTATCTGAGATGAAACGACCTTGTATGATCACGCAACTGATTATTATTGTCAATACGTAGGTTGCGTTTTGGCAATTTCAACCAACTTCCTCCTAGCAAGCCGTGTCGATAGCGAAAAGTCTTCTCGAATCGAGAGCGCAGATCCCTTAAGTTTTTGCGCAGATGCTAGGATGACCTGTTTATGTTTAAAGAATCTTAGCTTTGCTATTGTTGGTCTGCGTTTGTCCTCGGCGAACTCACCCAACCTGTGTACACGTTCAAATTGTGTGCCGGTTGTTTGTACGGCAAGTTTATCCGAACAAATTCGATTGGAGATAATTTTGGTAAATATTTTTATAATACCCGGAGTAAGCTAATAGGCCTATAATTTTTCAGTTCTTCAATGTCTCCTTTTTTGTGGATTAGTATAATGTTTTCATTCTTCCAGTTTTCTGGGACCCTTGCAGTCGATCTATACTTCGTATAAATATCCGCCCGTTTTCCAAGCATTATGTGTCCTCCATCTTTGATTAAATCGACTGTTATTTCATCTTCTCCTGCCGCTCTTCCTCCTTTCAAGTCTTGCAACGCCCTTCTGACCTCATCTCTAGTTAAAGGAGTTTCTGGATCATGTTAATTGTTGCGAATGGAGTTCTGCGGAGTCCTCAGGGTACTACAGGTCACTATAGAATTCTTCCGCTGCATTTGCTGTAACTTCGAGATTGCTGATATTACCCTGCTTATCTTTCAGTTCATACATCTTCATTTGTCCTATTCCAAACTTCTCACTGATTTCAGGTTGTGTCCACTTTTTGCGGCTTCTTAAGTCTTGCTCATGTTATAGTTTCGAATGTCACTTATTTTCGCCTTGCTGATCAGATTTGATAGTCATGTGAATTATATCTATCTCTTGAGTTGGAAACTTTCATTGTTTATCGTTTATTTTTTAGGTCCTTAGTTACTTGGGAGAGCTTGCCTACTCAGCACTAATTGGAATGGCTCATAGTCCTGCATGTGCTGTTTGCGGATGCGAGGAGAACATTGAACACTTATTGTGCCATTGTCCTCAAGTTCAAGAACAACGACAATCTTTGTCCAACACATTGAGGAAGTTAGGTGATCGTCCTCTGAGTGAACAGACGTTACTAGAGCACCGTCCCGACCGATCATCGGCTCAGAAGGCAGTGAAAGCACTTTTATGCTTTCTCAGAACTTCCGGTTTGCGCGAGCGTCTTTAACTCAAGTGCTGTCCGTACACGTATCTACACCTTCTCTCTCCCTTCTCTCGCTTCCCCCTCTCCCTTCCCCCAGCGTAGGGTAGCTAACCAGACTATTGACTGGTTAACATACCTGCCTTCCTGTATTACTCTCTCTCTCTCTTGTCTACTGGTTGCCTTCTTTCCTTACCTCCCACTTCATTTGCTGCCTCTGAAGTCAGCCCAGTTACGGTATCATTCATTACCGCTATGTCACCTTCATCTCTGTGTTCTAAGCCTGCATCGTTGTTTGCAACTACTAGCCTGAGTTTGCCTGCTTTTACCCATACTGCCTGTAGGTTGACCTATTTCTTGTTGACCAATTTTACTCTTTCTCTATTCAAATTGAGGTGAATCCAAGCCCTCACTAACCTATGATCACTGCACTTTACCCTATCACTGCTACATCCTGCACTACGCTGGGATCAGCAGAAAGTATGAAATAATTTTCATTTCTAGTTTTACGATTAGGGATTTTCCACGTACACTTTCTTTTGCTACGCTTCCTGAAAAATGTGTTCATTATTCGAAGCTTATTCCTTTCTGCGAATTCTACTAGCATCTCTCCTCTAGTGTTCCTAGAATCGACGCTGTAGTTGCCAATTGCTTGTTCACCAGCCTTCTTTTTCCTCACTTTTGCAATGAAGTCGGCCATTACTACAGTATACCGAGTTTGCACTTTTCTCATCGCTAATTCAAAATCTTCATAAATCTACTTCATCATCGTGACTGGATTGGATGTTGGAGCGTAGGCTTGTACTATCTTTAATCTATACCTCTTATTAAGTTTGATTACGACTACAGCTATCCTCTCATTAATGCTGTAGAATTCGTCAATGTTGCCCGCTATGTACTTATCGATTACGAATCCTACCTAGTATTACTTCTTATCCGGGAGACCTCTATAGCAGAGGACATGTCCGTTATTCAGCAATGTATAAGCCTCACCAGTTCTTCTAATCTCACTAATCCCGATGATATCCAAAACACTGTGTGATAGTTCCTCAAAGGGTCTTGCTAAGCTAGCCTCACTCAAGAGTTCGGCAATTAAAGTTTGGCAGGGTCAGTTTCCATTGGCGCCTGTCCAGACCTATAGTTTCTTGGCACCCTTTGCTGCGTTACAGGTCTCACCACAGCCTTGGTCAGGTGCTCCGCATCTGCAGGGGACTGAGGGCCATGGGTTAACTGAAGGAATCATTCGGGAGGTAGCGGCGGAATACTGCACAGGGAGGCCAATCCCTGTTCTGTTGAGGGAGCGTCTTTGTTGAAGCTTAGTGGGCCTTCCTAATTTTGTTGTACCTGGATTAGTATAGCCCCACTCGCTCTCGGCATCTTTTGCCGGTGTCAGGCGTCACTCCAAGCTTGCAGATGTTGTGCACTGGAGAAGGTGAATTTCAAGCTCACCATCGTAAAATTAAAAGAAAGTCTTATAGAAGGATTCGAGCTTCCGACTATTGCAACCGAGCATTCGACATAGCTCACTCAAATAATCCTGTAGGCAGCGAGGCTACCTTATCGCCGACAAGTACAGCCCAGAGGGCCCTACGTGCCTAAAAACTTGTTTGATTTATCCGCTATAGATTGTAACTCAATATAGAACAATTTCTAAACGGCTCTGGCCTTGTAGTTCCGGAATCTCTCGTGTGCAGGTGGCCGTGAACTCGGCTAGAGGAACTTAAACCCTACGCGAGAGCTGCAAACGAAACGCTCGACCTCCCGCTAACAACGGCGTAGGTGAGGGGAGCCATACAGGATCTCCGTACCAAATCTGCCCCGGGACTGGACGGTATTACTAATAAAATGCTCAGAAACCTAGACGAGGACTCTGTTGAGGCTCTCAACGAATACATGAATCAATGTTGGAGGGTAGGCGCCATCCACAGACAATGGAAGACGGCCAAGGTCGTTATGATCCCGAAGCCGGGAAAAAATTACATTTGGAGTACTTGTGATCCATCTCACTTACCTCGTGCCTGTGAAAGCTAATGGAGCAAGTAGTGCTGAACACTCAACAGGCACATGGATGAGAAGGGGCTTTTTCCTCGTACCATGATGGGATTGCGATCCAAGCTATCGACTCGGGACGTGATGCTGAGGCTCAAACATCACATTATCGACGGATACGGCTGTTCTCCTCTAGACACCAGGGCAATGCAACGTTAAAGCATTTTTGGTGAACCGGACGGCCGTCCTAAGGATCGGGGGGATTGAGTCGGCCAGGTTGGAGTTGGGGAGCAGGGACACGCCTCAAGGCTCGGTCCTTTCGCCCTTCCTCTTCAACGTCGCCATGCTCGGTCTCCCTGAAATATTAGGAAACATAGAGGGCCTCCATCATAGTCTCTATGCGGACGAGGTTACCCTCTGGGTGGCGGGGGGCAGCGACGGACACATACAAGAACTCCTGCAGAGAGGCATAGACGCAGTGAAGGCGTACGTCAAGCCGAGAGGCTTGGGTTGCTCTCCGCAAAAATCAGAGCTCCTGCTCTATCAAACAGCCCGAAGGGGATGCAAGCCACCAACAATAACGCCACCAATCCAACAACTCTACACCAGTGGAAGGGAGCTCATTCCGACAGTACCCAGCATCAGGGTCCTTAGCCTGCGAATCCAGGCTAACGGGTACAACACCGAAACCATAAGGGCTCTCGAAAAGAGCGTATATCAGACGACCCGTCAAATCTCGCGGATCGCCAACCGGCACCAACGGTATGCAAGTCGGCCACCTTATTGGACTAGTTCAGGCATTCGTTCTGAGCCGCCTGGTCTAAGTCGCCCCGTTTCTGAATCACAGGAAGGACGAAAAGAACAAAATAGACGCCATAATCAGGAACGCCTTCAAACAGGCACTAGGCATACCCGTCACAGCCTCGAATAAACGGTTCGAAGCACTTGGGCTGCACAATAACCTAGACGAGCTGATCGAAGCTCACAGCACCGCTCAACTGGAAAGGCTATCCAAGATTCGGACAGGGCGGCACATTTTACAGTCCCTGAACATTAATCACGAATGCCGATCCGGAGCCAAATTGGACATACCAGCGGACATCAGGACAAACATCTACGTTCTACCACTACCCAAAAACACGCACTGGTGTATAACGCGGAACGGAGACAAACAAGAGTACAGACAATGCAGGAAAGATTCGAGAGTTCTGAGGACGTGGTCTACGTGGACGCCGCTGATAATGACGATCGCGAGGCCATGGCCAAAGCAATAGTAAATCAACAGGGCGATTCATTCGCGTCCGGTACGATTGGGGATGAGTTGCGGAGGAGGCGGCCATTGCCATGGCAATGACTGCTTCCTCCAAATACAAATTCATTGTGAGCGACTGAAGTCGGCTATCCTAAATTTCGCCAGGGGGCGTGTGTAGTACGAAGCACCCAACATCCTACTGACCGGTTTTCTTGGCAACCGAGTCAAGGGGGTCCAAATCGTCTCGACGCCGGCCCACTCCGGCCTCTCGGGGAACGAGAACGCGCACGACGCCGCTCGAGGTCTAACCAACCGAGTCGACGCGGACCTTTCCACCGCTGATGCCCACTCGTTTCGCCGGTCGGTGCGGCAAAGGCTGGTGTCAGTCAGGACATCCTTAATCATTATAAACGTGACTGCCAAGTATCCTGCAGCACACAGGGCATGGCGTTTGCTCCAGACCAACACCTTCCCTAACCCTGTAACCTACAGCCGCTGTTACCCAGGACTGCATAGAGCCGAATGCAAAATCTGCAATGGCAGGGCAGAGCTTCAGCACATGGTTTGGTCGTGACCCCTCAAACGTAGTCACGTTCAATAGAAAGGTCAATCTTTAGAAATCAGGTATGTGGGGCAGTGGGAGACAGCGCTGCTTAGCTCCGATCCAGAAGTGCAAGTCCGACTCGTCCAGATGGCTGAAGACACCGCCGGGGTCCAAGGGCTCCTGGCTGCTGCCTAAAGGGGGAAGACAGAAGAGGATCTCCCACCTCTTCCCCTTCCCTTGACCCCGTCCTGGCCAAACAATAAAGTTGTTATCCCTCTCTCCATCTCTCTCGTTCTCCTGTGCAGGCGGCCGTGAACTCGGCTAGGCAAATCATACAGGCGTACTGGCGAACTTTCACCGTTGCGAATGCATGCTCGTGACCTACAGGAGTACAAACGTAAACCCGTGAAAACGAATATAAGTGCACATAGAAGAAATAAATGGACGCAAGCTAAGACCTTTTCTTTTACTAGACCAAAATCTGTAAACATTATACTAATCCACAAAAAAGGAGACGTTAAAGAACTGAACAATCGTAGGCATATCAGCTTACTTCCAGTATTATATAAAATATTCAAGATAATCCAATAGAATAAGGGCAGCACTTCAGTGTTGCAAGGAATGTTAGGTGTAATGTTAAGAGACCGCAAGACAGTGGTGTGGATCAGACAGCAAACGGGAATAGCCGTATTCTTATTGTGACTGAGAAAAAAAATGTAGCTGGGCAGTTCATGTAATGCGTAGGTTAGATAATAGGTGGACCATTAGCGTTGCAGAATGGGCGCCAAGAGAAGGGAAGTGCAGTCGAGGACTGCAGATAGGTGGACTGATAAAATTAAATTCGGAGGCGCTAGTTGGAGTCGGTCGGAACAGGACAGGGTTAATTGGAGATCGCAGGGACAGTTCTTTGCCCTGCAATGGACATCAACAGGCTGATGATGATGGTGATGATGGTGGTGAAAAAAGGTAGCTGTGGGATTTTTGTCCGGTATTTCTCAAGATATTCACGTGTGCCGCCTGAACTACTTTGTTACGGAATGCATCCATTACTGCTGGTGTCTCTACTGAATAAAATGCCTTTTCGTTATCAGTGAATGCCATACCGAGGGGTTGGTTGTATAGCAGATTTCTCAGTTACGTTATTGATGACATTGACATGATTCATTGCAGGATATTCTCTCCTGAAGCCAGTCTGTTCAAGTCATGTGGTGCCATGATTCCATTGGAAATTATCTTAATGAATATTTTATGTAAGCTAATGGCCATATAATTCTTCGAACCTCTAACGTGCCTTCTTGCAGATTAGTTTAATGCGTCAGAGAGGTTATCGAGGCGGTCAATATTGCTCGTGCAGAAGAGGGGTGTGTAAGCATGCCATCACTTGCATTGACCAAAAAAGAGCTAACATTTTTAGATGGTTGGTGATTAGGAGCATGGCGATATCGCCTTGTGCCACTCATGCTGATTGTTCTTTTCCTTTCTCTCCTTCCTTTTCCTTTCCTGCTGGCGCTTCGTATGTATACATATGTAAAACACCGACAGTAACAAACAGTTGAAGTCAGCGCTCTTTTGACTCTGTTTCTATCGTCGTCCCTTCCTCATGTTTCGCTCTGTTACGTAAGTTATAATGAACCAACCAGCCCAGCAAGCAACCATTAATGCTGGCATTATTATTATTATTATTATTATTATTATTATTATTATGATTATTATTATTATTATTATTATTATTATTATTGGCAGTATAGATGACCGCAGGATTTCCAAACGTAATATCTCCTTCATCTTAGATTAAATCGACTTTTATTCCATAGTCTCCTGCCGTATTTTCCCGGGAAATGTCTTACAAGGCCATCTAACGTCATCGCTAATTATGGAAGGAGCCACTGTATCCTGTTCATCACTGCTTCCAATGAAGCTTCTGTGGCTGCTCTAGGTACTGTACAGGTCCGTGTAGAATTCATCTGATGCTTTTACTACGAGTATATCACCAAAACTGCTGATGGCATTACCCTGGTTTATTTTATTGCTCGCATCTTGTCCTGTGCTGTACCAAGTATTATTAAGAGATTTCACGCTGCGGCAATTTTTTACTGCTTCCTCAATCTTTTGGACGTTATCTTATTGAATATGGCTTACTTTCTTCTTGTTTATCAGATTTCACTGTCAGCGAATTCTGTCTAATCTGTTGAGTACGACACTTTCATGTTTTGTCGTCTCTATTTTGTGCTTTGTTACTTGGCAGAGCTTACCTTCTGGTTGCCTTGGTGCCCCAGCTCCCACTGTAATTGCTGCTTCTGTAATCAGCCTGCTTAGGTTTTGGTCATTACTTGGAGGGCCACCAACATTGTGTTGGAAATAAACTGAACTGAACTTCAATGTTGGGTTCGCCTTCCTCTTCTGAAGCTGTATATGTTTCTTGGCGAGCACCAGCCTCAAGTCTTCTGCTTTTACCCTTGCTGCATCTGGGTTGTCCTGTTTCTTCTTGACTACTTTTGTTCTTTCTCTATTCAATTTAAGAGCAATCCCAGACCTCGCTATTCTTTGATCACTGCCCTTTACGCTACCCAACACTTATACATCCTGCACCGTGACTACAGTATAGTGAGTTTGCACCTTCCTCATTGATAATTCAGCACCTTCATAAAACTCTCCCATTTCTTTTTCATCATGACTGGAGGTTGGAGCGTAGGCTTGTGCTACCTTTCATCTACATATCTTGTTCCGCTTTATTACGACTACTGCTGTCTTCTGACTAATGCTGCAGAATTCATCAATGTTGCCCGCTATGTCCTTACGGAATAGAAGTCCTGCTTCGTATCCTCTCTTATCTGGAAGACGTGTAGCGGCCGTTAATCTGCGCTGTATAAACCTCAGCAGTTCTTCTAACCTCATTAAGGCCAATAATATCTCAGATAACTCGAGAAATTCAAGAAGTTGTGCTAAGCTAACCTCACTCGAGAGTGTTCATGTGTTAAAATGTTGCCAGATGCCGTTTTCAGATATCCTTAGCACCTGCATTGGTCAGGTGCTCTATAGACCCTGGGAACTCAGGGCCACGGGTTAATTGCACGAGGGGATTGCAAAATTACGTGGTATTACGTGCCGAAACCACGATCTGATTATCAGGCAGGTCGTAGTAACGTATTCCGGATCGCTTTGGGCCGCCTGAGCTTATTTGACGTGCAATTACATTTATGCACGGGTTTTTTTTTTTGCATTTCGTCTCCGTCAAAATACGGCCGCCACGCCCGGGATTGAAGTTTCTACACAGAGCTTAGTAGCGCCACGGATTGTAGGCCAGCCTCCAGCGCACTTCCCTGGATGACGGCAACGCTCGGTAGAAATAGTGCTGCGGTCATCTGTGTACTCGTAGTTCGAAACAGCTTGTCTTGAGCATTTGCCATATTTATTCCTGTAAGACCGCACTTTTTCTCGCAATATTAAAGAGATGCGGCCATAAAACGGGGGTGGGCCGTCGCGGTCTAATTTTTTTCGCTGTTTGATTTCTTGATTCGTGATTTGTTAAACCAAAAAGAGCGAGCGAACGCTGTGGCTCTCACAATGCATATACTTGTTCACGCAAGCACGCCACTCTGCTGGTGGCTGTCTATAGTCCTCAATGCTGTCGGTGTCACCGCTGCTCAGGTTCGGCTAGGTAGCGCACTCGTGGATACAGACGTCCTCAGTGCCCTCCATGGCGTTAGATAGGACTGTGACGTCATAGCTTTTCACAGTGACGTCCGAAAATGGCACATGACACGCGCTCAGAATTCAAAAGCATGCAAAGAAGCTGCGACGCTCTTTTCAGTCTTCGAATTATTTATTTCAGCATGTATCTTTTTCTCGTCTATTCGGCTGGCAAGCTGGGTATGCGACCCTCAGTCGAGTACATGCCGCATTACGAGTTCCGTTAGTGATGGTCTCGTTTTAGTTCAACAGTCACCTTTGCCGGCTGGCTATTATGGACTGCTGCATGCCAGAAAAACCTGAGTAATCGTAATGTTTCAAAGCGAACGCGCGAGTTACCGCAAGATTTGTACTATCGTTCAGTGCTGGTTGTCCAAGTAGTACGGCGGTCACACATACTGTAGACAAAAATGTGACAAATGAGCTCTTCGGAGACTCGCAAGGTGGAGTATATAACGTTCACGACAGGGGGAAATGTCATCTGCCCGACTTTTATCACAAGCCCACAAAAAAAAAAACACACACACACTGATATTTTAGAAACTCCGCAGTTGAAGAAAAAGGTAACAAACTGATGCGACCATGCGGAATCGCAGCTCGATTTCCAGCAAAGCTGCCCTTTTAGAGCAGTCGCCTTAAGTCTTTGAGGTGCCCGAAATTAAACCCCATGCTTTAAGCTTCGTCCATTTGGAACTTTGCCCGGAATAGCTTTTGGGGGTGGTTTCCTAAGGAATATATTACGAAGTATGCGTTTGATCCAGACGCTCTTCACTTCGCGTACAGATCTGCTACAACGTTCTCTGCTTTTACTCGCAGAGAAACTCACTCGGCGTTTCGTTACGCTTTCAAACCCTTCGCACGCGGGCAGCGCATGTGTCGTCGATAGCAGGACAGCACGGCGGCGGCGTGACTGCGCCTCGAGCGTCCGCGTAATTGCTGCCCCACTCAAAACGAAATCTGAGTTGCATCAAAAGTGCCCCATTGGTAATGAAGGCAATCGGCGCAGAATGATTACAAAACTTGAGAGAATGAGAGAGAACTAGGTTGCCTAAATATAAAGTAACTCTTAAGGTGACAAAAAATACCGTAAACAGTAATAATAATTTGAAGGAGGGAACGTATTAAAAAGCACGACTTGTAAATAAGTAAATATCGCCATATAGTTATCTCTGTTGTGACCAGTTCTAAAGAACATAAAGTTCGATTCCGCTGACATTCTTAGCAGTAATATGCCCAATAGTGTCTAGCGCTGTAACGTCAACTCTGTTTCTTCTTTTTTTTAATTCTTAGCGAATCCTCAAACAATGGTGCATAGCCAGCTGCCTGCAGAATGTTTCGCATAACGTGGAATTACACAGTGCGTGGGATCTGCACAATATTCTTCCTAGCACCGGATTTGTCACTCAGAATTTCATGACTGGCCTATGTGGAAGTTCCACAGAGCTACCACTCGGTCTTCGATGGGTGGATGGATGGATGCATGGATAGATGGATGTTATGAGCGTCCCCTTTGGAACAGGGCGGTAGGTTGCGCCACCAAGCTCTTGCTATTATACTGCCTAATGTCCTACCTACGTTAAACAATAAAAAAGGAAAAAAAGAACACTATGACCTACCACACCCAAATTTTCTGATCCCCTATTGCAAACTGTGCTTTTGTACGTCTCCGTTTTTTGTCGTTTCCCTACTTTTCTTCCACCAATCCTCCAAGCGCCTCTTACTAATGCCTATTGCGGACATGTTTATTTTTCCACTGCTCCCCCTGAACCCAAGGGCTTCAAGCAGACCAGTGGTGCCGAAATCGACCGCTGGGTAGACGTCTTCTCATTCTAATAAAACATGCTCCAATGTTTCCCTAGCTTTACCGCAGCAAGCACATGCTTCTTCTTATATCTCGCTTTATAGGTGCGTGTTCTAAGGCATCCCGATCTCGCTTCGAAAAGTAATGAGCTTCCCTTTGAGTTATCATAAATTGTTTCTTTCCTGATTTCGTTTTTTCCTCTTAAGTAGTTACTCATGGCAGGTTTCTTTTCAATTGCCGCCACCCATGAGATTATTTCAGCCTCTCTGTCTTTCCGCTTATCCTTCTTTGTGGCTGTGTTGCCCACTCTACAGGCCGCATACTTGCTGGTAAGCTTCCTAGTTCTTTTCCTCCACTTTGAATCAATGTTTTTCCTGTACAGATACCTGAAAACTCTCCCAGACCATTTACTTTCTTCCATATTCCTCAGCCTTTCTTCATACTCAATTTTACTGCGAGCTTCCCTCACTTCAAAACTAGTCCAGCCCATATCACCCTGCACAGGTTCATTTGTAGTCTTCCCGTGAGCGCCGAATGCGAGGCGACCCACTGACCTTTGGTTCCCGTCAAGTCCTGATTGTACCCCTGATTTAAAGCAAACAACCGCATTTCCAAAAGTAAGTCCTGGAACCATCACACCTTTCCACATACCTCGGAGGACCTCGTACCTCTTGTATCCCCATAGCGCTCTGTGCTTCCATTGTGGCTGCATTTCTCTTCTCCTTCACTGTTATTATTTTTTTCCCGTGTTTCCATATATCTATTGTCTTCGTTTATTCTTATACCAAGGTATTTATATTCAGTTACCCGAGGTATTTCTTGGCCCTGTATCTCCACTGTCTGTTCACTGTTTTCATTGAATACCATAACACCTGATTTTCTAGCGGTAAATTTCAAACCTAAATTGCTGCCTTCCTGTCCACAGATATTAGCCAGACGTTGCAAATCACTTTGCTTGTTAGCTAGCAACACAATGTCGTCCGCATAAAATAAACATGAGAGTTGTTGCTCTACTACTGTACCCGCCTGTTTGTATGAGAGATTAAACCCGATATCACTTCCTTCTAGCGCCCTCTCCATCCTCACCATGTACATCATAAACAGCAGCGGGGCTAAAGAGCACCCCTGCCTCAGTCCCTTGTTGATATTAACTTTCTCCTTGCTCCTCATCCCTTCCCATTCAACGCAAACGGTATTTTCTAGGTAAATAACTCTCAAAAGCTGTAGACAATCGTCACCTAAGCCTTCCCCTTCCAGAATATACCACAACATGTTGCGGTCTACGTTGTCATAGGTTCATGTAATGTCTAAAAAGGCCACATATAATGGTCTGCTTTCTACTTTTGATATTTCAATACACTGAGTAGAACAAATAAGTTATTATCTAAACGTCTACCTATTCTGAAGCCATTCTGAAGTTCTCCTAAAATGCCATCATTCTCTGCCCATGCTTGAAGCTTTAATTTGATTGCCTGCATTGCTACCCTGTATATTACCGATGTAATGGTCAACGGCCTATAGGAGTGGATTCTATCTTTCTCCCCTTTACCTTTATAAATAAATTCATTCTACTTTGTCGCCAACTGTCTGGTATTCGTCTATCTTTTAAAGTTTTTTCTACTGTTTTCACCAGAGCTTCCTTACTTTTGGTCATAGTTCATTAATCAGCCTCACGGGAACCTCGTCTGGCCCCGTGGCTGTGCGCTTAGGAATTTTCTCTTCCGCTTTCTTCCAGTTGAAATTTGCCAGCACCAGCTCCTTTTTCACTTGGATCTCTTTCATGCTCTTTTTTTCTTCAAATACAACCGCGTCATTGGCTTGGAAAGATTCGGCTCGGATTTTTCGGATGTAATTTATTGCCGCTTCTCCTTCCAGTCTGTTTTCATCTTCGTCTAGGATATGTTTTTGTATTGTTGTTGACTTCCTGCCTAATAGTTTTGTGTGGTTCCAAAATATTCTAGGTACGGCCTTCTTTTTCTCTCGTATTTCTGACTACCAACGTCACTTTCAGCTTTTAATTTTGCTTGCACCAGTATTTGAACTATAGACTTTTTCTCCCGGTATATTTCCCGTTTACTAGTTACTTCATCCTGCTGCAACTGCGCCTTCTTTGCCTGCCTGTGGTCTCGAGATGTTTTCTGTCATTCGGCGATCGCTTCTCGTATCTCCCTGTTCCATCAGCTTTTCGGTTTCTTTCTTCCTTTCCAACGAACATGTTGTTTCTCTTTCCGTATTTCTGTCAATATTACACTTAGAAGCTCACCATATTCCCACTCTTTACTTGGCCATTTGCCAAGTTCTTCGACTCTAGTGATTATATTTGCTATTTGTTCGGCTTCCAAATTTAGACTGGCCATTTTGCGCTCCTTGCTCTCTTTCGCAACTACATATCCCATTTTCAAAATGATGCGTTTATGGTCTCTCCCTATGCCGCTATGCCCTTCCTCATCAATGACCATTTCTCTCAACTTATCATGAATTCCTTCTGTAATCAGACAGTAATCAATGGTCGATTGCCGGTTTGACACTTCCCATGTGATCTGCCCTTCACACTTAGGCCCGGTGTTTACGATAACGAAGTTATGTTGCTCACAAAGGTCTAGCATTCACTTCCCGTTGTTGTCGGTATAGCCATCTAAATCCTGTATGTGGACATTCATGTCCCCTACTAGGACAATTTCGGCATCATTCCCGAAACCCTTAATACCAGCACTTATGCGTTCCACTAACTCTTTATTCTTCTCTGTGCAATTATTTCCGGTCCACAAATAGCAAGCCTAATAGCAAGTCTAAAGCAAGTCCACGAGTAGCAAGTCTAAAGCTCCTCCTGGCGTGTAGTTAGAATGTATGCCATCGCGAATAATGCCATTTCTGTTGAAAAGACCATCGGCCCCCTCAGGGCAATCTTGATGGTACATTTACAATAAAAGAAAAATATTGAAGGAACCATTGTGGCCTTGAGTACACATTGTTTCTACGATTTGTTTAGCTTTCTTCTCCTGTGAGCTTGGTTTGTTTTAAAGCGAAGTTGTTCGTGCGACTAGAAACGCTCTAGAATGTTATATGCATGTTTTCGTGGTGTCCTGAAAGAAGTAGATGCATTTTGCAGAAGGGGAGGGAGCGCATTATGGGTGATGTGTAGGCAAATTTTAAAGTGTGATGGTTAAGTAAGGGATAAATTAAAATGACTACTCCACTGGTTTCTACCTTTTTGGTGACGTTATAGGAAACGTTGAGAAAGTTATCCATCTGCACTGGAATAACTCTGACAACCGTATGGACACATAGGCAGCCCTTGAAAGACATGTATTTCATAAAACGCGCGAGCTTTAGTCGGCATGATGCGTTGACTGTCCCTATACTCGGACTGACGAGCGTAAAATAAAGCACGTACCCAGTGAATGTGCAGTCTAGCAAATTCATGCAGCTATCACAAGAACCAGGAGTGGCAGCGATCTTGTTTACCAAGCGTTTGAAGTGTGTAGATTAGTTATGTACTTTGGAAATTATTATTGGATACTCGTTTCGTCCTACTTCCATGCTTTGATAGTTTTCCCAGTCTCCTCGGCGAACTGAGAACGTTGTTTACTTTCCATTGAAGTAGGTTGCTTTGAAATTAAGCCAGTGTAGGTTAACTACAGCCTTTGTAGATAAAAACACTTATTCGAGCGTACTTTACGAGCCGCGTAGGAATTAACTCAATGTCTGGCAATGTTTTCCTTTATGTGAAATAAGGTTAGTATTATGGCTTTTGTGAGCGGAATGTTCCTCCAGCGTCATTTAATTACTTGTTTGTAAATAATTATTAAAAATAAGTGCTCGAGAGAGTGATACGGCGGTTTCAGTCTCAGTTTATTATTCTTTAAATACAATGAATTGGTAAGAGACAATATACAGACGAGGGTCCCAAAGTCAATGACTGCAACGGGAACCCTCGGTTAATAGCAACAATGTAGAGATGTATTAAAGAGGCGCAAGCCAACTAAAAGAAACAAACACAATCGCGAAAATACAACATAGAGAAATAAAATGAATGAAAACAAATTGTATGTATAGAAGCCTATAGTGCTTAAAAAAACTCAATACATACAAATTGCAAATGTAGTGTAATGAATGAGGTAAACTTCGTTACACATATAAAACAGCTTAAGGGCATGACTAAATGTATGAAAGGATGAAGATTTAATGCTGACTGGTAAACCATACCACAGTTTTATAGCAGCGTATGATGATGCCATTTTTCCATAGTTAGAATGAACCATAGGTAGCAGAAAATTAGAGTTACGTGCAAACATGGTATTGTTATTGATGAGGTGCCTGGAATCAATGAATTGGTATGAGAGCTGTTTAGCAAGTGATTTATGAAACGTAATTATTAGATGATAGTTGAACAAGTTCGTTACAACAAGGATGGTATTTTCACGAAGTAGTGGAGTGGCACTCGTGAAAAACCCGCTGTTAGTGATAGTGCGTATTGCTTGCTTTTGTAAATGCTTTATAGACGAGATATCACAGTTATGTTTTTCCCCAGGAAACAATGCCATAATTATTGTGACTGTGAATGAAGGCAAGGTATAATGCTAATAATGTGTCTTTAGAGAAGGATGTTCTTGATTTCATTAATGCTCTAATACCGAAGGTACACTTTTGCTTAGTGAAGGCAATGTGTTGAGAAAACTTAGGGTTACAATCTAATTTGATTCCCAAAAATGATACACAGTTGCAGACAGGAATGGGATGACCATCTAGGGTTATTTTATTTATTTATTTATTTACAGGATACTGCCGGCCTTAGTTTTAGGCCTTGAGAAGGGGTGTGGACAGTGCGATATACAGATGAAGAAAAAATGAACAGCAAAAATCATTACAAAAATTCAATACTTGCAATAGAGATATTCCCTGATCCGCACAAGCCGCACAGAGCATTCGAACGAAAAAAAACATCACAAAAGTTCAAGATATTTTGGAATACGGATATTTGCTGAACCGCACGAGCTGTACAGAGCATATTGATAACTCGATATTGATAAGGAGTGGCATTCATACTAGTATGGTGAAAGACATCGCGCATGCTCGGTAGGTTGAACAGCAAAAAATCTACAAGTAGTAATAACAAGCAAGCGAAAATAGCACTTGCGTGTAATGTAAATCAAAAAGGAAAAAGAGAAATTACATTTATACATAAATATATATAATTATGCATACATATAACATCGTCTAAATGCTATTCAGCATGTTGCAAAATGACTGGACGGTCGGGCATTCCACTGTACTGGCAAAGAGCGCATTCCACTCACCTGTACCAGCTATGTACCGTGTACCAACCAGCCCAACAAGCCACTCTCATGAACTCGTTTTCTTGTTCTTTGGGCTGTTTCCTAGAACGGTTTCCTTCTACAGTCCGTGCTAACGTGCGTGTGGACGGCATAGTTTACTACACTATCAAGGCACGGTGAAGCCACCTTACTGTCTCTTCGTCTATGTCTGCTTCTCGATTTCTTCTACTTTCAAATTTGCTGGCATTCTCCTAGTATAACCATGTACCAACTAGCCCAACAAGCCACTCTCATGAACTCATTTTCTTGTTCCTTGGGCTCTTTCCTAGATCGGTTTCCTTCTACAGTCCGTACTAACGTGTGTGCGGACGGCGTAGTTTACTACACTATCAAGGCACGGTCCAGCCACCTTACTGTCTCTTTGTCTATGTCTGCTTCTCGATTTCTTCTACTTTCAAGTTTGCTGGCATTCTCCTAGTATAACCATGTACCAACCAGCCCAACAAGCCACTCTCATGAACTCATTTTCTTGTTCCTTGGGCTCTTTCCTAGATCGGTTTCCTTCTACAGTCCGTACTAACGTGTGTGCGGACGGCGTAGTTTACTACACTATCAAGGCACGGTCCAGCCACCTTACTGTCTCTTTGTCTATGTCTGCTTCTCGATTTCTTCTACTTTCAAGTTTGCTGGCATTCTCCTAGTATAACCATGTACCAACCAGCCCAACAAGCCACTCTCATGAACTCATTTTCTTGTTCCTTGGGCTCTTTCCTAGATCGGTTTCCTTCTACAGTCCGTACTAACGTGTGCGCGGACGGCGTAGTTTACTACACTATGAAGGCACGGTCCAGCCACCTTAATGTCTCTTTGTCTATGTCTGCTTCTCGATTTCTTCTACTTTCAAGTTTGCTGGCATTCTCCTAGTATAACCATGTACCAACCAGCCCAACAAGCCACTCTCATGAACTCATTTTCTTGTTCCTTGGGCTCTTTCCTAGATCGGTTTCCTTCTACAGTCCGTACTAACGTGTGCGCGGACGGCGTAGTTTACTACACTATGAAGGCACGGTCCAGCCACCTTACTGTCTCTTTGTCTATGTCTGCTTCTCGATTTCTTCTACTTTCAAGTTTGCTGGCATTCTCCTAGTATAACCATGTACCAACCAGCCCAACAAGCCACTCTCATGAACTCATTTTCTTGTTCCTTGGGCTCTTTCCTAGATCGGTTTCCTTCTACAGTCCGTACTAACGTGTGTGCGGACGGCGTAGTTTACTACACTATCAAGGCACGGTCCAGCCACCTTACTGTCTCTTTGTCTATGTCTGCTTCTCGATTTCTTCTACTTTCAAGTTTGCTGGCATTCTCCTAGTATAACCATGTACCAACCAGCCCAACAAGCCACTCTCATGAACTCATTTTCTTGTTTCTTGGGCTCTTTCCTAGATCGGTTTCCTTCTACAGTCCGTACTAACGTGTGTGCGGACGGCGTAGTTTACTACACTATCAAGGCACGGTCCAGCCACCTTACTGTCTCTTTGTCTATGTCTGCTTCTCGATTTCTTCTACTTTCAAGTTTGCTGGCATTCTCCTAGTATAACCATGTACCAACCAGCCCAACAAGCCACTCTCATGAACTCATTTTCTTGTTCCTTGGGCTCTTTCCTAGATCGGTTTCCTTCTACAGTCCGTACTAACGTGTGCGCGGACGGCGTAGTTTACTACACTATGAAGGCACGGTCCAGCCACCTTAATGTCTCTTTGTCTATGTCTGCTTCTCGATTTCTTCTACTTTCAAGTTTGCTGGCATTCTCCTAGTATAACCATGTACCAACCAGCCCAACAAGCCACTCTCATGAACTCATTTTCTTGTTCCTTGGGCTCTTTCCTAGATCGGTTTCCTTCTACAGTCCGTACTAACGTGTGCGCGGACGGCGTAGTTTACTACACTATGAAGGCACGGTCCAGCCACCTTACTGTCTCTTTGTCTATGTCTGCTTCTCGATTTCTTCTACTTTCAAGTTTGCTGGCATTCTCCTAGTATAACCATGTACCAACCAGCCCAACAAGCCACTCTCATGAACTCATTTTCTTGTTCCTTGGGCTCTTTCCTAGATCGGTTTCCTTCTACAGTCCGTACTAACGTGTGTGCGGACGGCGTAGTTTACTACACTATGAAGGCACGGTCCAGCCACCTTACTGTCTCTTTGTCTATGTCTGCTTCTCGATTTCTTCTACTTTCAAGTTTGCTGGCATTCTCCTAGTATAACCATGTACCAACCAGCCCAACAAGCCACTCTCATGAACTCATTTTCTTGTTTCTTGGGCTCTTTCCTAGATCGGTTTCCTTCTACAGTCCGTACTAACGTGTGTGCGGACGGCGTAGTTTACTACACTATCAAGGCACGGTCCAGCCACCTTACTGTCTCTTTGTCTATGTCTGCTTCTCGATTTCTTCTACTTTCAAGTTTGCTGGCATTCTCCTAGTATAACCATGTACCAACCAGCCCAACAAGCCACTCTCATGAACTCATTTTCTTGTTCCTTGGGCTCTTTCCTAGATCGGTTTCCTTCTACAGTCCGTACTAACGTGTGCGCGGACGGCGTAGTTTACTACACTATGAAGGCACGGTCCAGCCACCTTACTGTCTCTTTGTCTATGTCTGCTTCTCGATTTCTTCTACTTTCAAGTTTGCTGGCATTCTCCTAGTATAACCATGTACCAACCAGCCCAACAAGCCACTCTCATGAACTCATTTTCTTGTTCCTTGGGCTCTTTCCTAGATCGGTTTCCTTCTACAGTCCGTACTAACGTGTGTGCGGACGGCGTAGTTTACTACACTATCAAGGCACGGTCCAGCCACCTTAATGTCTCTTTGTCTATGTCTGCTTCTCGATTTCTTCTACTTTCAAGTTTGCTGGCATTTTCCTAGTATAACCATGTACCAACCAGCCCAACAAGCCACTCTCATGAACTCATTTTCTTGTTTCTTGGGCTCTTTCCTAGATCGGTTTCCTTCTACAGTCCGTACTAACGTGTGTGCGGACGGCGTAGTTTACTACACTATCAAGGCACGGTCCAGCCACCTTACTGTCTCTTTGTCTATGTCTGCTTCTCGATTTCTTCTACTTTCAAGTTTGCTGGCATTCTCCTAGTATAACCATGTACCAACCAGCCCAACAAGCCACTCTCATGAACTCATTTTCTTGTTCCTTGGGCTCTTTCCTAGATCGGTTTCCTTCTACAGTCCGTACTAACGTGTGTGCGGACGGCGTAGTTTACTACACTATCAAGGCACGGTCCAGCCACCTTAATGTCTCTTTGTCTATGTCTGCTTCTCGATTTCTTCTACTTTCAAGTTTGCTGGCATTCTCCTAGTATAACCATGTACCAACCAGCCCAACAAGCCACTCTCATGAACTCATTTTCTTGTTCCTTGGGCTCTTTCCTAGATCGGTTTCCTTCTACAGTCCGTACTAACGTGTGTGCGGACGGCGTAGTTTACTACACTATCAAGGCACGGTCCAGCCACCTTAATGTCTCTTTGTCTATGTCTGCTTCTCGATTTCTTCTACTTTCAAGTTTGCTGGCATTTTCCTAGTATAACCATGTACCAACCAGCCCAACAAGCCACTCTCATGAACTCATTTTCTTGTTTCTTGGGCTCTTTCCTAGATCGGTTTCCTTCTACAGTCCGTACTAACGTGTGTGCGGACGGCGTAGTTTACTACACTATCAAGGCACGGTCCAGCCACCTTACTGTCTCTTTGTCTATGTCTGCTTCTCGATTTCTTCTACTTTCAAGTTTGCTGGCATTCTCCTAGTATAACCATGTACCAACCAGCCCAACAAGCCACTCTCATGAACTCATTTTCTTGTTCCTTGGGCTCTTTCCTAGATCGGTTTCCTTCTACAGTCCGTACTAACGTGTGTGCGGACGGCGTAGTTTACTACACTATCAAGGCACGGTCCAGCCACCTTACTGTCTCTTTGTCTATGTCTGCTTCTCGATTTCTTCTACTTTCAAGTTTGCTGGCATTTTCCTAGTATAACCATGTACCAACTAGCCCAACAAGCCACTCTCATGAACTCGTTTTCTTGTTCCTTGGGCTCTTTCCTAGATCGGTTTCCTTCTACAGTCCGTGCTAACGTGTGTGTGGACGGCATAGTTTACTACACTATCAAGGCACGGTCCAGCCACCTTACTGTCTCTTTGTCTATGTCTGCTTCTCGATTTCTTCTACTTTCAAGTTTGCTGGCATTTTCCTAGTATAACCATGTACCAACTAGCCCAACAAGCCACTCTCATGAACTCGTTTTCTTGTTCCTTGGGCTCTTTCCTAGATCGGTTTCCTTCTACAGTCCGTGCTAACGTGTGTGTGGACGGCATAGTTTACTACACTATCAAGGCACGGTCCAGCCACCCTACTGTCTCTTTGTGTCTGCTTCTCTATTTCTCCTACTTTCAAGTTTGCTGGCATTCTCCTAGTATAACCAAGTAGTATTCTTTGGCTAGAATGGAAAATCATGAATTGAGTTTTTGACGGATTGATAAATAAATGATTGGACGAACACCAAGCAACAATATGGTCAAGCTCATTGTTTAGTTTAAGAATTAAGGTTGTTAAAGAATTGTCACGCAACGATATAGTAGTATCATCTGCGTATAGTACACAATGTGCTGACTTAAGACATGGGGGGTAAATCATTAATATAGAGAATAGTAAGGGACCTAGTATGGAACCTTCTGGTATACATTGCTTAATAAATTTATTATCAGAATAATCACCTCTAAAAAACTGTTCTCTATCATGTAGGTAACTTTTTAGGAGGTTTAGTACTGGACTGGTAATTCCCAGGGCTTCTAGCTTAGTAAAAAGCATGTTATGATTAATTGTATCAAAACCTTTAGTGAAGTCTAAGAATACCGAACCAACTAAGTTACCCGTATCAATCAAGTGACGAATGTAGTCGGTTAGGGATAGTAAAGCTAAGTTACTCGAATTGCCAGCACGAAAACCAAATTGAGAAGATTGCAATAAATTAATTTTTAAGTGATTATTCAGGCGCTTACAAAACAACTTCTCGACAACTTTACTAATCGGTGATAGAATAGAAATAAGGCGATTGTTAAATACCTCCGTTTTATCACCTTTCTTACGTACAGGAATAATCTTAGTCCTTATCGATTATTTACTCGCATTATTTCCCAGACTCCCAGACCTGTAAGTGACGTTGAGTTCTCAACTAATATAAACGGAAGGAATGTGTGGAGCAAGCTTTCAACGTGTCATGTCTGATTACGCACATTGTAAATCATTTTTAAACTTTCGTTTCCATCGCACTTCCATACGTGATATGCGGGGCTTATAGCAGATCTCTCTGGTGTCGGTAGTGATCTCGCTTATCCCCTTGAGTCACAAATTGCGATTCAGTGTTTAAAGGATCATTCAGTTTATTATTGTAACTGAGAGCAGAGAGGCTAATATAGTTATGCATCACTGGCATTAAGCCCCTTCCACCGATAGCGCCCGCCATTTCGGTATGTGTTGTGTGACATCAGATACTGTGGGCTACCTCTGTGTCGACCGTTTCGAAACCACATTGCTCCACACGCCTTGGTGCCAAACGGCGTCGCTGTTGAATTGTGCCCGCAATTTTTTCACTCGCGTGATAAAAGCAGCGCAAACACCGCAGCACGCATGCATAAACTGTCTCGAGCTTACTGGTGAAATGCACATGCGAAAACAAACTAATGCATGGGGCCCATGACGTATTTCCGCCTCTGACAATCGCTTCCGCTGCTAGCAGTACACAACAGCATGGCGTCCGTGATAAGTTTCTGTTACTCCG
The DNA here is from genome assembly GCF_050947875.1 of Dermacentor variabilis. Classification (NCBI taxonomy): domain Eukaryota; kingdom Metazoa; phylum Arthropoda; class Arachnida; order Ixodida; family Ixodidae; genus Dermacentor; species Dermacentor variabilis. The sequence continues at coordinate 21,138,014 of NC_134577.1, forward strand.
AGGGAGCCATAGCTGGTGGTGCGAGTCAATTCGTTATATATATGCCAGCAGGCCCCATGCCTCCACGCCAGCAGGCCCCAGTCCTGGCCGGCCGCGCCCAAGGGCGCCCAGGCGAGCCTCGAACACCGCTCCGCTCACGAGTCCCGTTCGTCCTCTGCCTCTTGGCTGCTGGCTCCGATGCCGGAGTTCCGATGATGCTGGTGGCGCCGTTGATAATGAAGCGTAGTTCCCATAATATATTTCTTTTTTCATTTCATTTATTATACCCCTCAGGGCCAAGGGCATTACAGAGGGGAGTGGTAAATACAAGAGAATGAAGAAGACAAATACAGTTGGTTACATGAGTGTTTAAATGGCACCTGTACATACAATATTAGCTAAGGCTTCACGAAACTGTTCATAATTAATAAGGCCTACAACTTCGGCGGGAAGATGGTTCCAGTCACGTGAGGTTCGCGGCAGGAATGATTGTGAAAAACTTTTAATGTTGCATGATAAAATGCCGACTTTGTACTGATGATCAATGCGACGGGATACATAAATTGGATGGGGGATGAGGTGATGTCGTAGAGTATGATAATGGTACAACTTGTGGAAGAGGGCAATATGAGACACTTTTCTGCGAGATGCCAGCAATGGGAGGTAAAGATTAGATTTCATGTTATTTATACTCACTGTGCGGTTGTAGTTAGCAAGAATAAAACGTACAGATTATTTTGAGCCATCTCGAGGTCAGTGATTAGGTTTTCATGAGCAGGGTCCCATACCGGAGTCGCGTATTCGAGTTTGGGTCGTATTAAAGTTTTATACACCAAAAGTTTCAAATTTGTAGGTTGTTGAAAAAGTTGCGACGTAGGTAGTCAAGCATGCGATTAGCGTTTTTAATTATGTTCTCAGTATGAAGAGACCAGCTTAGGTTAGAAGTGATATAAACACAAAGATATTTATATGAAGATACTGATTCCAACGACATGGTGTTATAGTACGACGGTATTGTAGAGGTTTTCCTAGAAACACACATGACTTTGCATTTGTTAGTATTTAGCTCCATTAACCATTCATTGCACCAGTTCCCTATAGTGGTAAGGTCCGACTGAAGTAATTCAATATCGTTAGCATTGGCAACTTCTCTGAACATGACGCAATCATCAGCGAACAGATGGATTTGGGAATTGATAAGGGAGGGAAGATCATTAATGTAAATTAGGAACAGTAGGGGTCCAAGGACGGAACCCTGTGGAACACCTGAACGGACTTCTGTAAAACCGGAGTTAATGCCGTTAGCACAAACAAATTGCGAGCGGTTGAGAAGAAAACACTCAATCCATTTCAAAAGGTTACCGCCTATGTTAAGTTGTTTTAGTTTATGAAGTAATAGTTTGTGACACACCTTGTCGAATGTTTTTGAAGAATCTAAGAATATACAATGCTGACGTAAAAAATGAGTTCAATTCAAGGAAATTAACCAGGTTGGTAAAAATATGTTCAATCATTTTACAGCATGTACTGGTGAGAGAGATGGGACGATAATTATTAGGGGATGCTTTGCTGCCGGATTTATACACTGGAATCACTTTGCCTATTTTCCACTCATTAGGTAGCGTACAATGGTCAAGAAATTGCTGGAAAATTTGGATAGTATGATTGAAGAATAATATGAAGTGTTTTTTAAGAATTTCGAGTTAATACAATCGTATCCGGGAGCAGAATGAATGCATAGTCCATCAATAAGCTTACCGACACCGGATGGAGCAACAATTATGGAGGGCATGGTAACAGTGCTGTGTACTTGGCATATGTGTGCTAGATGTGGCTGTGTAATTTTCTGAAAAATGTATGGTTTATAATGGCAGAAAGGTCAGAAGGAATTGGAACACCGGAAGAGTCGGTTAAGACAAGGCTGTTGTCAGTCGAAGGAATAATTGCACGCCAAAATTTTTTAACATTAGTGGTAAGCAGGGAGAACCTGTGATTCGAAGTGCTTTTCGGCGTCTTGGAGCGCTTGCGCGTATGCGTTTGACGCCGATGCCCAGCGTTCAATTGTGGGTGAAAGCTTCGCAATGCGGTAGAGACGCTTCTTTTTATTTGATAAACGCTTAACGTGATTGTTGTACGAGGGAGATTTGTGTGAGTTTTAATGGCGCGTTGAAGTATGTACTGTTCAGTTAGATGGTTGACTATAGCTGTGAACATATTCCAATTAGTTTGTACACTAGGGTGTTCAAAGCCATCTAGGAAAAAGCCGATAAAAGAGGATAGTGCATTATTTATGGCCTGACAATTCGCTCTTTAGTAGTCTCGTATTATTTTTTTTCTTCTTCTTAGTTTTCGGACGGTCTAGTTTAATATCAAACTGTAGAAGCAAGTGGTTGCTAATTCCTGGCAGGTACGTTACAGGCGATACTATATCGGGTTGATTAGTGAAGACTAAATCTGGTGTATTCTTCGTGGTAGTTGTTATTCTAGTTGCATGAGCGCAGATCTGCACGAGTGAGAATAGTGAACACACATCTAAAAAGTCACGAGCTTGAGGTGAGAGTGGGAATATTAAAGGGGGGTCGGTATTCTTGTAATGTTTGGTAAATTAAAATCGCCAAGTAGGAACAGCAGTGATGAAGGAGAGCGTGTTGCAACGACGTTAACCGCATCTTAAAGTTCGTTACTAAAGTTTGGTGACGACGAAGGTTGACGGTAGCATAGCCCTATTACAACTTCCTGATGATTAAGTGCTATTGCTGACCATACTAATTCTAGTTCAGTCTGCACGTGTATACGTGATGATGGTATATCATTGGAAATTGCGAGAAGCACGCCACCGCCTCTGTGCGTGCTACGATCACAGCGATAGAATGAGAAGCTATGAGCATTGAAGAAGATATCCGAGTCGCTGACATGCGCAGTGAGCCATGTTTCCGTTAGCGCGATTATTTTAGCAGAACATGTATCGATTGCTGATGTGAGTGAGTTGTACTTGTTAAGGACGCTTCTGATATTAGTATATAGAAGCGATACTGAAGCCGAAGATGTCTGGCCGCTACCGCTCACTCGTCCCTAGGAAGTGTTGGCAGAGATAGCGGCAGAGGGCGAGCTGGCATGTGCGCTTCTCGTATCAGTGGAAATGACAGTGGCAGTGATAGGGTCGTACATGTGAGATTTCTTGTTCATAAATAACTTGTTGTGGCGCAACTTATGGGTTGGGGATCCAGGTTGGGTTTTCGCAAAGTCGAGCAACTTTTTTCGTGCCAGACGTGTTGCGACTGAGTAATCTTCACTGATGGTGACCTTACTTTCCTTCAGGCTGTTGCGTTTGGCGAATATTATGTCTTTCGTTTTTAAGTTCAAAAACTTTGCAATGATAGGACAGCATTTGTTAGGTGCGAACCTTCCTAAGCGGTGCGCGTGTTCAATTTCGTGAGGAGAAAGGGGGTCAGTTAGGCAATGACTAAGAATAGAAGTCAATTTTTCCTCAGTCGCCTGCCAGGTTTCATCGGAATCTGGGATGCCATAGAAAATTGAATTGTTACTCCATGACCGGTCGTCAAGGTCATCCTGCCGTGATTCCAAAGTCGTGACCAGTGCAGAAAGTTCGTCTGTTTGAGTGTGAATGGTGGCAATATCCTGGCTGAGTTCGTCTAACCTACAGTTTTCCTCTAGCTCATCTAACCAGTTTCGAATCGCTGTGATTTTGGTTTGAATGGATTTCTGTCCAGTTTTAATAGCTTTAACATCAGCTGCCAATTCCGTTTGTGTTTTTTTAACTATGCAGCGAACGGGTGTGCACGTCCTTTAGCAAGTGGAAAATAACTTTAATCTGTTCAGTGGGATCCGAAGGTAACGATTCAATGTCTAAAAGGGCTTCCGAGCGGGTGTTCGTGGGCTCAGGGTTGCTTTCAACATCACCCGCGTGCAACAGTAGAAGGGTCATAGAGAAACATTCACAACAAATTTCGCACAGCACTTTTGGACACGGGACCAGCAATAAGCAGACGTTATTGCTCTTCTTAGCAGACAAGGGAAGATTTGTACGCACATGCATAGCAAACGGAAAGCAGTTCTGTGCTGTGTCAAAGATACTGTCCCCGTGTCCACTGAAGCAGCTGTTGCAGGGCTGGCTTCTTAAGTACTGGGCCGATGATGATGTTGTTGTCGATCCGAGGGGTGTTTTAAGGTCGAGTTTAAGGTCGAGTAGGTCGAGTAGAATGAGTCGACGAAGGGTGCGAAAGCAACATGCGATGAAGGCACCTCGTCAATCGCGAAGGCGTGGTTACGGGTGACGGAAGCTGGCATATAAGGTCGCATGATGGGGCCGATAGCCAGGGCATGAAGGATGCAAGCAGGGCCTGCATAGCAAACGGAAAGCAGTTCAGTCAAAGATACTGTCCCTGTGTCCACTCAAGTCATATAAGTTCGTCATATATAAAGTCATATAAAAAAAAGCCAACAAGGACACCAATGACATCATAGGGGTAGTTACTTGTACGTATGAATTGAAGAAATTCTACCTTAATGGAAATGATAATGGATGAAAAAACTGGCCACAGGACCACCATATTCCATTATTTCTACCATAATTTTCATTAAAATATCATTTCTTTAATTCAATTCATGTGTACAAGTAATTTACCCTATGCTGTCCTTGGTGTCCTTTTTGGCTTCTTTGATATGACTAATAAAAATCGGGCCCCTCACACAAATTTTCCATGGCACCGAATACGCTCAATATTTGCCAGCATAGGGTGAGACGCGCACTGTTTAACATGCAGTGCATAAGTGCAGTATGCACTAAAAGATAAGCAGGGTAATACCATCAGCATTATCGAAGATATAGTAAAAGCAGCGGAAGAATTTTATACTGACCTGTAAAATACCGAGAGGAGTCAGGATACCTCAGTTACAAACGGTAATGAACAGGATACTGAATCCTATAACTAGCGATGAGGTCACAAGGGCCCTGCAAGACATGAAACGAGGAAGAGCGGCAGAAGAAGATGAAATAACAGTCAATTTAATCAAAGATGGGGGAGACATAATGCTTGGGAAACTGGCGACTCTTTATTCGAAGTGTCTATCGACTGGAAGGGTCCCTAAAAACTGGAAGAATGCAAATATTGTCACGTGGTAGTGACGGTGAAGAAAGAAGCAATACGGTGAAACACAAGACTAGCTTTTATTGGGCGAACCTGTGCCCACAAAAACAGGCTACACTTATAGCACAACGATAGCGGCGAACACGGTCGGCGATCGTCGGAAATCTGCTCAGCGGGTCAAGCGCGTCGGCTTTTATAGAGCAGTCGTCGAATGTTCCAGACTAATCGTTCGGACCCGCGTGCCTTCCACAATGTTCTACACCATTCGCGTTACGCGATGGAATCAGATAACACAAGGTTCGGCGACAACAGACAGCCGGGTAGAAGCATCGATAACTTTCCAGAAACGTCGGATACATGCAGGCGCGTCCCTCGCTGTGCGATTACATTTGTTAAGCGGCGAAACGTGGTCGCCCGATAAAGATAAGTACACGTGTCAATATTATACTAATCCACAAGAAGGGAGACGTTAAATAATTGAAAATTATAGGCCCATTAGCTTACTCCGAGTATTATATAAAATATTTACCAAAATAATCTCCAATAGAATAAGGTCAACACTGGAATTTAGTCAATCAAGGGAACAGGCTGGCTTCATGAAGGGATACTCTACAATAGATCACATCCATGTCATCAATCAGGTTATCGAAAAATCCGCAGAGTACAATAAGCCTGTCTATATGGATTTCATAGATTACAAAAAGGCATTTGATTCAGTAGATGCCAGCAGTCATAGAGGCATTACATAATCAAGGAGTACAGAACGCTTACAAATACCTTGTAAAATATCTACAGAGCTTCTACAGCTACCTTAATTCTACATAAGAAAAGCAGGAAGATACCTATAAAGAAAGGGGTCAGACAGGGAGACACAATTTCTCCAATGCTATCTACACCGTGCTTACAAGAAGTATTCAAGCTATTAAACTGGGAAGGCTTAGGAGTAAAGATCGACGGCGAATATCTCGGCAACCTTCGGTTTGCCGATGACATTGTTCTATTCAGCAACAATGCAGACGAGTTACTACAAGTGATTGAGGACCTTAACAGAGAGAGTGTAAGAGTGGGGTTGAAGATTAATATGCAGAAGACAAAGATAATGATAAATATCCGGGCAAAGGAACAAGAGTTCAAGATCGCCAGTCGGCCTGTGGAGTCTGTAAGGAGTACGTTTACCTAGGTCAATTAATCAAAGGGAACACTGATCATGAGGAGGAAATTCACAGACAAAGAATGGGTTGGATCGCATACGGCAGACATTGCCAGCTCCTGACTGAAAGCTTACCATTATCATTGAAAAGGAAGGTGTACAATCAGTGCATTTTACCAGTGCTGACATATGTGGCAGAGACTTGGAGACTGACAAAGAAGCTTGAGAATATGTTAAGGACCGCGCAAAGAGCGATAGAACGAAGATTGCCAGGCATAACGTTAAGAGAAAGAAAGAGAGCGGTTTGGATCAGAAAGCAAACGAGTATAGACGATATCCTAATTGACATCAAGATGAAAAAATGGAGCTGGGCAGGTCATGTAATGCGCCTGTTAGATAACCGTTGGACCATTAGGGTTACAGAATGGGTACCAAGAGAAGGAAAACGCAATCGAGGACGAGAAAAGACTAGGTGGAGCGATGAAATTAGGAAATTCGTGGGCGCTAGTTGGAATCGATTGGCGCAGGACAGAGGTAATTGAAGATCGCAGGGAGAGGCCTTCGTCCTGCAGTGGACATAAAACAGGCTGATACGGATGATGATGATGCATAACTGAAGCTCAAATATTCGGTGTCATGACCACTTTAATAAATGTTGAAGTCACAGATATGCTACTCAAATGTTCTGCGGACCCTCTTGAAAAAAAGCAAATGTGATAGGAATATCCTTTCTGCGTTATTTACAGTATCCTCGGAATTACAGTGACCATATTTTGACTTGATCTACAGCCAGTACTGTCACATTATTTCATGGAAAGTTTTTAATAAAAACATTCAAGCTCGCTAGAAATCGCTGGAAACATGGTAGCTCCTTTAGTAATGTGTAGATGTGAAAGTGCGCTCTGCACTCTGAAGTAAACAGGACTTACGAACACATACCTACATGTCGCTGTTAAAAGGTTCATGATTCGGTGTTGCAACTATATTCAGTGTATCGTATCTGAGAGCGTAGGTGCCAATAGAGTTTTAAACACGCACACGCACACGCACGCACGCACGCACGCACGCACGCACGCACGCACGCACACACACACACACACACACACACACACACACACACACACACACACACACACACACACACACACACACACACACACACACACACACACACACACACACACACACACACGCAGATAGAGAGAAAATCTGAGCTCTCAGCGTACATGCTAACTGCGGGAATTACAGCAGGTTGGAGGAATTGACAATTAGCATCCAGTGTGCATGAAACAAGAATAGAGATAAGCATAAGACACAACACGTAATGAACGTGCAGCAAGTTCAGCAAACGAGACCTACGACATTCTAAAAAAAGTTTGCACCTCTTGTGGCGTATTTTTGCCCCACAACAGTGATAATCCATCTTGCGCGCCCGGTAGCTCTAGGGATAAGCGGACGCACTTTCACCAGCATTTTCGCAAGGTCCGTACTCAGTCGCACTCACGTTCCAATGCTCACCAACACTCGCTCGCGCTCATAGTCGCTTCCATAAACGCTAACCTGCACCCGCTTTCACTCACATTCGCCGACAGTAACTCGCATCCAATTAAAATCGCGGTCAGTGACTTTCGTTCGTATCAACATTAACAGGCGCCAGTTAATTACACGCCCTGGTAGAGCATTGAGGATGGCCGAATTCATAAACTCTATGTAAGAAATTAAAACTCTTTCATCATATGTATCTTCCTGTTTTTCTTTGTAGAATTGTTTGAGGTGAGCAAAGTAAATAATTTTGAACTGCACAACCAATCTGACCGGTAGGCAATTCGGAACTGTGTCCTCACGAAAGAACAAGTACGAACCGAGGGATATTTCTCGTGCACGCATATTCAGTGTGGCTATTTGCCAAGCGAACGCGTGCTGTGTCACTTGACGTCAATGTAAATACATCGCAAGCAGCGCACTCTCTCATAATGTTGCTCATAGCAGGTACTACATTCTTGAAAAAGTTATTCCTCAGAATTTTCAGAATGGCAGCCCACAAACTAGCGTCATGAAAAATACACTGACAGCGTGAGCCTCTTGAATCTTCTCAGACTTGGATATTAAAGGTGCGAAACAATAACAGAGCTCCAACCTGAAAATGATGCAATTTTATTGGCGCGGCTGTGCACTACCTCCGGGATCGGCCCAGGAACGGGGTTCTACGCATACCCGACAGGGAGAGGTGGTGGCAAAGTCTAAAGAAAGACGTTGGCTTTAATTAATATTCATAAATGAAATCGTCTCATGACAGGATTCTATCAGAGGACCCCTAGCACAACAGCTCGTTTTTGCTTATCCAGATTGCGTGTACTTAAATTCACACTGCTAGTGCAGCTACGAGTCTTACACTTTGTGTAATATTGTCACATGTTGCTATCGCGTTCACTGCTTCGCCCTTATGGTGAAACTATGGTTTTCTTTTTCTCCGGAGGGCCTTAATAATTTATGTCCAAACATTGTCGAGAAGTGACCTTTTGCCGAATTTGGAAGTAATTTTCCTGAAACATGTTTCCTTATCGATCCTTTCCTTTAACATGAAGTATAGCAGAGAATAAATATGGTAAAAAAAATATGGTGGCTGAAACGCTAATGAATTTTAAGCAGCGCATTTCTGAAAACGCCAAAAGCTTCTCTTTTCGCGAAAGTTACTTTAGGGAACTATCATTCATACAGCCAATCGCCAACTGGCCTAACTTTCTCCTAAAGGATCGGCGACGGCCACTATTGGGGTCTGGGACGTTTCGCGCGCATGGAATGGTCCACTCACGAGTTAGACCGCGAGTGGAAGTGACGATTTTTGGAAGTAGTCATGGAGGATGCGAAACGGTTGCTTGGACGCGGAAGGTTTCGGCACTAGTATTATCTTACCCCAGCGCGCCTTGTTTCGATCTTGAATGGCTTGATAAAGAGGATGATTGGCATGTTGAATTTCCAAAGGAAAACTAGTGGCGAATGGTTTCGACAAATATTATAATCTGAAAAGGTGGCCGGCGAGACGTAGAAATAAAGAACACTGACAGGTGCCGAGGCTTCCAGCCAGCAGTCGTTGAAGAGTGTCTCGCAGTGTTCGAAATAGCCCATGAAGCACCGGAGCAAAAGATGTTATCCTTTGTCGTGTAGGAACGCGTATTAAGGCTGATACTGTCCCATCCCACCTGATTCCAGCGGAACGACAGAAACCGTTGATAAAACCTCTAGCTGAAACATTTTTCAGCTTTTTTTTTTTTTGGTGAAAGGAAGAACAGCAGCTTTTTTTTTTTGCGTTAAAGCGGATCTTCCGTCGGCTTATTTAGAACTCATTAAGTGCTTGATCTTTCTTGAAATTTGATTGAAATGATTTGAGCACTGGGGCCAGATACACACAAGTCTTCTGAGTGAATAGTGCTAAGTACGCTGGATAAGAGGCAGCTCAGTCATTACAATGTTAGAAAAATATGGACTGAGTACACTTCCGTACGGAACGCCTTGACTCACTTGTTGGCCCATGCTTTTGCGATCAACTGTTTCCATGAACATTTTCCTGTCTCTTAAGAACTAATCATAATATTTGGGGTTTTACGTGCCAAAACCACTTTCTGATTATGAGGCACGCCGTAGTGGAGGACTCCGGAAATTTTGACCACCTGGGGTTCTTTAACGTGCACCTAAATCTAATCACACGGGTGTTTTCGCATTTCGCCCCCATCGAAATGCGGCCGCCGTGGCCGGGATACGATCCCGCGACCTCGTTCTTAAGAACTGGGTGATCCGCTTGATTAAATCATTCTATAAAGCACGTGTATGTGGCTCATTGTATCCAATGCTCGCTTATTGTTCAGAAACACAGCAACGGTGATCCTACCGTAGTTTCGCTCCTGTTCTAAATATGCCACAAGATTTACTATAGCATCCATTGTAGCCTGCCATGCAGGTAGCACACCGTAACATTCCGACTACCACTGCCATCTCGCATCTTCTCGATTAGTTTTCACAGGCCATTCGCAAGACTTAGAGGTCGAAATTAATGCGGGGATAGCGGACACTTGCCAGGTTAAAGTACAAGAACCACCCGTGCAATTTTCAAAGACAGGAAAGCATTCTGCGATCCACAGATTATTAGGTAATCTTTGGATAAGTAAGTAAACCCGTCAGTTCCTGTTTCATCGTGTCACAAGAACATTACAAGTGCGTTCTTCAATTCAACCATTGAAAATGTTTAACCTAATTGGGGATGTTACCGACTGATGAAAGAGTTTTAACCTCTTACATAGATTTTATGAATTCGGCCGTTCTCAATGCTCTACCAGGGCGTGTAATTAACTGGCGCCTGTTAATGCTGGTACGAACGAAAGTCACTGACCGTGATTTTAATTGGATGCGAGTTACTGCCGGCGAGCGCGAGTGAATGTGGGTGCAGGTTAACGTTTATCGAAGTGACCATGAGCGCGAGCGAGTGTTAGCGAGCATTGGAACGTGAGTGCGGCTGAGTACGGAGATTGCGAAAATAGCCGTGAACGTGCACCCGCTTATCCCTAGAGCTACCGGGCACGCAAGATGGGTTATCACTGCTGTGAGGCAAAAATACGCCACAAAAGGTGCAGACTTCTTTTAGAATGTCGTAGGTCTCGTTTACTGTTTGTAATTGACGTATCCTGACTTCTCCGGGCACTGTACAGGTCAGTATAGAATTCTTCCGCTGCTTTTACTATGTCTTCGAGATTGCTGATGATATTACCCTGCTTATCTTTCTGCGCACACATATTGGTTTGTCCTATGCCAAGTTTCTTTCTCACTGATTTCAGCCTGCGTCCATATTTTACGGCTTATTCAGTCTTTCTCACGTTATAGTTTCGAATATCACTTATTTTCCCCTTGTTGATCAGTTTTAACAGTTCCGCTAATTCTACCTTCTCTTGAATTGGACACTTATTTTTTGTCGTTCCTTTATCAGGTCCTTTGCTATTTGGGAGAGCTTGCATTCTGGTTGCCTTGGTGCCTGGCCTCCCGCTTCAATTGCTGCCTCTAAAGCCAACGTAGTTACAGTTTCATTCATTAGTTCTATGTCATTACCATCTCTGTTCTAAGGCTGCATATTTGTTTGCAAGTACCAGCCTGAATTTGTCTGCTTTTACCCTTAACTGCGTCAAGGTCGATCTGTTTCTTCTTGACAAAATTTTGCTCTTTCTCTCTTCAAATTGAGGTGAATCCTAGCCCTCACTGACCTATGATCACTGAACTTTACCTTACCTATTACTTCTCCATCCTGCACTATGCTGAGATCAGAACAGGACACAGAAACTCCTCCTATAACTAGCGATGAGGTTAAAAGGGCCCTGCGAGACATGAAACGCGGAAGAGCGGCAGGACAAGATGGAATAACGGTCGATTTAATCAAAGACGGAAGAGACATAATGCCAGGAAAACTGACGGCTCTTTATACGAAGTGTCTATCGACTGCAAGGCTCCCAGAAAACTACAAGAATGCAAATATTATACTAATCCAGAAAAAGGAAGACGTTAAAGAATTGAAAAATTATAGGCCCATTAGCTTACTCCCAGTATTATATAAAATATTTACCAAAATAATCTCCGATAGAATAAGGACAACACCAGACTTTAGTCAACCAAGGGAACAGGCTGGCTTCAGGAAGGGATATTCTACAATGGGTCACATCCATGTCATTAATCAGGTAATCGACAAATCGGCAGAGTACGATCAACCTCTCTATATGGCTTTCGTAGATTACGAAAAGGCACTTGATTGAGTAGAGATACCAGTACTCATAGAGGCATTACGTAATCAAGGAGTACAGACCGCTTACGTAAATACCCTGGAAAATATCTACAGAGATTACACAGCTACCTTTGATTTATGATCTAGAGATCTTAATAGATCTCTAGATCATAAGCTGTAAGGTTGGTGCGTGGAAAGAGCTACCTCATGGATTATTATTTGGAGGGCCGTCATGCTTACATCCTCGAAAAGTCGCTTTTTGACAAATTTGGAAGTAATTTGCTAGAGAAGTACACGATTCTGCACTTTAATAGAGCCAGTTATACGCGGAAAATGCTAAATGAGTTCACCTATGATGTTACATGAAACAACCACACCAGCAGAATATTCTAAAATAGTATTTGTTATAGTACCTAGTTTCACACTACATTTAAAAAAAATTACCTCAAACAAGGTTCTGCTTCGCGAAAACTTCAAGAAACGCTTACGTCACCAAACAAATTTTCACGAGAAACGCACTCTGGTGAAACCTCATTCACACAATCGCCAACTATCCCAATGACTATCCCATTATTTTTTTTTTTTCAAGACAATCAGCGATGGTCACTTTTGGGGTCCGGGACACTTCGCGCGGAACGACCCAGCTGCGACATGCCAGTAATTGCAGTAAATCAGTTAACCTTGTCGCACCTCTACAGTACATATACAACGATCGTATTCAAGTATACGCAGATGGTTCGCGTAAGAACGACGGCACAGCTCTGTGCTTTACTTTCCACATTGGACTTCATGTCTTCACACTCGGGATCATATCGACGGGTCATGCTGAAGGATTCGCAAGCTTCGCTGTTGTGCAAAGAAGAAATAAGCTTGGGGAGAGTAAACGTTCGTATTTCATATATTAGTGTAAAGACTTGCATATATATCGAATTATGATGGATACGAAGTCGCTGCGAAATTGCAGAAAAGTTGACTGCAGATGACACGGCACGCGAAGCTCAACAAAAATTGCCATTGCTGCTACCTCGGGCGACGAGTGATGCGCGTATACTTTGCCACCATGTTTCCCTATCGGCTATGCGTAGATCCCCGTTCCTGGGCCGATCCCGGAGGTATTGCACAGCCGCGCCAATAAAATTGCCCCGGCTAACGCTGTGGTCGGCTTTCCAGAGAAACTTGGTTCACAAATGGTGCAGAATGCTATAACTTACACGCGGTAAACCCTAACATGCAATTCACCGTATCTATAAAAACCAGCCGCTCAAAAAAAAACATTAATAGACAATGGAGTGACACAGAGTTTAATAAGTGCTTGTTGTACAACATAAGAGAAACCTATAGTGCTGTGTGTCTCCAATGAGACGACCGATGAAGACACAGAATACCTGCTGTTACACTAAAAATTATGATACCGTGAAAGACTTTTCGCGAATATACATGCTATGGAATGTGTCAATATCACTAAATACAATCGTGGGGGATGAGGGGGGACCACCAGATCACTTTCAACGCAGTGAAGCTAGCGCATTAGTACAGTTTCTTGAATCGGGAATATCCAAAAGTTAAGAATTATTATTTTTGTAACTTTGATCACAACACTGAATTTGTAGAAGTGATTCATATGTACGTGTTTCATGTATTCGGTCATATTATCGTGCGCTGTGTTTTCCACCAAGAAACACCGTTGGTAACGTCAGCCTGAACAGTCGAACGCTTCTGAACAGCTCAGAAACTGGTTGTGTGTGTCATCACCATCACAATCATCATCATCATCATTTATTGCACCCTTTACAGGGTATTACATAAGGGGGGAGGAGTCATCGTAGACATACACAAGTCAAAGATGTTACAAGAATGAATTGAAATAACGCAGATTAAAGAGAGACTAAAGGCAAATACTAAGTAAAGGTAAAGTGATAGATTAGTGCCCGAGAATCTCTAAGGCGTCAATATTATCGGGAACAGAGCCTTAACCGACAAATGGAAGTAAATGCAGGACATGATTAGAGACTCCCCCTATACAGAGACTCCCACTATACAGGCACTGTAAACTGAGTGAATTGAACAGGCGTCATGACGAACGTGCTGGTGGTCTAAATGATTCGCGCAGATGTTGAAAATGGTAGTACAACTTGTGGAATAAGCAAAGACGGGATATCTTACGTCGATAGACTAATGTGGGTAGATTGAGCGATGACTTAATACTACTGATACTAGTTTTGTAGTCATATTTTGAAGATATGAGTAGAGCAGTATGGTTCTGGACCAATTCTATTGCATTGATTAGATATGCTTGATGTGGGCACCAAATCGCGGAAGCGTATTCAAGTTTTGTTCGAACAAAAGTTTCGTATGCCAGTTTACGGACGGAAGGAGGTGTCACCGATCATGTTCTTCTGATGAAGCCTAGTGTTTTAGAGCTGTCGGCGGTCAGTTTCGGGATGTGTTCCGACCAGTTTAGTTTGCTAGTGATTAGGATACCGTGGTAGCGATACGTTTGTACTTGCGAGATGTTGACTGTGTGTAATGAGTACGCATGGGTGATGTTAGCGTGCTTGCGGGAAATTTGAATAAATTGGCACTTAGAAATGTTAAGCTGCATCAACCATTTGGTACACCAGTTATCTATTAAATGCAGGTCGTTCTGAAGAAGCGACTGGTCGGACTCAGTAGAAATTCGACGATAAATGACACAGTCATCCGCGAAGAAGCGTATAGATGATGAAATACCATAAGGGAGGTAATTAATATAGATGAGAGGGAGAAGGGGACCCAGGACTGATCCTCGTGAAACTCCAGGAAATACATTGCTTCAGGCATCCTCCTATAACAGTGTATTGAAGGCGGTCGGTGAGGAAGTATTTAATCCAGGCAAAAATTTGCGGATGTAGGCTGAGAGAAGAGAGTTTGCAGATTACTTGTAGATGATGGAATGCCTTTGAGGCATTCACACGATGGAATGCCTTTGAGAAGCTTAAGAATATTACATCAGTTTGAAACAATGAATCTAGGTTTAAATGAAGCTCGGTGGCAAATTCAAAAAGTTGCGTTTCGCAAGAAAGACCAGACCTGAAGCCGTGTTGATTGGCGAAAAAGAAGCCGTTGTTATCAAGGTGCAGGGCGACTTGAGAATAAATTATATGTTCCATCAGTTTGCATGCAATGCACGTTAAAGAGATTGGACGATAATTTGAAGGATCAGACCGGTTACCACTTTTGAATACCGGAACTACTTTGCTGATCTTCCAGTCATCTGGAAGCGCGTCTTCATTGAGGGATTGAGTAAAGATTATTTGTAATAAACGACTTGATGGGACTACGGTTGCTTTGAGCACTTTAGCAGATATGTTATCGGGGCCGGGACTGCTTGATAATTTCAACTTGTCGATCAGCTTTTTGATGCCTTCTGCCGTAACTGTAATGGGCAGCCTCTGAGAAAATTTGGGACCAGGAAAGTTCGGGATGTTATGATGTGGTTCATGAGTGAATATCGAAGAAAAATAAGAGTTCAAAACATCCGATCGTTCGTCAGGCGACACATGTGAACCATCCAGGTTAGAAAGCAAAATGTTGTGTGATTGATAGCTAGAAGGGGAAATCAGATTCCAGAATTTTTGTGGATTTTTGCTTATTATGTTCAGTAGATCCTGATGAAAGAACTTTTTTGGAGGTCTTCAAGAGACTTGTATACTATTTCAGACATGTGAAGTATTTTCCTCACCTGAAGGCTGAACTAGAACGCCTAGATATGCGAAAAAGACGTTTTTTCTTCCGGGATAGCTTCGTTAGGGCACTGAACCAGGGTTTGCCAGCGTCGATATGAATATAAATGACTGGAACACAGGCTTCAATTAGTGCCAAGAGTTTTAGCTTGAATATTAACCAGTTCTGGTTAACAATCCTGGAAGGAGCGAGCTGCCTAAAGATGTGAAAAAAATTCGTGAGTTCAGCGTTTATAGTAGTGAAATCTGCTTTGTTATAATCACGGATAACTTTAGTGGAAGGGTTACGGGGAGGCTTCGACACTGATAGGTTAAATAAAATTATGCTGGGATCGCTGAGATTGTTAGCACGAGACATTAAGTGAACTAGGTCAAGGGTGTTGTTGATCCTAGTTGGCATATTGACTGTCTGTGTAAGATTATACGTAAGTCCAAGATCGAGGAATTCTTCCGATTGGCCAGAAGTAGCGCATAAAGTATCCCAGACTATATCAGGGTAATTGAAATCACCGCAGAGAATAACGTTGGCTCTAGGAAAGCGGTTGTGCAAACCGAGAAGGACAGTGTGTAGTTCTTTCACAAAGGAAATGGCTCAAGCTTAAGCAAAGCAAAGAGTCAAGCTGGCGCGTCTTGGTTCTCGGGATGATCTCGCAGCTACCTGAAGCGTCTGTCAAACGACCGGGGCGGTTACCGGGCTCTGTGACGGGACGCCGTAGAACGCCCTTTTCCAGGAGTACTTTCCTCCCATTGGTCCGTGACGGTGACAGTAAACACTCGATCCGCCAAACGTGTCTCGCCTTCCGGGCGCCGCAATTCTCTCCGAGGGTGACGCATTGTTGGCTTCACGAAGCGATTCGTCAGAGTAGCGCAGCAGAGGCTAAAAGGTCATTACACCTGCTGGCCGATCGCAACACCGGGTCGAACTGGGTGGGATACCCTCGTGCTATCCGTCGCCTGCCTTCTTTGCGAACCAATTCGCTGGCTCTCCGGGCAGCTAGCGGGCTCTTGAAGAAATAGAAAATTCGTCCCGAACTTATTTGTGACGATTATCCGAGTATTGTAGCCAAGCCCCCGTCTCGCTTCCCTCTGGACACGCCGTG
Organism: Dermacentor variabilis; assembly: GCF_050947875.1. Classification (NCBI taxonomy): domain Eukaryota; kingdom Metazoa; phylum Arthropoda; class Arachnida; order Ixodida; family Ixodidae; genus Dermacentor; species Dermacentor variabilis. Next base: position 21,154,831 of record NC_134577.1, read on the forward strand.
CACGAAGAACCCATGTGACACGGGTTCGAATCTTGCTTCAGCGAAAGTGTGAATGATCTTGAGATCGATCACTGCCTTTGGGATAGGCCCACAGTAACGTTGAGATAGGTTAGATAGCGGGAAAGAAAACTAGCCGGACGTTCCCTATTCGCATTAAAGTTACAGATGACTACAAGCACGGGTATGGGTATATGTCAATTGCTTTACACTGCTATGTCGAGAGCGTCGCACTACCAGCTCGACTTGGAGAGGGTAAGGCTCGTGCGTTGCAGCTTAAACTGTGCCGTTTGCATCGCAGTGGCAAACGATCAGAAGCCATTTGTGAAGCATTACTTTTCCTTACAAGAGTATGAGAAATTAGAGGTGATCGAATATCAGAATTTCTGAATACGAATGACCAAATGCAGACGTTTCTATTGCTCCATTACTTCGTAAGACGGCGACATTGACTAGCGCAAAAAGAAAAACTACAGGAAGTACAAATGATTAATTTAATACACAATATTGCCCATTCTTCATTTAGAAAGCTTTACGTAAGCTCCCATAGAAAGAACGTCTACTGTACGACCAGCTTTGCAAGAACGTCAAATCAATTGTTGCTGAAAAATGCTGTCGAAAGGGTCCGTTGTAAAGAAAACGTCACTGGTTTTAGCGTCAAATGTAAAACTGTTACATGACTAGTCTGCCAAAACCACTAAATGACAGAATACAAGCAAAAAACAGCTTGCCAGGCAGGCTTCTGCTGCAAAAACGTGTAATAAGGGTTGAATACCCATTTTCTTTCGATTATGCGCGGCCGTTTAGCAGTAGGTTGATACTATGTATTTTGTGATTTATTAATATTCGAGAACTTACCGCATATTTACTGTAGAATACTCACGCACCCTTAATAAAGTTATTCGTTTATTTAAAAGGACAAGTGCAGGAAGGTGTGCTGCTTGTGGCATCGCGGGAACTGGAGCCGTGTTCCGTGTCGGGCCCACCAGGTGTCCTCCTCGCCAGTTCAACAAGACAACAAGGTTACAGCTTTTTATTATTATTATTAATATTATTTATTATTCAAAATATACCCCCAAAGGCCCTCATTACGAATGTATAACACGGGGGGGGGGGGGGGATCACAGGCACTGATCATAGTTTGTGCATACTAAAAACAAGATAATGTAACAGTGAAACATACGTAATATACAAGATAATTAGGTCACAATTATTACTGAGAAAACATTAGTACATATTAGGAGAACATAAGGCCGCTGCAATGAAAAACACCAACAAACATCGAAAACACTGTAAAACCCCCAAAAAATAATAAGATTAGTCGACAAGTCGTGAGCGAATTAAATATTGAAACTTAGTGAAGTCTGGTTCCGTGGCAATCACTGATGGTAAGGCGTTCCATTCAGTTATTGTGCGTGGTAACAACGAATATGCATAATGGGATGACTGGCAGTTAATGCGTTTTACTTTGTATGGATGGATGTATGGATGGTCACGGCGTGGAAAAATAACTGGTGGTGACTGAAAGAAATCATCGGGAAGTGATGGAGGGTGATAAAGCTTATGGAAAAGTGCTAGGCGAGAAATTTTACAGCGAAGTGCTAAGTTGTCCAACTCGGCTTTATTTTTGAACGAGGTGACGCTGGTGTAACGTGAATAATCTGAAAATATAAATCGCGCAGCACGGTTCTGCAAGGCTTCATTCTGCAAGCACGCTTCTGCAAGGCTTCGATACACGTCTGCCATCCCAGATGGCAGACGTGTATTCTAGTTTAGGATGGATTAATGTAGTGTATGCTAGTTTTTTATCATGAATTGGGGCTTCTTTTATGTTATGTTTAATAAGTCCGAGAGTACGGTTTGAAGAGGCAAGGGTAAGATTAATATGATTAATGCCAAGGTACTTGTAAGTAGTTGCGAGTTCCACAGCGTTGTTATCAAGGGAGTAGGTGGTTGGAATTCGTGACCTGTTGGTGAAAGACATGAGTTTAGTTTTGGAAATATTTATTGGCATTAAGCAATTAACCATGCACTTATTGCGTCGAGGTCAGTTTGTAGTAAGTGGCTATCAGTGTTACTTGTTACATCGATAAACTACACAATTGTCTGCAAATAGTCTGATTTTGGATGACACGCAACTGGGTAAATCATTAATATAAATTAGAGGTCCAAGTACGCTGCCTTGTGGAACTCCAGACGTAACATCAGCATAACATGAGTTGGAATTGTTAACTGATGTAAACTGAATTCTAGATGAGAGAAAATCGGTGATCAACGCAATTATAGTAGGGTTAAGCTGTTAAGCTGTGAAAGTTTAAGTAACAACCTATGGTGTGGAACACGGTGAAGTGCCTTAGAAAAATCTGAAATATTGCGTCAACTTGGAACCCGGCGTCTATTAGTGCGTGTATGTCGTTAATAAATCCGGCAAGTTGGGTGTCGCATGAGTATCCCTTGCGAAGACCGTGCTGATGCTTAAAAATAATGTTAATGTTATGTTGAGAGAGATTTATCTAGAAAATATCGTTTGCATTGAATGGGAAGGGATGAGGAGCAAGGAGAAAGTTCATATCATCAAGGGACTGAGGCAGGGGTGCCCGTTTATCCCCACTGCTGTTTATTATGTACATGGTGAAGATGGAGATGATGCTAGAAGTAAGTAATATCGGTTTTGATCTCTCATACAAACAGGCGGGTACAGTAGTAGAGCAACAGCTCCCAGGTTTATTTTATGCGGGCGACATTGTGTTGCTAGCTAACAAGCAAAGTGATTGGCGACGTCTGGCTAATATCTGTGGGCAGGAAGGCAACAATTTAGGTTTGAAATTTAGTGTTAGAAAATCAGGTGTTATGGTATTCAATGACAACAGTGAACAGGGCAGGAAATACCTCGGGTAACAGAATATAAATACCTTGGTATATGTATAAACGAAGGCAATAGATATATGGAAACACAGGAAAAAACAATAACAGTGAAGGGGTAGAGAAATGCAGCCATAATGAAGCACAGAGCACTATGGGGATACAATAGGTACGAGGTCCTCCGAGGTACGTGGAAAGGTGTAATGATTCCAGGACTTACTTATGGAAATGTGGTTGTTTGCTTTAAATCAGGGGTACAAACAGTACTCGACGGGAACCAAAGGTCAGTGGGTCGGCTCGCATTGGGCGCTCACGGGAAGACTACAAATGAAGCTGTGCAGGGTGATATGGGCTGGACTAGTTTTGAAGTGAGGGAAGCTCGCAATAAAATCGAGTATGAAGAACGGCTGAGGAATATGGAAGAAAGTAAATGGGCTGGGAGAGCGTTCAGGTAAACAGGAAGTACAGGAAAAACATTGATTCACAGTGGAGGAAAAGAACTAGGAAGCTTACCAGCAAGTATGCGGCCTGTATGGTGGGCAACACAGCAACAAAGAAGGTCAAGTGGAAAGTCGGAGAGGCTGAAATAATCTCATGGGTGGCGGCAATGGAAAAGAAACCTGCCATGAGTAACTACATAAGAGGAAAAAACGAAATCAGGAAAGAAACAACTTATGATAACTCAAAGGGAAGCTCATTACTTTCCGAAGGGATATCGGGATGCCTTAGAACACGCACCTATAAAGCGAGATATAAGAAGGAAGAAGAAGCATGTGCTTGCTGCGGTAAAGCTAGGGAAACGATGGAGCATGTTTTATTAGAATGTGAAGACGTCTACCCAGCGGTCGATTTAGGCACCACTGGCCTCCTTGAAGCCCTTCGGTTCAGTAGCGGTAAAGCAAACATGTCCGCAATAAGCAATAGCAAGAGGCGATTGGAGGAAGAAAAGTAGGGAAACGACAAAAGACGGAGACGTACAAAAGCACAGTTCGCAATAGGGGGTCACAAAATTTCGGCGTGGTAGTTCATAACGTATTTTTTTTTTCTTTTTTCATTGCTTAACCTAAGTAGGACATTAAGCAAGATAGCAAGAGCTTGGTGGCGCAACCCACCGCCCCGTTATAAAGCGGACGTTCGTAACATCCATCCATTCAAGGTGCGTGGAGCGTCAGTTATCGCGGGCGGCTTGCCAGGCGCGTTTCCCTTCGCGCTAGCGAATTGAATACCGCACAGCTGGCACAGTTGGCCATGAACGTGGCTGCCTTTGCGGTGGTACTTGAACGTCGCTAACGTGCACGTGCTCGGCGCATCGTACAAGTCGTCTCGATCGGTATGTAAGAGAGAGCGATGTAGGGGAAAAAACTAAACATTCTGTGAGTCGCTGCAGCAGTATCTGCAGGAAACTGGCCAGCATGATTGTGTCTAATAATTTAAGCAATAATTCCATAATGCTGAGCTTGTGCCGCGTGACCACCCAAGCAAAACCCTTTGTACGGCACTCGCCCCCTTTTGTGATTTGTAGGGGTGTAGCGGGCAAATGGAGTCTGCTCACTATGGACGCAAGCGACCCACATGGACATCGCGTCTTTATCATCGTCGTGCATGGCGTTCAGGATCGAATGCAATCAATGAAAATGCGTCCAACTGAGACGACGCACCGGGTAAGGGCGGGGTGACAGAGCCAGCGTCTGCACCGAGAGCAGAAGCGACGTGGACGCCCGCTTAATACGAATACACTGGCCTGTGTACAGTACTTGGATGATATGGCACTCTCAAATGAAAGTATTCCAAATAGGTGGAACTTACTGCCAGTTGTGGTTACGAGCCATGGTATGTAACAGGGATGAATATCGACTCGTTTTCTTTTTATTCCCAAATCATACTTTATTGTAGTCCGACAGGTGGCGTAACCATAAGCAAGCAGTGTAAGAGCTATCGAAGCGCGATAGTACGAATAATTACATTCGTAGAGGGTCGTTGCACTTGCATGCTTGCAATGGTGCTTGTCACTTCGAGGATGCATGGGCCTGTGGCAGTTCCTACCTCTAGCTGGAATTCCAATGCGAACTGCGACCCGATACATGCACCCTTTGGCAGTGCTGCCAGGGACTGCGAAGTGCGGTTTTACAGGGGCATTCAATTCTCAGAGGTACGATTAGGTGTAGCAATCGCAGGTACGGCGGAAAGAGTATGACATATGAGGTGGCTTACTGAAGCCGGTCGAGGTTTTCTGGACGTTACCGCGGATGACACTGTGGAGGTAAACAAACTCTTATAAAGAGAGATGTAACCTGCACACCTGTTCGACATCGAGATAGCGTACTACGTGCTATTCATTCAACGTGGCAGAAATTGAATACCGCATGGAAAGCTTTGTTTCATTCCTTTATTAAATGTCCATGAGTGCATTCCGAATAATTCCGCCGGTTATGGCCGCTCTATAGAAAGTCACGGCGAACTGTTGTAAGTCCTGCGTGAACATTCGTGCTCCTCGGTGGCAGGACAGGGCTTGCTTGGGTGCGCTGTTGCTTGATCTTGTCAGCACCTCCCACGTACGAGTATCACGTCTGCAAAGACACATGGACACGGGCACGGCATTTTTTTTTTCTCTTATTCTCCGTGGAATAAACAAAACAGTCGATGTCAGCGCTGTGTGAAATTTGCAGCTCAACCTAAGTATTTGCGCAGAAAGGCTAAGGCTGGCAAGGTGTGACGCCCAACTTGCGCAGGTGTGCGTGGCGTTGGATCCTCAAGCCGGCCTCCCGTCAGTCCCGGCGCCAGCAGACGTTCTCCTACCGGCCAATCGAGGTGTGTGTGTAGCCTTGTTTGTCACGGTTCACGGGCGGCTTGCGCGATGCCTTATGGCTACGTGCAAGAGCGCTAAGAAAAATGAAATGCCGCACATCGTAAAATGTGCACTAGTTGTCGCGGGACGCACCTTGCCCCGATTTGCAGACATCAAGCGGTCGCGCGCGAATGTATTCCGTAGGGGTGCGATCGCATTGCAGGCCTGTCGGGTGGTGTGCATCTTCTGCGACGGCCTGTAATGAAAGGAAAATGACCTAGATGCAGTTCTATACGCACAGCACTAATTTTTCTCGTTGTGACGCAAACACACAGCCTTTGCGAGATATGACGGATAACGTTCAGAAGCGCCCTGAGTAGCATGGTTCTTTTTCATTGTGTAAAGAACAGCGAAGAGGTAATGAAAGCAGTCGTGGTTACTGTAATTAAGATATAGGTCAACGATTGCATGAAACTGGCAGCCATTGCAGTTATGTACATTTCGACGGAACTCCGTCACGTCCGGCTTGCTGTGCAACTCAACATCCTAACGCCTTATACTTAGGCAATTACGGGTCACATATACATCACACGAAACCTCCGCTATGTTTTCCATAGCTACACATGTCATTAACCCCATGTGGATGTATGACAACAAATACGCACGACCAGTTCAGATGTAGATGAGTCGACGCTGGCCAATGGAGTATAGCTGTTTGCATCCTGGCTCCTGAATGACACTGACGTCGAAAGTTCCGGCACAGCCAGCTACTTTCCTGATAACACGCATGTAGTTCTTTACTGGGAAGTACCGGGCTCGCAGCGTTAACGAAAGGAAATGTGGATAGGACAGACGACGTTTATTATGTGGCAAGATGGGACTCAAAGGGTGTGAACTTAGTTTATAGTGGCAGATGTGTACCATGAAGGGGGGGGGGGGTAAAATTACACACAGGTCCTCTCACCGTATACAACGCTGAAGCCTTCGTACCCGGCAAACCAAAATCGCGCGCATTGCTTAACACATACTGCCGTTTCGTACAGCAGTTCCGTTTCGTAGACCGATTATATACCCGGCATCGAATGACTTCGATTCTTTGCTCATGCGTGTCTTTCCAGAGGAGATGACAGCATGCCGGAGATCGCAAGATGCAGCAACTAGGCACTCAAGCTTCATCCACGAAGGGGGCTGCTCCGCACATATTGGACACATTCGTGAAAACATGTTCTGCCCCAGGGAGCACTTCCAAGAGTTGCGCATGATTTTGTGTACGATGCCCATAACCGCCGGAATTCTCCCGGACGATAATAAAGTAATGAAAGCAAGCCTTCTATGCGGCGCAAACAAGCATAAAAGCCTTGGCGCACGCAATGAGCACTTCCAGTTGTCGAACGGTTATTGCACCGCCTTAGCGTGAATTTCGTACTGTCCGTCACTGCACCGCAACAGTGGCATTGAATTAGCCACAGTGGTAGTTAGACACTGTCACTACACCAATTAGCCACAGTGGCAGTTACACTAGAGAGACTAAATAGCCACAGTGGCAATTAGAGAGACACTGTCACTACACTAAATAGCCACAGTGGCAGTTAGAGAGACTAAAGAGACACTAAAGAGACACTGTCACTACACTAAATAGCCACAGTGGCAACTAAAGAGACACTAAATAGCCACAGTGGCAATTAAAGAGACACTAAATAGCCACAGTGGCAGTTAAAGACACTGTCACTACACTAAATAGCCACAGTGGCAGTTAAAGACACTGTCACTACACTAAATAGCCACAGTGGCAATTAAAGAGAGATCAAAGAGACACTAAAGAGACACTGTCACTACACTAAATAGCCACAGTGGCAATTAAAGAGTCTAAATAGACACTGTCACTACACTAAATAGCCACAGTGGCAGTTAAAGACACTGTCACTACACTAAATAGCCACAGTGGCAATTAAAGAGAGATCAAAGAGACACTAAAGAGACACTGTCACTACACTAAATAGCCACAGTGGCAATTAAAGAGTCTAAATAGACACTGTCACTACACTAAATAGCCACAGTGGCAATTAAAGAGACACTAAACAGCCACAGTGGCAATTAAAGAGACACTGTCACTACACTAAACAGCCACAGTGGCAATTAAAGAGACACTGTCACTACACTAAATAGCCACAGTGGCAATTAAAGAGTCTAAATAGACACTGTCACTACACTAAATAGCCACAGTGGCAGTTAAAGACACTGTCACTACACTAAATAGCCACAGTGGCAATTAAAGAGAGATTAAAGAGACACTGTCACTACACTAAATAGCCACAGTGGCAATTAAAGAGTCTAAATAGACACTGTCACTACACTAAATAGCCACAGTGGCAATTAAAGAGACACTAAACAGCCACAGTGGCAATTAAAGAGACACTGTCACTACACTAAACAGCCACAGTGGCAATTAAAGAGACACTGTCACTACACTAAATAGCCACAGTGGCAACTAAAGAGACACTAAATAACCACGGTGGCAACTAAACAGACACTAAATAGCCACAGTGCCAACTAAAGAGAGACTAAATAGCCACTAAAGAGACTCTGTCAATACACTAAATAGCCACAGTGGCAATTAAAGAGACACTAAATAGCCACAGTGGCAATGACAGAGATTAAAGAGACACTAAATAGCCACTAAAGAGACACTGTCACTACACTAAATAGCCACAGTGGCAATTAAAGAGACACTGTCACTACACTAAATAGCCACAGTGGCAACTAAAGAGAGACTAAATAGCCACAGTGGCAATGACAGAGAGATTAAAGAGACACTAAATAGCCACAGTGGCAGTTAGAGAGTCTAAATAGACAGTAAAGAGAGACTGTCACTACACTAAACAGCCACAGTGGCAACTAAAGAGACACTGTCACTACACTAAATAGCCACAGTGGCAATTAAAGAGACACTGTCACTACACTAAATAGCCACAGTGGCAGTTAGAGAGACTCAAGAGACACTAAAGAGACACTGTCACTACACTAAATAGCCACAGTGGCAACTAAAGAGACACTAAATAGCCACAGTGGCAATTAAAGAGACACTAAATAGCCACAGTGGCAGTTAAAGACACTGTCACTACACTAAATAGCCACAGTGGCAATTAAAGAGAGACTAAATAGCCACAGTGGCAATTAAAGAGATTAAAGAGACACTAAATAGCCACAGTGGCAATTAAAGAGAGATCAAAGAGAGACTAAAGAGACACTGTCACTACACTAAATAGCCACAGTGGCAATTAAAGAGACACTAAATAGCCCCAGTGGCAATTAAAGAGAGAGACTAAAGAGACACTGTCACTACACTAAATGGCCACAGTGGCAATTAAAGAGACACTGTCACTACACTAAATGGCCACAGTGGCAATTAAAGAGACACTAAATAGCCACAGTGGCAATTAAAGAGACACTGTCACTACACTAAATAGCCACAGTGGCAACTAAAGAGACACTAAATAGCCACAGTGGTAACTGAACAGACACTAAATAGCCACAGTGGCAATTAGAGAGAGATTAAAGAGACACTAAATAGCCACAGTGGCAGTTAGAGAGTCTAAATAGCCACAGTGGCAATTAAAGAGACACTAAATAGCCACAGTGGCAATTAAAGAGAGACACTAAAGAGACACTGTCACTACACTAAATAGCCACAGTGGCAGTTAAAGAGAGAGACTAAAGAGACACTAAATAGCCACAGTGCCAGTTAGAGAGTCTAAAGAGACACTGTCACTACACTAAATAGCCACAGTGGCAATTAAAGAGAAACTAAATGGCCACAGTGGCAATTAAAGAGAGACACTAAAGAGACACTGTCACTACACTAATTATCCACAGTGGCAGTTAAAAAGAATCGAAAGAGACACTGTAACTACAGTAATTAGCCACCGTGGCAGTTAAACCCTAAAGAGACACTGTCACTACAGTAATTAGCCACCGTGGCAGTTAAAGAGACTAAAGTGACACTATATATCCCCTAGCATACGGATCCGGCGCTCGGTGAAGCACATAGGAGGGTATTTACAATTATCCACGGTCAGCTGAAGTGCCACACTGCGGGGCCGTCGTGGGCTCTGGTTCCGTCACCACGCCGGCTGTCTGCAGCGAAGGCAGGAAATCCGGCAGGAATTCTGCGCAGGTACATCGTACAATATAGCCAACAAGCGCATTTCCGCAAGTTCCGTTCGATAACAAATGCGATGCATTACGGTGTTAAAGACAATTGCGCCATCAACATATATTCGGCAGCACAGTAGCGCAAGATCACATAACGCAATGGTGCACGCTAACTACTTCTATCGCACGTTACGCTCCAATAGAACACAATGGAACCCATCTTCGACGCACTGCTGCTGTGCAACTACAAGGCCTAAACATCTCCAGTGCTGGTTCCAGTTTCTCTTTCATGAAGTCTTCCTCAACCGCCATTCGCCCATGTATAGCCGATAGGCGCAAAACGAGCGTCCACCGTTTAACGCAGATAACGCTCCCACCTTCTATGAGCGAACACCAGTCGCGCGCCGGCGCTGGCCTCCTCGCCCTCGCCGACCTCCTCACCCGCGCGATCTGGGCGATAGCGGCGTTCGCGTCACCCATCTGGTCGCCTTTCGTTAAGCGATAATCGTGCCGCTCCGTTAGCCGAGTGGATAGAGTGTCGAGCTCGCACTCGCAAGGGCCCACGTTCGATTCCTGGAGTCAGGCAGCGACGAGCTGGAGAGCAGAAGGGTTTCGGCGTGGTCCGCCACTCGGACGGGGCGGGGGACAGGGGATTCTTTGTGCTTTTTCGCACAAAGTCTCCTCTCGCGTCCCCGGGGGTACCCAAGTCGGGCAGGGTGCCCTTAATTCTTTTTTTCATGCATCCTCCATTTATCGGGACGGCCCCGGCTTTCGCGCTAGCGCCATGCAACTCCTTCACGGTGGACGAAAAAACAGCGCGAAAAGACAAGGAGGCGACAAACACACGCCTTGTCTTTTCGCGCTGTTATTCGTTCACCATGAAAGAGTTGCATGTCGCTAGCGCAAAAGTATTCATTCGTTCACAACAAATGACCCTTCATATACAACTACTGGCCATGTTCTGGCCATACTGGCCATAACTCGTTCATGATATACGTTCTTTTTTCTTTTTTTTTACCGAGCGCTACGCACTTTGATACGTGAAGAACACAGCTCCACGCACTCACGCACTTCTGCACAGATTGAAATTCAACGTTTTTTTTTTTTTTTTCAGCGCCGTAGGTCCCTCCTTGAAATGGCAAGTGCATGTTCACTAAACGAATTTTTTTTTTTTTTTTTCTGGCGGGGTATCTAGTGCTCCTTAGGTTATTTAGAAAGTTCTTTATGATGTGCCTGGGTAATATCTTCTAAGGCAGCAAACTAATTTATTTTGGCTCATATTCAGCCATTTATCGGGACGGCCCCGGCTTTCGCGCTAGCGCCATGCAACTCCTTCACGGTGGACGAAAAAACAGCGCGAAAAGACAAGGAGGCGACAAACACACGCCTTGTCTTTTCGCGCTGTTATTCGTTCACCATGAAAGAGTTGCATATCGCTAGCGCAAAGGCCTTCGTATAAATAAGAACAATGAAGCCTTCATATACAACGACCTGCCATAATCGTGAATCGCTGTACATTTTACCTAGCGCGTACTCTTTCACTGACGGTGCACGTACCAATAAAACTACACAGGTTCACTCCATCGGTTAAAACCATGGTGGAACATTGGTAGTTCAATATCCGCTGTATGCTGGTAGTGTTCTTTAAATGGCAGTTACCACTGTTCAATGTTTTTTTTTTCAGTATCTTGTATTTGTCGGTTTATTCAAACATTTCTACATGAACTGCCCGGGCAATAGGTTATAACGGAGCTAACAGTTACTTTGGCTTCCAATTTTCGAATATTATAGAATTACGAACTATTTTCAAACAACCTTGTGTTAAAGCATCGCACGTTATCAAAAGTGAAGGAAAATGGTTATTCAAGCTGTCTTTTAGGTTTTGCGGTAGAAGCCTAGGTAACAAGCCGCTATTTTTTTTACTTGTATTCTGTTATTTTAGTGTTTCTGGCCGTCCAGTCATGCAGCACTTTTATATTTGACGTTATGTATGTATGCAACCAGTGCTTCTTTCTTTGTAGCGATTTATCTGTCGTTCTTAGGAGGTATTGCGCATTCTTCTACATAATGAATCTGCGATTCTTTTTTTGTTTAAAATTGATCATCGGTGCCTAAATTGCTTAGCCGTTTTTTTTTCTTTTTTGCCCTAGACAGACTCACCGTGGTACCCAATAACACACGAATAAATACACCTGCGTTTGACTATTCGAATTCGCAGATTCTTGTTACTCGCCCACTTCTAATTTTTCTCATGTTCTAAAAACGAAAAGTAGTGTTTCACAAACGGCTTCTGATCGTCTGCCACTGCGATGCAGGCTGTACAATGTCAGCTGCAACGCCGGACCTTTCGCGTCTCGAAGTCGGGCTGGTGGTGTGACGCTCTCGAGGCAGCAGTGCAGTCATCTGCCTTCTAACTCTTATTTCATGCGACCAGCACTGTCCGACTTGTTTTCTTTCGGGTTCTCTAACGTATCTCAACATTTTTCTGTGCGCCGATCCACTGGCATCCCATTCGAGCTACAAGTTTCCGTATCCGTAAGAACTGCCACAGGTGCTTGCATCCTCGGGGGCGATATACCGCTAAAGCACAGGTGGGGACAGGCAGTCCCGCAGGTGCACGTGTGCAACGACTCCCCTAGAACGTGATACACCTATTCATCCTGCAGCACTCTGACGGTTTGAATTCTGCAGTTCCAATAACCCATGCTTGACCGCACATTAGGATACAATTATCCATCCCTAATATATTGCGGCTAATAGCCGCAACTCATTGCCGGTTGAAAGCACCACGAGGGCACTTACAATGATTTCATGTGAGAGTGCAGTATCATAGAAGTACTGTACAATTCATGGCGTAAGTATCTTGCTATCCACCGCCTACATACAGACAGCTGAGTTGCAACGTGTTAAGCCACGTCGTGACTCGGTGCGTCTTCTTCACATATGCAGGCTCTGGAGCCGTCAGAAGCATTTTCACTCGTTGCGTTCGATTACGTAACTCATTGCATTACGATGATGAAGGCACCATCGCGGGCCGACATTCGCATGGGCTGCAATATGGCAAACTAGGCAATCTTGCAGCCCATGGCGTAACTACGACATTCGTCTACGTATCGAACAGGCATTTGAGCGAAACAGTAGCAGCGAACTTCCACTGGCGTGTAGCACAAGACATGTGAACACGACGCCATGGTGCAGCCTGACTATTTCTTTCCATTTCGCATCTCAGACGCACAGCTCCTGTGCATCTATAGGGCACGAAGAAATGTGTCCTGTCGCAGTTTAAAAACCTCTCCTGTGCTGGCTGCAGTGTCTTTCTTCATTGACGAACTCATGCCCAATCGCCATTCGTACACTGTCGTGCCTTATGTAAGGGAACATACGAACGCGTGGCCTGCGCTCTGTGGCAGCTGCCTACAGCGCCATCAACCAACAGCTAAAGAAACCACGTCCGCTTTTGGCGTCATCTATTGGCAAACCAAATGACGACAGTGCTTGCGCACCACACTCGATTTATTTGCGGCCGACGACGCGCTGCAGGCATCGCCCGTTGCGCGAACGGAGAGAGCGTAATCTAGTAGCGCTTGTCCATCATCATCATCATCAGCCTGGTCACGACCACTGCAGGGCAAAGGTCTCTCCCATAACTCTCCAACTACCCCGGTCATGCACTAATTGCGGCCATGTTGTCCCTGCAAACTTCTTAATCTCATCCGCCCGTCTAACTTTCTGCCGCCACCTGCTACGCTTCCTTTCCGTTGTAATCTTCCCTCCTCATTACATGTCCTGCCCATTTCTCTTTCTTGATTTGAACTAAGATGTCATTAACTCGCATTTGTTCCCTCGCCCAATCTGTTCTTTTCTTATCCCTTAACGTCACACCCATCATTCTTCTTTCCACATCTCGTTGCGTCGTCCTCAATTTAAGTAGAACTGCTTTCGTAAGCCTCGAGGTTTCTGCCCCGTACGTGAGTACTGGTAAGACACAGCCGTTATACACTTTTCTCTTGAGGGATAATGTCAACCTGCTGTTCATGATCTGAGAATGCCTGCCAAAGGCACCCCAGCCCATCCTTATTCTTCTGATTGTTCCAGTCTCCTGATCCGGATCCGCGCTGACTACCTGCCTTAAGTAGATGTATTCCCTTACTACTTCCAGTGTCTCGCTAACTATCGTAACCTGCTGATCTTTTAGGAGACTGTTAAACATTACCTTAGTTTTCTGCACATAAATTTTTAGGCCCACCCGTCTGCTTTGCCTCTCCCTTCAGCATGCATTGCAATTGGTCCCCTGAGTTACTAAGCAAGGCAATATCATCAGCGAATCGCATGTTACTAAGGTATTCTTCCCAATCAAGGTCTCTGAATACCTCCTGTAAACGCGTTGTGAATAGCATTGGAGAGATCATATCTCACTGCCTGACTATTTTTTTTATTGGGATTTTGATGCTTTCTTTATGGAGGACTACGGTGGCTGGTGGAGCCGCTACAGATATCTTTCAGTATTTCTCAGCGCTTGTCCGCCGGCGTATAACTCGTTATTTAGTTTGCCAATAGATGACGCCGAAAGCGGACGTGCTTTCTCAAGCTGTTGGTTGATGGCGCTGTAAGCAGCCGCCACAGAGCGCAGGCCACGCGCTCGCGTATATTCCCTTTAATAAGGGACGACAGTCAGTGTGCATGTGTAGCCGATAGAGCGCAGCGGAAACTGCCCCCTTTCTTGCTGCGAGTTTAACGTGCGTCCACCGTTTAACGCAGATAACGCTCCCACCTTCAATGTCGCGCGCCGCCGCTGGCTTCCTCGCCCTCGCCCACCTCCTCACCCGCGCGATCTGGGAGATAGCGGCGTTCGCGTCACCCATCTGGTCGCCTTTCGTAAAGCGATAATCGTGCCGCTCCGTTAGCCGAGTGGATAGAGTGTCGAGCTCGCACTCGCAAGGGCCCACGTTCGATTCCTGGAGTCAGGCAGCGACGAGCTGGAGAGCAGAAGGGTTTCGGCGTGGTCCGCCACTCGGACGGGGCGGGGGACAGGGGATTCTTTGTGCTTTTTCGCACAAAGTCTCCTCTCGCGTCCCCGGGGGTACCCAAGTCGGGCAGGGTGCCCTTAATTCTTTTTTTCATGCATCCTCCATTTATCGGGACGGCCCCGGCTTTCGCGCTAGCGCCATGCAACTCCTTCACGGTGGACGAAAAAACAGCGCGAAAAGACAAGGAGGCGACAAACACACGCCTTGCCTTTTCGCGCTGTTATTCGTTCACCATGAAATAGTTGCATGTCGCTAGCGCAAAAGTATTCATTCGTTCACAACAAATGACCCTTCATATACAACTACTGGCCATGTTCATAACTCGCTGTGCGGTAGTTTATATATGTTTTTTTTCTGTTTTTTTTTTTTTTACCGAGCGCGACACACTTTGACTGATACGTGACGAACACAGCTCCACGCACTTCTGCACAGGTTGAAATTCAACGTTTTTTTTTTTTTTTCAGTGCCGTGGGTCCCTCCTTCTTGAAATGGCAAGTGTTCACTAAACGAATTTTCTTTTTCTGGCTGAGTATCTAGTGCTCCTTAGGTTATTTAGAAAGTTCTTTATGATGTGCCTGGGGAATATCTTCTAAGGCAGCAAACTAATTTATTTTGGCTCATATTCAGGAAAGGGGATAGTGTCCTTATTCATACAAAGGGTTTGGCTTAGGTGCTCACGTGGCATAAGCTCAGTACGAAATTATTCTTAATTTTTTTGACAAAACCGTGCGGGCCGGTCTCCTGCAAATACTGCTGCAGCGACTAATAGAATGTTTGCTTTTTGCTATTTCTTTTTTTTTTTTGCCTGGATCGCTATCTCTTACATATCCACCAGGACGACTTGCACGATGCGCCCCGCTCCTTCGCGCTAGAGATCATTCAAGTACCGCACACTGAGCCACATTCGGGGCCAACTGCGCGGTATTCAATTCGCTAGCGCGAAGGGAAGCGCACCTGGCAAGCCGCCCGCCATACGTGACGGAGAAGGCTGCACACACCTGGGTGAACTGGCGAGGAGGACACCTGGTGGCGACGACACGGAACATGGTTCCAGTTTCCGCGATGCCACAAGCAGCACACCTTCCTGCACCTGCGCATTTAAACAAGAGAATAACTTCATTAAGGGTGCGCGAACATTCTACACTAAATGCTCGGCAAATTCATGAATATTGATAAACCACCGAATATTTAGCAACAAACTACAGCTAAACGGTCGCACATTGTCGAAAGTGAAATAAAACGGTTATTCAACCCTTGTTCTAGGTTTTTGGCGCGGAAGCCTGCATGAGAAGCTGATATTTTATTGCTTGTTGCTGTCATTTAGTGTTCTTGGCAGGCTAGTCATGCAATAGTTTTATATCTTCCCCACATCTTCCTTAAAATTGATCTTTCTCTTTTGTGAGGTGAAGTGGGAGGGCTAAATTTTTCTATTTTCGTCAAACACACTGGTAATGCTACAGAGTACTTGCATACGTCATTTTTTCAAGGGTCACAGTTCACCTACACACTTTACAATTTGCCTACGCATCACCCAAGTGCCTGGCCCTTAATTTCACCAAACATAAACGAGGTGCCTCATTGATTTCAATGAGAACGCCGGTAAAACGTTCTATAACGCCTGGAAATTGTAAAAAAAGAGGATTCGCAAATTATTTGTACAGCTCCTATTGAAGACAGAATGGCTTTACTTTCGCGACACATTGCACAAAAAATTCCTGCCATTTGTGTAACCACAGACATCTCGCGACATAGCAGCTGTTCATGGGAGTGAGGCACTTGCGAACAGGTTAACTTGTGCTTGGGTAGTTTGTTGATATTTCACGAAGCACAAAGACAACTGGACATCACGAACACTTAAGAATTTCTTTGCAAACATCTCTACATGATGCATGCATTTAACTTCGCACAGAGATTTGCCATATAATGCTCCCCACTGTTGTTAAGTTTCATCCTGAGGATGATGGTGTACGATTTTTCTTTTTTTCGTGCAAGGGCCACTGATGGCCAAAGAGCGCCAAAAAGTGTGTGGAAGTCGATGATGCGGTGAATGACAAATTTCAGATGTAGCGATGGTGTATACAGGCCTAAAATATTCCCTGTAATGTATGTGAAATATGCAAGTATTAAAGTACTGCTAACACGAGTGATGTGAACGATGGCTATAAGATATATTATAAAATTAAATAACACGAAAAAAAATGTATCGGTTCACTAGCAGTACTGCCTCACTAAGACCCTTGAGCACAAAAGTCTCGAGGCACGTGCTGAACAATAACTCGTACCTTACTAGTAAGCTACTAGTAACAGTAAGTTCGCAGCTCCATTACGAGTCTCTCGGGCTAATAATATGCACCACAACATCACTTAAATATTTAAGCACTTCCTGCGTTTCACGTGAAGGTTCTAGGCCAAGAAACAGTACTGGGCATAAGGGGGTCTGTTGTTTCTATGCCAAAGGTAAATTCCTTATTCAATCTGCTTCCGCTTCCCGGAACTCCAGCGAGATGTGCAGTACGGTCGGGCTTCCACAACATCTGCCACAAAGGGGGGTTAAGCACCAGCTAAAAGGTATGAATGAGTACCATATGTATATGCCCTTTTCCGAGGGAGCAAAATAAGTTCAGATCATTGCGGCTTAATTCCGTGGAGCGTATTCAGTGTTTGGTCTTCTCACAAGTGTTGCCAATAGTTCCTGAGCCTTTTTTTACGTAGGAATGGCTTCAAGTATGTGGCAGAAACGGGTATGAATGGATTTCTAGGTTTCGTTGCTACTTTATGTGCGAGTTAGTCACCCCTTATACACTTGTTTCCACGCACCCAACATATTACAACCTGTTGGTTAGATGCACACGTATTGCACAGCAGTGAATGGAGGTCGCTTGTTACAGGATTTTTCCGTTTTCGTGACGATTGTAAAGTTTTCACCATACTCAAGGAATCTACGAATATGATGGCCTTTGGGAGCTTTGACTTCTTAATGTGTTTAGTAGCCGACAGTATTGCATAGGCCTCTGCCGTGAAGATGCTGGTTTCGAGAAGCAGAACGGCGGATTCCGAAAACGATGGGCCGACAGCAGCGAAAGAGAGGCCGGCTTGTGACTTTGACGCATCTGTGTAAAACTCTGGGCAGGTCTACTTCGACTGGAGCTCTGCAAAGCGCATATGTATGTGCGCATCTGGAGCGTGTTTTGTAACATCTACAAATGATGTGTCCAATACAATGATTTGCCATTGCCATGGCGGTAACAGCTTTACTGGAGCCATTAGGCGACGTTCGAGGATTGGGACACACATTTCATCACTAAGTCTTCTGACCTGCATTGAAAAAGAATCTCTCACTGAGGATAGAGTATGGAATAGTGCAGCACATTCCACATCGTTAACGTATGTGTAGCAAGTATGTCGGGGGTTGTACGGCACTTTGAGGAAATATGTGAAACTACTGTATGTTCCGTGTGGGTGGAGGGACCACTCGTCAGATTCAACGCATAGGCTCTCCATAGGCTTTGTTCTGAAGGCGCACGTGGCTAGGCGCATACCCAGATGGTAGACGGTATCCACAGCCTCAAGCGTGCTCGACGTTTCAGAGTGACATACCACGGGACCGCAATCAAAACGTGATCGAACAAGGCGCTTGTAGAGGTTTAATAAGCACGACCTGTCACTTCCCCATATTGTATGAAGCATAATCTTGAGAAAGTTCGTTGCTTTTAGTCATTTTGCCTTGAGACATTTAATATGTGGAATGAAACTTCGTTTCGCGTCAAGCACGATGCCTAAAATTATGCAGTTGGTACACAATGTGGGAATCGATGTAAGCGAAGCTTTCCCTATCAGCCCAACAAGATCCTCGCGCTACCGTGCTCGACGTCAGCTTCTGGAGAAATGATGTGTGTATATTGCTCGTGAATTGCGCATATGCGATGCCTGCTCCTAGCCATATTCTTGCGCCAAACGCAACAACAAGCACCAACCCGAAAGCCCGCGTGTGTACCTGAAGGAAGCCTCAAATGATCTGCGTGATTACTGCACGTGGAATGAAAATTGTGTTGTAAAATTCAACTTTAGCGCTAGCCCAGTTAGTCCATCACCGTGCGGGTGCTGTGTATATATATATATATATATATATATATATATATATGGCAGTCCTCTCTAAATATTTCTAAAGGCGCAAAAGCCGACGCATCAAATGTTTTGAGTAGTTACCATCACTTTTGTAGAAACCTGTACGTTGTAGCAGAGCCTTCTAAAAGACACGCTTCTCGTCCACTTTGTTGTCCGGTGTCTCGCGCTTGTAGTATACCCTGAACTTTTAGCAAGAAGACCATATCAATAAGCACTATCGATAATGCAGGATCATAGGCCCACGGCAGGCGCACTTGCCGTAGGATTTTTCAGCTTTTTGCTCAGCCTCGCACGCCGCTCACGGTTAGCCTGTTTTGTGGAAATAAATATTATTATTATATCATTGTTGTTATTAGATATTGTAGTTTCTTCACTGTAATTTATAGCAACCATCCACATTTCTTAAGCTAGTCATACATTTAACCTGCATTAGATTAACACTGTTACGACGTCCCTATGGGAGTCATTTCAAACTACATTGCTCAGCAAGAGAAAGTACAAATGAAAGTCTCAATGTTTATTCCAATTTGGTATTCCTAAACAGTTTATATCGTCAGAATTTTACGCCTGCTTGCATTGCCTGCAAGTAATATTCAGAGCTGGAAAAACTGATTTCTTTTCTTGTTGTCGGAAGGCTCGTTCAATGTCGATAGCAAGCTATAATTATTCATTTCGAAGGTGTTAAGCAATGACTATATCTCTAAGCTTATCAATGTGTTTTTGTTCCACGAACACAATTAAGTTTTCTTTCTCCCTCTCATTGACAGGCATGGAATGAAACTGTTCACTTTCATAAGTATCAGGATGCAAACATTCTGGAGTTTGTCCTGAGCATTTGTCCGCATCCTATAGTGTGCATGTTTGTATCAAGTTCTGGTGTCGCAATCGCAGTGATCTACGCATATTTTTATATTTCAACAAACGAATTTATTGAACTTTGTTTTCAAATCTACAATGTGGCCATGCAGTAACGACCACATTAATAAGCAGAAAAAGAAAAACTGCAGATTCAATGTACGTGTTGGAATCTATGCAAAGTGAAGTTTTTGTCAAGTGGTCAAGTAAATGCTGTTATAGTAACTGCGATATATAAAATTTGCCTTATTTTCTACACTCCAACATGTCATCTTTTTCAAGGTTTGCTTATGCACCCCGTAGGTCACAACCTTAATGCTATATGTAATCTTTATGCACTACACTGTTCACCAACTATACCGAAATGCAAATGGCAGTTAATGTAGATGCACACTGCGAGACATCAACACAGTGACGATTGTTGAGCAAGGATTGGTGTGAGGTGCATACAGATGAATGAATGACATGTGCTTATGTACTTCTTTATTTATATACTTCGCCGGCTGCAAGGCTGGAGTATTATGTGAGTGGGAATAAAGCAGTAGTTACAAAATGAAGGGCACAGCATTAAGAAAGGAACCAGCAAGAAAGCAGCACGAATACAATGCACCAACTAGCCCAACGTGTTTTTAATGACCCAACATTACACAATACTCAACAAACAATAACAGAAAAATTACTGCCCGTGCAGCCTGTACATATGTTAAACCAGCGAAGCTGAAATGTGCGGCCCCGGTGTTTATCACTGGGTTAATTCCGACGGTTTACTCAAGTCTTTCTATATTATTGGTTATAGCTATTTCTTAATGAGGTTACGCACACGTTTGGCTTCGGTTTATCACATTGTTTATTTGGAATGCCACACATCGCGCTTCGCGCGATCACCATCATGGAAAGTGCAATGAGTGGTTGATTGTGTTAATCCAGCGGGTCCATCAAAGTCTTTCTGAATTATGTTACGTATCTGTGTTATGTAATGCGTGAATCATAATATTTATGACTCGGTTATGCACTGTAGTTACCAAGTGACACACCGGGTCTGCACATTTCATTTAATTAAATACAGGGACAGATTTTTGAACCTATTGGGAAGTCGGAGAGAGACTGCTGCACGCGCGCTCTGCTACGAAAGAGAAACGACGTCACTATCGGTATAGCCAACGGCCCACCACAGTTTTGCTGCGAGATCATTGCGACATCATGATCTTGTCTTAACCCTGTCCCCCTCTGTGTCACTTCCCTGCTATAATACGTACACGAACATATGTGTTTTAAATGCATAAGCATTTCTATGTCTACCCAACAAGAAATTTCTCCGTCCATCATGTAAGATTATTGCAACGGCTCACACCCCCTAAACAATGGCTCATACCCCTACACTAGGGCTTTTGTGATCGGACCACGAGTGCTTCGCATAGGCATACACAGCTTCACTGTAAAAAGAATGAACACCTTTCTGCTAGAGACCAAGACGATCATGAGGCGCACTAACAAATGAAAGTTTATTGAACATTCTGAGTAAATGCTGGTTAACAAGAAATAAATCGAAGTTACACAAAAAGCAGAAGCAAAAACTGATGTGTGTCCATACAGATCCCAACAGGAAACGCATCCATCTCTGAACGTGAAACAGAGGCTATGCTGACACAAGATTCTTTCAGTGTCTTTACGTCTACAGTTTCCTTAATTTCTCAAGGCAGCCGTTCTCCACAGAATGCTAGCTTCTTCTTCTACAATGCACTCTCGACATCTGAGCGTGCATTGTAGAGGAAGAAGCTAGAATTCTGTGCAGATCGGCTGCCTACGGAAATTATGGAAGTTGTAGACATAAAAATGCTGGGAGAATCTTGTCACCATTGCCTCCGTTAGAAATGGATGCATTTCCTGTCCGGAAACAGACATTAATTTTTGCTTCTCCTTTTTGTGTATGTTCGGTTTATTGCTTGTCAGCCAGCATTTACTCGGTGTGTACTTTAGGTTGTTAGATCACCTCGGTTTTCTTATTCGTTCTATGTGTTCTCTGGTGCCGTTTTCAGCCAGGCTATTCTCTATTTTTGTAGACTGCAACAAGTCACATTAATGACCCTTATGATGCTTCTGTGTACCTTATAAAATCTTTTATTTGGCCAATGTAGCAAGAATGTATAGTGTGAAGCAGTAAGAATAGGGCACGCTAACTTCTAATTGAAAGTTTTATTACGAAAATGCAGTGGTTTATAAAGGTTACCAGAAAATAGTACAGCAATAAAACCTGATAAAAACTAGTGCTTGATGAAACCAAACATAAAAAACGGGAAAGGAAGAAAATACATATGAATATACAAGTCCAGGGGAAAAAAACATTGTGATCACCAAGTGCGCATGTGGCTACCTTCCAAGAAACTCGTTTTTTTTTTTCCAGTGACATGGAACTGGAAGAGTGTGCTTGCATAAGCAAGCTGTCAGTCTGTCTGTTGGAATAAGAACAGTGTTTCTTGAAAGGTGCGCGCATGCAGGATTGGCAATTGTAATTGTTTTTTTTCCTGCACTTGGTATTTTTCTGTATTTTCTTTCAGTAGCATTTTATTTATGTTTGGCTGCATCAAACAGCAACTTTTACCTAGCCTTCAAAGATGTATTTTCTTTTTCTGGTAATATGTATAACTCGACACATTTTTACAATGAACCTTAGTTGAATGTTAGTTCTCATCAATCTCTAGTGTAATCCTGTTGATACTACGTTATGCTATGCACCCTTGCACCATTTGTGTGTGTGTGTGTGTGTGTGTGTGTGTGTGTGTGTGTGTGTGTGTGTGTGTGTGTGTGTGTGTGTGTGTGTGTGTGTGTGTGTGTGTGTGTGTGTGTGTGTGTGTGTGTGTGTGTGTGTGTGTGTGTGTGTGTGTGTGTGTGTGTGTGTGTGTGTGTGTGTGTGTGTGTGTGTGTGTGTGTGTGTGTGTGTGTGTGTGTGTGTGCGCGCGCGCGCGCACGCATGGACTTGGATGTGAAATCGGGCCCTTGGGTAGAGGTGTCTTTCTTCTCTTGTGCAGCCTAATGAATTCGTTAACTATATAGTGCAACAGGAATACGATGCACAAGAACGAAGTGAACACACAGAGTGCTTCGCTCTTGTCTGTTGTCCATCTGTTACGCTTTATAATGAATACACACCAACTCGTCCAGTTTTCAGTTCGTATGTCGGGCTTATAAGCCCGCTTGTGTCCTGGAATATCTGCATGGCTATGTATCCTGTAATTTAATTTCTGGCTATGTGCTTACAAGTCGCGTGTCAATCTCCTGATTTTCCTGTCAATCTCGTGTGATGTGCAGGCCCAAACAGGTTCTGGTGAATTCATGCAGGTGTGCAGGGTGTTGTGCAGGGTGTAATTTGCACTACAAGTGCTGCTTTGATTCCTTTCAGTTCAGCTTTTCTAGATGTAGGATGACCTGGAATGGTACTCGCTTATATGGGGTTTGGATGGATGTTTGCTTGCATCTTCATGATTAGCAACTTCTTCTGTGTGTTTGGCAGTTGCATATAGCCTACTGGCCTAATTGTTTGCCTCCATATTGCACAATATGGGCGTATTGTGTTTGAATTTAGGTCCTGCTGAGGTTGTGTCTGAATGGAGGGGTAGTCGTCTTTGCATCTCATGTGCTAGCTGGCATAGTACTTTGGGACCAGGTTCTGAGCTCTTGAGGCAAAGAATTAGTGCTGCAGGCTGCAACTCTACTCTGTCAAGGTGCTTGTTCATTTGCTATTTCTCATAGAGGTCTTCAAGAATGGTGAAGTCGGAAAGACCTGTTATTACCCGATGGCTGTATTCGATGAGTTGTCTTTTTTGTGCACTGCTGGTAATTCATACCGTACAATACCTTGGACACAAGCTCATCATCTACGACTTTCCATAGTATCCACTCGTCCACCCCCCATGATTTCAAGATTATTCTTTTCACCAGGTGTAGAATTTGCGTCTACGCATGGCACAATTGTTTCACCCACGTGCTGGCTCTGCCGTCATGGTCTTACACTAGCTGGGGAGTTGTGGATGTTGACTTGCGGGTATATTTGTCCAGCTATGTGGAGCACAATGTGCAATCTGGGGTAGTTCGTGATTCTAGTCTTTTTTCCTACGTCGATGTAAGCCGACTTATCAGAAAGCAAGAGGCCAGACAGGCCAGGAAAGTCTGCAGTGTTGTCGAGAGCTTGTTCCATCATTCTTGATTTCTGTATAAGATAGCTTTCCCGTAGACTGTAGTACACCATAGGCTGTAGTAATTCTCATAGTATGCCTGTGTTGTTGGTGAGGATGGGCCAAATGTACCTCCAACTATCACCTGGAATTTTGCGTATTTCAAAATGTTACTGTTTAACTTAAGTGCTCTGCTAGAAATATTTTTGCTCATCGTTCCTTTTATAACAGTAGCATGAGGTACTGCTATTAAAAGCCTCTTCACCCTCTTGATTCTTTCATAAGTGGTATTACACAATGCCCTGCTATAAAGTTTCTACTGCTTATGGCCCACTCATATCTGCCAGAAGGGACAACTCTTGAAAAAGGTTTCCTTAGTGCTATGTGTGCGACGTAGTATGAGCATTCATGTCTTGACATTTATGCATCTGTAGAACCAGCTTCCTGACGGAGTACTTGCTACACCTGATGATGCTTATTTCTGGAATGCTCTTGAACAATACGTATTGAGGCAATGAATGTTTACACATTCAAATTATCACGAAAGATGGTTGTTTTACAAGTGTGTCCTTTGCTTTCGATTGGTGTTCAATCTTGCATAAGCATGCCCCCCTATGCAACGGTAGTTCGAAGTTTAAGGGCTTTTTTTTAACTTATGACTCCCGTCGAAATGCGACTTCCATGGCTGGCAATTCAACCCCTCGCCTTGTGTTAGCAGCAGAATGCTATAGCCACAGTGAAATACCACAGACCCCTTTCCAGCGTTTCTAACATTCATAGAGCGGGCCATGCGCAAATCTCAAAGGCCATAAAGCGGCGCGCCAGGTTCCTCCCAACACCTGAAGATGGCGCTGGCCTCCGCTGCATCACAGCTCACAGAACAGGCCGCGTTTCTACAAGAAAGCTCCCCGTCGTGCATAGCGTTCGCCGCCAGCGTTTCCCGGTAAACATTACGGTTACGTAAGCTGCAGTTGGCGGGAAGCGCGAGAAACAGTCAGGAATATTTGAGCGCTATCGCGTTCTACTCGTAAAGGCGAAACTTAAGCGTCGTCCAAATTTTACCATCATCATCATTATTAAAGGACACAGACAACGAATACAGCTTTTCACTGTGGATTGATTTATTCCTGTTTTTTTTTATGAAGCAGCGACTTGTGCAAGTACTGCCACATGGCAGACGGGAATTGCACAATATTTAACTTCTCTGTGAACTACCTAATTACGAAAAGTAGATGAAAGCGTAATGTTAGAGTTGTCTTAGCGGCTAATTGTCATAGCATTTCTTTCGGGATAGTTTCGATAAGGCAAGGGTTACACCCGTTTTCTGTAACGATACTCGTTTTGTAGACGGCCATGTATTGACCGCAGACAGGAATTCTGTAACGTTTACAACTTCACTGTAAGCTAACTAATTATGGCACGTAAATGAAACTCGGCGTAAATGATAGAGTCGTTTTATCACTCACTTTCAATATGATTTATTTCGGGCTAGTTTTCATGAAACAAGAGTTACGACCCTTTTATGGAACCATACTCTCTCCGTAGACGGTGCTGCGGCTTAGGGTGGCGTTAGGTTAATGAATCCACCAAGCCTATCGACGAATACGTCGATAGGCTTGGTTTTGTTGGCTTAGACACACGGCTCCAGTTACGGAAGCCGACTCCATGCAGGACCAAGTTAAACGTCCGAGTTCACATCCAGGACAGAGGGTCCTGGACCCTCTGTCCTACTGTACGAAAAGTCCCCGCTTTTAACGCCGTAGTCTTGCCTAGGTGAGTTTACTATAGTCGGGAACAACTTTAAAAAAAGGGCGTTTACTCCTCCAAGGCGGATGGACTCCAGCCTCAACCAATGGGCTCGCACTCTAGACTGACGTCATGAGCCGGACGGCCGATGACTCCACCGATGGAGAAGATGCCCGCCCGCGCTTCAAACTGCGCCGGGTCGCGTCAGTCGTGTGCGTCTGCCCCTCGTCAATTTCCAAGCTGTTTGTGGTGGACTATCATGCAGGAAATATTGCGAGCTTACGATGCACCATTGTGCCCCGCGCACCATTTGTGCCCATTTGCGGCGACGAAAGATTGCTCTAAAATCCCCGGGTGATATGTTCTTGCAAGTAGCATGACATTTCATTACTTATAAAGATAGTAATCACCGTGGATATCGTTATATGGGTTTACACACTAATATATGTTATCAGAAACTTATTAGAAACATGTAAGGCATGAATGTTTCTGCAAACTTGATCAGCTGTGAAGGTGCAAGAACTGCTTGTACCTAAAAGATTCAAAGTTTCACAGGAAGGGATGCAACTGGCTGGTTTCATTGCACAGTTTTGATTTACTTTTCTGTCAGGTGTCATTTCCTACTGTTTTATTCCCACAAGAACAGGCTGTTTGCCTGCTTTTCGCATTGCTGCACGAGTTTTACATGACGGTGCAGGAGGGGACGTTGTCACTGTGCCACTATAGCAAGTAAATAATCTACTTAATTACTAGCTGTATAGTTACCTTTCAAAGCAAATGTTAATACAGGTGCAGTAAGGTTACAAAATCCGCAACATATTCAATGTTTGTTGGTTTATGTGCAAGAGAAAAAAATCTCTAGAGAAGATGTGCAATTAACATGCGTGTAATATTCGAAAACAAATTACCGACGCTGTTTCTTCAAGCCATGGATTTAATGTTATTGTAGAAAATTCATAAAATTCTTGAAATTCACGAAATGAATACGTTTGCGCTAGCGCCATGCAACTCATTCACGGTGGACGAAAAAGCAGCGCGAAAAGACAAGAAGGCGACAAACACACGCCTTGCCTTTTCGCGCTGTTATTCGTTCACCATGAAAGAGTTGCATGTCGCTAGCGCAAACGTATTCATTCGTTCACTATTAATCGCAGCAAATAACCCTTCAGATAGAATTACTGGCAATGTTCGTCGAGTCGCTGTGCAATCAATCGCTGTGCGGCAGTTCATTTTTTTACCTACCGCGACGTGTTAGTCAAATATCCGCCTGTATGCTGGTAGTGTTCTTCAAATGGCAATCGCCACTGTTCGCCATATTCTATTTTTTTTTTGACGGTATCTTGCATCGTGCAGTTGCATTAAAAATTTTTTATGAAGTGCTACGGCAAGAGGTTATAACGCAGCTAACAGTTATTTTGGCTCATATTCAGAAAAAACTGGAGTGACATACAAAGGGTGGCCATTCATCCCCGTTGAATGATCTTGAAACAGTTGGAGAGGAAAGCATTCCTATATCACTCTCCCTTCGTGGCCATGGACCACACGGCTGTCGACTGCTTTGCTTTTTCTTTTCCCCAATTCGCTTGGGTCATCTATCACGTGGCATAACTTCTGTATGAAATTATCCTTATATTATTAAATATAAGTATGCTGGCCAGTTTCCTGCAAATACTGCCGTAGCGACTTCGGTATTTTTTTTTTCTTTCCTTAGATCGTCATCTCTTACGTGCTGATCGAGACGACTTCCACGATGCGCCCCGCGCCTTCACGCCAGCGAAATTCGAGTACCGCACAGTTAGCGACCTTCATGGTTAACTGCGCGGCGTTCACAACGCTAGCGTGAAGGGAAACGCACCACGCTAGCCGCCCTCGAAACAATAAGCAGTACACCTTCCTGCACATTTCCTTTCAAACGATAGAATAATTTTATTACGGGTGGCCTAATATTTTCACGCTGAATATTCGGTAAACTTTCGAATATTAAATAATTACGAACTATTCAGTAAGAACCTAATGTTAATACAACCTAATAATACAAGATGTGGACGTGCTCGGCAAGGTGCGCAGCAGTGCCATATGATGATAAGATCTCGAATAAGCCTAGACTTGAGGAGGGAACGGAAGAAACTGGTACATAAGAAGCCGATCAATGAGTTAGCGGTAAGAGGGAAAATAGAGGAATTCCGGATCAAGCTACAGAACAGGTATTCGGCTTTAACTCAGGAAGAGGACCTTAGTGTTGAAGCAAAACGACAATCTTGTGGGCATCATTAAGGAGAGTGCAATAGAAGTCGGTGGTAACTCCGTTAGACAGGATACCAGTAAGCTATCGCAGGAGACGAAAGATCTGATCAAGAAACGCCAATGTATGAAAGCCTCTAACCCTACAGCTAGAATAGAACTGGCAGAACTTTCGAAGTTAATCAACAAGCGTAAGACAGCTGACATAAGGAAGTACAATATGGATAGAATTGAACATGCTCTCAGGAACGGAGGAAGCCCAAAAGCAGTGAAGGAGAAACTAGGAATAGGCAAGAATCAGATGTATGCGTTAAGAGACAAAGCCGGCAATATGATTACTAATATGGATGAGATAGTTCAAGTGGCTGAGTTCTATACAGATTTATACAGTACCAGTGGCACCCACGACGATAATGGAAGAGAAAATAGTCTAGAGGAATACGAAACCCCACAGGTAACGCCGGAAGAAGTAAAGAAAGCCTTGGGAGCTATGCAAAGGGGGAAGGCAGCTGGGGAGGATCAGGTAACAGAAGATTTGTTGAAGGACGGTTGGCACATCGTTCTAGAAAAACTGGCCACCCTGTATTCACAATGCCTCATGACCTCGAGCGTACCGGAATCTTGGAAGAACGCCAACATAATTTTAATCCATAAGAAAGGGGTGGCCAAAGACTTGAAAAATTATGCACCAATCAGCTTCATCAGCTTACTATCCGTTGCCTACAAATTATTTACTAAGGTAATCGCAAACAGAATCAGGAGCACCTTAGACTTCTGTCCCTGGAAGGATTTCGTAAAGCTAGGCTACTCAACAATACACCATATTCACACTATCAATCAGGTGATAGAGAAATGTGCGGAATATAACCAACCCTTATACATAGCTTTCATTGATTACGAGAAAGCGTTTGATTCAGTCGAAACCTCAGCAGTCATGGAGGCATTACGGAATCAGGGTGTAGACGAACCATGAAAACAACTGAAAGATCTCTATATCGGCTACACAACCACCGTAGTCCTCCATAAAGAAAGCAACAAAATCCCAATAAAGAAGGACGTCAGGCAGGGAGATGCGATCTCTCCATTGCTATCCACACCGTGTTTACAGGAGGCATTCAGAGACCTGGATTGGGAAGAACTGGGGATAAGTGTTGATAGAGAATACTTCAGTAATTTGCGATTCGCTGATGATATTGCCTTGCTTAGTAACTCATGGGACCAATTGCAATGCATGCTCACTGACCTGGACAGGCAAAGCCGAAGGGTGGGTCTAAAAATTAATCTGCAGAAAACTAGAGTGATGCTTAACAATGTCGGAAGCGAACAGCAGTTTACGATAGGTAGCGAGGCACGGGAAGTGGTAATGGAATACATCTACTTAGGGCAGCCGGGTGGCCGCGGATCCGGATCATGAGACCAAAATAATCAGAAGAATAAGAATGTGTTGGGGTCCGTTTGGCAGGCATTCTCAGGTCATGAATATCAGGTTACCATTATTCATCAAGAGAAAATTGTATAACAGCTGTGTCTTGCCAGTACTCACGTACGGGGCAGAAACCTGGAGTCTTACGAAAAGGGTTCTACTTAAATTGACGACGACGCAACGAGGTATGGAAAAAAGAATGATGGATGTAACGTTAAGGGGATAAGAAGAGAGCAGATTGGGTGAGGGAACAAACGCGACTTAATGACATCTTAGTTGAAATCAAGAAAAAGAAATGGGATTGGGCAGGGCATGTAATGAGGAGGGAAGATAACCGATGGTCATTAAGGGTTACGAGCTAGATTCCAAGGGAACCGTAGCAGGGGCCGGCAGAAAATTAGGTGGGCGGATGAGATTAAGAAGTTTGCAGGGACAACATGGCCATAATCAGCACATGACCGGGGTAGTTGGAGAAGTATAGGAGAGGCCTTTGCCCTGCAGTGGGCGTAGCCAGGCTGATGATGATGATAATGTTAAAGCATCCCACGTCAACGGAAGTGAAAGAAAATGGTTATTTTTTGCTTGTGTTGCGTTAATTTAGTGTTTCGTGTCGTCCAGTCATGCAGTACTTGTATATTTGGCGCTGAAACCAGTGCTGTTTTCTTTGAAACAATTTATCTGTCGTTTTACGGAGGTTTTCTGCATTCTTCTACATAAAGAATCTGCGATTTTGTGTTTAAAATTAATTATCCGTACCTAATTTGCTTAGCCTTTTTGTTGCTGTTGCACTAGTAGGACTCGCCGTGGTACATAATAACAGACAAATATACACACACCTGCGTTTGACTATTCGTATTCCCAAATTTTGATATTCGCCCGCTACTAATTTTTCTCATGTTCTAAAAACGAAAAGTAGTGTTTCACAAACGGCTTCTGATCGTCTGCCACTGTGATGCAAACTGTACAATGTCAGCTGCAACGTGCGACCCTTCACGTCTCGAAGTCGAGCTGGTGGTGTGAGGCCTTCGAGGCCGCAGTGTACTGCAATTCGCGCATGTGTCATCTTGCTTGCGGTCATCTTGCGGTCATCTGCTTTGCAACTCCTTTATTTCATGCGACTAGAATTTTGCGACATGTTTTCTTTCCCGTTCTCTAACGTATCTCGACTTCTTTCTGTGCGCCGATCCACTGGCATCCCATTCGAGCTGCAAGTTTCGGTATCCGTAACAACTGCCACAGGTCCTTGCCTTTTCGGGGGCAATATACTGCTAAAGCACAGGTGGCGACAGGCAGTCCTGCAGGCATACGAGTGCAACGACTCTCTGAGAACGTAACTGTTCTGTTCATCCTGCAGTTCCAACTAGTCCATGCTTGACCACTGTGACCGCACATTAGGGTACAATTATCCATCGCTGATATTCCATGGCTCATAGCTGCATCTGATGGTCGGTTGAAAGCATAGGGAGGGGGGGGGGGGGGGAGGGCATTTACAATGCTTTCATATCATAGTGCAGTATCATCCAAGTACTGTACGGTGCAGAGCGTAAGTCTCTTGCTATCCAGCTAGATGACATACAGAACACTGACTTGCAACGTGCAAAGCCACGTCGTTACTCGGTGCGTCGTCTTCTTCAAATAAGCAGGCTCTGGAGCCAAGCCATCAGTTCGACGCATTTTCACAGGTTGCTCAAGTAAAACTCTTGCTTGGGCTAGTTGGTTCATGCTTGAAGTAGTAAAGGCAAGGCGCAGAAGACCTGGACTCAGGAAGAAGAACACAAACGACAGGACCGGCGTTTGTGTTCTTCTTACTGAGTCCTGGTCTTCTGCGCCTTGCCTTTACTGCTTCACAGGTTGCGTTCGACTACGTAACGTATTGCATTGCGATGATGAAGACACCATCGCGGGCCGAAATTCGCACGGTACCGTTGCCGCCCAATTCGATCATATTGCTGCCCGTGGCATAACTACGACATTCCTCTACGTATCGAACAGCCATTCGGCGAAACAGTAGCAGCGAACTTCCAGTAACGTGCAGCACAAGACGTGTGCACATAACGCCATGGCGCAGGCTGACTGTTTCTTTCCATTTCGCATCTCAGACGCACAGCTGCTGTGCATCTATGGGGCACGAAGACATGTGCCCTGTCTCCGTTTAAAAACCTCTCCTGTGCGGGCTGCAGTGTCTTTCCTCAATGTTGCTCAATCGCCATTAGTCCTTTATGAAAGGGAACATGCGAGCGCGTGGCCTGCGCTCTGTGGCGGCTGCCTGCAGCGCCATCAACCAACAGCTAAAGAAACCACGCCCGCTTTTGGCGTTATCTATTGGCAAACGAAATACCGAACGTGCTCGCGCACCAAGCTCGATTTGTTGGCTGCAGACGACGCAGGCATCGCCCGTTGCGCGAGCGAAGAGGGACCAAATCTAGCAGTGCTTGCACACCGGCCACAACTGGTTATTCTGTTTGCCCACAGATGACACCAAAAGCGGACGTGGTTTCTCATACATGCATAGCCGACAAAGCGCAGCGGAAACGGAACGGCCGATCGTACATGCGCAAACCGCCCCGGTTCTTGCTGCGAGTACGTCCGTCGCTTAACGCAGATAACGCGGCCGTGTTCCCATCGACGATGAACGAACACCCGTAGCGCGCCGGCGCTGACCCTCGCCGACCTCCTCACCCGCGCGATCTGGGCGATAGCGGCGTTCGCGTCACCCATCTGGTCGCCTTTCGTAAAGCGATAATCGTGCCGCTCCGTTAGCCGAGTGGATAGAGTGTCGAGCTCGCACTCGCAAGGGCCCACGTTCGATTCCTGGAGTCAGGCAGCGACGAGCTGGAGAGCAGAAGGGTTTCGGCGTGGTCCGCCACTCGGACGGGGCGGGGGACAGGGGATTCTTTGTGCTTTTTCGCACAAAGTCTCCTCTCGCGTCCCCGGGGGTACCCAAGTCGGGCAGGGTGCCCTTAATTCTTTTTTTCATGCATCCTCCATTTATCGGGACGGCCCCGGCTTTCGCGCTAGCGCCATGCAACTCCTTCACGGTGGACGAAAAAACAGCGCGAAAAGACAAGGAGGCGACAAACACACGCCTTGTCTTTTCGCGCTGTTATTCGTTCACCATGAAATAGTTGCATGTCGCTAGCGCAAAAGTATTCATTCGTTCACAACAAATAACCCTTCATATACAACTACTGGCCATGTTCATAACTCGCTGTGCGGTAGTTTATATGTGTTTTTTTTTCTTTTTCTCTTTTCTTTTTTTTCTTTTTTTTTCACCGAGCGCGACGCACTTTGACTGATACGTGAAGAACACAGCTCCACGCACTTCTGCACAGGTTGAAATTCAACGTTTTTTTTTTTTTTTTTTTTCCAGTGCCGTGGGTCCCTCCTTGAAATGGCAAGTGTTCACTAAACGATTTTTTTTTTTCTGGCGGAGTATCTAGTGCTCCTTAGGTTATTTCATGCATCCTCCATTTATCGGGACGACCCCGGCTTTTGCGCTAGCGCCATGCAACTCCTTCACGGCGGACGAAAAAACAGCGCTAAAAGACAAGGAGGCGACAAACACACGCCTTGTCTTTTCGCGCTGTTATTCGTTCACCATGAAAGAGTTGCATGTCGCTAGCGCAAAGGCATTCATTCGTCGACTACAAATCACAGCAAAGAAGCCTTCAGATACAACGACCGGCCATAATCGTGAATCGATGTGGGGTAGTACATTTTACCTATCGCGGCACTGTTTGACTGACGGTGCACATACCACGAAAGCCACCCGTGAAACGAGAGCAACACGCCTGCACTCACGTGCTTCAGCTGGCTAGGAGGACGTCTGGTGGCGCCGGGACCCACGCCCGTAGTCGGCTCCACGCACTCCTGCACCGGTTGAAATTAAACGTTCAGTACAGCTCCGTGGATCACTCCGGGTGTTAGTTAAAATATCCGCCTGTATGCTGGTCGTGTTCTCGATGCTGGTGGTGTTCGTTGAATGACAGTTGCCACTGTACGCCAATTTTGTTTCCGGCGGCGTATCTTGTACTTGTCGGATTATATAGAAATTTCTTTATGAAGTGCCCGCGAGATCTGAGAGCAAACAGATTTTTTTTTTTCCTCATATTTAGAAAAGACGAGACTCGCATACAAAGGGTGCGCATTCATCACAGCTTAATTATTGAGAAACAGTTGGAGAGGAAAGCATTCCCAAATCGCTCGCCCTTCGTGGCCAAAGACCACACAGCTGTCGCTTGCTTTGCTTTTTTTTTCAGTTCCCTTGGGTTATCACGCGGCATAACTTCAGTATGGAATTATTTGTATGTTATTAAATATAAGTATGCTGGCCAGTTCCTGCAAATACTGCTACAGCGACTTGCAGAATATTTTTTCTTTCTCTTTTCGTAGACCGCCATCCCTTACGTAACCCGTTGTGCTGATCGGGACGACTTGCACAATGCGCATTACGCATTCACGATGGAGATATTGAAGTACCGCAAAGTACCTTCATGACTAAATGCGGGACATTTACTACGCTAGCGCGAAGGGAAACGCATCGCGTAAGCGGCCCGTGAAACGATAAGCAGCACGCCTACCTGCACATTTCCTTTTAAACGAGAGAATAATCTAATTAGTGGTGGTCGAATATTTTACATTGAATATTCGGTAAATTTTCGAATATTAAAGAATTACCAGACATTCAGTAGTCATTCTTTATCAAAAGTTGAATAGTTATTCAAGCGTTGTTTTACGTTTTGCGGTGGAAGCCTACATGAGAAGCCATTATTATTATTATTATTATTATTATTATTATTATTATTATTATTATTATTATTATTATTTTGCTTGTATTCTGTTATTTATTGTTTACAGTAGTCTAGTCGTGCAGTGGTTTCGTATTTGACGCTGCAACCAGTGATGTTTTCTTGGCAACAATTTATTTGCCGTTCTTGCAAAGCTAGTCGTACAGTAGACATTCGTTCTTCGGGAGCTTTCGTGCAGTTCTCGAAAAGTCATGTTTCACGAATGACTTCTGATCGTTTACCACTGCAACGCCAACGATACAGTGTAAGCTGCAAGGCGGGACCCAAGGTCGCTGTATAGTTTTACGTGCTTCTCGAGAAAAAGTTTCCATTTCTTCTGTTTGTGTGATTATTGTATCAAGTTATACACGTATACTAGACTTGTAGTTTTGACACCTGATCAGCAGTTAAACGATGTAGAATTATACAAGTACGCTCATTGGGCGTCCCTCGTTTTCTTGCCGGATCTGTTTGCACTAAGACGCGCACTTCCTACATGTATATGAAAAGAAAGGACCGCCGAATTTCTAGCGAGCACTGTAAAATTTGTCGGCACATCACCCACAACATGCTCATTTCTTTAACGAAAAATACATCAGGCGTACCGTTTAGCTCAACTAGGACATTAGTATAACTATTGCGCGTCTTGTGAAACACACGAAAATAGTGAGAAAACAAAGGTTGAGTAGTTCTGTTCAAAGAAGTCTGCGAACGCACGCGCTCGTCTGGGTTCTGACGGTTCGACATCCACGGCCAGGCTTCCAAGTGATCCTCTCTCATCCGAAAGGGGATTGGCCACACTTTAACTGCTCGTAGGGCTTGGTTTCTTATATAGGTGCGTTTTTTTTTTTTACCAGGGACCGTGAATGCTGGTCTCCAGCCCCGACCAGGGCTCACCCTGGTCGGCTAGTCGTCTCACTGAGTCGGTGCCCCTGGAGTGTTTTCTTCGCAATGGAGTGAACATCTTACCCGCGGCGATCGTTCCCACAGATGGTGGATTCATTCGGTTGACCGCATCAGAAATTTTCCAGGAGGAGCTGCGCGGTATAACCGAACACTTCATTGACATCTCGGAGGTTAGGCGTTTTGGCAAGAATGGTGGTCTGTGCAAGTCATCCAATGTCCAGTGCCTCCACGATTTGCTTAACTGCGCGAGTTTCGCTAGCATTGCGGTTCATGCTTTCGTGCATCCACATATCGCGTGCGTGAAGGGCATTGTTCGGGGGGTCCCAAACAATATCACTCCTGAGGCCTTCTTGAATATGCTCTCTCCCGTTGGTGTTGTTTCGGTTTACATGTGCAATAGTTCAGTAGGTGATAACCGATTTCCAACTGAGAGCGTTATCGTCTCTTTCGCCGGTTTAACGCGCCCGTCTAAAGCGAAGGCTTGGCCGTACTTGGAGGCCTTGACTCCTAAAGCACTGCAATGCCTAAACTGCTGGAGATTTGGGCGCAGTGCTAATGCCTGCAGATCTTCAGTGAGATGCTGTAATTGTGACGGCTCTCACTCCACCTCAGCCTGCGATGCAGATGCTCCGAGGTGTTGCTTATGCGATGGCTCCCATGGTGCTACTGATGCTACCTACCCCGCGCGAGGCCATGAAATGCAGGTGCTTGAGATCGCGGAGAAACATCATTGTTGACGCGCGGAAGCGATAGCAGCGATTAAAGAGCGTGAAGTCGGTTACGCATACGCTGCATCCCACCAGTCCACATCACTAGAAGCCACAGTTTCGGCCGCAGTAGACGCAGTTACTAACAAGGCAATCCCATTAGTTATGGAGCGACTTTTTAACACTTTTGCCAAAGGCATAACCGAGATCATGACTGCCAAATTCAACTGCCTCCTCCAATCGCACTTTGCAGCTGCAGCCCCCACCCCTTCAGCTAGTATTACTGCGCAACATTCAAACGAAACAAACTGTGATAGTCAGGCAGAAATTGCGTCTGATACCTCCGTGTGTTCTCCACTATCAGCATCTGCAGGACCTAGCCATTCATTTGAGCACATGAGGCTTGGGACCATCAGCAATAGACGTATGAGTTCCCCACTTTCACCCACTGATTCTCATAAATCTATGCCGAAAAAAAGGAAAAAACAGTGATCAGCACGAGCAGGATGCGTTGGGTTCTGCTGTGGAGTCATCCATTTTGGGATCGCCATAGCTTCATCAAAAGTTCAATGGAATTGCCGCTCTATATCCTCCGGTCACGTTGACCTTCTTTATCTAGTGCACAAACTCATTCCAGATGTTATTTTACTTCAAGAATCATGGCTTTCTTCACATCAAAGACTTAGTATTAATAATTTTCGAACATTTCGTTTAGATGGCCCAGGTAGAGGCGGCGGGCTGCTAGCATTAGACTCATCAAAAATGTACCATAAGGTGACTGTCACTCTTAAGCATGTGTGTTCAGACTGCGTAATTTTAGGATTAGATTTATTACGGCCTGGTTGTGCTTCGTGTACAGTGGCTAATGCGTATTTCCCGAACGGAGTCAAGTGCGCGGATCACCTGGACTCGCTGTGCAAACTGTTCTAATGCAATGCTCCTGGCCGAAGACTTTAATTCCCATCATTCTTCTTGGGGACTTAAAATGGATACTTGTAGAAAGAGGTTGTGGAATTGGATGCATGACAACAATTTTCAATCTCATAATTCGAGTCGAATTACTTTTCTACGTGGGCGGTTCTCTTCTTTATTAGGCCTGACTTTCTCTTCTGCTGATATGTCTATTTCATCTTGGGACACATTTGACAATGGAACAAGTAGCGATCACTTACTCATTACTTTTAGAATTTTGCTTTCACGTCAGGCTCCTACGTATGGCAAAGACGGCTAATTATAAAACTGAGAAATCTGCTATAAATGCAGGTTTATCAGCGCTGACCACTTGTGATGAGCAACGGAGAGCTGACTCTGTGGTATCGCTTTTAAATTCTGCTATTCAGCCCGCTGAGTTTGCGGTTATGTCTGGCAGCTCGCCGTCAATCTCATCTTGGTGGAATGAAACTTGCACATGGGATTATAGATGAAGAAAAGCAGCGTGGAAAGGTCTCCAACATAATCACCGAAACATTGGACGGACTATAATTTCTGTGCAGCTGTGTTTAAAAGAACTGTGGCAACAGCTAAACACGAACAAAAAAAAATGCGCTACATTCAACTTTGTCAAAACCAGAAAGAAGATCGGCACTTTTTAGGTTTTTACGAAACAAAAATCTCTTCAACAGTCCGTATGGTCCCATTCTGCTACAATATCCCGCACAGAAGCGGCGGATTAACTAAATGAGATCGCGAAAGGGCTTGAAAGCACGCTTTTCTTCACAGTGTCCCCGACCTAGGAGATTTAGAAGGTCGGCATCTGACTTTGTAAAAGTTTCCATATCTGAATTATCGGATGTCATCTTAACTATACATCAATCGGCTCCTGGACCAGACGGCATCACAACTGCTATGATTAAATTATTGTTTAACTCTTTCCCAAATGAACTCTTGCATATAGTTAACTGTTCACTACAATATACATGGATCCCGACCTCCTGGAAAATTGCAGAAATCGTGCTATTACTAAAAAATCAAAACCTCGGATATATCTTGGACAACATTCAGCCAATTGCTCTTGCTTCGAATCTAGTCAAAATTGTAGAAAAAGTAATGCATGTCCGGCTCAATGACTTCACTTCTTTTCAGGGCATTCTGGGCTTGAGAGAAATAGGAGTTACGCCTCAATGTTCCATATGGTCAGCTCTCTATAATCTACGCAGATGACATTGCATTTTTCTCCTTATCACGGGATATCAATATGTTATACCAAATTTTGCAATCATATTTGTCTGAACTAGAGTCCTGGCTGGACGGACTGTCCATTTTGCTTAGCGCCAAGAAATGCTCGTTACTTGTGCTTCCATTGTCAAATCTCATTTTTATTTCTCTTCATTA
This sequence comes from Dermacentor variabilis, assembly GCF_050947875.1. Taxonomy (NCBI): domain Eukaryota; kingdom Metazoa; phylum Arthropoda; class Arachnida; order Ixodida; family Ixodidae; genus Dermacentor; species Dermacentor variabilis. The sequence goes on from NC_134577.1 coordinate 21,192,944, forward strand.
CCGAAATTAACCGATACCGCAAGTTGCAGCCTTGAAGTACTTAGGGATAAGTTAAACTAGCAGCAACAAATCGAATCAAATGCCAGGAAGGGGGAACGTGCAATCGCATTGTTGCACCGGTTCAGTAATAAAAACACAGGGATGTTTAGAGCTACGCTGCTTATGATTTATAAACTTTACGTACGCCCCCTTCGCGAATTTGGCTCTGTTCTTTTTTCGGGATGTGCAGCATACAAAGTAAGGCCTTTCATATTACTAGAAAGGCAAGCGCTTCGCCATGCCTTCGGCTGACAAGTTTCGTGGTTAACAATGTACTTTATTTAGAGTCTGGAATAAGCGGCACACTGGCGGCAGCAGCGGCAAGGAACGCGCATTTTTTAAAGACGCTTCTCTGATGATTACAGGCAACCCGGAGCTTCTGATTGCCATTATCGTCTGCGTCAACGTGCGTTGGTCGCTGGGAAGCGGAATTTTTCGTCCTGCATCGCTACCACCAGCGGACACGCCCCCAGTCGGACCAATCTATAAAGGACACACTGCAGCCTACAACTGTCACACTGGCGGCAGCAGCGGCAAGGAACACGCATTTTTTTAAGACGCTTCTCTGATGATTACAGGTTAGCTACTAATTTATTTTATTATATTCTTCTGCACATTGTTACTGCTGCTGCTGCTGCTGCTGCTGCCGCCGCCGCCGCCGCCGCCGCCGCCAAAGGTGCTGTCATGCCATTAGAAAAAGAGTGTTTGCTGTGTGGTGTGCAATTCAATGAATCAGATTTCAAAATAGATTGTAGTGGCTGTGGACATACGTATCACACGGGAAAGTGTGCAGGGATTTCTAATGCTACAATTAAAGCTAAGGGGGAGCAGTACCGTAGTGCATGGCGCTGTACAACTTGCAGACGTTCAAAGGGTCGTGCCGCGCCACCCGACAAAACTGATGACTCAGACGCGCAGGATGTTCGAACTATGTTGGTATCCATAAACGAAAAATTGGAATACCTGCTGCCCCTAAAACAGACGGTTGAAAGTGTTGAAGACACGGTCCAGTTCATGAGTGAACAATACGACGAGCTCTTAACGAGAATAGAAAAGAATGAACGTGAAGTAAAGGAACTAAAGCATAGAATAGAAAGGGTTGAGGCCAAAGACAGTGAAATGATGCAGCTGAAAACGGAAGTGGACGATTTGGAATGGAGAAGTAGAAAGCTTAATCTTGAATTTCATGGAATTAGGCAGGTGCAGAATGAAAACTTGCTTGTTGAAATAAATGAGCTGACTGTGTTAAACAACTTGCCGCAGCTTCTGGAAAATGATATAGTGGCCACCCATCGCCTGCCTTCAAAGGCAGATAAGGCACCCGGTATAATCTATCGTTTTGCCAATCAGGCTATCAGGGATAAATGGTGCCAAAGCAGGAAAAAACTGTCAAGTGAAAATAAGTGTTTTTTTGTCGGAGAACTTAACTAAAAGGACACGCGCCTTGTTGTTCGAAACTAAGCTCTGGGCCAAAACTAACAACTACAAGTATGTATGGCACAACAACAGCAAAGTTCTCATGCGGAAAACAGACCGGGCAAACGCGGTAGTCATTTCTAATTCTAGCGACCGCGAAAAACTTAGTTAAGACAAGCAGCTGAACTGAAACATTGCTATGGCAAATGTACCCAGTACGCCTTATGTATTACCGCACACTTTTACTAGTCATTTAGAGCCAACATTTCGCAAGTCTTTCAAATGTTTTCATCTAAACATCCGATCTTTTGCTAACAAGGAAAATGACCTACAACTTTTCATTGAACAAACGAAAGAAACATTTGACGTTATCATGCTGACGTAAACATGGTGTACTGATGACGTGAATATTTTCCGGCTTCCATTATATAATACTTTCTATCTGAATCAACCAACCGGTCGTGGGGGTGGGGTGTGCATTTTAACTAGAAAACCATTAGAGTGTGAAATATTGAATGAGTTTTCGATAATAACTCAGGATTATGAGTTATTGACTGTAAAACTTCATAAAACAGTGTTATCTGTTTGCTATCGCCCTCCAAGTGGTTCTGTTACACATTTTCTTGAATACTTAGATACTTTTCTTGCGTTAATTAATGACATGAAATTAGACATATTTGGTGAGGACATCAACATTAACATGATAAAAAATGATCCACTAGAACTCAGGCTTAAAACACTATTAAAATGCAATGCATGCTGGAATACTATAAAATTGCCTACCAGAGTGACCAAGAATACGTAATCTCTACTCGACGTATTTATTACAAATATAAATCCAGATTCAGCTAAAGCTGGCGTATTCGTGTCGGATTTGAGCGACCATATGCCAATATTTCTATGTTACAAGAGTTATCTACAGAATAAGGAATCACAGTCGACACAACTTATTCAACCAATAACTGAACAAAATCTTTTTATGTTTCGTGCCAATATCCTGCAAACAACCTGGAATACTGTATTTGAATCTAAAGATGCAAATGACGCTTATGAATCTTTTTTTTAGCCTCTTCAAATCAATATACGACGCTTGTTTTCCGTTGAAGTGCGTAAAACAGAAAAATAAAGTACGTAAGCCATGGATTACCCCTGAGCTATCTGTTCGAATACGCAAGAAAAATGCTTTATATGCTGAATTCATAAAGACCAGAGATCTAGAACTTTTCCGTCGTTTTAAGAAAATTCGGAATCGTCTAGACGAAGACATAAAAAAGGCGAGGCGTGAGCATTGTTTCAATGCCTTTAGTTCTTCGAATTCATCTTCTGATGTTACGTGGAAAGACCTGCAATCTCTGCTAAATTACAATGTTCCTGCTGAACAGATGCATAACTTGAAAATAAATGGTACCGAGGTAAAACAGAAAGCACTTGCACATGCTTTTAAAAAAACATTTTGTTAACACTGGAGCACACTGCGCACCGATCAATGATCTTGAATACATTTCTCAAAATTCCTGTTCGATATTTCTTTATCCAGTACACGAGGGGGAAATAACTACTACAATTCTCAGCCTAAAAAATAGTAGTGCCAGGGATATTGACGGCCTTCAAATTAAACCTATAAAATACGTTGCTGATCTTATATCTCAGCGCATTACTTATGTCTGTAACCTCTGTTTAAACGAAGGTACCTTTCCTCATGGGATGCAGATAGCGCGCGTCATTGTACTTTTTAAGAAAGGTGATAAGAACAATTTGGGAAAGTACCGGCCATTATCAATACTTCCTGTGTTTTCAAAGGTTTTCGAAAAAGTTATATTAAGGCTGCTAACTGAATTTGAGCAAAAACATAACCTGCTAACTGACAGTCAGTATGGTTTCCGTAAGGGGATGGGCACTCAACTCGCTTTGCTAGCACAAGAAAGAACACCTACTACAGCATTTGGAGGAAGGCAAACTTGTTCTGGGCATCTTCATTGACCTATCAAAGGCATTTGATTGCATTAACCACAATCTTGTAATTCAAAAACTTGAACGCTATGGCTTTCGTGGCAATGTCGCTTCTCTTATACGTTGTTATCTAGAATGCCGTCAACAAATAGTTGTCATAAATGGCTATCACTCAGATCCACTACCTATCTCCTCAGGCGTCCCACAGGGTAGCATTCTAGGGCCTTTTTTATTTAATATGTATGTGAATAACATTGTTAAAATTAATGAAAGTGTGAAACTTATTATGTACGCTGACGACACCAGCGTATTGATAGGTGGTAACGATATTGACGACCTTGTCGACGACGCTAATTTCACGTTAGCAAAATTAGGTGAATGGACACGTAGGAATAGCCTCCTGATAAATGAAAATAAAACGAAAGCTGTAATATTTCGAGCTAAAAACAAACATATATCAATCAGCAAACTTATCTCAATAAATGCAACACCTATTGAGGTTACTTCCAGTATTAAAACATTAGGTGTCACTTTTCATGAACATATGTCATGGGATGCTCATGTGGATAGCGTGGCAAATAAACTTGCGCAAGTAATAGGTTTAAGATACAGAATTCGCCATATACTTCCACCGCAAATTATGATGTTAATCTATAATTCATTGTTTTCCAGCAGAATAAACTACTGCCATCTAATATGGTCTGACACAACACAGGGAAACTTAAACAGGCTTCATAGGTTGCAGAAAAAGTTCCTTAGAATTGTTGACGGCTTGCCCTATCACTCGCACACACAGCATCTTTTTGACAAGTACAACATAATCCCAGTTCCCAAATTGTTCGACTACATCTTAGGCAAATCATTTAAAAACGAAAAAATAAATAATAGCTCCTTTTTACAACGTTTAGCTAACCTACAGGAAAACACTTCTGCCCGCCTGACACGTAACACTATGCCCTGGAAAGTGAGAATTTATAAAACAACGTATGGTCTAAAGACACTACGGAACAAATTACCCAGCTTGCTTAATAGATTAAATAATGAGCACATTAAGCTTGAAGATATAACATTCAAAGAACTTCGACAGCATTTTAACAAATTCTAGGCAGTTACGTTCTTTTTTTCTTAACTTTTCGTTTCTGCAAACCAAGTTTTTCTTTGCCCCGTTATCCCTAACAGTGTACATAGTGAGGGAATGGTTTCGTTTTCCCTCTTTCAATTCACAATGAGTGCTTTATCTGTTTTGTTTCTTTCTACCGTCATTGTGTATGTATTACTGTTATTTCTTGCGGATAAGTGAAAGTGCATTTATGTTATTTCTTTTGTGACTACTCCGTCGTTGACTGTGATGTTTTATTGTATGAATGAGCTTGCAATTTGTATTTCTATTTTGCCTTATTTTTTGTGTAACATTGTGCGCTCGGAATGTGTAATTTCAAATGTGACCATATATTATATGCCTTTTTTTGTCGTTTGTAACTGCCCCGTGTACGGGGAGGCCTGCGGCTCTGTCAAGCTGTCATTCATGACAGCTTTTACTGCAGGTCTCCCGTGTCGTGTACTTTTACGGGACACAAATAAAGACATTATTATTAATTCCACTTGAATCCAGATTTCAGCAACTGTTTTGACTTTCCTGAACCTTTATGATGCTTCGCTTTTCCATTTGCACCCCGTTTTCATAATTTCTCCCCAATTATTCTTCATAACAGGTTGTCGCCGTTACCAACAGCCAGTTACAAACGGCCTGCGGGGCCTGGAAATCTTCAGGGAAGCGACCGTCGAAACCTGCCCGGCCCGCTGCAGCGACTCCCTTTGTAAGGACGACAATACGCCTCGTCAACAACCGAACGGCACCGGGATGTCTAGACGCAGTCGGCGGACCAAGTATTGTTAGTGGATTCGCCGTCACCGTCACGGTTTGATTGCAGAGGAGGAACTCCTGGAAAAAGATGTCTTGCGGCGCCGTCTCACGGGCCTTTGAAGTCGTCAGTCAATGGACAGACGCGGCGGCCACGGTCTGCGGGGTCAACTCTGGGATCAAGAGGCGCCTGCTCAGGCCAAGACCCGTGTCTGCGAAAACCCCCTCATTTCGGTGTGGTCAGTGAAACCTGTGCGGAAGTGAGTGTGTACACCCTCCCCCTCAAAGGCGGGTCGGCTACGACGACTTTGGACGCTCCGAATCGGTAGAAGGTCGAACGGCCTTTTCCCTCACCCAGGGATCTAGGGAGGACAGTGTTTATAAGCTGTCGTCGGCTCTTTAGTGTGCATTCTGTTTCAGTCATGCTAGACTGATGAACTGTAACGTTCTCATGTAGATACTGTAAATAAATCTCATATTCCTCGTTCTCGATGAGAACAAGTCCTTCCCTTCAACAACGTCCTCAGCGTGGATGAGTTGGACGACGGCATGGGCCAGCTACCATCTATTTCACGCCCGACCCCAACTCTTACAACTGGCTGACAGCGGTGAGACGGGCTTTGTGACGTGGTGCTGTGGCTGCGGTGAGTGCTTGGTTCTTGCTTTGACTCTCTAGGCTTCCTCTTGTGGTTGTGCAGTTTAGAGCAGTAGGGAAGCTGGATTGTTGATTGTTAGCTAGGTTGTGTTTACCTAGGTATGTTTAGCCAGCAGGACCAAGGCAGTAAAGCAGCAATCATGGAGTTAAGAACACTGCTGAGAGACGAATTGTTGATTGTTCGTTAGAAACTGGGCCTAGAGGTAGGCAAGGAAATGCTAAAATCGGAATTATTGCAGCTGATTTCCAAACAGGCCAGTGAATAGGACATTGAAATTGGGTTAGAACTTTTTAGGGAAAGAGAGAAACGGGACAGAGAAGAATGCGAGAAAGATCGTGAGTTAAGAAAAATGCAACTTGAGCTTGAAAACAAACATCTGGAGTAGTCTTAAGGAAATGAAGGGGCTCTGGGACGAACAAGTGAGGCAGAATCATACCGCATGGACAGGCTGTTAAAGCCTTTTGAAGTCGGGAACGACATAGGCTTGTTCCTAGGAAATTTTGAAAGGACTTGCGAGAAGGTGACGTTCGGTCCGAGTACATGGCCACAGATGTTGCTGTCTATGTTGCCGTGTGAGGCTGCGGAAGTAATCGCCAGACTCAGTGCGCAACATGCATATGATTATGCGAAGGTTAAGGCTAGTCTTTTGAAAAAGTACTGCCTTTCAGCCGAAGCTTTTCGGCAAAAGTTTCTATTAGAAGCACGGGCAAGAAGGATAGCGAGGGATATCCGGAGTTTGCATATAGCTTAAAGGCCAGCCTAGTCGAGTGGTTGAAAAGCGCGGAAGCGTATGAGAGTAGAGACATGGTTATTGAATGGATGTGTCTAGAGCACTTTTACAAAAGCATCCCACCATCTGTGAAGCTGTGGGTGGAAGACAGAGGAAACGTAAACACTTTGGAAATGGCGGCTGAATTAGCCGAAGAGTACGCAACGCGTAGAAAGCTGAACGCCGAGGACGGAAATTGGGACGGTCGAAGTGGACTGCGGAAACCGTTTCCGTTCAAGAAGGGTTCGCAGACTAGAAGACAGGAGCCTGTAGACGTGGAGGAATAGTTCTCAGAAAAGAACGAGGAGAAGTCAAACAAGGAAACCGTACAAAAAGAACAGAAAAGAAAATTCGAATCTTTTAGACCAATCCGCTGCTATAAGTGCCACAAACTAGGACGTATCGCTGTAAACTTCGGGAAGCCTAGCGTAGTTTTCCCCCTACGTGGATGAAAAAGACGAGAATATGGAACTTTTAAGCCCATATATCTTCACGACGTGCAAGTTGATGGCAAACCATGCCGGGTGCTGCGAGACAGTGCCACCACTATGGACATTGTCCATCCGTCTTACGTGGCGGTAGATGACTTCACCGGAGAATTAGCATGGATCAAACAGGTCGTAGAAGAACACAGCGTGTGTCTGCCCATGGCCAAAGTCAAACAGTGGACTGTTCGGGGAGCTAGTGACCGGGGCAGCAGTTTCCAAACTTTTGTCGCTGCAGTACCCTTACATTTTTTTCTAATCGGTCGGATCAATTACTGCGTGACAAAGGGCTTAAACTGGGAGAGGGCGTAGAACAGGGGTTGACGTAAGGCCAAGCTCGTAAAATCGCGTCGCTTTCGGCTGAAAATGCAAAAGCTGCTACAGCGGAAGTAGCAAAAGAGGTAACTTCAGTAACCGAATTCGAGCTAGGCTCGAGGGACGAAAAAACGGTTGAGGAAACACTGCCAGCTGACCAGCTCAAGGAGAGCGCATCACTAGGGTGTCAAAGTTCACGCCTGCAAGAAGCGCCAGCTGACGCAATCGCAAGCGAGACAGGGTCGTTACTATTACCGGCCTCAAAGAACTTTGATCAGCTCTTACGTGTGGACAGAGACTCACTGGCAACCGAGCAAAAAAATGATGACAGCTTAGCTAAATTACATCACACAGCTAAAGAAGGCATTGCTAGGCGCAACGTGACGATACATGAGAGAGGAGGATTGTTGTATTGGCACTACAGGGACCGAAAGGACAGGATTTTAGATCAGTTAGTCGTAGCTACTAAGTACAGGGAGGACCTTTTGAGTCTCTGTCATGGAAATGGGTGGTCCGGCCACCTAGGCATAAACAAATCAAAAGAAAGATTGCTTATGGAATACTACTGGCCTGGCTATTTCAAAGACGTAGAAAACTTTTGTAAGATCATGCGACGCCTGCCAGCGCTCGGGTAAACCAGGAGAGACATGGAAAGCTGCACTAAAGGACGCTAAAGGACACTAAAGTGCCCTTAATAACAGAACCTTTGAGACGACTTGTGATAGACACGGTAGGGCCTCTACCAAAGACAAAGTCGGGTTACAGGTACTTGTTTACCATGCTGTGTCCGGCTACAAATTTTCCAGAAGCAATCCCTCTGAAAGAGCCCAGCTCCACCCAAATAATAGACACGCCTTTGTCATTATTCGCTCGGGTTGGGCTTCCAGCCGATATTCAGGCGGATCAAGGGTCAGTATTCACCAGTTCACTGACTTTCACATTCTTACAAAAGTGCGGGGTAAAGTTGATACACAGTTCCGTCTATCACCCTCAGTCAAATAGTGTAGAGAGGTAGCATTCAGTGCTTAAGCGAGTTTTGCGGGCGCTTTGTTACGAGCCCAAGGAGGACTGGGAGAATTGTCTTCCGGCCACTTTTTTTGCTTTGCGAACAGTTCGTCATGAGGCTACAGGGTTCTCGCCAGCAGAACTAATGTATGGGAGGACACTCCGTTCTCCACTGAGAATGTTAAGAGAGACGTGGGATGAAAGAGGAGAGAGTCCAACAGTGGTAGAATACGTGCTAAATCTGCTGGAACGTGTAAGTGCAACCCAAGAACTAGCAGAAAAAAACATGGGAGTAGCTCAAAAGAACGCCAAGTTCTATTACGACAAGAATGCGAGGCTTCGTACGTTTGACGCCGTCAGGTAATGATCTTCAAACCTTCAAGAAAGAACAAGCTTGAAGTTCACTGGGACGGACGCGCTAAAGTGTTGCACAAACTTTCAGATACTAACTATGCTCTGAAAATGACCGGTAGCAGGAAGGAGGTGAGGATATACCAGTGCAATTTGATGAAGCCGTACGTAGAGTGGAGCGGAGTCGTTAACTTTACCATCAAGGAGCAAGATGGCACTAGTACTGAGTTTAATGAGTATAAGGCGACCTCCAACTTTGAAATCAGCCTAGAAGAAGTAGTAAAACATTCGGTAATTTCGCACGCTCTTAGACCCGAGCAGCTAGATGAGCTAAAAGGGATGTTAGGAGAATGTCTCGATAGATTCAGCGATCAACCAGGTAGAACCGAACTAATAACGCATGAAATAGAGCTGACATCAACCGAACCCGTAAGATCAAAGCCTTTCAAGGTGTCTCCACAACATAGAGAAATTATGGAGGCAGAGATAGAGCGCATGCTGGAGTTGGGAGTTATTGAGCTCGCTGAAAGTGACTACACATCACCGCTAATAATTGTACAAACCCCTAATAAGGACCCTCGTCCGTGTGTTGACTACAGGAAGTTAAATGCAATCACTAGGGATCAGCTGTACCCGATACCCAACATTGAGGAACGAATTGAAAGAGCTAGCGCTGCTAAATACCTTTCAACTATAGATCTCGTGCGGGAATAATGGCAAGTTTCCCTTTCAGAAAGTGCCAGTCGCTATGCCGCATTTATCTCACCTGTAGGCACTTTTCGCCCTCTCGCCCTCAGCTTCGGGCTGAAGAACGCGCCGTTTATAGCTTTTCTAAGTTAATGGATATTGTCTTAAAATACTTGCAGGTGTTCGCCTTACCATATCTTGATGATGTAGCAATTTTTTCGGACAGCTTGGAACAGCACGTATCGCACCTCAGAAAAGGTGTTCCAACGGTTGAGTGTAGCCGGGTTAACAATGAAAGCGGAAAAGTGTAGATTTGGCTGCTCGCAGGCTACTTATCTGGGCCATGTTGTCGGTCAGGGCACGAGACGGCCGGCCGAGATGAAAATACCTACAATTGGAGCTTTTTTCACATCCGCGCACGAAAACAGACATTCGCTCATTTTTGGGACTTGTGGGGTACTATCAACGATGCATTCCGAAATACTCGCAAATAGCAAGTCCTTTAACGGACGCCATCCGAAAAGGAGCACCGAATAAAGTGCACTGAGATAAGGACGAAGATAACGCTTTCCAAGATTTTAAAACGCTATTGGTTTCTCGTCCTGTGCTTCGCGGGCCAGACTACACAAAGGAATTCATAGTTCAGTGCGACGCATGCGACAGGGGTATAGGCTGATATGGTGTAGCACCCGTGCTGGCGGAGAGAACGTCCAAGAGCTCGCTGGCAACATCAGGAGGAAGGATTGAGGTGACGTGGTAGTAGCGCGTCGTTTCCGGGGTGCTACGGAAGAGGCAGAGTTGCGCCTCGATCTGATAAAACCAAACTTGCGTGTTCTGGGACCAGAAGGATGGGAGGCGGAGCTGCAGCGACGAGACTTCCTGCAGACGTGAGTCCTGTTCAATTGAGGATTCGGGCGGATCAGTCATAGTGTTCGTCCTAGGTCACCACTTGAGGCTTATGCCTCAGGCGCGAAGGAGACTGCTGACTCGAATCGACACCGGTATAGTTGTTGTTGTTCTCCTGAGTGGCTGTGGCGCATAACCACAGTGGGGGATGGCGCATGAATTGGGTGGTTAAGTTAGATGTATGAAAACAAGGGAATTAACAATTTGAACGTTGGAGCTTAGAATTTAGGCCAATATTTCGAAGCGGAATTTCCAGTAGTCGTTTTCTTATAACAGAAAAACATCTGCAAGACAACAAGAAATTGTATATTGTCTCCGCTTCGCCCCAGCATGAGCATGATGGTGAAGGGACCAGATCAGACCTGCGTACGTAGAAGGTCAGCGTAAGTATATGGCAGCGCAGCCTCGTGATGGACACTTCACTTTTTCACGTTTGGTAAAAATCGCTGTGCCAAGGGTATAGATGTCGGTCGGTAATCCACAGAGTAGGTAATTGCGGAGCCTGATACTGCCGGCCTAATGGAACTCCCGCGAAATCCAGCAGCAAGGACCTGAGCAGTCAAAGGTCACTAAGAGAGAATCGGCCTACTTATCAATGCCTAGGCTAGAGAATCTGCAATTTGATTTATAATTAGTCCTTTACGGCCAGGCCCCCAAATCAAACGCACGCTTTTCAAGTACCCATGTACCAATGAATGAAACGTTCTCATTACGCGAGAATCACGAAACGCAGTAAGGGATGAGCACAGTGATAATGAATCAGTAATGAATCAGTGATTATCACGCCTGGCGTAATTGATGGTCCTAATTTGCGTAATGCCAGCAACACTGCCAGTAACTCGGCTAGGAAGATCGGTATGAAATCTGGCAGCCGAAGAAAAAATGTCCAATCAAAAATTCGGGAAAATATTCCTACACCTGACTTTTCTTCACATTGTGAAGCATCTGTCTCAATTATGATATTTGTCTGAATGTTTTTCAGATGATCTTGCAATATAGCGTCTAGAATACGATGTGGAAGTAGTTTTGCATTATTAGGAAAAATGTTATCGAATTAAATATCCGTGGTAGCAGCCCTGTCGGAAATCGTAAGTACATCTCACATGCGCACGTCAAAAAATAATAATAATATTTGGGGTTTTACGTGCCAAAGCCACTTTCTGATTATGAGGCACGCCGTAGTAGAGGACTCCGGAAATTTTGACCACCTGGGGTTCTTTAACGTGCGCCTAAATCTAAGCACACGGGTGTTTTCGCATTTCGCCCCCATCGAAATGCGGCCGCCGTGGCCGGGATTCGATCCCGCGACCTCGTGCTCAGCAGCCCAACACCATAGCCACTGAGCAACCACGGCGGGTCACGTCCAAAAAGTCAAGTAATTGTTGAACGAAAGTAATTTGCGCAGTACGTAATCGGCCCGAGACGACACCGAAAAACAGCGCAGGCTGTGGAATAAATATTGTTTGGGAATGTCGGCAGCGTTGATTCATCAATTCTCAAGAACGTCTGCAATGTCAAAAGCCGCAACCTGCACGAAAGAGGGGGAACACGGGATTCTAGATAAAGAACATAATTTACAACAAATTTAGGAAGACCGAAATACAAAAGTAATGCTTCTCTTTCTAAGAGGATTAGAGGACAATACTTGTAAGCTGGAGCTTCAGATAAGAGCACGCAACCAAATTCTAATACAGAGCGAACGTACATACGATATATCATTAGGAGTGCATACCTTCTCCACCGTATTCGACGATTGCTCAGTCTAAGCAATATGCCAATTGCACGGGTACCTTTTCCAGTCACATGATCTATGTGTGGGCGCTAGTTGAGAGAGGTGTTATAAGTCACTCCAAGGTATTTAACAGACTCTACCTGTGGTATGTCTTGAAGGTGCTAAGACAATGAGATTGCACTGTGTCATGTATCGGAAAAACGAGAATAGCACATTTGCTGGCATTGAGTAAAAAGTGATTAACATCTAACCACCTCTCTAGAGCACGAAGGTAAGTTTGCAGTCGTTGGTATATATCGTGTGGATGACGTTTGCAGATGCGAAAAACGCAATATCGTCTGCGTAAACATAAGCAGTTACTTCTTGATGACAAGACAGTGAGCTTATGAGAATATTAAAAAGCACTGGGGAAAGGACTGAGCCTTGCAATACGCCTCTTGTTTGTTCGTGCTTAGAAGAAGAAAAGCCGCTTTCGTAGCAATAGAATTCTCTTTCACCTAAGAATGACTGAATCCAAGCTACTACATACCCAGGAACACCACAGGATATCAACCGATTGATCAATACAGTGTGCTCCACAGTGTCGTATGCTTTAGCGATATCGAGCGTCACTAAGGCAGCGTATTGCTTATGACGTCGAGCTAGTTGTATTCGGCTTTCTAAGTCGACGTGGGCATGTCAGATGGATCAGTCGGCCCTGAAACGAATCTTACAGGGACTAAGAATGGAATTATCACTCATAAATTTCATGATACGAAGGTGAAGAAGCCCCTCAATTTTACTACGTTTGACGTAAGCGCTATGGACCTAATGTTCTCTGATATACAAGGTGTTTCAGCGAACACTTTCAAAAATATTTAAATGTTGCCTGTGGCAGATATTACAACTCTTGTTCATGAGCTCGTCAACTCGAAAATACGGACGATACTTGCACAAAGAATTTAGATGCAAAGTCGAGTAATCAATAAAGATTGACGAATTAGGTTTTTAACTAATTACCGTATGACCAATATTGCAATTTACAAATTCTAGCCGCGGAGTTCGCAAGGCAGATCTACTCGGAACGAATTTTCAAGATGACACCAGTTTCGAGATATAAATTTCCGATCTTTGCGGAGAAATGCATTGGCGTTCCAGTTAATTTGTTAACAAAACGTCGTTTCACGCACTTAAACACAAAAGTAACTGGAACGACAATGCATTTCACCGCAAAGTTCGGGAATTTATATCTCGAAACTGGGGTCGTCATGAGAATTTGTTCCAAGTGGATCCGCCTTGCGAAGTCCACTGCTAGAATTTGTAAATTGCAATATGGGTCATAAGATAATTAGCTAAAAGTTAGTGGATTCTTGTTCATTAGTCAATTTCGCATTTCAATTTTTTGTGCAAGTAGTGTCCACCGCTTCGATAGACCAGCTCATAAACTAGAATTGAGCTATCCGACACAGGCAACCTTAATTAATTAATTAGTATTTATGGCGCAAGGGCTACAACGGCCAAAGAGCGCCAGCAACGATGTTTAGTAGTGCAGTAGAATGTTATAAACATGTCAGCAGGTATAGTGGGTTGCAATGCCTGTAATGTACTGCGGTGGCTGCAAAGGCCTACGAATTAAAAACATAAGGCTTGCATTTCTTGGGAGAATTTAGGATGATTATGTAGGATTTCAGGTAGCGTAGAGAAGATGAGTTTAAAAGCGGTAAGATATATTGGCAACCTTTAAAATTTTTTGAACGTGTTCACTGAAACACCCTGTATAACCTCCCCCTTGTTTCTTAAGCATCATTATTACTTTGGCAAGCTTCCATTGCAACGGAATCAAAACATATTTAATTGAATAATTTATCAGGTTTAAAAGATCGTTAGGCGATTCCTGTATCAACATTTTTGACATTGCATTTGTGACTCCGTCAGGGCCTGGGGCTGTATTCAGCAAGCATAGTGCACTGACATTTAGCACAGAAAGGGAAATTGGAGTGAAACCATCCGTAGAATCTAATGCAAAATGAAAAGCCGGAAAGCCAGGCCGTAAATTTATTTGCTAAGCCTTTGGAAATCTCTTCTAGAGAGGAGCTTAATTCTTGCGGGGTCAAAACGATCCAGTCTAATGCCAAGGACGTTGGTAACACCTTCCTAGCACGAAGAAATGCGAATAGAGCACGCTTACTTTTTGAAGTTGATAGATAGTCGTAATGCCTAATATCATATTCATCTTTGGCTTGATTAACAGTACGTTTAAATACACCAGCGTGAGACTGATAATTTTTCCAATCTGTCGGGCCCTCATTATGCAGAAGCATTTTCCAAGCGGCTCTTCTTTTTCTGTAGTCCCGCGTAAAGTCATAATTCCACCAACGACAAGCGGTGCCTTTAGCAGAAGGGATTGCAAATTCAGCTTGCTTCCGGGAACCCTCTAGAATTGAGCAAGTGGTTGAAGCGATTTCCTTATCATTGGCGTTGGCAAGTTTCGAAACGGCTGAATGCAAAGAAGTTTTAAATTTATTGCGCTTCACAAATGTGCATGCCTGGAATTCTAAAAAAAATTATTGTACAAAGGATTTCTAATGACACAGGAAGATGATCATTGTTGCTTGCCCAGTCAACCGCTACCCACGACGAAACGTTGATGCCAGCGCTACAAAATGTTAAATCTAACACCGAACGAAAGTGACCTCTAGCAAATGTTAGTCGTATTGTGTTCCGACCACATAGTCGCTTACAGTCGCTTAGTCGCTCCCATAGTCGCTTACCCCACAAATCTGCTTTTGGCCCCCACGACAGGTGATGCGAATTAGAATCCGCTGCAAACAAAACTTGTTTTCTACAGGCAGCCACAGCCCTGTGACGTTGACGCGTACTTCGGACACCGGTGGGTAAATAAGCATTTATAATGGGGAAAGGATGATACCATGGGAGACAAATTTATTGCCAAGATTCTGCAGTCGGAATTCATGACTTTAAAGAAAATGTTTGCCTTGTGACAAATTTTACTAAAAACAATTGAGTATCCGTAATCCTCCTCCTCGCGAGTGTCGATATGATCGGAAAGACGGGAAACCTTTCAAATGAGAGAAAGAGAGAGAGAGAGAAATAACGCTTTAGTCTCGCACTCTAAGAAAAATCCCGGGGAAAACGGGAGTAACTGGGCCGTTAGTCCTAAAAATGGCACTTTCGCCCCTCAAAGGACTAACTGCATGAATGTGCGTGCCGTGTGCAAATTTCGAAGAGTAAGTGTTTAGTTCCTGGTCGGAAAGAGAGCAACGGGAGGACGAACGACAACAGTTACTCCCCATGCACTTGCCTGCTTTCGTCTCTGTCATGGAGCGATGCGGCGAAAATGGTATTGTCTATAAATCGTGAATAGTTCGAAGATCGTGCACTGTCTATTGAACTACATCCAAAGCAGCACCTTGCCTCTTCGCGTGAGTGGGCAAAGTGACAGCGGCGGCGACACGATGTTAAAACGCTGTTTCTTCATTGTGCAGATCCTTGGATGCGTCGTCGAGCCTGTTTTACCGGAGTGTACGCCATGGGACATCATCTTCGCATGTTTCCCGGTTGATTCATCGCTCTACGAGCTACACGAGAAGACCATCATCATCGCATCGCCCGACTGCCCTATCGCGCCTGTGCGTGATAGTCCTGGCATGCTCGGGAAATCAACAACCTGCCTGCGTGTTCCATGGAACTCTGGTACTCGTGCGCACACCATCGATATCTGGAGCGATACCCCGACGTCACCATTCAAGGGTTTAAAAGCGGCGCTGGAAGCTTCGCTCGTCAGTGGGCAAAGTGACAGCGGCGGCGACACGATGTTAAAACGCTATTTCTTCATTGTGCAGATCCTTGGATGCGTCGTCGAGCCTGTTTTACCGGAGTGTACGCCATGGGACAACATCTTCGCATGTTTCCCGGTTGATTCATCGCTCTACGAGCTACACGAGAAGACCTTCATCATTGCATCGCCCGACTGCCCTATCGCGCCTGTGCGTGATAGTCCTGGCATGCTCGGGAAATCAACAACCTGCCTGCGTGTTCCATGGAACTCTGGTACTCGTGCGCACACCATCGATATCTGGAGCGATACCCCGACGTCACCATTCAAGGGTTTAAAAGCGGCGCTGGAAGCTTCGCTCGTCAGTGGGCAAAGCGACAGCGGCGGCGACACGATGTTAAAACGCTATTTCTTCATTGTGCAGATCCTTGGATGCGTCGTCGAGCCTGTTTTACCGGAGTGTACGCCATGGGACAACATCTTCGCATGTTTCCCGGTTGATTCATCGCTCTACGAGCTACACGAGAAGACCATCATCATCGCATCGCCCGACTGCCCTATCGCGCCTGTGCGTGATAGTCCTGGCATGCTCGGGAAATCAACAACCTGCCTGCGTGTTCCATGGAACTCTGGTACTCGTGCGCACACCATCGATATCTGGAGCGATACCCCGACGTCACCATTCAAGGGTTTAAAAGCGGCGCTGGAAGCTTCGCTCGTCAGTGGGCAAAGTGACAGCGGCGGCGACACGATGTTAAAACGCTATTTCTTCATTGTGCAGATCCTTGGATGCGTCGTCGAGCCTGTTTTACCGGAGTGTACGCCATGGGACAACATCTTCGCATGTTTCCCGGTTGATTCATCGCTCTACGAGCTACACGAGAAGACCTTCATCATTGCATCGCCCGACTGCCCTATCGCGCCTGTGCGTGATAGTCCTGGCATGCTCGGGAAATCAACAACCTGCCTGCGTGTTCCATGGAACTCTGGTACTCGTGCGCACACCATCGATATCTGGAGCGATACCCCGACGTCACCATTCAAGGGTTTAAAAGCGGCGCTGGAAGCTTCGCTCGTCAGTGGGCAAAGCGACAGCGGCGGCGACACGATGTTAAAACGCTATTTCTTCATTGTGCAGATCCTTGGATGCGTCGTCGAGCCTGTTTTACCGGAGTGTACGCCATGGGACAACATCTTCGCATGTTTCCCGGTTGATTCATCGCTCTACGAGCTACACGAGAAGACCTTCATCATTGCATCGCCCGACTGCCCTATCGCGCCTGTGCGTGATAGTCCTGGCATGCTCGGGAAATCAACAACCTGCCTGCGTGTTCCATGGAACTCTGGTACTCGTGCGCACACCATCGATATCTGGAGCGATACCCCGACGTCACCATTCAAGGGTTTAAAAGCGGCGCTGGAAGCTTCGCTCGTCAGTGGGCAAAGCGACAGCGGCGGCGACACGATGTTAAAACGCTATTTCTTCATTGTGCAGATCCTTGGATGCGTCGTCGAGCCTGTTTTACCGGAGTGTACGCCATGGGACAACATCTTCGCATGTTTCCCGGTTGATTCATCGCTCTACGAGCTACACGAGAAGACCTTCATCATTGCATCGCCCGACTGCCCTATCGCGCCTGTGCGTGATAGTCCTGGCATGCTCGGGAAATCAACAACCTGCCTGCGTGTTCCATGGAACTCTGGTACTCGTGCGCACACCATCGATATCTGGAGCGATACCCCGACGTCACCATTCAAGGGTTTAAAAGCGGCGCTGGAAGCTTCGCTCGTCAGTGGGCAAAGCGACAGCGGCGGCGACACGATGTTAAAACGCTATTTCTTCATTGTGCAGATCCTTGGATGCGTCGTCGAGCCTGTTTTACCGGAGTGTACGCCATGGGACAACATCTTCGCATGTTTCCCGGTTGATTCATCGCTCTACGAGCTACACGAGAAGACCTTCATCATTGCATCGCCCGACTGCCCTATCGCGCCTGTGCGTGATAGTCCTGGCATGCTCGGGAAATCAACAACCTGCCTGCGTGTTCCATGGAACTCTGGTACTCGTGCGCACACCATCGATATCTGGAGCGATACCCCGACGTCACCATTCAAGGGTTTAAAAGCGGCGCTGGAAGCTTCGCTCGTCAGTGGGCAAAGCGACAGCGGCGGCGACACGATGTTAAAACGCTATTTCTTCATTGTGCAGATCCTTGGATGCGTCGTCGAGCCTGTTTTACCGGAGTGTACGCCATGGGACAACATCTTCGCATGTTTCCCGGTTGATTCATCGCTCTACGAGCTACACGAGAAGACCTTCATCATTGCATCGCCCGACTGCCCTATCGCGCCTGTGCGTGATAGTCCTGGCATGCTCGGGAAATCAACAACCTGCCTGCGTGTTCCATGGAACTCTGGTACTCGTGCGCACACCATCGATATCTGGAGCGATACCCCGACGTCACCATTCAACGGTTCAGTGGGCAAAGTGACAGCGGCGGCGACACGATGTTAAAACGCTGTTTCTTCATTGTGCAGGTACGTTATTTCGAAAATTCGCGATGCTTTAAATCTGACAATCGATCATTGCTGCTGTTTCTTTGCCCACAAGACGCTGCTGATTTATGCTTGAATGCCTTTTACTCTATCAATTGCCTTTTGTTGAGCGGAGACTTGGAGTTGAATCCTGGTCCCCCCAAAGTTGATCCCTCAAAGCTCGGCAATTCATCGAAAAGTAATGATTCCAGTAACAGTTCTTCTGAACGCTCTACGCGCTCTACAATGACCACTCAACATTCGGCTACTGCGGCATGTTCGACCGAAAATGTTGACATTGTCACTATGCTTACTGAGGTTCTTGAACGACAAAAGCTGATGGCTGACGACCTTGCCAAAATCAAGTCATTCCAAGCTTCTGTTAACTCGCGTTTTGATGCGCTAGAAAACCGCGTGGCAGTACTTGAGTCGCCTACAACAGGTCAGAAGGTTGATGCCAACGTTTCCGATCTTCTCCGCTCTGAGGTTAAAGCATTAACTGGAACTGTGGCTCAGTTGGTTGCCAAAAATGACGACCTTGATAACCGATCCCGTCGCAAGAACATTATTATACATGGCTTGGCCGAAAAACCGGATGAAAATGAGAATACTTTGCTAGATGGGGTTGCACAGATATTTTCTGATATGCTGCAAATTACGCCTCCACACATTGAGCGTTGCCACAGGATTGGCGGAAAGCGCAGAGAGCGTCCACGCCCAGTTATTCTTAAGCTGCTGGATTTTCGGGAAAAGACTGCGGTGATGAAAAACGTCTCGAAGCTTAAGGGATCGCAATATTACATCACTGAGGATTTTTCAGCCGGCGTTCGTGCAGTCCGGAAAAAAATTTGGGATGCCTCAGAACCTTTTCGAAGACAGGGATCTGTTGTCAAGCTACGTTATGATCACGTTTTTATCGACAAAGTGCGGTACAGTTGGGATGGCGTGTCTAATGCCCTTATCAGAGACCCGAAATCCTTCATTAACAGAACATCTCGTTCCACACCGCCCGATTCGTCGGCTGCAGTTAAACCTTTTGAGTCACTACGTCCCACTTCTGACTGACTGCCTCGTAATTCGAATTGTAACCTTTCAATGTTAAACCTCAATGCTAGGAGCATAACTAACAAGTTCGGAGACTTTTTGTCTTTAACTTCTGCACACTCGCCTCATGTGGTTGGTATCACAGAAACTTGGCTGCATGATGACATACTAGACTCCGAGTTCACTCCTCCTGGCTACGTTGTGGTTCGCGCAGATCGGCGACACTCTAAAGGTGGCGGCGTTGCGCTGCTTTTTCGGTCGGATCTCAAGTTTTCGCGATTGTCACCACCAGGTGAAATAGAATCCGTCTGGTGTAAACTTTATCTAGACAAAGCACATGTCGTGATAGGTGTTGTTTACCGTCCACCAAGTTCCTCTGTCGACCACATTCTAACTCTTAGTCGCTATATTAACGAGCAGCAGCTAACTACGGGTAACCTTATTTGCATGGGTGATTTTTAATGCCCCCGGCATTCATTGGCCTACTTCAACACTTGTGAAAGAGACTGCCATAAATAGAGAACTAGTTGCTTTTTCTCTTTTATTCGACCTTGTCCAGATTACCAATAAACCTACACGATGCGGTGCTCTGCTCGACTTGGTTTTCGTTAGTTCTAACATTGTTGCAAAGGGTTACAGAAGTGATGTCATCGAGGGAATTTCTGATCACCAGGCCGTTCTTGTCTCTCTAAATTTCTCGGTCACTAAGCAAAATTTTGTTTTCTCTACATTTCCTGATTTTAATCGCGCTGATGATGTTTCAATAATAGACGCTCTGTCTGATAGTTTTGAAGAATTTGCTGCACTGAGTACTACTTGTGATGTTAACGCATTGGTAACTTATTTCGAATGCTTGGTTAAAAAAAGTATTCAGCGTTTTATTCCTTTCAAAACAAAGAAGAAAAATGTCAAAATTCCCTGGATGACGCGAGATATATTACATCTGACACGTCGTGTAAATAGACTAAGGTGTAAGAGGCGCTTTACCAATCAGGCAGCCATGACTAGTTTCATTGAAGCAAAAGAGGAACTTAGGCTGAAAATTAACTGCGCGAAAGATTTCTTCTTCGGTGTGCAGCTGCAGGACCTACTAAAAACCAACCCGCGTAAATTTTGGTCGTCTGTTTTGCCACGTGATTCGACGGCTACTTTTATGGTGATTAACAATGATTATACCAATGATCCATTTCATATCTCAAACGCATTTAATGACTATTTCAAGTCCGTTTTCACTCGCGACAACAACGTCATCCAACCAGACATCATTGCTCGTAGTGACGTACCCATCAATGACATTAACATTACCGAAGAAGGTGTGTTGAACTTAATATTGAAACTCGATATTAAGAAGTCTGCTGGGCCAGATGGCATTCCGAACTTGTTTTTGGTACGATACTCATTATGGACCTGTCGCTACCTCACTGTCATATTTCGCAAGTCGCTGGCATCCTCTACAGTACCCTCATCCTGGAAAATGGCTCAAGTTCTTCCTTTATTCAAGGCCGGTGACAAACACGTCTTATCTAATTATCGACCAATTTCTATAACCTCTCATTCTTGTAAAATGTTAGAGCATATTATTTACAAACACATTATGGAATACCTCGAGTCACATAAATTACTAACTAATTTCCAGCACGGCTTCAGACGTGGGTTCAGCACATTAACACAGTTAAGTGAATTTACACATGACATTTGTATTAACCTCGACTCGGGCAACCAAATTGACGCAATCTTCATTGACTTTTCAAAGGCATTTGATACACTGATTCATTCGAAATTAATGTATAAACTTGACGCCATCCTTAATAATCGCCACATTCTCAGCTGGTTTTCTAGTTTTCTTTCCGATCGATCTCAATTTGTGTCCTTTAACAGAGCTAATTCCAGGGTGACAGAGGTGCCTTCAGGAGTACCACAAGGTTCCGTGCTGGGTCCGTTGCTTTTCTTGATCTTTATAAACGATTTGCCTCATCACATAACCTCAAATATACGTTTGTATGCTGATGACTGTGTATTGTATCATAAAATTTCCTCCTTCGATGACCATTGACAGCTTCAAGAATCATTTTCTAATTTTAGCTCTTGGTGCGATACCTGGCAAATGACAATTAACGTCCGTAAAACCGTTGTTATGAATTTCACTAATAAAACGACCCCTTCCGCTTTTACTTACAAAGTTAATAATACTCCAATTCAGAGCGTTAGTGAATATAAATACCTTGGTCTTGTTTTCACACCTAGTATGTCTTGGTCGAAGCACATTGATTTAATAACCTCAAAAGCACTGAAAAAGTTAGGCTATCTGCGCCGCACATTGACCACAGCCCCAAGAGATACTAAACTACTCATGTATAAATCACTAATCCGGCCTATACTCGATTATGCTTCTCCCGTCTGGAATCCACACAAACAGTGCCACATTAATCAAATTGAGGCCATCCAAAAGAAAGCGATCCGCTTCATATGCCGTAGGTACGATAGGGATTTTTCGCCGTATACAGCGCTAGACTTAGAACCGCTCTCAGATCGCCGACGCACGGAATCATTGAAGTTTTTGCATTGCGTTATTAACTCTTCTTGCCGTATATCTTCGGATAACTACCTAACTCCTGCGAAACCATCTAATACTAGAAGTCACCATCACCTAAACATCGCACCTTATTTCGCCCGTACGGACACATTTAAATACAGTTTATTTCCCCGTGTAATCGAGTACTGGAATTCTTTGCCTTGTGCTACTCGTTCTCTTCCTTTAAACTTATTCTTGGCGGCCATTGAATAGTTTTGGTTTGTGTATGTTTGTATTTTTGTATTGGGCCTGTATTACTTACTATTCTCATTTCTCTGCCTTTCACACCCACTCCTGCAATAGCCCGATAGGGCTGCAGTATGTACAAATAAATGTACAAAAAAATAAAATAAAAATTGCGTGAAACTTAAAAGCTGGTATGTCAAGAGCCATGCCCTTTGTGCGCACACCATAAATGAGCGATGTACATTAAACGCGCAAGTCATTGATAGACGGCTAGATTTTCTTGGTCAATAGTACTATAAGTTCCTTCCGTTCCAAGGAGGTTACGAACCTAACTGAAGCGTTGTGTAGCTGAAACGGGACACGCTAAGCGACAGAGAAATTGGCCTTCTCTGTCGTCTTGGGTCCCCCATTTGAGCTCTCTACACGTATACGTCGAGTAGTGCCTCAGTTTAACTCACCATAAGAATACTCGGGCTGATTTCTTCTTGCAGTCGCTTATGGTTGCAAGTACACTCAACGTTAGACTCTCACTGCATAGCATGTACAAAATGCCTAGTCGCTTTTATATTGTCGCACTTGCGTTCCGATGCTTAACTTTGTCTTATCCGGTCCTGCCAACCGACCGTCGTGGTGCTGACTCAGTTTTCCTGCATGCTGGCTTAAGTGGTCGACCGTACACAGCCCAAGACTTCAGAGACGCCCTTCGGAACGTTATTGACCTGAAGGAAATAAGTTCCATCGGCCAATTTCAGATGTCACACGTGTGGATGGTGGCGTGCAAGTCAGGGATGACAAAATCAAAGCTAATCACATGCGGGGAATGATCAGTAAAATGTAGACGCTGCGTCGTTATTTATCCTGAGCACACGGAAGTTAAAATGAAGCTTTTGTGGCTTCCTGAGCCTTTGGAAGACGACTACATTCGAGATGCGCTCCAGGCTTAGGGGAAAGTGAAGTCTATATCAGCAGAAAGCTGGAGAGTATCGGAGATGGAACAAATGCGTCCGCTAAATCGTGACGTGGTGTTGACTCTTGCCGATGCAGTCAGCGTGGGGGACGTTCCACAATTACTACCTGTTTGTGGAGTGCAGAGCCTTGTATTCATTCCAGGCCGGCCCCCGCTTTGTCTGCGATGTAACAAGGAGGGGCACATTCGTCGAAACTGCAGAACCCCACGTAGTGAAACCTGCCGGCGCTTTGGCCACACAGCTAAAAAAAGTGTCGTAACATACGCAGATAAGTTACGACAAAGAACTAGGCCTCCGGATAAAAGCTTGGAAGATCACATAATGGATAATACGGAGGTTCTCGACGCGACTGGAGACGTTCCCTCTTCCGCGGAGACCAGCTGTGCCAGTAAAGCCCCTCTACATGTTAAAGATGGTAGCGAAGAGAAAGATGACCAACCGAAGCAACAACCCAAACAAGCACCCGCTACCGCAGAGGCAGTTGCTGCCCAGCAAGCGAATGAAGGAGCCGGAGATGACTCATCTGATACACCGAAGCATCTCGACACATGCGCTATGCTGGCAGAGGACAGACGAAGTGACGCGGATACTTCAACTCCGAAGCGCCGTGCGACTAAAGTAAAACTAAAATATCGTGCGACTAAAATATCGGAAGCAAGCACGGACAGCTTGACAACCAGTACCACAAGAAAAGCACGTCGCCGCAAAACATCGAAACACTCAGGAAAGTGCCGACGATCGCAGTCCAGAAGGCCTGGTGGGTGTTCGGAGGGAGCCTCACCGTTACCCTCTAGGACCGATCACATAGATCATTAAGTCCAAATAGTTGGTAGTCACCATGGCCCTGTCCCAGCGAATTCTCTTCGCCACTTTGAACGTGCGAGGCCTTAGGTCTTTGCAGAAACAGGCGCAGCTTCGCCGACTTTTGTCTAGGAAGCGCCTCGACTTCTTCGCCGTGCAGGAGACGAAGATTGAGAGTCACGACGAGACAGAAAGGGCTTTGCGACCTTTTCCGTCTGAATATAATGTCTGCGTCTCACACTCTCTTGGTTTATCCGCGGGCAGTTTCCTGTTTCTGAAAAAGAGCCTATTTTGTTCAGCACTTAGTTACCATGTAGACACTGAAGGTCGATATATATGTTGTTATTTTGTGTTGCAGGGTGTGCCATGGCGATTAGTCAACGTCTATGCATCTAATGACGCTGCAAAACGAATTGTCTTATTTGATACTGTGCGTAGTCTAATGGACTCTGATCGTTGCATTGTGTTAATGGAAGATTTCAATTGTGTATGTGATCCGTGCCATCGAAGCGGCATTAACACTCAGCGGGACAGGAGCGGTGAAGTTTTATCTAACCTAATAGAAAATGCAGGGCTCATTGATATAGGAGTGTCGGGACAGGGAGCTCGCTCTTATACACGAATTCAAGGTCGCTCTTATGCCCGCCTTGATCGGATTTATGTTTCTTCATCCCTCCTCTCCCGGGAACTGTCCTGCACTACTATCCCAGTTTCGTTCTCTGATCATTGCATGGTTATCGCAAAGATTGGTGGGAAATCTGTAACCAATTTCCGACCACAGTGGGCACTCTGGAAGCTTAACTCTGAGCTCCTAAATGATCAGGAATTTATTAATCGCGTGCGCATGACCCTAAAAAATTATCTTTCTACTGACTTGCCGTTATTTGCAGCTTGGGAACTCTTTAAACAAGAGGTTCGTACAGTGGCTATAGAAATTGGATCACTGAAAGCATTCTATAGAAAGAATGAAGAAACAATACTTCTTAAGAGCCTCATCATCATCAGCCTAGTTACGCCCACTGCAGGGCAAAGGCCTCTCCCATACTTCTCCAACTACCCCGGTCATGTACTACTTGTGGCCATGTTGTCCCTGCAAACGTCTTAATGTCATCCGCCCACCTAACTTTCTGCCGCCCCCTGCTACGCATCCCTTCCCTTGGAATCCAGTCCGTAACCCTTAGTGACCATCGGTTATCTTCCCTCCTCATTACATGTCCGGCCCATGCCCATTTCTTTTTCTTGATTTCAACTAAGATGTCGTTTACCCACGTTTGTTGCCTCACCCAATCTGCTCTTTTCTTATCCCTTAACGTCACACCCATCATTCTTCTTTCCATAGCTCGTTGCGTCGTCCTCAATTTCAGCAGAACCCTTTTCGTAAGCCTCCAGGTTTCTGCCCCATATGTGAGTACTGGTAACACACAGCTGTTATACACTTTCCTTTTGAGGGATAGTGGCAACCTGCTGTTCATGATTTGAGAATGCCTGCCAAACGCACCCCAGCCCATTCTTATTCTTCTGGTTATTTCAGTCTCATGATCCGGATCCGTGGTCACTACCTGCCCTAAGTAGATGTATTCCCTTACCACTTCCAGTGCTTCGCTACCTATCGTAAACTGCTGTTCTCTTCCGAGACTGTTAAACAATACTTTAGTTTTCTGCAGATTAATTTTTAGACCCACTCTTCTCCTTTGCCTCTCCAGGTCAGTGAGCATGCATTCCTATTGGTCCACTGAGTCACTAAGGAACGCAATATCATCAGCGAATCGCAAGTTACTAAGGTATTCTCCATTAACCCTTATCCCCAATTCTTCCCAATCGAAGTCTCTGAATACCTCCTATAAACACGTGAATAGCATTGGAGAGATCGTATCTCCCTGCCTGACGCCTTTCTTTATTGGGATTTTGTTGCTTCCTTTATGGAGGACTACGGTGGCTGTGGAGCCGCTATAGATATCTTTCAGTATTTTTACATAGGGCTCGTCTACACCCTGATTCCGTAATGCCTCCATGACGGCTGAGGTTTCGACAGAATCAAACGCTTTCTCGTAATCAATGAAAGATATATATAAGGGTTGGTTATATTCCGCACATTTCTCTGTCACCTGATTGATAGTGTGAATATGGTCTATTGTTGAGTAGCCTTTACGGAATCCTGCCTGGTGTATTGCTTGACAGAAGTCTAAGGTGTTCCTGATTCTATTTGCGATTACCTTAGTAAATAGTTTGTAGGCAACTGAAAGTAAGCTGATCGGTCTATAATTTTTCAAGTCTTTGGCGTCCCCTTTCTTATGGATTAGGATTATGTTAGCGTTCTTCCAAGATTCCGGTACGCTCGAGGTTATGAGGCATTGCGTATACAGGGTGGCCAGTTTCTCTAGAACGATCTGACCACCATCCTTCAACAAATCTGCTGTTACCTGATCCTCCCCAGCTGCCTTCCCCCTTTGCATAGCTCCTAAGGCTTTCTTTACTTCTTCTGGCATTACCTGTGGGATTTCGAATTCCTCTAGGCTATTCTCTCTTCCACTATCGTCGTGGGTGCCACTGGTACTGTATAAATCTCTATAGAACTCCTCAGCCACTTGAACTATCTCATCCATATTAGTAACGATATTGCCGGCTTTGTCTCTTAACGCACACATCTGATTCTTGCCTATTCCTAGTTTCTTCTTCACTGTTTTTAGGCTTCCTCCGTTCCTGAGAGCCTGTTCAATTCTATCCATATTATAGTTCCTGATGTCCGCTGTCTTACGCTTGTTGATTAACTTAGAAAGTTCTGCCAGTTCTGTTCTAGCTGTAGGGTTAGAGGCTTTCGTACATTGGCGTTTCTTGATCAGAACTTTCATCTCCTGCGATAGCTTAGTGGTTTCCTGTCTAACGGCGTTACCACCGACTTCTATTGCGCACTCCTTAATGATGCCCATGAGATAGTCGTTCATTGCTTCAACACTGAGGTCCTCTTCCTGAGTTAAAGCCGAATACCTGTTCTGTAGCTTGATCCGAAATTCCTCTAGTTTCCCTCTTACAGCTAACTCATTGATTGGCTTTTTGTGTACCAGTTTCTTCCGTTCTCCCCTCAAGTCTAGGCTAATTCGAGTTCTTACCATCCTATGGTCACTGCAGCGTACCTTGCCGAGCACGTCTACATCTTGTATGATGCCAGGGTTCGCGCAGAGTATGAAGGCGATTTCATTTCTAGTCTCACCATTCGGGCTCCTCCGTGTCCACTTTCGGCTAACCCGCTTGCGGAAAAAGGTGTTCATTATCCGCATATTATTCTGTTCTGTAAACTCTACTAATAATTCCCCTCTGCTATTGCTAGAGCCTATGCCATATTCCCCCACTGACTTGTCTCCAGCCTGCTTCTTGCCTACCCTGGCATTGAAGTCGCCCATCAGTATAGTGTATTTTGTTTTGACTTTACCCATCGCCGATTCCACGTCTTCATAAAAGCTTTCGACTTCCTGGTCATCATGACTGCATGTAGGGGCATAGACTTGTACCACCTTCAATTTGTACTTATTAAGTTTCACAACAAGACCTGCCACCCTCTCGTTAATGCTATAGAATTCCTGTATGTTACCAGCTATTTCCTTATTAATCAGGAATCCGACTCCTAATTCTCGTCTCTCCGCTAAGCCCCGGTAACACAGTACATGCCCGCTTTTTAGCACTGTATATGCTTCTTTCGGCCTCCTAACTTCACTGAGCCCTATTATATCCCATTTAGTACCCTCCAATTCCTCCAATAACACTGCTAGACTCGCCTCACTAGATAGCGTTCTAACGTTACACGTTGCCAGGTTCAGATTCCAATGGCGGCCTGTCCGGAGCCTACAGAGCCTACACAACCTTTATCAGATGGAATGCGAAATGCCAGGCACTTACATTGTTGACATAGAAAATCTTAAATGTGAGTTGCAAAAGTATGATTCACTGCGTTACAGAGGTGCGCGAGTTCGATCTCGAAATAGGCGTGCTCTGCAGTCTGAACAACCAACACGTCAAGCTTCACTTGACGAGCGACGTCACGCTATTTCCAAAGTAATTCCGGAAATATACTCCGAAGGTAGTCTTCTAACAAATACGAATGACATAATTTCTAAGTTCGAAACTTACTACAGTGTGTTGTTTAGTGCTCGGCCCGAAGATCACGATGCAAAAGTTTTAGAGAGTTTTGTGTCTCTTGTAAAACCTTTACAGGATGATGACTGTGCATTCATTAGTGATAACCTTACGATACAAGAGATTGAGCTAGCTATTGATCAGCTGACTCTGTCGAAAACACCCGGCCCTGATGGACTTTCCTGTGAATTTTACAAAGCTTTCAAATCAATTATCAGTCCCATATTATTGGAGATTTTTATTACAAGTTTAAAGGTAGACGCCCTTCCGCAATCTTTTTGCAGAACGCACACAGTTTTAATTCCAAAAAGTTCAGATAACGAGAAACTGCGTTCTGTTGAAAGCTACCGACCAATCACATTGTCAAACGTGGATTATAAAATTTTTGCAAAAGCTTTAACGAATAGATTGCAATTTGCGATGTCAATTCTAATTGGTTCCCATCAGACGTGTGGAATTAGGGGCCGATCCATTCAAACCAACATACATATCGCCCGCGCACTCCTTCAATACTGTTACGGTTCCACTGAACAGCTTGCAATGCTCCAGGTAGACCTTGCTATAGCTTTTGATCGTGTCAGTCACTCCTATTTTAATTACACTTCTGGAGCATGCCAATGTTGGCTCCGTTATGCTTAAAGGCGTAAGGCTTTGCTACACTTGTTGTACTACTCGTTTAGTTATTAATGGCCAACTCTCCGAACCCGTTTCCATTTATCAACAGTAAAACAAGGATGCCCGATGTCCCCACGACTATTCGCACTTTACCTGGAACCGCTATGCTTAAGCGTAATTCAGTCGAGTTACATCCATGGCTTCAATATACTGGGTAACGAAGTAAAAGTCTTAGCTTATGCAGATGATCTAGCGTTCTTCTGCACGGATAAGTCCAGTATTGAAAAGGTAGCATCGACAATAGAAGAATTTCGCAGCGCATGTGGAGCACGAATGAACTCCGCAAAAAGCTTAGGCTTATGGTTTGGCTCATGGTGCTATACACCAGCACAGTTTGCAGGCGTTAATTGGACCAGTGTCCCGCCAAAGTATCTCGGCGTGCCGCTAGACGCATATAAATGAAGCGCACACTATTGGAAAGAACAAGTTTCGGCCCTGCAAAGTTACGCCCAGACATTCGTTCCACACCGACTTTCTATTTTTGGGAAAGCCGAGGCCTGCAATAAGCTCTTGGCAACAAACATTTACTATGTATTGCAAGTTATACATTGTGCCAGGCTCTACATCCAACGCTTTCACCGAATCTTTGCAACCTTCGTATGGTCTTCAACTTTTGAGCCCATGAGGCGAGACCATATTTTCAGGCCCGTTAGTGAAGGTGGGCTGGGTTTAGTACATCTTTATGTGCGGCAAATAGTGTCTCGTTTCTTCTTTTCTCGCGATACATCGCATCCTATACTTCGGTCATTCATGCAAATCGCACTTGTTAATGCGTTACCCGACTTAATCGTTTCTTCGAATTTTTCTTCGCATTTATGCTTGTGGGGATTCATGTAAGAAGTTTACTTGGCGATTCGTTTCCTGACAGTTCGGTTTTCCACTGAGTACTTGTACTCTGTGTCGCGTAAAACGTTATACAAAGATCTATTGTCCATGCTTTTTCCGCCTCCATTTTACCGATCACTATACATTCAATGGCCAGGTCGCGATTTTCTAAAGCGAGTTCGTAAAATGTCTGTATCCCCTTGCTGCAAAACATTCTTTTATAAACTTCATAGTGAAAGCATACCGGTTAAAACATGGCTACAGAAAAAGGGCATCTTTGTCTCTTCTGTTAACTGTCACCTTTGTGACGTGCCAGAGACGATTGAACATTGTTTTATTAGCTGCACCGACGCCATACTATTTTGGGATGTCCTCCAACGGACTTCAAAAAAAGACTTTGACATCAACGCTCATACTGTGCGATACCTGCTGCCGACCGCTGATAATAGTGCACCTATCGATATGTTTTTTCTCATCGGAATGCACAGTTTGTGGAAAACGCGAATGATGGACCGAAACGCCGAAACGGTTGTACCTACAAGGGTGAATTTCATCCAAATGACCCTACACCTAAAGCAGGTTTATGATGGACTTGATACCCAGCCGGACTGGTACCCCATTTTGGTGAGGTGCCTTTCCTTACCGCCTTTCTAAAGTGAAACCTCATTTCTACCCACAGTATGAACGATGTCTTTTCTCTGAGTGACTATCATTGTGCTCTCCATTCTCTCACTATGCACAACTGGTGAATATCGGGTTGTTGCTACTGTAATAAATACCATGAAAGAATGAAAAAAAAAAAAGATGGCGTGGCGTAGCGGTAAAGTGCCGTGCTTGGGATCTGTAGGTCGGACGTACGAATCCTCGTCGGAGCAGTTTTATTTTTCTTTCTTTTTTTTTATTGCACTAAAACGCTCTTTTTTGCTTTCTGTATTCAAAAAAATATATACGGTGTCCAGGCACCGCGTATTTAACGCGCTAGAGCTGTTTTTCGCACGGGTTGCCAGTGCCTCCCAGTACGCCGTGCCTTCCCAGCTCCTTCCCAGCGCCTTCCCAGCGCGCTGCACTGGGCCCATAGTCCGGCGCACTGGGTTTTGCGATAGGGAAGTATGTAAGGTTCGGGAAGTTGGATAATAAGGTTGTAAAAGTCAGTTTTTTTTTTTTTTTAGATGATGGTTCGGGGGTATATACATAGAACAGACAGTGATGAATTTATTAAAGAGAATGGCCCGAACTGCCACTGCCTCAAGGGTCGTCTGAAGGGCGACGTGTCGGCAAGCTACAGACTTGTCCGCTATTATTGCTACTCCGCCAGAGGCGTTAGCCTCATCGCGGTCTCTTCAGAAGATGAAGTAATTGCGAAGAAAGTTTGTGTTTGTAGGTTTCATATGTGTCTCCTGAACACACACCAACTTGGGATTGTGTTTGTGTAGTAGTTCTCTAATGTCATCGAGGTTATTTAGAAGTCCTCGTACATTCCACTGTAGTATATATTTGTGTGTCCATTATCGAAACTTTTTTAATGCCCCATCGTCCCTGAAGTCAACACTTTACAAAACCTTGCTACGTTCTAAATTAGAGTACGCATGCGCCATATGGGATCCTACTCAGACTACACTCACTCAAACTCTTGAATCCATTCAGAATCGCGGAGCCCATTTCATCTTATCGAATTATTCACGTCGTTCCAGTGTCACATCTATAAAGAAAACCCTAAATTAGCCTGACCTTTTGTTGCGTCGAAAGTCCCCCCCCCCCATCTCGCCTTAAACTTTTCCATAAAATCTATTATTAAAACAACGAGCTGAAGGACGTTCTGTTTCATCCACCTCATTATATATCTTCAAGGACCGATTATCGCTTCAAGGTGGGGCTACCTTCTTGTCGCACAAGATTGTGGAATGACTCTTATGTTCCTAGAACAAGTGTAGCATGGAACCACCTTCCCTCCACAATCGCCAGCATAACTGATGACCACAAGTTCAAAAACTCCTTACAAGACGCCTTGTAATATTTTATTCTTTTTATTTTGCTGCACGCCTTGCTATTCCCTCCCCCCCCCCCCCACTGCTTTCTGTAGTGCCTTTGGGCCCTGAATGTATTTTAAATAAATAAATAAATAAATAAATAAATAAATGTTACCTACAGTTCACCTTTCTTTTTGTTTGTTTCAATCATGCTTTGTTTTACAATTTTGCTTCTCTGTATTAAGCGTTATTGAATTGACTTTCGCTCTGCCGTGTGTAGGCTGTGTAATATTATTTTTCTAGTATGCCTTAGTGATCCCTGTTTGACCATGTGTAACCTGCTTTTTTTTTTTTACTGCTTTTGATTCATTAAATGACTTCTCACGTTTTTCCCCACCTTATATTACTG